>NC_080089.1:84326004-84929337 GCF_950005125.1 Chionomys nivalis
CTGAGTCCCCACTCAGAGGGTAAGGTAAGAGAGTGTCCAACTGATGGCAGCTCTGTGTCACTACCTGGACATTGTCCTTCCTATTTTGGGTTGTCCCCAGCCGTAGCACACAGTGTCCTCACTATCACCCACCCCCATCCTGTCATTTACTCTCTCCCTGACTCTCTCTTAGCCTTCCCTATGCATGATGGGTCCAGTATTGTTGCTTTCCTACAGCACCTGAGGTAGCTGCTCCCATTATAAAGAGTAAAAAGTCTTACCCAGAGCAGCCTTGTTGTCTTGCTGGAAACCTTCTTTCCTACCCCAAGCAATTCAGACGTTGACAGATGACACATGATAATTGGTGACAGTTTCTCATAGTAGACAGTCTTAGAGTAAATGGGATAAATGAGACCTGAATGGTCTCATCATAGCATAGCAGACGTTGTGACTTTAAAAGGGGGGAGTGAAAAAAATCCTTTCAGAAATATTACACTGGTCATTAATAAATGAGAGGAAATAACTGACTACAAATGCAGCATGCTGCATACTCGATATTTGTGTTATTCTGACGATGACAACGCAGGAGCCCCTGTTACTATTGAAAAGCATTGGCATTCTCTCCCAGAGATGGGCAGATGACATCATTACCGAAAATACAGTAAGCAATAGGTAGGTAGGTAGGTAGATGATAGATAGATAGATAGATAGATAGATAGATAGATAGATAGATAGATAGATAGATAGATGATAGAAGATAGATAGATAGATAGATAGATAGATAGATAGATAGATAGATAGATAGATAGATAGATAGATAGATAGACAGACAAGACAGGCAGGCTAGAGGTCACAAGGAGAATAATATTTAAGCCAGTAAGGAATGATGCCCTCATGCTTTTTACATAAGAAAACATCTTTGTATAAACCAGATTATAGAAGTTCTAATTCTCATTTCTGCGGTTTTGGAGTTGCATTTTCTTGGTGTTAGGAAACTCATTGGCCACTTGGAAAGCAAGGGTGCCTTAGAAAAATCTCTAAATCAGAGCTTAATATTGACACCAAGGACTCTAAAGCCACGGGGATTTTATTTTGAAGATGACCGCATTCTCTTCCCGTGGGAGAGAACCTGACCTCACAGATGAATGCTGGTGATGGAGACTTCCACTTAGCTTGGGAAGCCTAAGAAGAAGTTCATGTACAGCATCCAGCACTGGTAAAGCAGGACTGTTTCAGAGAATCCTACAGAAGTCAAAGAGGATGCCCCAGCCACTTCTCGGGCCAGCTACTAGGGTACATGATGCAAAGGTTAGTTGTTTTAAAGTAGCTGTTGTTGTTTAGTAGAATAAGTAGCTGTGAGTGTGGCATCAAAATTCCAGGTAGACAATGACCCTGCTGGCTGGGATTGAAGAAGAGCGTTCAGGATGGTGTAAGAAAGATGGTTGACTTCCTATATAAACAAATATTGGAGGCTGTCAGAGTTAGCAGACTGTTTCCATAGTAATAGCCTAATAGATCTCCTGGGCAAATTATTTCTCCCTCTGCTCTCTCTAGCGGTATGTGAAACCAATCATATTTAAGATGAAGTACTATGAATAACTAGAATCCTGAGCACAGAGAGAAGAGATGAGCTACCTCATTATGCCTGTCCCTAAGAAAGAACTAGAAAAGCAGACACATTTTTGTTCCTTTGGTTTGGTTTGTTGTGGGTTTTGTTTGGTTGGTTGGTTGGTTGGTTTGGTTTGGTTTGGTTTGGTTTGGTTTGGTTTGGTTTGGTTGGTTTGGTTTGGTTTGATTTTATTCCCAACAACTTCTGCCTGCTGGCTAGGGCCAAAGATGGAAGAAAGAAAAGCATTTTAAAATCTCCTCTCTTCCCATTTCTATTACTAGTGAATGAGAAAAGAGGAACGCACTCACAAACAGAGTAGGGAACAGGGAGTTTTCATGAGCCAAAGGAGGCCTTTCCTTGCCTGACATCCAGGTTAGAGCACAGGGAATCTGCTGGGGTCTACATGCTCTTGCAGAAAGGCTCAAAAACTATTGTAAAGAAAGAGCTTACAAACCCATCAGCACCAACCTGGTTAGTAGACTATTTCCCCACAGCTTAAATCATCTCAGTTTTTTATTAGATTTTTTGCCTTAATTAAATCAGAACGCTGATTAATTAGAAAAGTATAAAATATGTGTGCCGAAGACAATTATTCTGCGACATTGCAGGTGCTGCAGGTGGAGAGCAGATACAGCATCCTTCTAGCAGAGGACTGTTGACTTTGTGTTTAAATTTAATTAAAGCCAGTTCCGGCTCTCAAGTGCCCCCAGACACCCAGGTTTCCAGAATAGACTTATTGGTTTGAAATCAACTCGAGAGGGAATCCAAAGAGAAGGCCGAGTGGGGGTTGGAGGTTGGACATTGTTTTCCTTCAGATTAGAATTAGGAACCACTCCTGATTAACCATATTATGCTGAATTTAAAGAAATCTATTGCAGATTGTCTAACAGCTAGGCTGAGCAGCAATGGGTGAGTCTCTGAAACGATGATTCAGCCAGCACCAGGTATAAGTGCATCCGACGATGGAACCATGGGCAACAGCAGCACACCAAAATTGCAGAAGACTTGTTGAGAAAGAGATGTTCAACAGGACAAAAGGGGTGAGAAAGGGCGATTGATCAGAAAAGACTAGCGTTCATTATCTTCATGTATGAAACTATCAAATGAAAATAATCATTTAAAGAGAATTAAAGAAATGAAGAATACCAATACCTTTGAAGATGCAAGTGCAGTCTTTATCAATAGCAGAAAAGATCCAGGGGGAGGAAAGGAAGAGATTCTTCCAGTCAATGCGCCCTGTAGTGTTTTGGCTTATGAATACCCACGGATACATCTATATCACAGAGCCAGCTAGCAATGTCATTATGCACGAGTGTGTGGAAAGTGTTTAGAAATTGTTAAGTCACTCAGGAAATTCAGGTTCATACAGGATGACAAATAGCTCTTCCTCCCCAGCATGCAGAGCATGTCCGCCACTGCATTAATTATAAAAGCATAGAAAAGCAACCCCTGCAATATTGTACCACAGAAACGCAGACACAACGATGGAAATTGCAGGAAACGACCTAGGAGAACACAGTGTAGTCTGCCACCGAGTTAGAAAACCCAGCTAGTACCTCCTTGCATTTAATCCATGAAACAAGAAAAAGCAAACACAATAGATTTGACAAAACCCCTAAATGAAACCTTAGCTCCTTCTTTTTGGGAATCACAGCATAGCAAACCATTGACTGTTTCATCCCTGACTCAAGCAGAATTCAAAACATAACACCCAGCAGGGTATTTATCCCACTATCCTTTGCCCAAATACAGATTTCCATAAAATCAATTAATCTTTGGGGTGGAAGGGTCCTTGGGGGTCATGAAACCCAACCTCCCACCCAATATTCCCACAGCCAGAAGATTCTCTAGTCTATGCTCCCTGCTGGGGCGCTTACCACTGCGGAGGGCAGCTCTTTCCCCTGATGAATAACCTCAGTTATTAGAGTTGATAATATTGGGCTGAAATCTGCCCCCTGGTAATTGCCACCCACTGGTCCTAGCTTTGTCCTCTGAAGCGTTTCAGAGTCTCACCCCTCACTATCACCATGACAACTCTTCAAATATTTGAAGGCAAAGAAAACTTCTCCATGCAGGCTGTGCACTCGGGGCTTTCATGCGTCTTCATTTAGAAGGGGCCCTTTCCTCGCTCAAGGCACCATCCTCTCATTGTGTCAGTGATCAATGTCAATGCTAAGACACACTTATCAGAACACAGGACAGTATTGTAATCAGGGCCCAGTGCAAATCTCCTGTTCTTTCTGAAGGAATGTACAGTTGTCTACAAGAGAACAGAATGCCATTCAATCCCCTGTGTAAACTGTACTGCTTACTACCAGAAGCAGAAACTGTTGTGTTCCACCCCAACATCCTGAGTGGAAGTTTTCAAAGTAAACATTATGTCAGAAGGATGACTTCAGTCTCAATACATAACTTCAGGGACTCATGATATAAAAGACTGTATGTACACTGAGCTTTAGGGGCATTTGGGATGTCTAGGTCTGATAGAAAAGCAATCGGGTAAGTGCACAAGTAAGTTATACAAAATAGTTACAGGAAAAAATGAGGTAAAGCATCCAGTGTGGCGGAAGGAGAGACCAGTTACTGAATGTGTGGTCTTTAAGGCTGCACAGAGGTGGAAAGAGGCAGGCATGGAGGAGAATTTGAAGGATGGGTTAGACTTTAATGAGCAGAGAAATACATGGCAGGAGAGGGAGTCAAGACAACTAAAGAAATTGAAGGAAGAAGGCAATGATCCCCACAGGAAAATAACAGTTCCATCTGACTGAAATGCACAAGCCAAGAAGGGAAGGAATGGGGCATAAAAGTCCAAACGCTGTCTGAAGGAGTCAGATATTTTTAAATACAACAGTGCCAATTACGTTAACTACATACATTTGACAGATCACCATCATTGGTAATGACTTTTTCACTCAGTCTGGGGATTTTCTAAGAACTTTTCTCCCATCTTCTTAATATATTCAAATTGAATTTGGCCACACAAAAACTAGAGAAATCACACATGTGGATATTTTGGTAAACACAGCAGACAACAAGTTGTGTTATAGTCTTCAGTGCTACTCACATGCCAGACAGTGTGTTGTGCTTTACACGAATAAATTCACACTTACTATATCCGTATTGATTAAGAAGGGTGTTTCTTCTAGAAGGAACCAAGGCAAAGGAAGTTTGAGACCCTTGCTCAAAGTATGCAGCTAACAGGTAAGAGTTAAGATTTGAAGATAGAGACATAGAATTCATTAGTTTTACTATTCAACGTCCTCACCATAAATATGTGACTCTTTTCTAATCTGTTTATAATTTCACTAATTCAAGGGGTTTTTTAAAGGTTGTTTTTAGCGCACAGGATGAGCTGAAGCAACTTTTTTGGCTGTGTTTCTATCCCTTCATCATCCGGAACTCTTCCACTGAGTTGGATGCTGATTAAGGGGCTCATTTAACATGTTGAAGCCCAGGAACCGTGAGTCATCTCAGCAAACAAGCCATACTCCACGGTTAAGCAAAGGAAAACTTGCCTGTGGTAAAAATATATCTATAGATCATCCACAGTTCCACTCATACCTCCTCTGGAGCAGTTTCCATAATTAAGAGTCAACTAATCCCACTGCCAACCCCTCCCTCTCAACAGCTCCAGACAGATCAAAATGGAACCCGCTGTTAAAATCCCAAAACAGAAAATTCCACCGCACCCCCAAGGTAACCAACCCCTCTGCCGACCACTTAGAGATCCGCTTATTCATCCGCTCTTGCAAGTTTATTTACAGGAACGCACTTTGAGGGCTCTCGGGCCCCCATGAAAACCTGCTTTGTTCGCAGGGGACCGCTGGCTCTGTTTCAGATACCGGGTCATTTAATGGGGTCGTGATTTGCTTTCTGCTTCAGATTCCTCAGCTGCTGAGACCCACTGAAGTTAGAGGGCAGAAGTGGAGGCTGAATGGAAGACCTTCCTCTGGTCGGCACTGCTCTTGGAGTGGGCCAATGAATAGGGCTGCTGGAAGCCTCCAAGCACTGGAACAACGGAGCCCTCTACGGGCGCATCCCACACCCTTCCTTTATGCAAGTTTGTGTGGGGAATGGGCTAGTCTACAGTGAGGAAGAGACCCACCCCCAACCTGAGTTCTCAGGAAACGCAGTTCACCCTGTCGGTAACCAGCTATTTCTATGTAGAACAAAGTATAGAAAACATGGGTCCTCGTGGCCAAAGTAGGGAGCAGAGCATTAACAATCCAGATGCTTTTCACTTATCTGCAGAAGAATGGGGTTGCAGAGCCCCTGCTGGGACGAACCCCTCTTCTGTTGTCCCAGGGTAGTACAACCACCCCATAAGCAGGCATGCGCAGTCCCATTTTATAGACATAAAAATGGAAACAGAGAGCAGGACAAAAGTGCCCGCCTTAATCCCAGCACTTGCGAGGCAGGCAGATCTCTGCCTTCAAGGCCAGCCTGATCCACAAAGCGAGTTCAAGAGACACCCTGCCTCAAAACAACAAAAATAAACACACAAGTAGGGTTAAATCACTTAACCAGGGATCTGTGTTGTAGGGGGAAAAGATTGGATTGAGCCCTAGGAGCCTCTTCCTGTCAGGCCCCAGGTCCCTGAGATGCCATGGAGAAGGAGGTTGTACTCCTGATAGACAATCTGTCATATTTTTTGTATGACACACCATTCAACAGACTATTTCTTAGCAAATCCATATTAATGTTAAAGATTTCTCAATGATTTTCCATGAGAGGGTAGGCCCCACAAGAAAAAAGCACCCCATCTTGCACCCTTCTTTGAGGGTAAATAACTCAGATTAACATCTCCCAGTGTGTGTTTGGAGAGACGCGAGGCTCTTGAGACATAACATTTTTTTTAAAGAACCAAAAAAAATCATATAATTAGCTTTGTGTAACTCATCAGTTCAAAACTTACTTGACCTCCTGCTCTGCAGAGCTAAGAGTTCACAAACCACTTCAGGATGAAGACTGAGCACACCAACTGCCCCTCAGCTCTCCCGAGGCAATCCAGATATGGAGGTGTGTATGAGATCCTTGGGCAGAATTTAGCCAGGGCCAATTTCAGGCTGTGTGGGTGTCAAGAACTAGAAGGGCTTCCATGTACTGATGATTGAGTGAGTCATCTGGCCCTCTGGAGTTTTAATTCTTCATCTCTGGAATGTAATAAGGAGAAAGTTGGCTTGGGGATTAATGAATATATATATATATGAGTTAAATGTATCTATCAGATGTCAAGTAAGGCTTAATATGTGTTAGCTATGACTTTTTAAAAACTATGTTAAGTTTTGAAGGTGAGACAATAAAGGACCTGTGAAAATACACTATAAACTATATACATAGTCCTATATAAATGTCAATTGCAGCTTGTTATTCTCAGAAATTCCCCAGCTCTGTAGCAGGCAGCTGTTCTGTAGCTATTTCCTCCTAATTGAACATTCCCTCCTGGAGGGAGGGAGGACGCCCTACAGACTCAGGAAGCTACTGGACTCACAAGGCAGCTTGCCTGCTTTCTAAAACCTGGAGGCAGTTTCTCTGGACAGAAGACTCTCTAGTGGAGCTGCGTGAAGGCTTCACAGGGCTCTCCAGGAGACGAACCTTTCCTGAGTCCTCACGCATGACTTTGCAGTGTTTTTCAGTGATGCAGCCACCTTGGGGTTACTCATCCTCTTGTAAGTAGCCACCCACCCCCAAAAAATCAAAAAACAAAAACAAAACAACAACAAAAAACAAACCCTCATTGGTTCCCCAAGCTAGGCTTGGGTGAAATCATTTATTTGGTCGATGTCCGTGCCCACATAGAGTAATAAGATCTTTGTTCATGTCTCCCCAGAAAGATCACTGAACAACAGAAATCTATATCTTCTATGACTGCCAAAGACTAATTATTTGGTTTGCTAAGTTTTCATTATTCGTGTGCTTCTGACCTTCAGTGCAAAGAAGTAATTTTTCTTTTCTCATTCCAGAAACGGAAATTGGATTTCAAGAACCTACTTCTCAGAGTGAGACACAAGTCAGTGAAAGCTCTCAGGGAGGGGTCTGCAGTCACTGAGGGATGGGAGACCAGAGACCACCTCAAGGAGATCAGAGGAAAGGATAATGGAGCAATTCACAAGAGTGGGTAGTTTTTGTTCAAGCCAACCAGCATCGTTCTGGAATTGCAAATGTCGTATAAAGACGCGAGGTATTTGAAAACATATCCAAACTGTGCTAGGCAGGAGTGTGCCAAGCACAGTGTTTCTGGAAACAGCTGGTAAGAACCCTTTGTCGCCTTCTACAGTGAACTCTGGTGAACATGTCTCTTGTGCAAGTGAGAGCCATTTGAATAGGTCCTCTCTTCAAAGACTTTGTTAGTTCTTCTGTGTTCGGACAGAAAGTAGATGACATCTGTATTATAAGTCTGACAGGTTAGGCACAGCAGGGTGAAATCCAGGTACCTGAATGAGGTGAGCATCCTTCCCAAAGAGGCCGACTGTCCAGATGCACAGAAAGCAACTGTCAAAACTCACTACTGTGGGGAGCAGTGAGACCCCAGATCCTGAATTTCTTGTAATCCCCTGATCTGAGTGCCTCAACTGCTCTGAGCACGAGACCTTCAGGAGTTCCTGATGGCAGGAGAGTGGTTTCTGGTGGGTTTGGCTGGGGCGTGGCTATCTCTATATAATCTGCCCCTGAACACAATAAAGGGGGCATTCTTGGGGAATTCAAGGATGACCCGTGTCGCTGTCTCTCTGTCTGTGTGTGTTTGTTTGTTTCAACCTCCAGCTCCCTTGCCCGAAGCTCAGTAACTGGGTGCCAGCGCGGCACACTACAGACGCTTGTGCACAGGCATGCTTACCCGGCTGACTATGGCACTTGATACACGCATAAACAATGGTCAGAATTCCACACGAAGACGTCCTGGGGTTTGAGTGGAGGACGTGACAGCAGAGACAAGAGCTCCACGATAGTCCTCCTTCCCTTCAGTCTATCTTCTCCTGTTCTCTCTCCTACTTCCCACCTTTCTCAGCCTCTTCCTTTCCTCTCTGAGCATTTTTCCTACACTGCCCTCTGGCCTGCTACTCTTTTATACATATGCATATATATGTATATAATTTTAATTATATAATTATAATTGTATTCATATTATATTATATTTAATTATATAATTTTACATATATATAAAATTGCTTTATTGAGCTACACATTTTTTTGTCCACTCCCTGTCTTTCCTCTCCTTTCCCCTTTGCCCGTTACTCGTGTCCTCACAACCCCAGAAATGTGTTCCTTAGTAGCAGAGACCAATCCTACACAAGATTCACTTTCTTTTTGACTCTCCTTACTAATAACTGATGTGGTTCTTCTCATGCAGCAGTGTCTAGACCACAGCTTTAAACACTTAAATTACAATAAATTATATACATATCCTTAGATGCATAAATCTGTATATATATACATACATATATAATGTAAAATTATTTAATCTAAGAAAGTCATTGATAGGTTAGATACGGAAAATCTGCACTGACATTCAGGAGGGCAGGTCAGAGACCATTCCCCACCATGAGAGTAGACAAGTTCTGTCTCCATGTGACTCTGGCTTTGCCGCATCGTGACTGCTGATTCAGTGTTTTCATTTCTTCACAGAAATATTTGCAGTAGCTCCTATATTTAACAAGCCATCCAGTTTGTGCTTAATGTTTCATAAACACAAAATAAGGATACATTTTTAGGCAAAAAAAAACCACACTCACTCACACACAGTAATATTAAATAGTGCTGAGGAAGCACCATAATTTGGAACAATAAACTTGATGTATAAGGGGTTTTTTTTGAGTTTTGTTTAGGTAGCTTTACCTTAGAACTTGAGAAAAATACACGCAAACTGCTAAGACATTAAACATAATCATGTTGAGAAGCCAGAGAGCTTTATTGGTTTGCTTATAAACAAACACTCGTGAATGAAATTCACCCTTGACCATGACCCGTCTTGTGTGTTAGGTAGACATTTTCACTCAGGCCAAAACTAGTTGCTATAATAGCCTCTTAAAATGAACTTAATTTTGGACTCCTTTGAAATAATTCCAAAACTGGTGAATTTGTTGGGTGGTAGGAAGTTACATAGTTGCTTTGATACTTTAGGGCAGTGATCTTGACCTTCCTACTGTTTTGACACTGATACAGCTCCTCATTTTGTGTTGGCTTCATTGCTACTTCATAACTGTAATTTTTCTGCTGTTAAGAACTGTGATGTAAATTTCTGATATATAGGATATCTGATATGTGAGCCCAAAGGGTCATTACCCACAAGTTAAGAACCCCTGCTCCAGAGGATACCCTCCCTGCAATGAACTCCTAAAACTGGGTGTCCTGTATCCTGGCTTAACAACTTGTTGTGACACAAACACAGTGCAAAGTCACCTGCACAGGATCACTGGGTCACTTCAGCCAGAGTAATTTCTTTCCTCCCTCTAATAATATGGCTTTCAATCACAAATAATATGATGGTATAGAAGAAAACTACAAAGAAACTCTCAGAGTCTTGAGGTTACAACTTAAATCATATCCTAATAAAACTACATAGAAGCTGCATTTGGATCTCAGCTCTACAAATTATGGGCTGTGTATTCTGCATACAACATTTATCCCAATGAGCCCCTCTTTCTTAGATATAAACTGAAGATAATCATATATATCTTAAAATGCTATGAGTAATAGGTAGAATGACATGTATAAAATTTCAAAGCATATGCTGGATGTGGCAGGCAGTGCAAGTCTTTAATTCTAGAACTTGGGAGGCAAAGGCAGGCAGAACTCTTTGAGTTCAAGATTATCCTGTTCTACACGGCAAGAACAGACCAACCAGGGCTACACAGTGAGACCTTGTATCCCCACCACAGCAACCAAAAAAAGGTTCAAACCATAGCCTAGAGCAGTAGTTTTCAACTTGGAGGTCATGACCCTTTTGGGGTATCACATATCAGATATCCTGCATATCATTACAATTCATAACAGCAGGGAAATTCAGTTATGAAGTAGCAATAAAATAATTTCAGGGTTGGGGGGTCATCACAACACGAGGAGCTGAATCAAAGGGTCACAACATTTGGAAGGTTGAGAACCACTGGTCTAGACACCTTTAGAGTTCTATAAGGTATGTGTGTTTGCACATGACTATAGTACCTTGTGGTAGCCAGAAGAAGGTGTGGGGGGCCTTGGAGCCAAAATTATGGGCAGTGATGAGCCACTGGCTTGCATAAATCAAGCTCAGACACTCTGCGAGAGATTTTAGTGCACTTAATGCCCTTAATCACAGAGCCATCTCTCTAGCTCCATCCATTCAATACTTATTCTATCTGAAACTACAAATGTTCAGCCTTTGAAACTAAATATACATAGCTTCTTATCCCTTGTTGCCCATTCCAAACCCCTGGAGCTGTAATCTGGGTGTGAGGCTCCTAGAATCACACTGATCCCTCCCGTAGGCAATCTCATACCCAGAAAAAGGAAAACCACGGTTGTTTTGAAATATCAGCTTTCGAACATGATGACAGTGTTGGAGGTTTTCAACTGCTGTGATAAACACCATGGCCCAAAGCAACCTGGGAAGAAAATAGTTTATTTCAACTTGCAGCTTATAAGTCTATCGCTAAGGCAGGCCAGGGCAGGAACCTAGAGATAGGAACTAGAGCCGAGGCTATGAAGGAATACTATGTGGTGGCTTGCTTCTCATGCCTTGCTCAGCCTGCATTCCTGTAGAACCTTCAATCACCAGTCCAGGGATGTCACTGCCCACAGTGAGATGGACCCTTGCGCATCAATGATTAATGAAGAAAACTCTACAGACTTGCCCACAGGCTTATATGGTGGGGGTATTTTCTCAGTTAAGTTTCCCCTTTCTCAAAGGACTCTAGCCTGGGTCAAGTTGATATAATTTTACAGCACAGACAGGTGTCTTTTGTTTTGTGTTATGGAGAGTAGTCATTACTAAGGTGAAGTTTTACATTGAAGTACAACCTCCACAAGAATGGTAAAAGGTGTGTGTGTGTGTGTGTGTGTGTGTGTGCGCGCGTGCGCGCGCATGCACAATGTTGAAGGAGTATAGGAAGTTCGGGTCTCAGGAAGCTTCCTTTCTCTCCCATAATGCAACTCCTTTACAACCCCCAAAGCCAAGACACAGTTCCCAGAAATCCCCTAGAGTGTGTGGAGAATCTTGGTGAAGTGATCACTTGAGCCTTCTCATCTTAGAACAGGGAGTTTGTTGAGAACAGCCTGGCCCCACGGCTGATCCAGCCAGCTCTTTCATCAACATTAGATACCAACAAGCATGTTAACTATTGAGAAGTCACAGCCAAGCTAAGACCCACATGCCTACCTCCCTCACATCTGTGGGATCTTTAGAGCTGTCCTGTTTTGGTCAATTACTAAAGCTCAGAGTGGAGACTGTTAGCCATCTTGACTCCTGTTAATCTTAGCACACAGGGCAAACGTGGAAACCACTCCAAGTGCTTCTGAACTGAAGAAAGGAAGAAAGGAGAAGAACTCTGAGGGTCTAAATCTGTCCTATGGTTCACACCTCATTTCAGACGTCTTTCCACAGACCACGAAAGAGCTGTACCTCATCTGATTCTAAATTGGGCAGAGGAGGCATAATGACACCGGAGGATCACAGACAAGGTCTTGCCCTCATGTCAAGTTTACTTCACTCTCCCAAGCGGAAGAAATAAAGAAAGTACTGTGCTTTGACTTGGGGGCTATATATACACCTTCGTAATTACAGATGTGAAGCCATCTTCTTTTGTACAAAACTTCTGGCTGGAACCATAGTTTTAAGGCTCTAGATAACAGCTTTCCAGTAGCTATTTGTATTTCTCCTCGGAGTGACTGTCAGTGGTGTCTCAGCTTGCAGAAATGTACTCCACAAAGTAAGGTAAGACAACTGCCTTTCTGAAAGCAAAAAGGCCCTCGATCTGCTGGGAAGCAGGCAAGAAGGTGTGCACCCAATCCTCAGTCATCTCAAGCATTTGCCACAGCACCACATGTAAGAACAAAACCATTTTAGCTATTAAGTTGAAGAATCTACACAACACTTTGCATTGTAAGCTCTTCTGCAAAATAATATACTCATAAATTAATTTCCAGGAGAAATAAATTCTGTACATGACTCTCTCTCTCTCTCTCTCTCTCTCTCTCTCTCTCTCTCTCTCTCTCTCTCTCTCTCGTGTGTGTGTACTCATGGAGTTGTACATGCGTGCATATTCTTGTGCTTATGTGTGTTTTAGCCAGAGGTCAGCTTCAGGTGTTGTTCCTCAAGAGATGTCATCTGAGGAGGGTTGTGTTACTGTTTATTTGTTTACATGAGCACAAGATGTGGCAGTTAGGGGACAATCTTATAGAGTCAACTCTCTTTTTCCACCATCACATGGGTACTTGGAATCAAAGTCAGATAATGAGGTTTTATGGCCAACACTTTTAGCCATTAAACTGTACTGGCATACCTCGACACCTTGTTTTTTGAAACAAAGTCTCTCCCTGGGACCTGGGACCTGGGACTTTCTGATAGGCTAGGCTATATGACCACCAAGCCCCAGTGACCCACTTGTCTTCTCTTCTCCAGAGATGACATGGCAAGCTCTTTACATAGACGCTGGGGATGTTGGAATTTGTACCTCACACTTGTACAGCAAAACACTTTACTGACTGAGCAATCTCCTCAGCATGCAACCCTTATTTTTAAAGGCAACTGTTAATTCTGTCCAAGCTGTGCTCTTCCCTATGTAGGCTATATTCTCCATCCGCACAACTTGTTTCGCTCTCTCTCAAATCAATGAGTGGTTTCTAATCTAATAAAGTCATGTCAGTCTGAGTTTGTTTTACCCAGCTCATCTACGCCCTTTCCATCTGAAAGCTTAAACTAAAGAGATTTATTTAATCCTACACTTTGCGTTTGCTCTGGGAGAGGCGCAAGAAACAAAAAAAAAAATTCCTGAAAGAATCATGTTTTGCTAGTCATGAACTGGAGAGAAACAGAATGTGTGGTTCTAGGAGACACTGAGAAAGCTAACTTCAAAACAGAACCTGCTGCTCAGCCTTCTGGCTGAGGACTGGAAAGTGCCAATATTCTGGTCTGAATGGGTGGCTGTGTTTCACAGATATCCATGCTGTTGTGGGATTAGTCACAAAATGGGGAAACTGTAAGCCATTGAAATGCAAGCAAATTAAAACAAATTAAAAAACAAGAGTTCAATTTACTGCAGCACACAGACAAAATATTATAATCAAAGATTATATGTTGACTTTAGTTGGAATTTAACAGTTTGGAAATTTGAGGGAGTATGAAATTTTTAATTAAAATTTAATTAATAATACTACTTTCCCCTTCTCCGTCCTCCCTCCAATCCCTGCCATATCTCCTCCCCTCAATCCTCTCAAATTGATGGCCTCCTTTTCAAGACAAAAAAGATTAAAAATTAAGTACCAAATATATGCATCAACTATTTTTGCTCCTTTTCTGTGTCTTACTAGTATGATGGGAAAGTCACTAGTTTGTTTTAAATAAAGCTATCTATTGCAATCCTGGTAAGGAAAAAAAAAATCAGTAGAAGCATCAAATGTACAAAGGAACAAAGAAGAGCAAATATGACCAGATAAATAACTACAGAGAAAGGAAAACAGCACTTCAAAACCAAATTGCCCAATGCAACTCCAAGATCTAGGTCAGCAAATATAAAAGCAGAGACGAGACCTGGAACACTCATCAAAGTAATTAATGCGAAACTGAGTGTTGAACACCTGAGCCACGATGGTCCCCTGCAATTTCCAGAGTTATAAAGGCTGATGTTTACTGAAGACTGTCAAAAGTCTCAAATTCTTCAGGGAGAAAAGATAATCTGATCCTGAGTGAAGAAATAGGAATTACACTCCAATATGCCACCCTTTTGTTGTGCGCTTATTTCCTCTGGACTGAAGCTTTCTCTCCTGGAGGAAGCAGAGGAAGCCTGTGAGACTCCAGAAGCTAAGGAAATTTAAAAGCCTCTTAGGAAGCTGGCAGCCCCAAGGGCTCAGAAAATCACAAGACCTGCAAGGCCTCTAGACCTTTACTGCAGCTTTCAGCACGTCTTGCCATGCTGGTAATGTCATGGTTTGTAAATTTTGCATTTGAGAACCATTCAAATACTTCCCTCCCTTGGCAGCTTGCATCGTAATTTCTAGGATCACAGAAACTAGATCATGGAAAAGAGGCTTTTGGGTCAGATCCAGCTCAAGTCATTTGAGTGCTGTGTCCTAAATGGATGCTCTCCAGCAACAGAAGCCCACCCTCAACCCCTGAGAGATAACCAAGGGTTGTCTACATTGTTTGGGGAGTCACCTGGACTACCCATTACCAACCGTTGAAAGGAGATTGCTCATGCTTGCCTGCCTGTTACGTGGGTTTGTTGTTGTTGTCGTTGTTAAAGTACTTGTGGGGACCTTTGTCAGCCCAAGTGACTTAACTTTCTTCGAGATGTAAGCACGCATCTTAATGTGTGTATGTGTGTGGTCAAGCCTTAATGGCTTGGTCAATGGAGTACCATCCAGAAAATCCTCTCCTAAGCCTGTATCATGTAGGTTGCTTTCTATGCTTTCTTCTATCATCTTTAGTGTTTAAGGTTTCATATTGAGGTCTTGGATTCACTTGGATCCAATTTTTGTGCTGGGTGGTAGATGGGGATCTAATTTTATTTTTCTGCATGTGGATGTCCAGTTTTCCCAACAACATTTGTCAAAGATGCTGTCTTTTTTTCAGAATATTTCTTGCTTCTGTGTCAAGTATTAGATTGCGGTAGTTAGAAGTACTCAGATTTGGATCTCCTATTTTTTTAAGGTCTACTATTGTGCCAGAACCATATTGTTTTTATTACTACAGCTCCATGTTTTCAAGTCTGAAATAACAATTCCTCTAGCATTCTTCCTTTTGCTCAGGATTGCTTTTGATGTTTCATATAGGATGTAACATACAATATTCTAAATCATCTCACACATATAAATGTTCATAGTAACCCAGAGCTAAAATTCCAGATAATCTCAACATAGGAAATTGCTGGAGAGAACACGTGTGTGTGGTTGCACATGTGTGACAGTCAGAGACAACTTGTGGAATCACCGTGTGTGTATCCATCACTGCACATGTGTGGCAGTCTATGCTCCAGTTATGCCCAGTATCACAATTCACTTCCTGTTGCCTGCAGACCAAGATGTAGAGCTCTCAGTTCCTTCTCCAGCACCATGTCAGCCAGCATGCACCATGTCTCACCATGATGATAATGGACTAAACATCTGAACCTGTATGCCACTCCAAATAAATGTTTCCCTTTGTTAAGAGTTGCTGTGCTCATGGTGTCTCTTTACAACAATATAAACCTTAACTAAGATACCTTGTCTCAAAATTTAAAAAACAAACTAAGATAACTACTTCAGATATCCCTAGTTAAACCTACATTCAGGTCAATCTCCCTTCCAGGAGGCCACCAGTGAAGACCTAACCATGTTCACAGAGCTTCTCATCAGTTTGTGAGTGACCCACTTCCCAGTGAGCACAGAGTCAGGGATCAAGTAACATTTGTGGGGAATCTAAGAGGAGACACTAAACCTCAGACAGGAAAAAAGTTATAAAGAAAACTGTAAAAATACAATCATTAATATTCTCAGAGAAACAAGAAAAGCATCTGCTCATTAAGTAAGTATGTAACAGAATGCCCTTAGTAAGGAATATTCAAAACAAAGGATCTCTTAAAAATTTAAATATAACAGATAATGGTTGAAATATATCTGGGAACATAGAGACAGACCTCAAGCTTTATAGATGACGAAACAGATAAGTTGAATGAATAAACAAAGAAACAAACAAATAATACAAACTGCATTAGGGTTTTTGAATGACTGGAATTCATTCAACTGGAATTTTGGAGGGCAATAGAGTCTATAAAAATTAAAGTCATATCCAGTTAATAATGTCATATCAATTAATTATGAGTATAGGAAAAAGATACTTTCATATGTGTAACCCACCTTCCAGAACTTTTCTCAAAAACCCAACTGAAGAGGGTGACCCTCCAAAATGAGAACATAGAATAAATAAGAGAGGAATTCTGGGATAAGGATCCCAACCCAAATGGAGAGCAAATTCCCCAAACGGTGGTGAGCAGAGACCCCAGGGTGATAGCCTGACGGTGGCCTATAAAGAAAAAGGTTTGCACTGAAGAAGATCAGAGAGTTCTCCCAAAAGACACAATGGACAGGTTTAAGGATATCAGCAATATATTTAAACAATTGGCAGAAAGTCTGGCTATGAATTAATGATAAGGATGAGTACATTTTTATACTTAATTTGGAAAAAAAAACTAGGGCGAGCAAAAATGTTTGCAGTCCTTACCACAAAATATGTTAATTTACCCAAAATGACAATTCATATGTCATTTGAATGAAGGGACAAAGATTTGCTTAGAGAGGTGATAAAAGATCAGTAAGTAATGCTTAACACACTAACAGGAGGGAGAGGAGGGAGGGAGAGGAAGGGAGGGAGAGGAAGGGAGGGAGAGGAAGGGAGGGAGGGAGGGAAGGGGAGGGAGAGGAGGGAGGGAGGAAAGGAGAGAGGAAGGGAGGGAGGGATGGATAGAGGGAGGGAGAGATGAATGGAGGGAGGGAGGGAGAAAGAGGAAGGGAGAGGAAGGGAGGGAGACGGGAGGGAGGGAGAAGAAGGGAGGGAGGGAGGGAAAGAAAGAGCAAAGAAGGGAGCAACAGTAAAGTGTTTAATAAGCCTTGCAGAGCTGTTTGACTTTTTAACAAGAAAACGGCAACCATAACTTAACAGGACTCATGCTAACTGTGCTAAAAATACATTTCCAAAGACTCACATCTATCTACAGTGAAATGGGAACACTGGGCACAGTGCACCTACAGCCCTGCACACCAGAACACAGAGTTCCACCACCCCAGCCAAGGAAGTGGAATTCCCGTCCCAGATCAGCATACCTGCCTGCCTTAAAGATCAATGCCGTAAGAATCAAGATATGTTTACCTATGTATGAGTTCAGGAAGTTTTCATGTGTGCATCTCATGTGAAAATTAGTTCCCTGAAATGTTTTCAGAAAAGCAGTAAAGGAGTGTGAAGAGGGATGTGACGTGAGTTATAAGGAACCATGGCAACCGAGCATCTCCTGAAAGGAGAAAACCAAGTATGCAGTTCTTCTCCAGACTTAGATCTCAAGGGCAGGACCAGAGTTCTTTATTTCAACAGAAATAAAATCTGATTTTAGCCACAAAGAATATTTTAATACTGTAAATGTTTTTATTTGGCTTTAAAATTACAGACTCCATCTACAGATACATACCAAAATGTTGAATTATAATTAAAAATTGCATTGTTATTAGTTATGAACTTTGATCATGAAAACAATTTTGTGCCTTATATGCACACATACATGTGTGGGAAGGCATGCATAAGGACCAAAGAGGAGGATGTTACAGGCCCAGCTCCCTCTCTCTCTCTCTCTCTCTCTCTCTCTCTCTCTCTCTCTCTCTCTTTCTCTCTCTCTGTGATATTCCCTTGAGACAAAGTCTCTCACTAAACCTTAAGCTAGGCTGGCAATCAGCAAGCCCCAGCAGTTCTCTGTCCCTACTTGCCCACCATGCTGGATCTATGCATGGCCAGGATGGACTTTTTACAGGAGTGCTGTGAATTTGAACTCTGGTTCCCTGCTTCCTCTGATGGTTTACTAGGTTGTCTATTTGATCTCATCTGGAATCAACTAAAACCATGTTTTTCTTAATCAGAGTGTCTAAATAAGGAGGACTCCCCCTCCTAAGTCTGGACCACACCTTTTAGCTGGCATCCCACATAAAAAGCCATGAAAGAAGGAGGATCTGCTTGCCCTCCCTCTCTCTGGTAAGTTCATCAGTCCTGCCGTGGAGACTGGCATTAAATGCAAATTCTTCAAGATTCCGGCATAGACTGAAATCCGGCAGCCCTGCAAGAGTCTTCCAGGACTCCAGCACTAAACTGGGACTGTGGAGACATGCACCCTCATGGACTGAACAGCTCCTGGATTCCCTTTCCCTCATGAGACAGCCAGTGTTGAGCTCCCTAGACCACATCCTGTAAGGCAGTCTAGTAAATCGCATTTTAATAGGTAGACTCATGCTAGTATAGCGGTCCTGCCCCTTAGCGAACCCTGCCCACACACCTGTGCAGCAAGGGCTCAAACACTCAAGCATTTTTTGGAGCAGAAAAGTGAGGGGGTTGAGGTAGTGTGTGTTCTAAGTTCTTCACATTTAACACTATGAATTCAAAGAGACCATTCAGACCTCACTATAAGCCGGGAGCCATGTATTTTATTCAGATTACAAAGGAAAACATCACGAGAAAAGGGATCAGAAGTGACACTGATTCTCCCCTTGGGAAATGGAATCAGGAGCACAGAGAAGAAAAGAGAACTATTATCTTTCATTATATATCATTTTTTCTTATGATTTTGAGACATTTACTCTCTCTAAATACATCAAGATAGATTACGTGTCTGGTTCTTTGTTGAATATTGGATACTCCCTGGAAAATAACTTCTAGAGTGAAATAAACAGCGTAAAATTGCATTAGGATCTTAGCAGAGACTGAGACTTAGAAGATGTCTCTGAGTTGGAGAGAACTGATATGAACCATCATCAGGTTCGTGCTAAATTTATATAAAATAAAAATAGGAATTATGATTATGTTCCTATGCACATATTGGCTGGTTATACACCAATGTGGGAATCACAAGCAATGATGGAAGAGACAGTTTAATTTTTTTTTATTTTCTATATATGTTTGTTCGGCAAGTTTTAATTTTAATTAGCATATATTAACAATGCATATTGGGGTTCACGGTATTTTCATTTGTCTATACTTTGATCCTATTCACTCCCTATTCCTTTCTCTTATTCTCGTCTCACTCCCACTGAACCCTGTCTTCTTCCCATCTAAACACCTTTCTATTTTCATGTTCTGGTTTTGTCCTAGCTTTGAGGACTCACTAAATTTTACTAGCATTTCTTAGAGGAATCTGGGTGAAGGGTTATATACACAAACATGGATTCCCTACCAGATTTATGCCACTGAAGAAAATGTCTCTTCCCTCCTTAGGGGCTATTCTATTAATTGTCTATAATCTCTGGGAGGGATGAGTCTTGTGAGCATTCCCTGGCCCCTCCCCCTGATGCGGAAGCCAAGGACCACCATCTACCAGCCAGTCCTCCAGGAGCAGCAAGGCCACTGAGCCCTGTCTTGAGCTGGGGTTACAAGTGCTGTGAGATCAAGAATAAAACGGTGATGTCACACACAGTGTTCCACCCCACCCCATCCCTTCCTCTGGCCATCACCTCCTTTCCATACCTTCCTCTGTGTTGTCCCCCCAGCCTTCAAAGGGGTGATATAGATCGTTCATTTATGGCTGAGCATGCGGCAGTCCCTCATTCTCAGCACTTTGAGATCCGTAGGAACCCTCACCACCAACCCACGGCTCTCAGCACCTTCTCATTTCTTTATCAAGTGATTAGGTTATTTTCCAAGGTGACCAGGTGTCACATGGCTCTTTTAGTGAATGGAAGTTTTTGTTGTTGCTGCTGCTGCTGTTGTTTGTTTCTTTTGTTTTGGGGGGGGGGGGTTTATTATTATTATTATTTTATTACTTTAAAAAAAACCAATCCAAATTCCCACTCCTTCCCCTCCTCCCACTCCCTCCACACACCCTCCCGCCCCTCCCCCCTCTGATCCTCAGGAGGACAAGGCACCCTGTCCTGTGGCAAGTCCAAGGCCCTCCCTACTACATCTAGGTTGAGCAAGGTATCCATCCAAAGAGCATATGATCCCAAAAAGTCAGTACATGCAGTAGAGACAAATCCTAGTGGTCTGCCCCAACTGTCAACCACATTCAGAGGGACTAGTTTGATCCCATGCTCATTCACTCTCAGTCCAGTTGGTGTTGGTGAGCTCCCATTAACTCAGGCAAACTGTCTCAGTGGGTGAACCCATCATGGTCTTGACTTCCTTGCTTATATTCTCACTCCTTCCACTCTTCAACTGGACCTTGGGAGCTCAGTCCAGTGCTCCGATGTGGTTCTCTGCCTCTGTTTCCATCTGTTGTTGGACAAAAGTTCTATGGTGATATTTAGAACATTCATCAGTCTGACTACAGGGAAAGGACAGTTCAGGCACCCTCTCCTCTATTGCTTAGGGTCCTAGCTGGGGTCATCCTTGGGGATTCCTAGGAATTTTTCTAGAGCCAGGTTTCCTGTCAACCCCATAATGGCTCCCTCAATCAAGATATCTCTTTCCTTGCGCTCATATCTGTCCTTCCTCCATCTCGACTATCCCATTCCCTCAAGTTCTCCTCAACCCTCCCCTTCTCCCCTTCCTTCTACCCCAGTTTTGTCAGGCGATCTTGTCTGTTTCCAATTTCCAGGTGGGTCTATATATGTTTTTCTTTGAGTTCACCTTATTACTTAGCTTCTCTAGGATCATGAACTTTGTTTATGTCCACTTAGGAGTGAGTACATACCATATTCTTAAACCCAGTTATGATGTAACCCCACTGTGTCGATTCCAAGTCGCAGCCTTGGGTATGTTTGCGGACGTGGGCCTCTGTAGCAGAGTTCTGCTTTTCCTAATGATGCTTCTGTTCAGTGCTTAGAACTCAGCTGTATCTCTAGCAGGTGATCACAGACAGCTCTAAAGATTTTCACATATTTGCTGTCACTGGAGACCAAGATTATCCAGCACCCCAGCAGCTGTGCCATTTTTATAGTCCTTGGGCTATAGCTCGTTTGTTTATGCTGTGTGTTTACACAGCTACGCTTTCCCTCTAAAATGTGAGCTGGAGGCAGGGGCAGAGACTCCTCTTACTGTTTTGTCTTCCCAACACTGGACAAAGTGTCTGAAAATAAAATTTTATTAAAAGCATGTAGTGAATAAAAGCCCAGACTGGTGTTACTGAGTGGACATTCAGCTGGGCAAATACGAACTAACCTTTCCTGATAGTATGGGCTTACAGCTTGTATGAGACTGCTGATGTCCGTCCTTTGCAAGCAGCCTGTGTAGTGTCTTCTAGCACTGTGTGTACTAGTTGCACGGAAGGGGCCTCCAGTTCAGTTCCAGCTTGATTTTGCTTTTAACTTCCGAGTCAGAAAGGCTCCCTTTACATCCCAGCTCGTCTACGCTCCAGCTTGCTATTTTCCAGCCCCCTTTCTCAAGCACTTCACTCTAAACAGATTTACTCAATAACCAGCAGTCAACTGTGATTACTGCAGTACGAGGTTTACTTTGAGGGATTTATGCTGACTTACCATTTCCTATCGACAAGGTGGGGTGATTGCTCAAACATTTAAGAACAGCACTGTAGCGCCTGGAGCGATGGGTAGCACTGTGGAGATGGACCAGAGGATACCCTTAGCTCACTGTCCATCTAATCTTGATGAATAATAAGCTTCAGATTCAATGAGAAACCTAGGCTCAAAAAGCGGGGAGGGTAGAGAGTTACAGAGGAAGACACTAGATGTTGACCATCGACCTCTGACTATCTACACATGGTGTCTTAATTAGGGTACTATTTGATATGATGCAACACCATGACCGAAAGCAAGCTGGGAGGAAAGGGTCCATTTGACTTACACTTCTACATCATAGAGCATCATTGAAGAATGTTAGCACAGGACCGCAAACAGGACTGAAAGCTGGAGGCAGGAACTGATGCTGAGGTCATGGAGAAGTGTTGCTCACTTGGCTTACTCAGGGCTTGCTCAGCCTGCTTTCTTATAGAAACTAGGAATGCCAGCCCAGGAATACGGTACCACCCACATTGGTCTGGACCCCTCCCCCAACAATCATTAGTTGAGAAAATGTCCCACAGGCTTGCGTACAGCCTAATCTTATGGGAGCATTTTCTCAATTGAGGCTCCCTCCTCTCTGATGCCTGTAGCTAGTGTAAAGTTGACAAAAGACTGACCGGCACTACTTACACACATGTGCAGGCAATTTGTACATGAACACATGCATACACACAAATATTGAAGCCCCTCGGTATTTATTGAAATAAGCTAAAAATTCATGGCAACGTAAAAATCTGCACTTAAATGTTTAAAGAAGCTTCATTCATAATTGCACAAACTTGGCAACAAGTAAGATTTTTTTTTCCAGTTGGTGCAAAGATAAACAAACTGTGGTGCAGCCCATTATGAAATACTACTCAATGAGAAGAAAAAATGATGGGTACTAGGAAGTCATAGGAAACAGAATCTCCCTGTCATAGTCCTGAAGGGTGGCCCATGTACCAGCAATAGAAGTAACACCTGGAATGCTTAGCTGTCCAAATTCCCTGGCTCCTCCTAGACCAGCTGAGTCTGGGTAGGGCCAGAGATTCTGTTTTACCCAGCCCCCAAGGTGGCTCAGAGAGTTTAACAACTCTTGCTCTAAGCCCTAAATCAATTGCTCTACTCTTTTTGTCTGGCAGACATATAAATACAGGAGCAAAAGATTCCCAGGCTTGGTAACAAAGCTGAAACATTAGCCTGGGATGGAGGATGCCTGTGAAGTATCAAACACACAATAATCAGTATGAATATTTTAATGAAATACTTTTAAATCAGTATAAACACCCTAAGAAGTCTACAGTGTACAAAGGAACAAACTTCTTAAGGAAGATAAGATCAGTGTTAACTGATAATCTTTAGCCCAAGGCTCAACACAGCTCTGCAACTACTCCTTCAATGTCTGCAGGCACAGGGCCAGGATCATGGAAGCCAGTTCCGTCCCTCGCTTCTGAACACACACACGTGTATCAGAACTTTCTCAGTCCCCATCTCCCCACCAATCATGAAGACCTCTGTCCTCTGTACCCAATTACTAGAGACTCCACGTAAGAAATTCAGTGTCTATTGTTCTCAAGATATTTATCTATAAACATATTGAATTTACACATGGAAGCAACAGAAAACTTACAAAATAAGATATCCAAGAGTAAGCTACAGTAGTTGGGGTTGGGGAACTGAAAATCTGGGAAATCACAAGGAGAATGGTGGCAGAGTTGTTTTGAAAGCTTCAAAAATGAGCTTTGGGAATGTCTACCACCACGCAAGAATAAGCCAGGGTTTTCATCCATCTGGAAAAGGCAACAGGACACTGTGTTTGGAAGAACCCGTTAAAAATTTGATACATTAAACTAAGGAGAGTTTATTTGCACAACATAAAAACTATTCATGCATCAGGCATCTCCCAGAGCCAGAGCAAGCCCTGAGAACTCCAGAAAAGAATGCTATCAGACTACCTATAAGAAAACAGAAGCCAGAGAGTAGTGAGGGCCTGACTAGAGGGCAGGCCTCAAGGTCCCCGCCAGGGAAAGCGGGCCCCCGCTGCTGGGGCTGCAGTCTCTGCTGTGATCTCCTGGACCTGCTCTGCCTGCGCCCTACTTCCCTTTGTCCCTGGCTCATTGGGGCATCCAGGAGTTCCTGTGTAGGTGCCGAGAAGTTTCATCGGGACGGGTGAGTGTGTGCTATCCTGGGGCAGACGGTCCCGGTAGAGAGCACAAACACCCCTCCCCCAGCTCCTGCTGCAAAGCTTTCTCTCCTACACACCCGCCCCCACCCCCACCCCCAAGCCTGCCTTGTCTGCAAGGTCCTTAGCTGTGGAACAGTTTCCTGCCCTTTCACTAAGGCTACCAGCCCAGACCAGTGAGTGCCTGACTAGAGGGCAGGCCTCAAGGTCCCCGCCAGGGAAAGCGGGCCCCTGCTGCTGGGGCTGCAGTCTCTGCTGTGATCTCCTGGACCTGCTCTGCCTGCGCCCTACTTCCCTTTGTCCCTGGCTCATTGGGGCATCCAGGAGTTCCTGTGTAGGTGCCGAGAAGTTTAATCGGGACGGGTGAGTGTTTGCTATCCTGGGGCAGACGGTCCCGGTAGAGAGCACAAACGCCCCTCCCCCAGCTCCTGCTGCAAAGCTTTCTCTCCTACACACCCGCCCCCACCCCCACCCCCAAGCCTGCCTTGTCTGCAAGGTCCTTTACTGTGGAACAGTTTCCTGCCCTTTCACTGAGGCTACCAACCCAGAGTAGTGAGGGCCTGACTAGAGGGCAGGCCTCAAGGTCCCCGCCAGGGAAAGCGGGCCCCCCGCTGCTGGGGCTGCAGTCTCTGCTGTGATCTCCTGGACCTGCTCTGCCTGCGCCCTACTTCCCTTTGTCCCTGGCTCATTGGGGCATCCAGGAGTTCCTGTGTAGGTGCCGAGAAGTTTCATCGGGCGGGTGAGTGTGTGCTATCCTGGGGCAGACGGTCCCGGTAGAGAGCACAAACGCCCCTCCCCCAGCTCCTGCTGCAAAGCTTTCTCTCCTACACACCCGCCCCCACCCCCACCCCCAAGCCTGCCTTGTCTGCAAGGTCCTTTACTGTGGAACAGTTTCCTGCCCTTTCACTGAGGCTACCAACCCAGAGTAGTGAGGGCCTGACTAGAGGGCAGGCCTCAAGGTCCCCGCCAGGGAAAGCGGCCCCCGCTGCTGGGGTTGCAGTCTCTGCTTGTGATCTCCTGGACCTGCTCTCCCTGCCCCCTATTTCCCTTGGTCCCTGGCTCATTGGGGCCACCAGGAATCCCTGCATAGGTGCTGAGAAGTCCCATCTGGATGGGTGAGTGTGTGCTATCCTGGGGCGCACTGTCCCGGTAGAGAGCACAAACGCCCCCCCCCCCAGCTCCTGCTGCAAGGCTTTCTTTCCTACACACCCGCCCCCCACCCCCACCCCCAAGCCTGCCTTGTCTGCAAGGTCCTTTACTGTGGAACAGTTTCCTGCCCTTTCACTGAGGCTACCAACCCAGAGTAGTGAGGGCCTGACTAGAGGGCAGGCCTCAAGGTCCCCGCCAGGGAAAGCGGGCCCCCGCTGCTGGGGCTGCAGTCTCTGCTGTGATCTCCTGGACCTGCTCTGCCTGCGCCCTACTTCCCTTTGTCCCTGGCTCATTGGAGCATCCAGGAGTTCCTGTGTAGGTGCCGAGAAGTTTCATCGGGACGGGTGAGTGTGTGCTATCCTGGGGCAGACGGTCCCGGTAGAGAGCACAAACACCCCTCCCCCAGCTCCTGCTGCAAAGCTTTCTCTCCTACACACCCGCCCCCACCCCCACCCCCAAGCCTGCCTTGTCTGCAAGGTCCTTAGCTGTGGAACAGTTTCCTGCCCTTTCACTAAGGCTACCAGCCCAGACCAGTGAGTGCCTGACTAGAGGGCAGGCCTCAAGGTCCCCGCCAGGGAAAGCGGGCCCCTGCTGCTGGGGCTGCAGTCTCTGCTGTGATCTCCTGGACCTGCTCTGCCTGCGCCCTACTTCCCTTAGTCCCTGGCTCATTGGGGCATCCAGGAGTTCCTGTGTAGGTGCCAGAAGTTTCATCGGGACGGGTGAGTGTGTACTATCCTGGGGCGGACGGTCCCGGTAGAGAGCACAAACGCCCCTACACTAAGGATACCCAACCAGAGCAGTGAGTGCCTGCCTAGCGGGCAGGCCTCAGCAACCCCCGAAAGGGAGCGCAGGCACCTCCAGCTTGTACTGCAGTGTCGCCTGTGTTCTACTTGACCCCGCCCGACCCCTTGCATTCGGCCTTCTTTACGCGGGTCATTGGAATACCACGCATCCATGTTTTGGTGTTGAGGAGTTCACCTGGAAGGGAACGGTTCCTGCCCCTACACTGAGGAGATACACCTAGAGAGTTAGTCACAGCAAAGACTGGTCCAAGACATCAGGCCTCTCCTGGCTCCATTTGAAGGAAAAGATGGGCAGGCGCCAATGCAAGAATTCCCCCAACAACTTGAAAGGCAACGTGACATCACCAGGATCCAGGAATCCCGAAATGAGAAGTGTACACCCTAATCCAGAAGAATTAGAAGAATTCGACTCAAAAGTGAATTTTATGAAAATAATAGAGGACCTTAAACAGGAGGTGAAAAACTGCCACAACCAATTAGAGATTACAAACAAAAAGGTAGAGGAAATGAATAAATCTCTCAAAGATACCCAAGAAAACCAAGAGAAACAAGAAAAAGTAATCAAACAGGTAAGGGAAACGGTTCAAGACTTGAAGAATGAAGTGGAAGTAATAAAGAAAACACAAACCGAGGGAAGGATGGAGATGGAAAATTTGAATAAACGAACAGGAACTACAGAGACAAGTACCACCAACAGATTACAAGAGATAGAAGAAAGAATCTC
This sequence comes from Chionomys nivalis, assembly GCF_950005125.1. Lineage (NCBI taxonomy): Eukaryota > Metazoa > Chordata > Mammalia > Rodentia > Cricetidae > Chionomys > Chionomys nivalis. The sequence continues at coordinate 84,352,803 of NC_080089.1, forward strand.
AGACACTGAAGATACCATAGAGAAAATAAACACTCTCATCAAAGAAAACAGCATAACCAACAAATTCTCATCACAAAACATTCAGGAAATCTGGGACACAATAAAAAGACCAAACCTAAGAATAATAGGGATAGAAGAAGGAGAAGATCTACAGCTCAATGGTCCAGAAAATATATTTAATAAAATTATAGAAGAAAACTTTCCCAACCTTAAGAAAGATATTCCTTTGAAGGTCCAAGAAGCATACAGAACACCAAATCGACTGGATCAAAAAAAAACATCTCCTCGTCATATAATAATCAAAACACAAAACATACAGAATAAAGAAAGAATATTAAGAGCTGCAAAGGAAAAAGGTCAAGTTACCTATAAAGGTAAACCTATCAGACTTACACCTGATTTCTCTATGGAAACCATGAAAGCCAGAAGGTCCTGGATAGATATACTGCAGAAACTACGAGACCATGGATGCAAGCCCAGACTTCTATACCCAGCCAAGCTTTCGTTCACTATAAATGGAGAAAACAAAATTTTCCAGGATAAAAACAAATTTAAACAATACGTAGCCACAAATCCAGCCCTTCAGAAAGTAATTGAAGGAAAATCACAAACCAAGGAGTCCAACAATGCCCACAATAACTCAGACATCTAATGACCCTTCACCAGCACAACTTGAAGAAGGGAAACACACAAACTCTACTACCAAAGGAAAGAAGGAAAGAAAGGAAAAATGACTGGAGTTAACAACCACTGGTCATTAATATCACTTAATATCAATGGACTCAACTCACCTATAAAGAGGCACAGGCTAAGAGATTGGATACGAAAACAGGATCCAACATTCTGCTGCTTACAAGAAACACACCTCAACCACAAAGACAGACATCTACTCAGAGTAAAGGGCTGGGAAAAGGTTTATCAAGCAAACGGACCTAAGAAACAAGCAGGTGTGGCCATACTAATTTCTAAGAAAGTTGACTTCAAACTAAAATCAATCAAAAGAGATGGAGATGGACATTTTTTACTCATAACAGGAACAATTCACCAGGATGAAGTCTCAATCCTGAATATCTATGCCCCTAATATAAAAGCACCCACTTATGTAAAAGAAACGTTACTAAAACTCAAGGCAGTCATCAAACCACACACACTAATAGTAGGAGATTTCAACACTCCTCTCTCACCAATGGACAGGTCAATCAGACAGAAACCTAACAGAGAAATAAGAGGATTAAGGGAGGTAATGAATCAAATGGACTTAACAGACATCTATAGAACATTCCACTCAAATAAGAAAGAATATACCTTCTTCTCTGCAGCTCATGGAACCTTCTCGAAAATAGACCACATACTCGGTAACAAAGCAAACTTACACAGTTACAAAAAAATATCGGTAACCACCTGTGTCTTATCAGATCACCATGGATTAAAGTTAGAATTCAACAACAATGCTATCCCCAGAAAGCCTATGAACTCATGGAAATTGGACAGTCAACTACTGAACCACACCTGGATCAAGGAAGAAATAAAGAAAGAAATTAAAGTCTTTCTTGAATTCAATGAAAACGAAGACTCATCATACTCAAACCTATGGGACACTATGAAAGCAGTGCTAAGAGGAAAGTTCATAGCATTAAGTGCCCACATAAAGAAAACGGAGAAAGCACACATTGGAGACCTAATAGCCCACCTTAAAGCTTTAGAAAGAAAAGAAGCAGACTCACCTAGGAGAAGTAGAAGACTGGAAATAATCAAATTGAGGGCTGAAATCAACAAAATAGAAACACAGAAAACAATCCAAAGAATCAATGAAACAAAAAGCTGGTTCTTGGAGAAAATCAATAAGATTGATAAACCCCTATCCAAACTAATCAAACGGCGGAGAGAGAATACGCAAATTAACAAAATCAGAAACGAAAAGGGAGACATAACCACAGACACAGACGAAATTCAGAGAATCATTAGATCTTACTACAAAAACCTGTATGCCACAAAATTGGAAAATGTAAAAGAAATGGACACTTTTTTAGATAAGTACCATATACCAAAGTTAAACCAGGACCAGGTGAACAATCTAAATAGACCCGTTAGTCGCGAAGAATTAGAAGTTGTTATAAAAAACCTTCCCACCAAAAAAAGCCCAGGTCCAGACGGCTTTAATGCAGAATTCTACCAGAACTTCCAAGAAGACCTAATACCTATACTCCTTAATGTATTTCACAATATTGAAACAGAGAAGTCATTGCCAAATTCCTTTTATGAAGCTGAAGTTACTCTGATACCAAAACCACACAAAGACACAACCAAGAAAGAGAACTACAGGCCAATCTCACTCATGAACATCGACGCAAAAATACTCAATAAAATACTGGCAAACCGAATCCAAGAACACATTAGAAAAATTATCCATTATGATCAAGTAGGCTTCATCCCAGAGATGCAGGGCTGGTTCAACATACGAAAATCTATCAATGTAATCCATCATATAAATAATCTGAAAGAAAAAAACCATATGATCATTTCATTAGATGCGGAAAAAGCATTTGACAAAATTCAACATCCCTTTATGATAAAGGTCTTAGAGAGATTAGGAATACAAGGGTCGTTCCTAAATATAATAAAAGCTATTTATAGCAAGCCGTCAGCTAACATCAAATTAAATGGAGAGAAACTCAAAGCTATTCCACTAAAATCAGGAACACGACAAGGTTGTCCACTCTCTCCATACCTCTTTAATATAGTGCTTGAAATTCTAGCAATAGCAATAAGACAACATAAGGGGATCAAAGGGATTCAAATCGGAAAGGAAGAAGTTAAACTTTCATTATTTGCAGACGATATGATAGTGTACATAAGCGACCCCAAAAACTCCAGCAAAGAACTCCTTCAGCTGATAAACACCTTTAGTAGCGTTGCAGGATACAAGATCAATTCCAAAAAATCAGTTGCCCTCCTATACACAAAGGATAAGGAAGCAGAGATGGAAATCAGAGAAGCATCACCCTTCACGATAGCCACAAATAGCATAAAATATCTTGGGGTAACCCTAACCAAGGAAGTAAAGGATCTATTTGACAAGAACTTTAAGTCAATGAAGAAAGAAATTGAGGAGGATACCAGAAAATGGAAGGATCTCCCTTGCTCTTGGATAGGGAGGATCAACATAGTAAAAATGGCAATTCTACCAAGGGCAATTTATAGATTCAATGCAATCCCCATTAAAATCCCATCAAAATTCTTCACAGATCTTGAGAGGACAATAATCAACTTTATATGGAGAAACAAAAAACCCAGGATAGCCAAAACAATCTTATATAATAAAGGATCGTCTGGAGGCATTACCATCCCTGACCTCAAACTCTATTACAGAGCCTCAGTATTGAAAACAGCTTGGTATTGGCATAAAAACAGAGAAGTCGATCAATGGAACCGAGTAGAAGACCCTGATTTTAACCCACAAACTTATGAACACCTAATTTTTGATAAAGGAGCTAAAAGTATTCAATGGAAAAAAGAGAGCATCTTCAACAAATGGTGCTGGCAGAACTGGTTGTCAACGTGTAGAAGAATGAAAATAGATCCATATCTATCACCATGCACAAAACTCAAGTCCAAATGGATTAAAGACCTCAATATTAGTCTGAACACACTGAACCTGATAGAAGAAAAAGTTGGAAGTACTCTACAACATATGGGTACAGGAGATCACTTCCTACGTTTATCCCCAGCAGCACAGACATTAAGGGCAACATTGAATAAATGGGACCTCCTGAAACTGAGTAGCTTCTGTAAAGCAAAGGACACTGTCACTAAGACAAAAAGGCAACCCACTGACTGGGAGAAGATCTTCACCAACCCTGCAACAGACAAAGGTCTGATCACCAAAATATATAAAGAACTCAAGAAACTAAACTTTAAAATGCTAATGAACCCAATAAAAAAATGGGGCACTGATCTGAACAGAGAATTCTCAACAGAAGAAATTCAAATGGCCAAAAGACACCTAAGGTCATGCTCAACCTCCTTAGCGATAAGGGAAATGCAAATTAAAACAACTTTGAGATACCATCTTACACCTGTCAGAATGGCTAAAATCAAAAACACCAATGATAGCCTTTGCTGGAGAGGTTGTGGAGAAAGAGGCACACTCATTCATTGCTGGTGGGAATGCAAACTTGTGCAACCACTTTGGAAATCAGTGTGGCGATTTCTCAGGAAATTAGGGATCAACCTACCCCAAGATCCAGTAATACCACTATTGGGAATATACCCAAGAGATGCCACATCAAATGACAAAAGTATCTGTTCAACTATGTTCATAGCAGCATTGTTTGTAATAGCCAAAACCTGGAAACAACCTAGATGCCCTTCAATGGAGGAATGGATGAAGAAAGTGTGGAATATATACATATTAGAGTACTACTCAGCAGTAAAAAACAATGACTTCTCGAATTTTGCGTGCAAATGGATGGAAATAGAAAACACTATCCTGAGTGAGGTATCCCAGACCCAAAAAGAGGAACATGGGATGTACTCACTCATAATCGGTTTCTAGCCATAAGTAAAAGACATTAAGCATATAATGTGCGATCCTATAGAAGTTAAATAAGAAAGTGAACCCAAAGAAAATCATATAGTCATCCGCATGGAGAGGGGGAAGTAGACAAGATTGCAGGGCAAAAAATGGGAACTTGCGGGTGAGGTGGCATGGGGCAAAGGGGAAATGGGATGAGAAATATGAGAAGGGGAGGATGGGAGGAGCTCGGGGGATTGGGATGGTTGGGATATAGGAAGGATGGATACGGGAGCAGCGAAGTATATATCCTATCTAAGGGAGCCATCTTAGGGTTGGCAAGAGACTTGACTCTAGAGGGGTTCGCAGGTGTCCAGGAATATGTCCCCAGCTGGTACCTTGGGCAACTAAGGAGAGGGAACCTGAAATGACCCTATCCTATACTGATGAATATCTTGCATATCACCTTAGAACCTTCATCTGGCGATGGATCAAGGTAGAGACAGAGTCTCAATTTGGAGCAACGGTCTGAGCTCTTAAGGTCCAAATGAGGAGCAGAAGGAGGGAGAACAAGAGCAAAAAATCAGGACCACGAGGGATGCACCCACCCACTGTGACAGTGGAACTGATTTATTAGGAGCCCACCAAGGCCAGCTGGTCTGGGACTGAATAAGCATGGGTTGATTCCGGACTCTCTGAGCATGGCGGTCAACGAAGACTGATGAGAAGCCAAGGACAATGGCACTAGGTTTCAATCCTAATACATGAACTGGCTTTGTGGGAGCTTAGCCTGTTTAGAAGCTCACCTTCCTGGACGTAGATAGAAGACCTTCGTCTTCCCGCAGGGCAGAGAATTTGGACTGCTCTTCAGTATCGAGAGGGAGGGGGAATGGTGTGGGGGGAGGAGAAGAGGAGTGGGGATAGGGGGAGGGGAGTGGGGGGAGGGGGCAATATTTGGGAGGAGGGGAGGGAAATGGGAAACGGGGAGCAGGTGGAAATTTTAATTAAAAAAGAATAAAAAATAAAAAAAAAAAAAAAAAAAAAAAAAAGAAAACAGAAGCCAGACATAGAAGACAACTTAACTATCTACAATCTGATTAACCAACCAATTTGTATAGCTAGTTAGTTTGCAGCCTACTCAACCAACTGACTAAAGGGTCTTCTTCAACCAACCAAAGTTCAGGGCCTAAGATACACTAGCTTGTCTTGTTGGGCCCAGCACAGGCGCCCAGTCAAATCCCATGGCCTCTCAGAAAGTTTCCCTTACTAGTGAGCAGAAAGCCAACCTGCTCTAGCCAGGAAGAGGAAGCAATCAAAACAACAGGGAGATGAGAAATGAAAACACAGACTTGCTTAACTCCCACAGAAATAAATAAAACTACCATAAAGGAGGTAGAGTGGGCGTGAGGAGAAAAATGCCAAGTGGGACACAGCGGAGAGAAGCAAGATATTGCTGGTGACTGAGAACACCAGGGCTCAGCCTCCCTGAGCCACCAGCGAGTTAGAAGCTGCGAACTACTAAAAGAGGCAAATGGCATTAAAATTGAATCAAGTGCTAATTTCCTTATTTCAAGTGGAGGATCCTATTGGTGACTTCAGCACAATTTAAACCTGTTCTTTAAAGTAGCGGGGATCCCACGGCAATCTTTCCTTTCTACCTTCTTTCCCCTCGCTTCCTTCCTTCCTTCGCCAGGATCTCAGTTTGCAGCCCAGGCTGGTCTTGAACTCACAGTTTTCCTTTCAAGACTAAGATTACAGGTGTCCTACTGGGCACAGTGCCCAGTTATGTCTTTAAACAAAGCGAAATAGGAAAGATGGAAGCTTTGTGTAGGAGCAGCTCCTGGGTACTTACGTCCTACAGAATGGAGACTCTTCTCCTTGCCAGGGCACAGTTAGGCGAGCTGCTGTTTAAAAACTGTATTTGTCTGGTGACAGGGCTGGAGACCTGCAGCTCAACTGTAGCAGCGGCTCCGGGATCAGGAATGGTGCAAGGTTCAGCAGATGATAAGAAACAAGGGCTTCTGCTTAAGCTGAGGAAGGAGATATAGGATCCACTAGACTGCTTCTACTCACCCTTAGCCAGTGGCTGGGAACTAAGCTGCCCTCGGACGGATGTGGGGCCTTGCGACAAATGCAAGGCACCCGTAGTGCCTGCTGGAGTGAAACAAAGGACGTCATTGGGCCATCCAGACTTTTTGTAAGAACTAGAATTATTTAAGGTCAATTTCTGAGACGGGACCATTTAGAAAGTATGATGGCTAGTCTTGGTTGTCATCCTGACTGCATCCCTGATTAAATAAAACATAATCCCCCAAGGTACTCCGCGAAGGGTATTTTTTACAAGATTATTTGAAGCAAGAAGACTCACCCTAAATCTGGGTCATGCTTTCTGGTGGCAGCCCACATTAAAGGGCTCAGAAAGAGGAAACTTTGACTCTTTTTCTGCTTATCCTTGCTCCGACTGTCAAATTCATTTATCTAGAACGGGTGGCATTCCTTGCTGATATTATAACCAGCTCCTTTGGGACTCCAATGTAGACCACAGACCAGTAGCTCTCCAGGAGTCCCCAGAATTTCAGAGCTGGACTGGGACTGTTGAGACATCTGGCTGTGGGTTCTGCAGCTACAGACCCTTGGCCTGTCCAGGGCGAGACAGTCATTGTTAGACTACTCAGCTCATATCCCGGAAACTAACCGAATAAAATCCCCTTTAATAAATATCCTTCAATTGTGTTCCTGTAGAGAGCCCTGGTTAATATGGGAGCCACTGGAAATTGACAGCATTTCAACAGATTCTAGAGATAATGGACAAGAGGATCCGGATCTGTCACCTCTGCTCAGCAAGTTGTTTAACGAGAGCCATAGTTCAAAGAAGTAGAAGAGTGGGACATCCCTACAAAGCAAGGTGTTTGCACAACAAGTGTGATGCCTATATTATGACTTCACCCGAGAAGAGACTGCCCAGACATTTGCATGCCCATGAGTCAAGGACAAGCCCTGATCAGCATAGTCTTCACACACAGGAGGTCAGCAGAGAGTTGACCACGTACAGAGAGGAAACTACAGTCCAAAGTTGAGCTGTAGCCCCGCTCTGGATCTAAGTTAATGACATCTTGAATCTACCCAAAAAGCAAAAATAAAAGGTTCTCAGAGGAATAAAGAATTCTACCAACTCAGATGCCATCCCAGCATCGAAGCTAATAAGACAAAAGAAGTGCGACTCTCTGGTTCTGACAGTTACCTGTATAAATTAGAGAATTGGTCTCAGTTTTAAAATTACGTTTATGTATGTATGCATATATGTATTATTATTGTATGTATTTTAGATTTGAGTACTTTTTTAGAAAAGGCTAAAAGCAGATATAAGTTGGTGAGAGAATTTTAAAATATAAGAAAATAATTTGTTAAGAATAAGGAGAATTTGTTAAGAATAGGAGAGATGGAAGAATCTAACAGAATTGTTCAGAGCCTCATGGAGATACAGAGGCATGAGTCTAGAACTTCGGGAATGTTCTGCCATGAAGCTGGAGCTCTGCACAGCAAGAAAGATGGAGGGCTGGAGTCGCAGTGAGGGGGTGAAATTCTGAGTTATTTCAGTGTTGGATGTTGAAGTAAGGGGGACATTCATAACTTGTGGTCTGTGAAAAGTTAAAGAACTTGCTGAACCAACACCATAACCTGAAGACCCAAAATTAGATTTCAAGTCTGTCCATTCCCAGTTCACTGTTCTCCTCTACCCAGATTCTTTCATGCATAGAAGCACAAAACCATTATGGAAAACACTTGTCAGGCGGAAGGCAGTCAGTGAGATTATTCAGTTGGTAAAGACACTTGTTGCTAATTTGGTAACCTGAGTTTGATCCTGGCACCCACATGGGTAGAAGTAGAGAAATGGCAAATTGCCCTCTCAACTCCACATACACACTGTGTCATGTATACACACACATGCAGATACATACACGCTCACATTCAAATAAATGAAATAAAACACTTTCTGGGAAAACATGTAGAAATGACTCTCATGGAAACAGAATAACAACTTTAAATAGAATTACAAGGGATAACAGGATTTGAATATTGGCGGGGACCGATAGCAAAAGGGTCTAGCATAAAAGGGTCAAGAAAGATTTATGTCCCTCTAAGATGATCAAATTACAGAAAGCATGTCCCCTTTTCTTCTACACCTGACAAGACAGAAGGGCAGACTTTGAAACACAACTGGCTTTGAAATATTTGGTTCTCTCTCCCAACGTTGCAGAGAGAAGACTCCAGACAACTTAGAAGCCAGGAGTCCAATGGCAGCGGAGCAGTGGCTGAGGACTGTATGGAAAACTCCCAGGATATCACACAGGCTATACTCAGTTGTAAACCTCGGGGCAGCTCAGAGCCAATAATAAATAACCTCTATTCCCCTAGGGTCGACTACAATAGTATCTTAGTTTTGAGGTGCCATCGGTCTCCCTTTTACAAACATTGTCCAACCAGATTATCTGTGCTACTCTTGGGTGGACACTAAAACAGAGATGAGGTAGGTGATGCCTGCTGAAGGGGATCACTGAAAAGAAATCCCAACTGGCTCAGAATTGAATATAAAACAGGGTTATTTATTTCGGAATAGACTCACAGACCATAGTCCTCTGCTTGAACGGGGAATCCAGCAGCCAGAAGAGAGAGTGTGTGCACTTTACAACAGCATTTATAGTATAAGAGGACACGCCTAAGTGGGCAGCTAACTTAAAGGCTACCGGCTGAAAGATTTTCCTACAGCACCCTGCCTTTGGGAAGTTAAATATCTTTATGTAAGCAACCAAATTACACCAAACATGAAGGCTTTCACACAGGGATGAGCAAAGCACTCTAAGTTATAAAGAAAGATATGAAAATCCTGGCTTGGTTCATTCTAGACATTGAAAGATGAGCACAGCTTTTTCAGGGGATCAAGAACACATAAGGAGGATAAAAATATTTTAAATTGGGCAGAAATGGAGGCCCAAGTCATTGACAAGACAAGAGTTGACCTTGAGTGAGATGGCTTACAATCTCGTGGGGTATGTCTACAGGCCCTGAAGGCTGTTGTGCTGCTCTTCAATTTGACACTGAACGTGGTCTCATTGGTTGAGTGGATAAGCCCAGAAAGCAGCTATCTGAAGTCCAAGCAAACAAAGTCACCATTCCTGAGCTCTGTCTGTTCAAGGGATACCTTGGCAAAGGCTTAGGAACAGGCTCAAGACAGGGTATGGTCTATTTCAGTGTTAGAATTCTTAAAGAATCTGAATTCCATGTCTTGGTTATTTCACCAGAAGCCAAGAAAGGGCTAGTGGGCATCCCTGGAACATAACATAAGATATGAGTCCGTAAGAGTCATGCAAATTCCCACAAAGGCACCAAGATCTGATCTATTTCTGAATATTTGTAGCATTTACAAGTATGTCAAATGTAATGGCTTCTAAGAGGGAAGCACTCAAATTACGCTTTCTGGATGACTAAGGCGTGTGCTCCTATGCTGCTTCAAATTTGTTTCATTACATTTCATGCAGTAAGACAACAGGCTACATTATTGTGGGTGCTTAAATGAGATGTCCTCCATTAAGTCTTGCCATTTGAATAGTTGGTCCTCAGTTAGTGGCTGTCTGGGGTGGGTTGGAAGGTGTGGCCATACTGAAGGATGTCACTAGGGTGGTCTTTGAGGTTACAAAAAACTCATGCCATTCCAGGTGTGCTCTCTCTCTACAGGATGCAGATGGTGCTCAAGGGGTGAGGTCTTAGCTGTCCGGGTCACCATGCCTTTGCTCCACCATCATGGACTCTAACCTACTGGTACCATAAGCCCAATCAAATGATTTATAATTTGACTTGGCTATGGTGTTTTTTTGCACAAATAGGAAAGTAACTAATGCAATTATCATCATCACCAGTCATCATCACTGATTTACTTCAGTTATGGTGAGTTAATCGTGAGCCTGATGCGGTTTTGGGAGCTGAGGACTCATATCTTAGTAGACAATATTAGTCCCATCATGCAGGAGAATAAAGTCAACTACTGAGGGATTGCAGTCTTATCCCAAATTATACCCAGATAGCTAACAAGTGACAACCATGGTAGAGTAACAAAGCCTATCTTCTGTCTATGGAAACATTTCATTTCAAAATAAGTCATTTTTCCATTTTAAAACATGCAGGAGAATAAAGTCAACTACTGAGGGATTGCAGTCTTATCCCAAATCATACCCAGATAGCTAACAAGTGACAACCATGGTAGAGTAACAAAGCCTATCTTCTGTCTATGGAAACATCTCATTTCAAAATAAGTCATTTTTCCATTTTAAAACATAGTCAATTAAAAGCTAACAAAGGTCAGATTGTTCAGTTGGCCTTATGAAGACAAAGTGGTTGAATTAAAGGTTTTATTAAGTTATATATACACAGTTCATTGAACTTCCACCAGCTGACAAGGCAGATTATTGACGCTGTAGTTACCTGTGTTAGAGTTCGGAGGATGTGGCACAAGAACACATTTCCTTTTTCTATTTATAGCCCTCTAATAACAAAAGAGTTGCAAGTTTCCAGACCTTAGACCTGTATGATCTTATTCTGAAATTGACAATCTTCTGGCCCCATATCTCATGTTTTGTCTACCTTTCTGCCCTTCATCTATTAAAATTCAAATCAGCTAACATGTGCAATGAAATCCATCACCAAGGACTGATTAAATGATGGTTTTGTTCCTCTATGTTCAAGTTGCCTGTTATGTTTTTTAGATATTTATTTACATATGGGGGGCACAAGAACACACATGCACACAGAGGTCAGAAGAGGGCATCAGATGACCCTAGAGCTGGAGTTACAGGTGCTTGTGACCTATCTTACATCTGTGCTGGGAACTAAACTCAAGTTCTCTGCAAAAGCAGCAAGTGCCCTTAACTACCCAGCCATCTTTCCAGCCCCTCAAGTTACCTCAAGAACTATCTCAGTTTTTCCCATTATCTCTGGAGGAGACTCAGCTTTCATGATGCCACTCTGAGATCTTCAGAAGCTGGAGAACTGGAAGAAACTCAACCCTTCCTCTTACCACGCAGAACTGAAAAATGTATATCTGACTAGGAACAGGACTTACAGGACTCCATTTTGAGAGTCCCCACCTGTCACACATAGCCATCAGGTCAGGCATGCTGAATCTTTCTCAGTAAGCCACCACCTCATGGTGCTACACAGATTATTAGAAATGGGTTAATCAAGATGTGAGAGTTAGCCAGTAAGAGGCTAGAGATAATGAGCCAGGCAGTGTTTAAAAGAATACAGTTTCCGTGTAATTATTTCGGGACATAAGCTAGCCAGGCAGCCAGGAGCCAGCCGGCCAGGAGCCAGCCGGCAGGAACGCAGCCCACAGCTCATTACTACAACACATATGAATGATGATTCCAGTCAGACTGCTAAGCCTGCCCCTCTCCTGGAAAGGCCAGCTGCTGCCTGTTCATATGCAGTACCTCTGTCACCTCTACTTTGCACCCTAATTAGGAAGACATGGGGAGTCCTGCACAAGCACCAGAACTGTGCTATCTGTCACACCGTTCCCCCAGATGGTCCAGTGATATCGTTGACTTTAGGTGGAAGATACCTGTAAACAACTCCAACACCATGAAACTGCTTGTTGAAGAAAGACAATTAACAACCGAACAGCTGTGAAAGGGAGCCTTTAGCTGGTGAGCCTGTAAGGAGCGTTTGCCAGCTCTCCGAGGAATTCAGACTCATAACACCTTACCTACATGCCTTACTTTTGTTCTAAAATGCACAACTCATCCCTCTCAAATCTGTTTCCTTCAATTACACACAGAGCTCATTAAGATAATGATGATTTATCACCAGTTTTTAAAAGCCATCCTGTTGTCTCATGAAAGTCTCCAATAATAATCACTTCTCTGAAACGTGTTTTAAGCTTCCCAGGTAGTTAACTGGAATTACCTAGCATGGAGTTGTAAGGGAATTGCAAATAGATACTTTAAAATACTGAAACTAGAAGGTAGGTACTTCCCTTTTGAATTTATCAATAATTTACTTTCTAAAAGATACTGTGCTAGACTGTGACTTTTACCCACAGGTCATTTCTTCCAGTGCTTACTTTGAATACATGTGACTCAGGGGAAAAGGGCCATGTAGCCAGCCATTCTTAAATTATTATTCTAGTAGCTGGCCTTTTGATTAAGCTAGCCAGACTGGATTACTACCGTTTATATTTGCTCCAAAGCGTAGCGTGGAATTGAAAGGTATCCTTCTGTGAAGAAAAGAGGTCTTGGACAAGTTCCAATGAGTGTTGATCTGTTTCTCAGGGGAGAGAAAGACTGATTAATAAAACAATCTTTTAAATAGAAGCAGATAATTCTGTCTGATTCCATTACTCTAATACCTTCTCTCTCTACCCTGAAAGGAAAAAAAAAGGCTATTTTTACTGCTTTTCATAAATACCATGCAAAGTAATCAGGAAATAATTCAGTTAGAACTTTTCATCAGCAATGAGGATGATCTTCCCCAAAGAGTAGACTAGATTCCTTTTAATACAATGAAGAGGTAACTATTACTGAAATATTTATTAGTATAAAATTAGATTAGGCAAAGGAAAACAATTAAAAATTCAGACTATCAATAAAGCCTAGCTATTTACCTGTCCCTTTTGGGCACCAAAGTGATAAAATTCTAAAGAATACGAGAAACTTTGGAGAAAAAAACCTTAAATGTTCTTTTTTTGTTTAAAATACTACTCAATGGCTATATGCATTTTTTCTACTATAGCACTGAATTCAACGATACAATCTGATAAAGGTGAAAGTAAAACTTCCCTTAATAAAATTATCATCTAATCAGTTTTTCTCAGCAGTGACAGCATAGACCCCAGGGATGCACACTTACCTGTTGTGATGTTCAACATCATCGCCCCTCTCTTCCCAGACAGAATAGTGGTCACCCCCAGCTGTAACTAAAACTGGTTCAGACATTACCAAATATTTCCTGAGGAACAAAATCACCTCTGTTTGAGAACAACTGACTAGCTGAAAGATCCAAAGTTAGTTTTGAAAAGAAAAGAAGAATTATATATGAACGTAGTTTCCATGACAGGATTACATGAGCAGATTGACATCAAGAGAGGTTCCTACCTTAATTGTCATCATAGAACCTTCAACCAGTCACTGATAAAAGCAGATGTAGAGATCCACAGCAGGCACTGGGCTGAACTCCTGGAGTCCTGTCGTAGAGAGGGAGGAGTGATAATATAAGCAAAGGGGTCAAGACCATGATGGGGATACTCACAGAAACAGCTGACCCAAGCTAGTGTATGCTCACTGACTCTGGACTGACAGCTGGGGAACCTGCATAGGACCGAACTAGGCCCCCTAATGTAGGTGACAGTTCTGTGGCTTTGGTAGTTTATGGGGTCACTGGCAGTGGAACCATTATTTATCCCTAGTGCATGAACTGGTTTTTTGAAGCACATTCTCTATGGAGGGATACCTGGCTTAGCCTAGATACAGGGAGAAGGCTTTGGTCCTGCCTCAAAGTGATGTGACAGACTACAGGGGCTGAAGAGGTAGCTCAGTGGTTAAAAGCACTGACTATTCCTGCAGAGGACCCAGCTTCTGTTCTCAACACCCACATGCCCCCTCACAACTGTCAGGTCCAAATTCTGGTAGTTAAACAAAAAGCCATCATTTGTGAAACCAGTTCCCCTCTACCAAAGGAATCATTTCCATTTCACTGGCAGACGAGACAAATGACCAACTTCTTTGGGTTGGAGTTTTCCTTCTAGTACTTTCTGTAGAACTGGATTTGTGACTAGGTATTGGGTAAAGCTGGTTTTGTCATGGAATATCTTGTTTTGTCCTTCTACAATAATTGAAAGTTTTGCTGGGTATAGTAGTCTGGGCTGGCATCTGTGGTCTCTTAATGTCTGCATAATGCTTGACCATGACCTTCTGGCTTTCATTGTCTCCATTGAGAAGTCAGGTGTAATTCTGAGAGGTCTGCCTTTATATGTTACTTGGCCTTTTTCCTTTGTAGCTCTTAATATTCTTTCTTTATTCTATGTTTAGTGTTTTGATTATTATGTGAGAAGGGGACTTTTTTTCTTTTGTTCAAGTCTATTTGGTGTTCTGTAAGCTTCTTGTATCTTTATAGGTATATCTTTCTTTAGGTTGGGAAAGTTTTCTTCTTTGATTTTGTTAAATATATTTTCTGGGCTTTTGAGATGAACTTCTCCTTCTTTTATACCTATTATTCTTAGGTTGGTCTTTTCATTGTGTCCCATATTTCCTGGTTATTTTGTGTTAGGCTTTTGTTAGATTAAATGTTTTCTTTTGCTGATGAGTCTATTTCCTCTATTGTATCTTCAGCTCTTGAGATTATCTCTTCCATCTCTTGTATTCTGTTTATGCTTGTATTTTTGGTTCCTGATCATTTTTCTCATGATTTCTGTTTCTGTAACTGCCTCAGATTGTATTTTCTTTATTGTCTCCATTTCAGTTCTTGAATTCAGTTCTCTATTCAATTCTTGAATAGTTCTTTCATATGTTTGATTGCTTGTTCTTGGTTTTCCTTAATGAATTTGATGTTGATGTCTTCCAGTTTTTTGTCTTTTCCTTCATTTCTTTGAGGGAATTTCTCATTTCCTCTTTACGAGCCTCAAATATTCACTTGAAGTTATTTTTTAGGTAATTTTCTTCTGTTTCATCTGTATTTGGTTGGTTAAGTCTTGATGTTGTAGGGTCTCTAAATTTTATAGCTGTAAAACTTGTTGCTCTTTGTGTAGTTGCATGTGTTCTTGCCTTGTTTACATATCTTTTCCATTAATTGGTGGTGTTGGGGCTGTCTGTGACTCTGGTAATCAATCTGCCATGTGCCAGTGGACCTAAGACTCAGATGACTGCTCCTCATTCAGAAGTCAGTGTCATGGTTCTAGTTTCCCTGTTGGTCATTCCATGTTTCTGGAGGTTGCTCTGTGCTCCAGAGGTTTGCTTCGCTCCATGGAGTTTGCTGTCTCAGGCCTGCTCTGGCCTAGGTTGCCAGCTTAGACCTGTTTCTGTAAATGTCCCTTGTCTGGATCTGCTCCTGAAAAGGTCTCTGGCTTGGGGTTGGTCCCACAAAGGTCTCTGGCTCCAATCTACACCCTTGGAGGTCCCAGATTTGGGTGTACCCAGACACACAGAGGACCTGGCTCAGGCCTACTCCCTCAGAGGTCCCAGACTTACACTTGGGCCTGCAGAAGTCCAGGCCTAGTTCCTCAGAGGTCCCAGACTCACGCCTGGACTCACAGGGGTCCTAGCTCAGGTCTACTCCCTCAAAGGTCTCAGAATCACACCCAGACATGCAGAGGTCTCTGGATTCTGCCTACACCCTTGTAGGTTCCAGACTCATGCCTGGACCCACAGAGGTCTGTGGCTCCGGCCCACTCTTTTGGCAGTTGATCCCCTGTATCTGTTCCTATGGAGTTTTCTGCCTCAAGTCTGCTCTGACCTAGGTCACTGTCTCATTCCTGTTTCTATAAATGTCCCTGGTCTGGATCTGCTCCCACTCATGTGTTAATTGTCTCAGGCCTGCCTGCTCTAGCCCAGGGCACTGGCTCAGTCCTGTCTCCGCAAATATCCCTGGTCTGGATCCACTCCTGTTCCCATGGAGTTTACCGTCCCAAGCCCACTCTGACCCAGGTCCTGTCTCAATCCTGCTCCTGTGGAGTTTACTACCTCAGGCCTGCTCTGGCTTAGGTCGCTGGCTGGCTCAGTTCTCCTCCTGTGAAGTTCACTGCCTCAGACCTGCACCAGCTCAGGTCACTGGCTCAGTCATGCTCCCGTGGAGTTTGCTGCCTCAAGCCCACTCCAGCCCCTGTAACAAGGTATTTTACAAAAAAAAAAAAAGTAGGTGGGAAAGTAAAACTGAGATTGATGGAAAGAAGATGGATGGAGTCTACAGAGTCACCAGGAAATGCAGAGGACACAAGACATACTGGAGGACAGGTAACACCAGGAGCCACATGGCAAAGCACAGGTAAGAAATATGGGTTAAATTAAAATGTAAGAATTAGCTAGTCACCAGCCTTAGCTGTCTTCCAAGAATTTATAATTAATATAGTTTCTGTACGGTAATTTGGGAGCAGGCTGCTGGAATAGGAAACTTCTGCCCACAGAAAGTAGCTCACCAACCTTTGACACGATAGTCTAATAGTGAAGAGTCATTCATTCAGACTGAAAAAAAAAAAAAAAAAAAAAAAAAACACCCTAGCCTTTCCTGTCAAAAGTTCAGATACCAAAAGGAAAGAGAACAAACATTTATATTCCTCTATTTGTTTCTCAAGTGAAACATCAGAATTCACTCAAATTTGGGAAAACTTTAAAACATAAAAATGATAAATAGTAAATAATCAAATGAAGGGGGTGGGGAATTAGTCAGACCTGACAGTATAATTCCAAAAGAAAAGAATTTAACAGACTTAGAAAAACAAACAAACAAAAAACCCCAATCTGTTTCCAAATTGCTCAACAGTTGATTTTTTATTTATTTTTTTTTTTTTGCTGGTCCCTGGATGGTTCAAATTCTCAGGTTTGAAGGCATTGTGACCTCTGTTTGATGTTTATACTGCCAAGCCACACAACTTTCTTGAATATATCCCTGTCTCAATTAAATCTGAGATGGGTTTTGGCCAAGCTAATAACTCCTATTTCAAGTTACATTTAACACCACATCAAAAAAAAAAAAAAAAAAAAAAACTCAGTGTGAATTCTATCTGTACAATGATCTCTTTCTTTCCCAAAGACAACTTCAGCTTTTCACCATGTAAGCTGAAATTACCCCAAGTCTGTATTGAACTATCCATCTCTATTCTCGGGGTCATTATTTCATCTAGAAAGCCTTCAGGTGAAATAAAAACTAGGGTCTTGAACCTTGCCCTTTAATTAGTATAAGCTTCTTAAAGAGCAATGGTGTGACTTCAGAATGGATGGAGGCACAGTGATAAAATTAAACATTCCTTCTAAATGGCACAGGAATCCTAAGCCACGAGACTCCTGCCAACCCCCTGAGAAGATCAATAGAGCAACAACTGGGCGTATAAAACAGAGCTGTGCATTAAAAGTCCAGATAATGAAAATTCACAATGGGCAGTAGTAGATCTTGAGGGGGGAAAAGAGTCCTTTATTTGTGCCTTTGACTAGGGCAGAGGGTCCAAGGAGTAGTGACACTAACACTAACATTTACACGTTCATGAGCTCTGAAGTGTTTAGATGACTTCGTATAAATAAGATTAGGTTTTTCTTTAGGAATCACTGCATGACTAATCACACGCACATGCATCCTAGGGATTCCTTGAATAACTTTTACTTTAAGCAATTTAACTTTTATTTTGTGCTAGTTGAGATTGAAACCAGGGCCTTGCACATGGTAGCAAATGCTCTACTATTTGAGCTATGCCCCAGCCAGCAACAGTTCACAATGTGTTTTATGGACAAAAACTTTTATCATTTACCGGTCAGTACATTTATCCATGACTTTTGATTTGCTTCACTGACATGAATGCCCGTCTTTTGTATATCATTAATGGAACACCAAGTTTGAATATCACTGGCTCTTCCTAATAGATCTACAGATATAGTGAGTAAACTCTTTCTAGGTTGTAGTTTTATATTGGATTAAAATCTCTTTCAACAGAAAGATATTTTCTTCTGGCAATTTATCAAAGTAAATATCTCCTATGGCGCAGTATTATTAAATATTTTTCATAGTTGAAATTCCCTGTCTCCTTAGGCAAAATTAACAGGACTTTGTTCACACAAAGGTATTTCTCTCGTTTTTAATAGGTGCCATTATTGATGGATCCTTTATTACCACCTGATTAGGGCCCACTGGAGGATGGGTACAGGTCTCGTTCATCTCTTCATCTCTGAATAAGGTCCAGTGACTTTCAGGAATGCCAACATTATAGATGAGTGTCTTATGAAAGCGTACAGTCACAAGCTTGTATTCTGCCCCTCTCTATTCAGTCCCCATAGCAACGGGCATGCCAAAGAAGTCGGGTAGGGTGCTGAAGTCCAGAGACAACTCCTCCAGAGTCTATCTCAATCCTGAAGCTCTGTTAGGAGTTAGGGAAAAGGCAGCCCCATTCTGTAGGTGGTAACACAGGCTTCCAAGCCCAGGAAAACCTAAATGTCTTTATCCTCTGAAGAAATCCAGTCAGTTCTAAGCACACCAAGGTTTTACATTAAACTCTACCATCTGTGGACTAAGAAACTGAAGTTCAGAAGGCCATGAGTGTCAGATAACCACAGCTTTTGGTTTGTTTGTTTGTTTGTTTGTTTGTTTTTCCCTCTTTCCTCCCCTCAGAACTTTTAGACAAGTCTTTTTCCCCAAAGGGCTTTTCTTGGCCTGGGCATCACCACCTATTCTAGCAACCAATTAGAATTTCCCACATATGTTCAAACTAGTCAACCAGGTTTGCTGTAACTTGATGCCTAATTTATTAGTGTTTAGAACCAAATTGGTCTGTCTTTGGGGTAAAAAAAAAGCCCAGCTCCAAAAAACAAACAAACAGATAAACGTAATTTCTGAGACACCCTCTATCCCATCCCTGCTACAAGGAGCTGCTATTCTACCTATCAATCAAACCATTAGTCTAAAGAATGTTCCTGATGCTGGGAATAGAACCTATGGTCTGAGTGGAGACATAAAGTTCCAATTGGGCTGGTTTAATCACTTTGGCTTAGGTCACCCCTAGGAAGGTGGGCTCACCTTAAGCCATGCTGAAGAGATGGGTAGAATAATTAGTTCTTTAATAAAAGTGTGCATTTCCATCCCAGAATCCCTACAGCAGAAGCTTACTGGTCACAGACATGTGGGGGTATAAATCTGCCTGCTCCCAAAGTTACCTTTTCTTTTCTTTCCTTAGCCAACCTGAATCAGCAGCTATAAGGGCTCCAAACAGTGAGGTATTGAGTTTGTAGGATTGGAGACAAGAAATAGAAAAGACTATAAATAAAGAAGGCAAAAGCAATAGCTGGGACCAGAAGGTCTAGCATAAGCTGTCAAACAAGAATATTAACAAGTATACCATTAGTGCAGTGGGAGGGGGTGGGGTGGGGTGCCCAGAATGGCCAAGGTCAGCATAGAGGTTAGTCAATGTTGGCAAAGAGAACATAGGATACCTCAGACACAGCAGCCTTAGGATTGATAACCACAGCTCAGGGGGAGGAGTTGGGTCCCCAGAAGCAGAAACCTTGACTCCTTGGAGGCCAGTGTAAGACTAGTCTTGCCAATCTTCTCCTGGATAAGGGCACAGAACTAAGGTTCCCTTTGTCCTTCTATCAGGGCCTCTGAGAGTGTTTTAGGTTGATCTAGCTCCCCAACTAAGCTTTCCTTATTTGGGGCTTCTTTACTCTTTTCCTAAAGCCTCTCTCCTAGCCATGGAGCTGCTTGCTAGCCATGCCTCTCCGTGCCACTTAAGCTGGCATGGACTTTTCCTCTTCCCCTCCAGGCAGCTGCTGCAGTTTTACAGCTTAACCTGCCCTTCAGTTTCCATTGGAGTTCATTCTTAAATTATTTTATTAATGAGTCGCATAAGCCCCAATGGGACCCCAAGTTTCCCTGTATCAAAACTTTTCCTGAAAAACTATTTGAAAAAAGAAGCGGAAGACACAAAATTGGGTGGATAGGGAAAGAGGGATGGATCTGGGAGAAGTGGGGGGGGGAGGATCTTGGAGGAGTTGGGGGTGGGATGGGTATGAAATGGCAAGAAATCCTCAAGGGACCAAGTGAAACAAAACTAATAATTTTCTTTCTTTCTCTTTCTTGCCCTTGCCCTTCATTTTTTCATAGTCTTCAGTGATAGCTACCAGCTTGGGGTGACTTTGGTGGCCCTTGAATTTCTGGGACTGTAGTATCTCAAAGTTAGTCTATAAGAGCCTTGAAAAGTTTAGTTGTACTCAAAGAAACCCACAACATTCTTAGATCTTTTCCAGCTTTAATTCCATTGTTTTCACGACTCTTAGATTTACAGCAGAACTCTCTTCTGAATGCGGTAGTTGCTTCACAAAGTGGCAGTTGAGATCCATGACAGCTTATTTTGGTTCTGGGTAGCTGGGACAAACAAGTGACCTTCCTCCAACACAGCACCAGGCAGTGTAGGCCCTGCTGCAATCAAGTGGCACGGGAGGGCCCTGCTGGCGGTCAGCTCTCATATTGCTCACTGCAGACTTTCTTACTACTTCAGGCTCACAGCCTCACCTCTCTCCTCCTTTGGGTCTACTCTGCTACTTTTCTTCTTTGCCTGCTTTGCCTTGTGCTTAAGTGAGCCCAGGAGCCAAAAGTATTGCTGATCAGGAATCATGATTATATTGATTGTCAAGTCGACTGGATCTGGAGTCAACTAAGAGAAATTCCCCTGTTCAGGTCTATGAGGACATTCCCTGGAAGTATTAACTGGGGAGACTGTCTGCTGGAGTGGGAGTGACCCACACAGGGGTTCCAGGGAGAAGTAGAGTTAGTTTTGTCTCTGAGTGCATAGACAACCATTGTTTGATTACCTGGCTTTTATTGTGAAAGTCAATCGAATAAATCCTCTTCCATAATATATGTTCCCTGTATTGGTTCTCTGGTAGATAAGAAGTGCCCATCAGAGTCCCATCATACTCCTCCCAGGACAAAGATCATCCATGTGTTTTTAAGACTCTTACCTGCAACTTCAAAATCGTCAAATTGGGCAGGAAACAGCTACCACCAATTAGTAAGAGTGAGCATAGAAGAAGAGATTTGTGGACAATCTCTGGGGAGCATTATACTCCTGGCAGTGGAAAGTATCTACTTAAGCATTGCTAGTGAACTGACGAAGAAAAGGCTTCCTTTTTTTCTGACTACAATCCCTATTCTAGCTGACAGTGCAGGCTCTCAAGGAGCACTGCTTGAAATGATCAAAGCCAATGTCCTGATCCAACAAGAAGAGGACTGTGGTGCATCCACATCCTAGTATGAATTTTTGCCACTTACCATTTTCATCTGGCCAATTACTATCACAATATCCTCAGTGCCACCAGTGGGGTCTGTAACGTGTGTTTAGTTGATCAGAAAATTAACTAAACTTGAGTATGAATTAATTAGAACTTTGAGTTCAGCATGATGCTCTGCATTAGACATGTCAAGAAAATGTACACAGTCATTCATCTTAGGGAAGGATCTATCATCTAAGAAACACATTATTCTACTTGTGCTTCACTGTTTAAGTGAACCAGCAAACAATGTTGCCCATGTTCTTTTAATTTAGAAATAGAGGGCTTCTTCTTTTTTTTTTTTTATTACACCATGAAATCTTAAACTTAGTTGTTTTTTCCAAGACCTAAACAAGGCATAAGGATTTCCTGGGGACTCCCAAAAGCTTCTTGTTACAGTAGAAATGGAATTAGGGTATATATGATGTACATTCAAATAATTAAAGAGTTTAATAATCTATAGATTATGTGTATCTAACACATGAAATTAGGAAAAATATGGAGAAAATAATAGGCTAAAACAAACAATTACATAATGATACAGGGCTGTGCCAGCCATACACTAACTTTCCATAATGAACATTTCCGGATGATTTGTGACAAACGGAAGCAGTGAAGCTGACACATACATAAGGGAGTGGCGACCTGCTGCCTGTGCTTAAAAAGAACAGGAAGGGGAGTCACCTTGCAAGCAGGGTGACAGTGGTGGAACAAAGATGACAGATTGGAGGGGATCACTGATCACTGGGCCTGCAGTGACCATCACCACACGACGTCAGGGTGTCTCCTGTTCTCTTAGTCAGCATGGGTTCATATCCACAAGGCTCCCTGAATCTGGCTACTGATCTTTGTTCTCTCAAACCTGTTTTCCTGATATCTGTTATATCAACAAATTTAAAAGTTGTTTGTGTTGGAAGGAGGCCACTTGTTCATCCTGGCTGCCCAGAACTGAAATAATCACACAGAAACTATATTAATTAAGTCACTGCTTAGCCCATTAGCTCCAGCTTCTTATTGGCTAACTCTTACATATTAATTTAATCCATCTCCATTAATCTGTGTATTGTCACAAGACTGTGGCTTACCAAGTAAAGTTCCAGTGTCTATCTCCGGCAGGGCTACATGGTGTTTCTCTGACTCTGCCCTTCTTTCTCCCAGCGTACAGTCTAGCTTTCCCCACCTAGTTCTGCTCTTCCCTGCTATAGGCTCAAAGCAGTTCTTTATTCATTAACCAATAAAAGCAATACAGAGACAGAAGGACCTCCCATACCAAGTTTGGGTTTTTTTGTTTGTTTGTTTGTTCATTTGCATGAGCTATATTCACAGATGTACTTTGGGAAGACTCCCAGCTGTTAAATTGTTTAAGGTGGTAGAGGTACTATATTTAATATATAATTTAAAACTAAATAAATCCAAAAAGATGGTGCATCTTCCCTAAAATTGCCATATGCAAAAATGTTCATGAATTGGTCTGTTTTCTAGTTTGTGTTCTCTACTCAAGGGTGAGGTATGTAGCCTTGGCCCACTCACCCTTGTCATACACACCATCATTAAAGTAAAAAAGATGCCCATAATAGAGAAATGCATTCACTGACCAAGCTCAGGCTGTAGCCCACAGGCTGCCCACTTCAAAATCTACCTGAAAGAAACATGTAAGTTCTGATTCCTGAGCTGTACCACAGAAACGCTACTCATGAACCTGCATTTCAACAAAGTGCACAAATGATTGCACAAAGCATTGAAGTATGCAGGGTTTGATCAACCTACAGGAGTTGCTGAACAGGAAGGGGTTTCTCCCACCCACTCGCTGAAGTATTTTAAGTATTTCACCCCAACCAATTCCATCTGCAGTAGCCTTCCAGTAATTCCAAGTTTAGATTGCTGGAAAATTGGAAGATTGGTAAGAGGCCTCCAACCTCAGTCTAATGGACCCAGAATGGTCCTGAGTATCCACCACTTTCAAAAGTCACACATATCATGCATCTCATACTTCTACAACTTTACTGACGACATGACAGACACGATGTTATGTTTTTAAACTGAAGTCCTCTCCAAGTCAGGTGTCAGTCCTCCACAGTGCAGGCAGGATTTCTGGTGGCTTCTTCACTGAGCTCCTGGCTACCTAGGCAGCGTTGTGATTGTTCACTGATACTTCAGCTCTGTGGGAGCAGCTCCAATAGGATTTCATTGGCTAGTGTTTTCCATTACCAACTGAGCACCCATAATGATGTCAGCCCTCCTTAGTAAATGACAGCTACAATCAAAACCTAGCCAGGCAGGTTAAAAATTCACACATGACTGCTGAGGAACAGCAAGATCATAACTGAGTTCCTGGTTCCTTTGATAAGAAAGAAGATCTTTGAAATATTTGCACACATACAGAAAATCTATTTCTGTTTTCAAATTGTTGCCCTTTGACTGTATTTAACTTCAGTCACTGCCTGCATTAAGACTGTCTATAAAACCGGAGTCAAGTTGAAGATTCAGTCAACTCTCAATTTTTGCTTAATATAGATTTCCTTTCCCATTTCTCAAAAGACAGTCATTTTAATTCAAACACACTGATTTTTGCAACATACATTTTAATACAAAAGATCTATACTAATGAAAATACCTGAATTTATGATTTGTCAGTCTCTTGGTATTTATATCATGTTTTCAGCAACAATACTTCTACCAAATGTACACAAAGCATGACTCTGTACAGAGATTTTATTTTCTTAGGACCATATGTGCATGCATGGAAGAAAATCTAATGGGTCCAAACCTCCTAAGGGGTCTTGTAAGAGTAAAGGATTTCCGAATGTACGGTGACCAAATGTTAATACAGACTTCAAGAGGATCTCTCAGGAACTTTAATCTTTGGGAGAGAATAGGGATGCTTTAGTGTATCAGTGAGCAAGCAACATGTTTGGATGCCTACTGAGATCTGAGGTTTAAACCATTGCATAGCAACCAGGGCTGCCAATGTCCTTCATACAGATCAAGGATTCAGCAATGTTCTTGGGTAAAATAGCTCCTCGTATAAAAGGATTCCATGCTGTATTCTCCTTCAGTGGTCCATGCATTCTTAACACTTGGTATGCCCCAAGAGTTGTGACAGGACTCACTGAGAAATGAGTTCCCCTCCACAAAAAATATTTCCTTGGGAGACATCTTAAGTCTTTAAATTCTGTGCACTGATAATCATGCAGTTCTTTCATCTCCCTTTGTTTGGGTTTTTTTCCCATGATACAGCGCTCCACTGGAAGGCTGGATGTTTCCCACTGGCTGCCATTGTAAGTCTGTGGGAAATGTAATGGGGAATGGCGGCACTTGAAACATTCTGTTCTTCAATGGAGGCTGCTATCCCCAGAAATTATGATCTAAGCACTCTGCAAGGGAGCTAAAGTGTCCAAAGTTTTTGAGGACCTGGAAATATAGATCAACCAATAAAGTGCTTGTGTACTTGAGTTCAATCCCGAGAACCCATATAGAAAGTAAAATTTAGTCCCAGCACTTGGGAGGCAGAGGCAGGCCTGGTCTACATGCCAAGGTTCAGGCCAGCAAGAGCTGCACAGTGAAACCCTGTCTTCAGAACTAATAATCATAAATCCAGGCCTAGAGGAACCCACTTTGCCCTGAGGCAAAGACAGGTAGATCACTGACCAACCAGCCTGCTGTACTTGACCAGCTCCCTGACACTGAGAGACCTTGTCTCACAGAATACCAGTGTAGACACTGCCTGAGGACCATTGTCTGAGATTGATCTCTGGCCTCTACATGCATCTGGAACACACACATGCACACATGCATGCACACCTCACATGAAAAGATGCACACACATGCATGCACGTATGCATGAACACATACATGCACGCACGCACACACACACGCACACACACACATATCATATGCACACCAGTATGAGTTTTTAAAGCAGCCTAGGTGATTTCAAGGGCAGACATTATAGGAACCACCTGATCAATATCAGTGCTTTTCCGACTTGAATAAGCACACAGACCACTTAAGGCTTCTCTTTAAATGCAGATCCTGATGGAGAAGTCTAAAATGGGACTCAGGTGTTTACATTTCTAAAATGATCAAGGGCTGATGGGCCAGCTGGTCAGTGAACCAGCTCTGCGACATCAAGACTCCTGTAGATAACAGTGTATTTGGGTGGCATTGATTTTATCAGAAAACCCAAAAGGGGTAATCTGCATGTAAGAAAAAGGGCACCATTGAGAACATAGACAATGTTTTTTTAGCTTGGGCTAATGCAGGGTCACTTTGTGGCAAAGTCTGTGGTTGACACACCATCTCCCGTGCTGTGTTTCTATAAGCTCTCCACACATCCACGACACTGCTAATCTCTGCTGTTGTCGTCTGAGCTGGTCATTGCCGAGATGGGGAAAGAATCACTTCCCTTCATGAGAGAAGGTGATCTGGAGTGAGAGAGAGGTATTCTCTTGTTTCTGGGTTGCACCAAGCAGCCCTGGATAAGCAGCAAACAACAAGGGAACTCATCTGCTCACTTCTTGGAAGACATTTGTCACATGTCACAGTGCCACAGATAAGAGGCCCCTGGGGAAGCATAATGAATGTGCTCCTTCCTGTTGAATTTCTGTTTGTTCTGTATTCTTATAGACCTCAGCATCCAGCTGTATACTAACTCCATTTCTAAGATTAATATCATTAAGCTCTGGAGGGAATTTTTATTTGACATATAAACACAAGGTATTTTTGGTAAGATAAAACAAATAGTATTTCAGGATTTCTATTCTCCATAAATGCTGATAGCCAGAAATGGCCGGAAATGACTTACAATTGACAGGATAATACTGCTAAAGTTTTTTCAATTGGTTGGTTGGCTGGCTGTTTTTCTTTTTGCTATTGTTGTTGTTTTTTTTTTTGTTTGTAATGCTTGGTTTTTTTAATTAAAATAGAAATACTATGTATGCTAATTTTAATTTCCATACAAATGAATAAAGATGGATAAATGAAGAGACTTAAATATGACCTGAGAGCCTTCTTGACAGCAGCTCCCCAACTGTTTTGTCATGGGACCTCCTTAAATTCTGAAAATTTCTTGTTGCTGCTGTTGTTTTTCTGAACAGTATTTGATAACCCAGTTTACTTTTGTTTACCCATGGTTTATGTACCAATGATTACTAACTTTTAATTTTTGGCTGTCAGTGTGTATGATGTATGTGTATGTGCGTGTCTATGTGTATAACTGTAGGCACACATGTACCATGGCACATGTGTGGAGATTCAGAGGACAACATGGCTGTCAGTCCTTGTTTTTCACCTTGGTTGAGACATTCTTCCTTCTTGTTAGCGGCTATGTACATGAGACTATCTAACCATAGAAGTGCCGGTGTTACAGACGAAGACTAACATGTCTGGCTTTAGGCTGCTCTAGGGAATCCAAGCTCAGGCACACATGTTGTTTTGCAAATGCTTTACCCATGGAGTCATTTCCTTAGTTCCCATGAAGCTTATTCCTCTGGAAATTATGAAAGAAAAATTTAAATTATTTTTTTAAAAATTCACAATACATCATGTTGCCATAAATATTTTATGAAAGGTATATCGTCTGGAAAAGTTAATGAAAAAGTACCTCTTGCAATGATTAGAAAACAAATAAATTTCTTGAATCTGTCTTAATGGATGTCAGCTAAATCCTCGTCACTGCTTCAGCCTTCAGTGAGAAGCGGCGTTGGCTAAGATGTGTAAAGAAATCCTGCATCTCATGCTCTATATCTGGGGAAGGAACCGTATTTGAATATTCTTCTCAGAAAACTGCTCTTTGATGTTACTCCAAAACTCAGCATGAGCTCCTTCAAGAAAGCTTAGCTGCGACATAGACCGAGAATAAATATTAATTAACTTCATTCTCTGTAACATTAAAGTCTATGGTTCTCTGTTGCTCTTTAAATGATTTTCTCCATGTTTTTGTTATGTGTATGAGTGTTTACACCACATGTATGCCTAGTGCCTGTGGAGGCCCAAAGAGTTACAGGGCACTGGAGTAACACATGTTTCTGTGCCTCCCCGTAGGTGATGGGAGCTGAATCGGGCCCTCTGCAAGAATACTACACACTCTTAACCACTAAGCCATCTCTCCATCCCCCTCATGCATATTTTTGTAATATTTAGGACATATTTCATAGTTATGAAAAGTAAAATGTTGGTGTATTTCGTTACATAGCATAAAAAATAACACCACGCATTCATTAACATCTCTACCAATCTCATCAGAAAAATCTTTGCATGTTATTGGAAAGCTATCAAGCTCACAGTGGCATATTCAAATTTTCCAAAATTCAAATTTTCACTGAAAATCCAAGTCTTATCATTTCAATAAATGCTGCCAGCTGTTTTTCTGGAGGTGACAAGTCTGACTTTTTTTTATTTTTTATCAGCCAAATATTCTTGTCTCAATATCAATAAGTTGTTTTTTGTTAGTAACACTTCCAACTGGAAAAATTGGTTTTCTGGGGGTGGGGGGAGCATGCTTACCTTGGCTAGAAATCAGTTCCACAGGGGTTTTCTGCTTCAGGATGACCCTTGATTTACGTACAGCAGATGTGTGCTATGCGCACTTCCATTTAGTCAGAAGGATGTTGAAAACAGGTCTGCCGTGTGTGTGTGACATGTAATATATACATACATATTGGGCAGCACAGAAAGCATCACATGAGGAAGGAATGGGATACTTTACAGAGTCCTTTAACAGAGTTCTAGCAGGGATTCAATCACAGACCAAGTCACCACCGCTGATTAAGATAACAATAGTACTATAAACATCATTGTTCATTGAGCAATATCCATGATTATGTTCAACACTTATGGTAGATTGCTTCTAACTTCTATTTCTGCTGTTTTCAACAAATGTCATTCTTGTACTGGGTGGAGAGGTGGGGAGGAGTTAGGGGAGGGGAAATTATAATCAGAATATATTGGATTAAAAACCTGTTTTCAGTTAGGCTTGAAGGAACCACAAGCATCAGAGATCCACCCAAAACACCCCAGGAGTTAAATTTCTTACCATAAATGGGTCTTCTAAGACACTGAAGACAACTGTGAATCTCATTGAACAATCCATTTGATGAGCTACAATGGTTCAGACTGAATTAGGGTTGACGCAATTCTCTAATAATTATGAAGACTTCTGCTACCATTCACGGAATACCATGCTAACATTCAATATACTTCTTTGTGTGTGGAATCAGGCCTCATGTCAAATGTGCTCCCAACTGAATAAATACGTATGATTCAATCATTAATGAATGACAGAGAAAATACACTCAAGGAAGGGAGATTTTAAGTCAATGGAAATAATTAAAATATGATTTCCCAGTGAGTTTTCAGAGAAAACAAAAGCAAGCATCGTACTGACCTCCTTTTTCAATAAAAGAAAAAAGAGCAAGGATTTGAGCTGGGTCTGGTTTCTTTAAGGAAGTGTTCATGATTCAAGATAGGGCATCGAACTAAATTTCTTCCTTAAACAGATTCACAAAGAATGAAGATTCTTCTAAGGACAGGCACTACGATCAGTCTTCAGAACCAGAGAGGGGCTGGGCATGATGAGGCACGCCTTTAATCCTTGCACTCAGGGAGGTAGAGGCAACCATACCCCTGGGAGTTTGAGACCAGCCTCATCTATATCCTAAGTTCCAGACCAGCCAGGGTTACAATAGTGAGAGCCTGTCTCAAAACCAAACAAAAAGTCACTAACAATGCAACACAGTCACAATTCTGTAGAAGAATTTCTACTGGTACATTTTTTTTAAGCTTTAATGTTTGTTAGAAATCTGGTGCAAGATGGCTTACAGTGAGTGTTTAAAATGTCCCTTGGATGGAGTTTTTAACTCTGGCCTTGAAATATTAGCTGTTATAAGAACAGGTCTGCCATTATAACAACAAGAAATCCAGACAAATTAGAAGAAGAATCTATCTCAGTTGCTGGCTGTGAGGTGGTGTAGAGCTATCAGCCCCGAAGGGAAAATAAATGAGGAGAGTCCTACACTGTTACTAAGCTAAAGGCACTTTTCAAAAGTAAGGGGGAAAATAACCCAAGCAGGGCCCCATAGTCACACTGATTGAGCAGAAGCCTACCTAGTACCATAAGATTTTTTTTAAAAAACTGCACAGATAGATAAGATAAAAAGTGAAATTGTCTTGGTTCACGGATGTGTATATAGGAAATTTTCTACAGACACATGCAAAAGGTCACTGAATGCAAAGTCAGCACAAAACCACCTTTAACAACTTGCAGATGAACTGTTGAAACTGACACTTTAAAATCCAATTCCATAGAGTGTCAAAATATTAACTACTTAGAAATGAACTCAGTGAGGTGCAGCCTTTACATCTAGACACTTAAAACTCTACAAAATTTCTGAGAGAAAGAAACAATGTCTAAATAGATGCAGAGAGAGAATGGGAGCCTGGATGGAAGGCTCTGTCATCAAGATGTTCATTCCAGGTGGGACAAATGGCTCAGCACTTGGTGCTGTGCAGAGGACCCAGGTCCATTCCCAGCACCCAGTGAGAGTTCACAACCGTCCCCAACTCCAGTTCCAGGGGATCTGATGATTTGATGGCCTCTGAGGCACCAGGTACACATGCGGTACACATACATATATGTAGGCAAACATATACACTTTCCATATGTACACATTCTTCTGATTTGAGCTTAGATCAAATGAATCTCTGATAAAAATCGGGTTGGCAAGAGACTTGAACTTGGAGTGGTTACCAGGTGCCCAGGGCAATGTCCCCAGTTAGTTCCTTGGGCACCTGAGGAGAGGGAACCTGAAATGACCCTATCCTATAGCCATACTGATGAATATCTTGCATATCACCATAGAACCTTCATCTAGCGATGGATGGAGATAGAGACAGAGACCCACACTGGAGCACCGGACTGAGCTCCCAAGGTCCTAATGAGGAGCAGAAGGAGGGAGAACATGAACAAGGAAGTCAGGACCACGAGGGGTGCACCCACCCACTGAGACAGTGGGGTCGATCTATTGGAAGCTCACCAAGGCCAGCTGGACTGTGACTGAAAAAGCATGGGATAAAACCGGACTCTCTGAACATGGCGGACAATGAGAACTGATGAGAGGCCAAGGACAATGGCACGGGGTTTTGATCCTACTTCATGTTCTGGCTTTGTGGGAGTCTAGACAGTTTGGATGTTCACCTTCCTAGACCTGGATGGAGGGGGGAGGACCTTGGACTTTCCACAGGGCAGGGAACCCTGACTGCTCTTGGGACTGGAGAGGGAGGAGAAGAGGAGTGGGGGGAGGGGGGAGAGGCGGGAGGAGGGGGAGGGAAATGGGAGGCAGGGAGGAAGCGGAAATTTTTTTTTTCAATAAAAAAAATTCGTACTCATAAAAAAAATCTTCACATTTTTGTAGAAACTAATACCTCATTTCTTAAATTTATGCAGAAATATACAGGCCCTAGAGCAGTTGAAGGTTTTATTTGTTTCGCTTCATATTGTAGGGAAGGCTATTTCTTTTATAAACTTCTTTAATTGACTTTATTGAGCTATACATTTTTCTCTGCTCCCCTCCCTTTCTACCCTCTCCCATGATCCCAAGGCTCCCAATTTACTCAGAAGATCTTGTCTTTTTCCACTAACCATGTAGATTAGATTCATGTATTTCTCTCTTAGGGTCCTCATTATTGTCTAGGTTCTCTGGGATTGTGAATTGTAGGCTGGTTTTCTTTATTTTATGTCTAAAAGCCACTTATGAGTAAGTACATATGATATTTGTCTTTCTGGGTCTGGGTTACCTCACTCAATATGAAGTTTTCTAGATCCATCCATTTGCCTATAAATTTCTGCTGTGTAGTACTCCATTGTGTAAATGTACCACATTTTCCTTATCCATTCTTCAGTCAAAGGGCATTTAGGTTGCTTCCAGGTTCTAGCTATGACAAACAATGCTGCTATGAGCATAGTTGAGCACATGTCCTTGTGGTACAATTGAGCATCCTTTGGATATAATCCAAAAGTGATATTGCTGGGTCTTGAGGAAGGTTGTTTCCTAATTTCCTGAGAAATTGCCATACTGATATCCAAAGGGGCTGTACCAGTTTACACTCCCACCAGCAATGCAGGAGTGTTCCTTTTACCCCACATCCTCTCCAGCATAAGTTGACATCAGTGTTTTTGATCTTGGCCATTCTTACCATTGCAAGATGGAATCTCAGAGTCGTTTTGATTTGCATTTCTCTGATGACTAAGGATGTTGAGCATTTCCTTCAGTGTCCTTCAGCCATTTTAGATTCCTCTGTTGAGAGTTATCTATTTAGGTCTGTACCACATTTTTTTTTACTGGATTATTGTTCTTTTGAGTTCTTTGTATATTTTGGAGATCAGCCCTCTGTCTGATGTGAGGTTGGTGAAGAACTTTTCACATTCTGTAGGTTGCCATTTTGTTTTGTTGACCATGTCCTTTGCTTTACAGAAGCTTTTAAGTTTAAGGAGGTCTTATTTATTAATTGTTTCTCTCAGTGTCTGTGCAACTTTAGTTATATTTAGGAAGTAGTCCCTGTGCCAATGCGTTCAAGTGTACTTCCCACTTTCTCTTTTATGAGGTTCAGTGTGGTTGGCTTTATGTTGAGGTCTTTGATGCGTTTGGACTTGAGTTTTAAGCATAGTGATAGATATAGGCCTATTTTCATGCTTCTACATGTTGATAGCCAGTTATGCCAGCACATTTTGTTGAATATGCTTTCTTTTTTCCATTTGATAGTTTTGCTTCTTTGTCAAAAATCAGGTGTTTGTAGGTGTGTGGATTAATATCCGAGTCTTTGATTCAGTTCCATTGGTCCTCCTGTCTGTTTTTATGCCAATACCAGGCTATTTTCAGTACTGTAGCTCTGTAGTAAGTTTGAAATCAGGGATTGTGATACCTCTAGAAGTTCCTTTACTGTACAGAATTCCTTTGGCTGTCCTTGGTTTTTTGCCCTTCCATATGAAGCTGAGTATTGTACTGTCGAGATCTGTAAAGAATTTTGCTGGAATTTTGATGGGCATTGTATTGAATTTGCAGATTGCTTTTGCTAGGATTGCCATTTTTACTATGCTAATTCTACCTACCCAAGAGCATGGGAGATCTTTCCACTTTCTGGTGTCTTCTTCAATTTCTTTCTTCAAAGATTTAGAGTTCATGTCTTCCACTTGTTTGGTTAGAGTTACTCTGAGATATGCTATTTGTGACTATTGTGAAGGTTGATGTTTCTCTGATTTCTTTCTCAGCCCATTTATCATCTGTGTAAAGAAGAGCTACTAATTTTTTTTTTAGTTAATCTTATATCCTGCTACATTACTGAAAGTTTTTATGAGTTGTAGAAGCTCCTTGGTAGAATTTTGGGGGTCACTTATCATATCATCAGCAAATAGTGAGAGTTTCATTTCTTTTCTGATTTGTATCCCCTTGATCACTTTTTGTTGTCTTATTGCTCTAGCTAGAACCTTAAGAACTATATTGAATAGACAGGGAGAGAGTGGATAACCTTGTCTTTTTCAGTGAGATCACTTTGAGTTTCCTCCATTAATTTGATGTTGGCTGTTGGCTTGTTGTATATTGCCTTTATTATGTTTAGTTATGTTTCTTGTATCCTGGCTCTCTCCAAGACCTTCATCATGAAGGGATGTTGTATTTTGTCAAAGGTTTTTTCAGCATCTAATAATATGATCATGTAGTTTTTATTTTTCAGTTTGTTTATATGATAGATTACATTGACAGATTTTAATATGTAGAACCATCCCTGCATCTTTGGGATGAAGCCAACTTGATCATGGTGGATGATTTTCTTATGTGTTCTTAGAGCAGGCCCAAGCCAGGAACATCTACAAAAACAGATCTGGGCCAGCAACCTCCACTGAAGCAGGCCTGAGAGAGCGAACTCCACAAAAGCAGGTACAAGGGAGTGATTGCTGAGGTAGCAGGCCCGAGTCAGAGACTCTGTAGGACCAGGTACATGAAAGCCACTGCTAAGGGAGCAGGTTCAAACCAAAGACCTCTGTGGGACCAGGTGTGAATCAGTGACCTCTGAGGAAGCAGGCCTGCCTGAGCTAGTGACCTTCACTGGAGCAGGCCTGAGCCAGTGACCTCTGACAGCAACCACAGCAGTAACAGCCCCAAGCAAGCAACCTCCACGGGAAATGGCCCAAATGACCCCCGGTATTTCAGAGCAACCCCCAGGAGTGCTGAGAGACATCCAGGAACATGGAGTAACCAACAGGGTGACTGGAACTGTGGCACTGTACCATAAGGAGCAACAATCTGAGCCTTGGATCCACTGGCACCTGGAAGATTGATGGACACAGACAGTCCCAACTACACCAATCAGAGGAAAAGATGGTGAGACAAGATAAGAAGACACACAACACCACAAAACGCAACACGACACCAATAAAAACTAGTGGCAAGACTTGAACAAGCATCTGATGGTTTTGCACTACATAATTTCAAGACTGACTCTAAAGTCACAGTCATTAAAATGGTGTGGCAGTGATATGAGATCAGTAGATCTGAAAATAAAGACACAAGCAGACTTATGCAGGTATGTATGAGTATCGTCTATGTAAGTACAATGTTAATTCAACAAGGAAAATATAGCCACTTTAACCAATGGTGTCAAAACAACTAACTCAGTTTAAATAAAAGTCTCAAATTTTATGTCCTACTATGTATAAAAACTAACTTGAGATGGTCTATAGACCTAAATGTTAAAGCTAAAACTCATAGAAGCAAACAGAAAATCTTTTGTTAGGCAAAGATTTCTCACCTAATACATATTAAAGATCCAACATCACTGGACAGTCGCTAGCAGTCTCACTAAACAGTTGTCTGGAAACATATTAAGAATAGTTTTGCAGTCCACAGACCCAGAGAGGCAAAGTAACAAGGGGGGCTTTAGTTGGGGAAGCATGAATCTCCCTGGGAAGGGAAAATAGAATAGATTTTGTAGGTAGACTGGTGGGAATGGAACAGGTTAGGGATGGATGGATGGATGGATGGATGGATGGATGGATGGATGGATGGATGGATGGATGGATAGATGGATGGATGGATGGATGGATGGATGGATGGATGGATGGATGGAGAGTACAAGGAGAGGCAAATGAATGGGGGACTTTTAGGAGTGATGTAGAAACCAAGTACAGTGGAAACTTCCTGGAGTCTGTGAGGGTGACCCTAGTGAGGACTCCTAGTAAGGGAGAATACAGAGCCTGAACCAGTCAAGTTCTATAACCAGGCAAGCTTCCAGTGGTAGGACTGGGACACCAACCCAACCATAAAACCTTTGACCCATGCCTATCCTGCCTGAGGCAATGGGGGCTTAGAGCTTATGAGAGTGGCCAACCAATGACTGGTCTAACTTGAAGCCCAAACCAGGAGAAGGAGCCCATGCCTGACCGACACTGCCTGGATGGTCAGGAACCAGAAGCTGGATGAACCTAGAAACCTGGAGCAGAACAAAACGTGACTGTCCAAATAATAATAATAATAATTCCTAATGATTTTTTTGTTATACTCAGATTGAAGCCAAGTTCAACCATCATCAAGGAGGGTTCATCCTGCAACAGGAGTAGATGCAGAGACCAACAGCATTAGTCAGAAGGGGTCAAGAACACCATGAGAACAAACACAGAATCAACTAAGCAGGGCTCACAGGGGCTCACAGAGGCTGAAGCAGCCATCATGGAGCCTGCATGGGTCTGCAGGTCCTCTGCATACATGCTGTGGTTGTTTAGCTTTGTGTGTTTGTAGAGCTCCTAACAATGGGAGGGGGTGTGTCTGACTATCTTGCTTACTCTTGAGACCCTTTTCCTCTTACTGGGTTGCCTCATCCAGTCTTGATGAGGGTTTGTGCCTAGTTTTACTGCCTCTTACTATGCTGTGTTCAGTTGATATCACTGGGAAGCCTGCTCTTTTCTGAAGACAAACAGAGGAGCAGTGAATCTGGGAAGGGGAGACTGCAGTTTGGATGTATTGTATGAGAGAATCTTTTTTTTTAAAAAAATAGTTTTGAAGAAATAATTTTGTTTATCAGGTGTTTCAACATCAATGGCCTCCTTGTTTCCATGTTCTTTTTACTGGAAACCACCTGATTTCCATGACAGGTTGTGTTTGTATTGGATGAGTTGCTTCTCTTGTTTCTTTGAAGATTCTCTCTTTGGGGATTTGTACCCCTTTCTTAGCACACAGCTGTGCACATATCTCTGAGCTTGGTTTATTGGAGTTTTTAGAACGTGATTCATATTTTTCAGAAAATTAGAAAAGTTTTCACTCACTATTTCTCCAAAGGTCCTTTTTCTCTCCCCCACCCCCTTTCTCTTTCCTTCTGAATTTCGCATGATACGTGTTTGTGAGTTTGGGGATGTCCCGCAGGACCCTCAGGCTGTTTGTTTGTCTTTGCTCTTTTTCCTTTTGTTTCTCAGTCTGTTTCCACAGCTCAGCTTTCCTGTTGAGTCCCTCTGCTGAATGGTTCCAACCACAGGCTTCAGCTGTACAATCTCGATTGGATTTTTTATAACTTTTCTCGGTTTATTACTATTCCATATTTGTCTACATATTGCTCCAATTTCTTTTCACTCTGTCCATTGTTTTCTTTAGCTCTCTGAGCAGATGTCAGGCATCCGAATTCATGTCTTTGACTAGTAATTCCATGTCTAGGCTTCCTTAATTTTTGTCAAATACGTTTATCCTGTGAACCAGACATATTTTCCTGGTTATTTGTATGTTTGGGTGTTTTTTTGTTTGGTTGGGGATTTTGTTTTTGTTTTGTTTTTTTGATTGTCTCTTATCATTGTTTTTGTTTTTGTTTGGGGAGGTTTTTTGATTGGTTGGTTTTGGGTTCTTTCGTGAACTGAATATTTTTAATGTTATACAATGTGCTAGCTAGATTGTTACTTTTTAGAAATTGGTTTAGGGTAGGTATGTTTGCTCTCATTTATTCAGGACTGCAGTTTTCTACTTACAAATTCTGTATTCCTTGCGGTGTGTGGTGACTCAAATTCTTTTTTGTTTGTTCTTAGTCAGCCTGTGACCTGACAGAAATTTCCCTAAATGTCAGATTAAAATTTTGAGAAGTATGAGCCTTCTAATACATGGATTTTCTCAAGGGAGCAATGGCATCCCAGAATCACTAGAGTAAAGCATGGGTGTCTGTCTTTGTGGTTGTCACCAAACCTGCTGAAATTCACAGCCTGTCTTTGGAGAATGAAGTCATCACTGTGCATGCTGGTGCCCATCTCCTGTGGACCATTATGTGCGATGCCCCTCTCAACATTTTCATTCTTAGTTTAACTGACACTGCATTCGAAATTGCAAATTTAATTTATAACTTGGTAGTTTTCAATAATATCTAAAATATTCATGGGGACAATTTTTTGTATTATAGTCATTAAAAACTAGGTATGCAAGCCAAGTTAATAAAAGAAACACTATTGACTTAAAAGCCAAAAAGAAAAAAAAACCTCTCACTAAATTACTGCTTCATTTATTACTGTAACAAAGTATCAGAGGTAATCAACTTCAAAAGAAGAAAGCTTTGGGACTGGAAAGATGGCTCAGCGGTTAAGGACCCTTATGCTCTTGCAAAAGATTAGAGCTTGGCTCCTAGTACTCACACAGGAGACTCACAAGCACCTGCGACTCCAGTTCCATGTGTAACCAATACCCTCTGGACGCTGTGGATACCTGCATACATATGGTACACATAAACTCATGCAAGCACATACACATGAATGAAAATAAAAACAAACCTTAGAAAAAAGGAAGAGAGTTTTCTTTTGGCTCACAGCTGTAGAATCTTTACTTCCAGGCAGTCTATTAAGGTAGGAAGAGTGTGGTGGAGAGAAGCCATTTGCTTGTTGACCAAACCTGAGCGAAAGGAAAGAAGGTAGCATTGTCCCACTTTAGAGAACATGCCACTGACGGCTTAAAAAACACTACTAGGTTCCTCTACCTTCCAAGAATGCCAAGTTGGGGCTCAGGCCCAATACCGGCCTTTGAAGAACATTCCAGAGATGAGCCACAACACTCACTAAGCACATAACCCTCCCCCAGGGTCAACCTCAGAAAGGGTGGCTGGAAAGAGGCAGAAATATGTCATTGCCATTGAAAAGTCCAAGAAGCCAGCAGTTGTTCAGTCTACCAGCCTGGATGTCTCCACTGGTCTTCACTATACTCCAGAGTGTTGAAGAAGTAGGCTCTAATGCCAGAGAAGTAGTGAACTTACCAACAAGAGGGCAAAGCAGATAAAGAGTAAAAGCACCCTTTGTCCACGTCCTTTATATAGGATGTCAAGAGAAGGTGGACCAGACTAAAGCTGGATCTTCCCACCTCAGAAGATCCAGATTAAAAGTAGGGCTTCCCACTTCAAATGATTTAATTAAGGAAAAAATTTCTTCACAGGTGCACCCAGATGCTTGAATTTTAGCTAATTCCGGATGCAGTCAATTGACAGCCAAGAATGGACTTCATAGTGGTCCTCCAGGGGAATACTCTTACAAACTGAAATCCAAGAGTCCAAGCTTGATCTGGCCTCGTAGTGATGCTGTGGAACATGTGAATAATCACATGAGATGTTTTCAGGGGTCAGGAGATGCTTATATTATCTCTGCTCAGACAAAGTTCATTGTTTGAATGTGGTCACATGACCCAACAAAACTACAAGAGGATCTCGGAAATGAAAAGGAAGCCATGGACATTTTAAAAGCTTTAAAAAATCTCTCCCAGAGCATTTTTTCCTACTCTATCTAATACCAGAAGAGGGAAAAATGTCAGTCAAGAATTTAAAAACTCGATAAACTGTCTGCCTCAATAAATTGGATATAATTTAATGATTGCAGCTGAAATCTGGCTTTTCATTTTCTTTTAAGGAAACACCTCTCACAACTAACCACTATTATCCACACACACACACACACACACACACACACACACACACACACTGGCCTCTTCTGAGTTATATCTTCTGACCATACCGGGCTCAATTTTACATCACTACATTTAGAACAATTACAGATTTAAATAATATGTACATGTTGAGGTGCAAAAGAAAATGATGCTCACTTTGTAAAAATTCATATCATGTTCACCTTCCTTTGCTGTGAATTCAAACACTTGAAATAGAGCATTTTTGTTCACAAGTCACCTCGCTTTTGAGTAGGTTAAGCCCCTGGGATACTCCACTTCCTGTGTTACCTTTGTTATACTCAAGGGATGCTGATGGCTGAGTGACAGGAGAGCTGACAGTTCTATTAGCTGGAGGAGAAGGACGGGTCAATCATCTCTAGGTAACAAGCTGGGTTTCCGAAGGTAACCTGGATTCCCAGGATGTGATGCCACAATGTAGCGTCTTGTTACAGTCTGAAGTGGGCTCTTCGGGGCTGCTTTTGCCTCTAGGATCCTCCACCATCCACTTGAAACAGAAAGCATTCATTCTGTTTCAAGCACGCTTCCTGCTGGCTTTTGCTAGCTCCTGGTACTGAGTACAGAAGTACAAACCGAGAGGGAGAGAACAATTTTCTGGGCTCCAAAGCAGCAGAAATAGGAGCTTTGTTCTCCACCAACTGTGCTCTTGTTGAAAGGAAAGGATACTTGGATGGGTATTGGGGATCAACAGACTCTTTAATTTCAACCTTTAGAGATCAAAGGAAGTCCCTTTTAAATAATTTACATCTCATATTGAATAGTCAGTCACTGCATAAATCTCACAGGACTGAAGAAATGAGAAAACTAAGGGGGACGAAACAAAAGAAAAGAAATTCCTTCGAGAAGCAAACCATGCAGTTATTACCACACGTCACGATGCAATTTGTATAATGGGGCTATGTCCAATTAGAACGTCCATTGCACTTTCCAGGTAGAAAATATGCCAGAACACATAGCTTCTACCACAAATCTACACAGCGCTAAAATATTTGCCTTCAACTTCTTGTCATCATGATGCAGCAAAGTGTTGGTGATTCTATGGTTGGTTGGTTTCACTTCAGGCTTTGAGCTTGTAGTGCTTTGTTGTGCTGGTAATCAAACCCACAACCTTGTAGATACTCTACTACTGAGCAACACTTCCAACTTAAATCATTTGTTCATGTTTCAATGCGTGGAATTTGAAGAGATCACTGTGTCAAAGTACAATGCAACTTTCAAGGACGCTGCAGTAAAATAAGTTTTTCCTGAGTATTTCAAACAGAGAGATGGATTTTACTGATACCCCATTGTTTTCTATCTGTAGAAAATAAGAAAATCATGCTCACTGAACATCAGAATAAAAATCCGGTTGGTTTGGACCTGGGATGTGACCCCAAAAACTTGTGTATTGAAGGCTTATTTCCTCGACTGTTGATGCTATTGGCAGTTGGAGCCTAGTTAAGGAAATAGATCCCTGAAGTGAATGTGGTGCCTCTGCCCTTTGCTTCCTGTTTCTACACCTGTATCCTTAGGTGAGCTGCTTTGCTCCATGAGGTACTCCCTGCTATGATGTTCTTCCTTATCATGGGCCCAGAAGTCATCACACCAACTCTGACGACTAACAGAAACCACGAGTCAAAGGAAGCTAGCTCTTAGGTTGTGTTTCTTGGGAATTTTGTCACAGTTGTGGAAAACTGACGAATGCAAGGTCAATGCTCTCTCCCCACACCCTGTGTGTGTGTGTGTGTGTGTGGTGTGTGTGTGTGTGTGTAAGAATCAAGCATCAATAAGTAGAAGCATAAGTGAGTGAGTGTTATCATCCAGCCTTCCATGTAGAGATGATAAAATTAATGGCAACTTATCAGAAACATGCAATTTCTAAGTAATAGCTTTCTTTGGAAAAATTTGTGTGTGTTTATGCCTGTGTGTTGATATGGGGTCATGCATGTTTGTGTAAGTGCATGCAGAGGCCAGAAGAGGTATATTTCAGGTGTTTGTTCCTCAGGTACCATGAACCTTAGTGTCTGTTTTTGTTTGTTTGTTTGTTTGTTTTGTTTTGTTTTTAATGCAGTGTCTTTCTCTGGCCTGGAACTGGCCTCTTAGCAGCTGGCTAAGGAGCTCCAAGAATCCACTGGCCTCCACCTCCCTAGCCTGAGGATTCCAAGTACCCAGTACCATGCTCAGCTTGTTGACCAAGTGCTGGAGAGAGAACTCGGGTTGGCACGCTTGCATAGAAAGCATTTGCTAGCTAAGCTATGTCCCCAGTCCTCTCCATGAACATGTCAAACGATCATGTGTGTATAACCACCAACAGCAAATACACATTAGCCTGTCAACACCTGCTCACTAGAGCTAATCTATAAAACAAAGATATGAAATAAGAGGAAAGAATTGTGAGTGGCTACTTCATTATATTTTGTATATTTGTGTATTAAATTCCCAATGACCTTTAAGTTAAACTGTGTATATTTTTAAGATTCCTTTAGAAATATCTCTTAAGACAGGCAGTGGTGACACACACCTTTAATCCCAGCACTCAGGAGACAG
Source organism: Chionomys nivalis (assembly GCF_950005125.1). Classification (NCBI taxonomy): domain Eukaryota; kingdom Metazoa; phylum Chordata; class Mammalia; order Rodentia; family Cricetidae; genus Chionomys; species Chionomys nivalis. The sequence continues at coordinate 84,393,806 of NC_080089.1, forward strand.
AGGCAGGTAGATCTCTGTGAGTTTGAGGCCAGCTTGGTCTACAGAGTGAGTTCCAGAATAGTCAGAGCTACACAGTGAAAGTCTGCCTCAAAAAAAAAAAAAGTAAAAAAGAAATATCTCTCTATGTAATTGCAAAGAACCAAGATACATCATCATACACCTTGAAGTTTATCAAGAGAAATATTAATCCTGAGTTAGAAACTAGAGAGTTGCAAGAGTGGAAAGTTCTAAAAGGCGACCTTTAAATAACTTTTAGATTTTTATTTATTTTATGTGTGTGGGTGTTTTGCCTGTATGTTGGTTTGCCACATGCACACAGAGACCAAGGAGGTCACAAGAGGATATTGGATCCTCTGCAAGTGGAGTTACAGATTATTGTGAGCTGCCATGTCAGTGCTGGGGTTTTACTTGGGTCCTCTGAAAGAACAGCCATTAGCTGCCTCGTTGCTGGCCTTCTTAAATTAGTTCCTATAGCATCATTTATTGTGGCAAATTCTGAGGAATCTGTTTATAATTACTGGAATTTGGAGGTTTTAGAAGATCACTTTTATAGACTTGAAAACTTCTAGGGTCTTTAGTAATTGGCCAGTTGCCAAGGACTGGGTCCCCTTCCACGTGGACTAACCATGTGCTATTATAGTTCTAAAATTATGCGTATCTGGGGGATAATGGCCACAGGCCCTTAAGAGTAACACTATTAATGGTGTGTATTATTTTTAAAATATCTTTTACCAATAAGAACTTCCTGAGTTTCATCTTCACTGTTCTACAGAGTTACAAGTCTTAAAGTAACAAACCTAAAACGCCCCTTGAGCTCCCTGACAGTGGCGTGACTTGAAAAGATGCCCAATTAGTTTGAAAGCGAAAGCAGACTGACTCACAGGCACATTTTCCACCACTGGTGATTCTGATCCTATCAACTGAGGATATGAGCTAACAAAACTGATATGGGGAAGGAAAGAAACGAAACGCACAAAGGAAGTGAGACATGAAACGATGGAAAGAAAAATAGAAAAGCCATAGTTTCCAAAGCAGCAACGGGGGTAAATCAGTGTTATTCTCCAACTGATAACGACACCAGGCACACCTGGAATATGTCCTCAGTGAATCATGGGACATAAACAGAAAGGGGAATAACTATAAAATTAAGTGTTTTTAACTGTGATATAAGAAGGGAATATCTTAGGTAAATGATTTCAGGTTATGTTATAAATACAGGTTCATTTCATATTTTAACTTCAAAATTGGCTATCCAGGACTGTCACACCCCTGGCAGACCTTGGCAGACCCAGGCCACGGTGGCAGAACAGGACCTCTGATGAGGGGACAGGCGGCAAGAAGCCAGGATTGGGGAAACTGATCTAACTTGCCCTTTTGAAAATAAACGAAATTCGTTTCTTTGACAGGAGTAAATCCTAGGACCAAGATTCATCTCTGTTAGTTTTGGAGAGAGAAATGATCATAGTCTTTTCTTTATATACAATGTTCTATCCACATGTTCGCCCATAAAACTCTAAGGTGAACAAGCAGAAGAAAGGTTAGCATTGGTCTTCCCAGGTCACAATTTCCATAGAAGCTAAAACTTAATAGTAATGGTAACTGGATAGTTACAGAGGATATTATTAAATTAAGATAAATGGATATAGGGGAGAGATGAGGCTCCGTGACAGAGGACTAGTTTAATATATATGAGGCCCTGTTTTGATCCCCAGTGTACATGCGTGTGCGCACACACCCACACACAATCAATTTAGATGAACTGTTTTCAAAATAACTCTTTATCTTAGTAAAGGTTTCTATTGCTGTGAAGAGACACTATGGTCATGGCAACTCTTATAAAGGGAAATATTTAATTGGGGTTGCTTACAGTTTCAGAGGTTTAGTCCATTATCATCATGGTGGAAAGCAAGACAGCATGCAGACAGACATGGTTCTGGAGAAAGGGCTGAGAGTTCTTATGTCTTGATGATGCACAGGTAACAGGAAACCTCAAAACCTGCCCCCACAATGACACACTTCCTCCAAGAAGGTCACACCTACTCCAACAAGGCCACACTTTTCATTAGTACCACTCCCTCTGGAGGCCATTTTCTTTCAAACAACCACATTCCTTAAAATAAAATTCAGTACAGTAAATAACCTTATAGAATAAGACCCAGTGTGACTGTCGATTAACATTGGCATATAACGAGTCGGTTACATACACATTTGTTCATAAATGAAAATAAGTGTGAAAGCAAGGTGTCCTGGGTCTGGAGAACTGTAATCAACAAATAGTCAAGATTTCTGATAACCCTATCATAAACTTTGCATCATTGAATAGTCTCTAGAAAACATAAAATCTAGTGGGTATGAAAGAAATAACCCTACAAATCCAAATGGGAAAGACATGGCTCTATCTCTATAATTAATTAGTCTTTTGAATTAAAAATGTTTTCAATTAAATGTTCTGAGCATTTCATATATGAGTACTGTGTCTATATCATTTCCATCTTTCTCTCACCGCTACAACTCTTCCTCCCCACTCCTCAAATCCATAACTTCTTATTTAATTATTATTGTTACACACACATATATTCTTTTATTATGAAATTTCCCCTGTCCATCTTAGCACATCAGTTGGTATTATCATTATGCAGGCCTTCCTTAGGTAACCATTGCAACTTGTTGGTGCAGCTTCCCTGATCGTCTAATGAAATCTTTTCTTTTGAGATATTTTCCTTGAGCCTTAGGAATAGGGGTTGCATTGTAGAAGTCCCTGTATAGGTTGGGTACGCTGTGATCATTTTCTCTGTGTATTTTGGGCAGCTGTAAATCTCTGTTGCAAGAAGCTCCCTTTATGAGGAGTAACAGCTACACTTACCTGGAAAATTTCTTGCTTTTTTAAGAGAACCAGGCCATGCAGACAGAAAGATAGAAGCCTTACTTGGCAACTCTCCCTGGCTCCTCCTCTTGGGTACTTACCAGATAACTGGCATTATCCAGCAGGTATGTGCAACTCTCATCTTTGACAGATTCAGAAGCAAGCAATGATTGTGAATACATAGGAGGAAAATAACATAACTAGAAATATTCAACGAGTTCAAACAGTAAACTTTCTGAAGCTTATGGTACTCTCAAGTTTTTAACGCTTCAACTCTAGAGTCGTTGGGTTACTCTCTTTTTCCTTTTCGTTTCCCTTCCTCTCATATTAATTCAATTGTAAAAACATCCAAGTAGGACAGAGGGAAGTAAATATACAAACAGAAAATCACAGGCATCAAGTGATCTAGAACTAATGTCAGAATTCAAGGAGGGCAAGAAGATATAGAAGAAGGACATAGCGGCAGATATCAAAGATGAGAGTTGCACATACCTGCTGGATAATGCCAGCATGGGAAAGTTGACTGTGATGGGAAGTTGGAAACATTTAGAAAGACACATTTAAATACATGCTTATTAATATATCTTTTCAACAGGAGCGCTACAAAAATTTAAATGGAGATAACAGAAAAGAACTCCAGGGTATTGGAGTTAGAGGTATTTATGTAAACTAGTGTGTAACGGTGTATGTGTGTGTGATTTTCATAAAAACAGATGTGTATCAGTGTACTAACATGTACACATATGGACTTGTATAAACATACACACATAAATTCTCTAGCTCTGTCCACTAAGATTGTTATTCTGACAGCAATGGCCACGTCAGAATTAATTGCCACTATCTCCTAAGGGGAAACACAGCTTCTGGGATAAGTGGATGGAGCAGGATAAACATGAGAAACCCTTGGGATATCTTGCTGTGGCAGAAATCAGGAAATGTCCACAGAATAAATGAAAACGTCTCAAAAGCACAGAAATAATTTGAGGGATCTCTCTCTGGCCACAGTTGAAACAACTAGATCATCAAAATACATAATGGCAATAACTGGCTGTGATGCACTGACCTAGAAAACCCTGAGGAAGCAGTCATAAAGACACAAATAGACCTAAAGTCTAATGAGGAGTTGTTTTAGAGTCACGCTCTCTTCGCAAAATGTTTGTAAATTAAAAGGCAATTGAGTAAGAGTGTGGGGAAGCTTGACTGATATTAAATTGTTTTGAATATGCATACTAACAGCAGGAGACATATTAGAATTAGTAGGATTTGATAAAATATAATGAGAGAAGCCATAATTGTTTCTCTGATGCTCCTGCAAAAGACATATAGTTTGGAACTAGAGAAATGGATCAGCATTTAAAAGTACTTGCTGGCTGCACTTCCAGAGGGTATGGATTTGATTCCCAGGACCCACATAATAACACCCATCTATAATTGCTATCCCAGGTATCCCAATGTCCTCTTCTGGCCTCCATGGCCACCAGGCATGAACAGTGCACACCAACATACATACATGTAGGCAAAGCACCCATACACATAAAAACAAATAAAACTTTTTTAAAAAGAGAGATAATCTGTAATTATTTGTGAAAAACCACTAGGTAAAATCAAGCTCATATGCATACTATAAAACATAGGCATGCAACTTCAAAAATAATAATGTAAATGTTAAGAAAAAAATTGAGATTATTCAAACTGAAATGAAACAAAAGAGAAAAGATAGTAAAGGTAGCCCAGAGTTCTGGACTGGATAATTTTGCTATAGCCATTATAAGGATATTTGGGAAATAGGGTCTGATGGTTGGATATTACTTTATTGATGTTAATCTCCTGATTTTGATGGCTGTCCTAAGTTGAACTGTGCCCTCTCTTCAAACTCAAAACTTTCTTTTGGAACTTAAACATTTTAGCATCTATATACTTTTAAATTTTAGAGGTGGCTGGAGAAATGGCTCAGTAGTTAGGAGTACTTGCTGCTCTTGCGAAAAAAAACAAAAAACGAAAAAAACAATGTAGGTTTAAGTTCCTTGTTTGGTGCACCATTCTGTAGAATCAGTACCTGTAGATGTATAGGTTTCTTCTATTCCAGTGGTCTACGTGTCTGTTTTTATGCTAATACATGTTGTCTCTGTTACTATAACTCTGCAGTGTATTTTGAAATCAGCTATTGCGATACTTCTGGTGTTAGTTTTGTGCATAGGATTGCTTCATGAAATTAGATCCTTGCTTCTAAACCTATAAAAAGAAACAACTCTGAGAGGATCAGAGACCTTAAGACATGAAACTTATAGAATACTAAGAAAAACACAGGGGAAACACCTCAGGATATTGGCTCATGCAACTATTCCTTGACTCGGAGTCTAACACCTCAAGAATGAAAGCAAGAATTAATAATTTGGATTGAATCAAATTAAGATTTCTGCACAGCAAAGAAATGGTCAACAAAGAGAAAACACAGCCTACAACGTGGGAGACAAGCACTGAAATTATCCATCTAATTGAGCATTAGCATCCAAAATATACAAAGAGCTAAAGAAATCCATAAAATAACAATAATACAATGGGAAATAGGCAAACAATAAGAGCAGACATTTTCAAAATAAGTACAAATGGCTAACAGTTATTTTTAAATGTTTAAAATCTTTAGCCATCAGATAAGTGACAATAAAAACTACAATGGAATTCCACTGGCTATTGTTTCAAAAATTACTTGTGTGGTGTGGAAAGTCCTTTTGTATATGTGTTGTGTGTGGTTTTATTGGTTAATGAATAAAATTGCTTTTGGCCAATAGCTTAACAGAGTAAAGCCATGGTGTAAAAACAGCCTAGGTATCATAGGCAGATTGATGTGGGAGTGTCATATATCAATCTGTTGATTTCATTGGTTAAGTAATAAAGAAACTGCTTGGCCCTCATAGGTTAAAACATAGGTGGGTGGAGTAAACAGAACAGAATGCTGGGAGGAAGAGGAAGTGAGCTCAGACTCGACAGCTCTGCTCTCTGGAGCAGACACCATGCTCCCCTCTTCCCGGCAGACGCAATAAAGCTCCGACCCAGGATGGACGTAGGCTAGAATCTTCCCGGTAAGCGCACCTTGGGGTGCTACACACATGAACAGAAATGGGCCAAGCAGTGTTTAAATGAATAGAGTTTGTGTGTTGTTATTTTGGGGCATAAGCTAGCCAGGACCAGGAGCTGGGGCAGCAGAAACGCAGCCAGCAGCTCCCATTACAGCAGATGACTAGAATAACAAGTACAGTATACAAACTTGATGGAGTTTTATTTGGATATGTAGAATAATGAAATCATGTCTTTTGCATGATAATGGACAGAACTTGAGCTCATAATGTTAAGTCAAATAAGCTAAATATAGGGAAAAAATCACAATTTCTATCATATACAGAATCTAAGAAAAAGGCAGAGAAGGGAGAAAATAAATAATGGCTTGAAAGTAGAAGAGAAACTAATAGGGAGGGGAAAGAGCTGAAGAGAAAAGAGAGGAGAGGGAAAGAGAAGGTATAGAGGGGTGGATTCAAACAGAATAATATATGAGTATATGTGTATAACACAGAAGACTCAATTAATAAGAATTAATTTTTCAAATTCCCGTTGTTAAAATTCTTATTAAATTAGTATCATTTCGCCGGGCGGTGGTGGCGCACGCCTTTAATCCCAGCACTTGGGAGGCAGAGGCAGGCGGATCTCTGTGAGTTCGAGACCAGCCTGGTCTACAGAGCTAGTTCCAGGACAGGCTCCACAGCCACAGAGAAACCCTGTCTCGAAAAACCAAAAAAAAAAAAAAAAAATTAGTATCATTTCCCCTATGTAGCAGATGATGAAACAGAGTCTTGCATTAAAAAAATAGCTGAGGGTAAAATAATCTTGAGACTCACAATCTTAGTTCACAAACATTACCCTTCCAAGTGTACATCAGCTACATCTATGAGGTCCTAAGTGAATCCCAACACCCATTAAAACAAACAAACAAACAAATAGGTAGGGCAGCATATGCTGTAACCCTAGCATTGAAGGGAGGATTCCAAGAGCTCAATGCCTGGCCAGCAAGGCTGAAATGGCAAGCTTCAAGTTCAATAAAAGTTCCTGTCTCCTGTCTCAAGGATGACAGAAGAAGGCGGCAAACATCCTACACTTGCCTCCGCATGCAGACACAGAAACAAGAACCTTCACATTTATATAAATCACAAAGAGAGAAGAAGAGGAGGAGGAGGGGGGAGGAGGAGAGAAGAGGGAGGAGAGAGAGAGAGAGAGAGAGAGAGAGAGAGAGAGAGAGAGAGAGAGAGAGAGAGAGAACAGTCCAAAGTAGAGACTTTTGTTTTTCTCCCTGCTGGAGAATGCATGCTAATTTTTTGGCCTTCCTTTTTTATCATTATTCATACACTTGGCAAATAACTAGTCTACAGTTCAAGTACCTGGGGGAGTAAGGGGGTAAGAGATTACCAATCACTAGAGACCTACGGTCCCAGCCACTTCACAGGCCTATGTGAGCACAAAGTTGGGTGGGCAGGGTGATAGGGTAGATCCGGGGGGAGTTGGCAGGTGGATGAATGTGACCAAAGTACATTTCATTCCAAGAATTAATAAAAATATCTTTTTAAAAATTTAAGCATGCACCTACTCCCACGTGAACTTCACATTCAAACATCGCATCCAAAGGACCTTTGTTGTAAAGCTTCTCCTCAAGCAAGAATTATGTTCACCTGAACTGCTCCCATATTTGCCCAAAAGAGACTTCTGAATTAAATAATTATCCTTAGGAAAATTACCATTCCATTTTACCACATCATTACAAAATTCATTTCTAAATCTTAACAGTAAAACTTGACCTGCATGACACTTTTATTTTAGTGATTTGCTTTTTATTGAAACTAGGAAAGCTATAAAAACAAAGCAATCCAAGTCCTTCTACTGGGAGGAATTTGTTTTCTTGCAGTGGATTAGATATGAATTCTCCAAGGTAACACTAGGAGTTTAGAGTGAGAGATGACAGACTCTCCCCATTGCCTCAGAGACGTAATTTGGCTAATACAGTCTCATTAATGAACTTGAAGTAATAATATCACTTAGAAACAATAGCTCAGCTCTGCCAGGGATTGATAGAAATTCACAGGGTTATGTTACAGAATTTAGTTTCTGTAAAATAATCTGTCATAGATAGTACTCCTTGCAACAGTATTGTCTGGAAAATTATTTGTAAGATTTGTGTGAGAGATGAGTATAAAATAATCTGTAATAAATATTCAAAGAAATTTATGATACATCAAATACTATACCATGTCCTTTATTCCCAATGTGTATTAGCATATTAAAGACCTCGAAAATATTGCACCAAAGAACCTGCTTTCATACTATTTAACAAGTGATTCACAAACTTACAGCAAGCATCTCATAACATCCCTTGGAACTAATAATTCTCTGAATGCATTCAAGTATTAAATCTGTGTAAGCCCCACAGATATTCAATCAGTTAGAACTGAATTCTCAAAACTGTCTCAAATCCCCAAAGGAGATCAGATTCTGAGTAAGAAAGATATACAAGCCTAGGGAGACCCAGTTTAAAGCCAGTGTTATCCACATGGTACCAAACATTGGATAGTCAAACAGTAGTTCCTCTGCACTATTCTGAAATAGTAAACATTTAGCAGTGTGGCAGAGGAAGTACCAAAAAGTAGTGGACCAGCTTTCAACTCCAATTTGCAAATGGTTCTTCAAACCAAAAAAAAAAAAAAAAAAAAAAGACTTATCCTACCATGCCCTGATCCCTCACTATCACCATGACTACGGAAAAATGCTGATGATCCATCAGCAGCAAGAAAAAAAGACAGGGAAGACTCAGAGATGCTCAGAAACAGCTCTATGCCAAGGTCAGCAAAGACTAATTGCAAGATCTATGGTTAGTAAGTAGCTTGTGACATCAATTAATCACACAGTAACACATGAATCATCACTTCTGCTGGCCTCAATGGTCCTGAACCATCATCTACCCTGTCCTGAGTCTCCTACCTTCTTCCACAACCACTACAGATAAATACAGTGCTTCATTTCTTGTTACCTTAAAGGTGAGTCCTCTGATGTTAGAAGTGACTGTGTTGAGTAGCATTATTCCCAGCTAGAGAGGTATAGACTTGTGGGAGTCCTTACAGGCTTCATGATCAGCACCAAAACAATCGATGAAGAGACAAGAATGAAAACTTGGTTTAGTCAGCCAGGCTAAATCAAACCTCGGTAGTCTGATGTCAAGCAGTTTATTGTAAGCATATTTAAGCACAATAGAATTTGGAGGGGGAAAAAAAGGTTTTCAGACAACAATAATTCCAATCCCAGGTGCACAATAAAGCTTAAAGCATGACTGTGACTTCATAGAAACTCTTTTACAAAGTACATGTGACCATGAAGATGATTTCCAGAGCTTAAAAGCCCACGATCTAGTGTGGTCTCTGACTGAGACAGCATAGAGGTCAGCAGGGTATATAGTACATGTGACGTCTCCCCTAAGCATGGGTTCTATTAACTGGAAGATAAAGATAAAGGTCTAAAGTAGGAGAATCTGGGATAATTAACCTGGAACTCTGGGGTGACATCTAGCTCTACACGTAGCAAAAGGACACCTAACAACATTCACTCTCGGCGTTCTGGGTGGAATGCAGGTATTTTATTTCCTCTGTTGAGGAGACACCCCCACATGCTTAACATTCCTGCTTTCCCTAGTGCTTACCTGTGAATACAAGGACATCGTACCTTATACATAGACTCATGTGTTAACGTATCTTTTATCTCAAATCACAACTTACCTGTACCTACAATATCTACATAACCTCTCTATGAAGCCAGAATCCATTGTTCTCCATCCTTATGATGATAGGATAAACCCATTCATATTTAATTTCAATGGAAGTCACAATTAAAGACAAGGTATCAATCCTGCTGTTTCCACAGATTCCACAGCCCATGTTTTTCACTGGACCCAGTGATTGAAGAATTTATGCATTGTGCTCACTGTCTTATTTCTAGACACTTTCGAAAGACCCTTTATGTGTATTGTATTCATCCACTTGTGTTGTGTTAACAAAGTGCCAGCGACTGGTTGGCTTGCACAACAAACATTTATTGCCCACAACTGTAAAGGCTGGGAAGTTCAAGATCAGAGCGCAAGTAGATCCATTATCAAGTAAGGATCCCTTTGCTGGTTTGCAGATAGACATAATCTTGTGCCTTCACACAGAAGGAGCAAGAAAGGGACAAACGAGCGTGTTTCCTCATCTAAGGTCCCTTCCTCATATGAAGGGGACATGAATTTGAGAGAAGATGGTTGGGAGGACAGGAGAAATGTAGAAGGGTGGAAATGACGCAAACCCATACTTAAAATATGTTTTTTAAATAAAAAATAATACATCTTAAAAACAAAGTATTGTTATCATTAATTATGTGCTTATGTATGTGTCTACATGTAGTTTTTGCACATGACTATATTGTCTGCTGTGGCTAAAAGGAATCAGAGCCCCTGAAGATGGAGCCACAGGTAGTCTAGAGCTACCTGGGGAAGGCGCTGTGATGGGAACTCAGGTCTTCCGCAGGAGCTACACACACTCTTCACCACTAAGCCGTCTCTACAGCCTGATTTTATTTATTTATGTTTTGTCTTAAAAAATATTTAAATCTTGCCAGGCATCACGGTGCACACCTTTTTAATCCCAGCATTCAGAGGCAGAGGTAGGCAGATCCCCGAGTTCAAGACTAACTTGGTCTACAAAGCAAGCTTCGAGACAGCCAAAACTCCAGGAGAGACCCGGTCTTGTAGGAAAAATAAATAAATCTGATTATAAATATTCATTTGTCTAAAATTATTTTATGTTTTATATGTTTATATTTCGTGCTATAGTCTAAGATGAATCTTCAGAGAATATAAATCTTTGGTGTAATCTTTCCTTAGAGTTTCATTACCAGGACAGAGTAACTGACTACAGCAATGTCTGGAAGGAAATGGTAAAAGTTTATTTTGGCTTGCAGCTCAAAGGTGCAGTCCATCATGGTGGGGAAGTCATGGCAGCAGGAGCTTGAGGCAGCTGGTCACTTGGTATCCAAAGTCAACAATAAGAAAGGGATGATCATTCAGTTCATCAGTTACTCAGTAAGTGACACGGCTCAGTTTCTTTCTCCTCTGTATTCAGCCTAGGGCATACTGCCGCCCACAATTGAGTTGTGTCTTCTTATCTCTGTTATCTCTAGGGAATTCCTCTCAGTTTTGACAGAGGCTGACTTAACCTAGATAATTCCTCACAGGCATATCAAGAGACTTGTCTCCTAGATGATTCTAGATCTTGCCAAGTTGACAAATTGATATTAATTAATCACATATGTTAACCTATATTGTGTGTATAGCCTATACATTTAAATCCAGGTTCTTCCACACATGAAACTTTTGCCATACAACAGGATAAACACATGTAAAATTTGTCCCTTTCCTCATGCTGGAGTGGCATTTAACCTTTCATTACTATAAGAAAATACATAGAACAGACTACTTTATTAAGAAAGAGATTTATTTTGGTTCCTGATGCTGGAGGTCCAAGGACCAAACCACACAAACAGCATTTCGTGGGGTCTTTCCTAACCTAAGTGCTTTATCACACCAAGGCAGGAACACACACACACACTAAAATCTCATTCTCCTTATAGTCATTGGTATTCAATTCTGAGAGCTCTAGCCTAAAGACCTAATCAAAACTAATCACTTTAAACACCATAGTCCCCACTTTAAACAACATAGTCAGAGCAAGTCTTTATCTTCTTAATACTATAAACATAAGATGTTGAAGAGATGCAGCAGTCCCTGAGACCTTCACATAACCAATGACATGTTGGAAGCACCATTCTGATCTTGGAACCCAGTACATAGACTCAACACCTGACCTAGTCCATAATTCCAGGATCTGGAAACATCCCTAAATGTACTACCCTTGCTTTTTGGCTTCGGTAGTTTCACTTCTCACTAACTGTTCTTGCTAACAGAAGTGTGCCGACCAGGATATAGATTTTATGCATAAAAGACAAAGAACGACTGTTCTTTGCATGATTTGGGCAAGTTTCCCTTGCAGCCGCCTACTAGCAATATAGCCTTTTTATTCAGCTAAAGAGCATCCATGTGTTCTCCAATAGAATTACCTCTCAACAGGACAAATCATATTCAAACAGCAACAGTGAGCCCCAGGTACCTGGGCTAAGCACACACACACACAAAAAAATGCTTATTAACTACCATTTTCATCTGACAGTGTAGTAGGTTATAGGAATGAGTGAATTGCTCCTTTGTTGCTCAGTGGCTTTTCCACATAGAGGTGAAGTTATCCATTCCTGCGTCATCCTCCCTGTACCAACATTGGAAGAGCGAAAGAGAAAACAGAAAAACATGAATGGAGTACATAGAACATGAGGGTTGCTTCTATTTTGACCAAAGAATCATGGGGGAGGTTTGTAGGGACACCCTATTTCAGAGGAAGTGGCCAAAGTCATCTACGAGTTATTAATTGTATTGTGTTAGTCAGCACCCTCTCTTGATAACAAACACCGCAGATAAACAACTTCAAAGGAGGGCAAGCCTACTTTGGCTCATGGTCTCAGAGTTTTCAATCTGTGGTCTCCTTCAGTTAATCTAGGGGAGAGGTACCATTCCATGGGCAAAGGTGTCACACTGAATACAAACGATAAAGTAAGCTGAGCACCCGGATTTACCACTCTCTGCCTCCTGCCTGCAGAGGCAACGTGACAAGCCACCTCGTGCTGCTGCGGCCATGCCTTCTCCACCATGAGAGACTGTACCCTCAAACTGAGAAAGAATAAAGCCTTCTTCCCTTGCTTCTGCTCTTGAGTATTTTGTCATAGCCACGAGAATAGTAACTAATACACGTTTTATCAATACATCAAGTGCTTTAGATCAGTGGGTGTTTATGATGGGTTTATGGGTACTGTTCATAAATATAGTCAGTCTATAGTTATGCTTATATTATTCATAACTCTGTTCTAGCCTTTTCCCCTATGGGTGTCTTTTCTTTTTAGCAATGTGTATGTGTTTGCTGTGGACATGAGCACAAGAGTCAGGTGACTGCAGAGAGCAGAAGCATAGGATGCCCCTAGGACTGGAGTTATAGGCAGTGCTGACTCCCTAAACCCAAGTTTTCTGCAAGAACAATAAAGCTCTTAATTGCCGAGCTACGTCTTCAGATCCACTATTACACCTTTCTTTCTTTTTTTTTTTGCTTTTTTTTTAATTAATTTATTTATTTCTTAAAGATTTCTGCCTCTTCCCCGCCACCGCCTCCCATTTCCCTCCCTCTCCCCCAATCAAGTCTTCCTCCCTCGTCACCTTTCTTTAGAGCTCTGCCAAGAATGGCTGATACGGGCTTCCTCCCACAGAGGGATGCTAACCACGACCTTCACTTTGAGCCCTTAATTGCACCAGCACAAGGGCACTTTATTCCAGAGTTCTGTTCAAGCCTTGAGGCCTGTTATTTTTTTCCCAGCCATAGCCAAAAACAGAAGCAAGCCTTATCTCTTGTGACCTCCACCCATGTACCAGGATGACTGCTTCCTCTTCCCACACCAGGATTCAAGATTCAATGTCTTCTCTCTCCTAAAGTTTTCCACTGAAACTTGGTAAACAAGCTCTGCCACGGATATTCACAGAAAGTTCTTTCCACCGCTCACCGTAGCTAACACTTATCCCCTCTAAAATTGTGCTCTCTAAATTTAACAGGCTCCGGGAAACAGTTCCAGCTCATTTTTTTAAACCTGGGTTTAAAGGGTTAGGAAGAGAATCAGTATTGTTTAAAAACCATTTATGCTATTTCAAAGACCACTGTTTTCCTGTTGTATAAAAATTCTTCTCCAGGTAGGAGCCTGCTGCTTGGCCATTGGGTGGAACAGCATCTAATGACTTTACAAATGGATATGAAAACATCAGCGAATGGAATGGGGGCTGGCAATATCAGGTACATTCAGAAATGAGGATGTAAAAGAGAACTAAGTAAAAATATGCTTCCTAGAACTACTATGTTCTCCTTAATGATGCTTCCTGGAGAGTATGGACCAACAATTCTGATTCTGCTGTAAATGTACAATGGCACTAATCACTCTGTAAGTGGGTGGTAGACAATGTGAGGCAGGACTCTTACTGTTCAAGTGGGAGGCTACAGACAAACAAGGGTAAGAGGCTAGATATGATCATGAGTAAGCCCCAAATATATCCATACAAACTCATATTTAAAATAAAATAGATATATGTGCTTACTTACATAAATATTATATATAACATGTACATAGTCATTCATATATATATATATACAAGTTAGCATATACATATATATTTATTTCCTTGCTATGTTGCTGATGGGCCTTAGAAGCATGAATACCTGTACTAATGAACACATATAACACCCAGATATTCCATTATGATACCAGTCTCTAATAAACCAAGATTCCTTAGCAGAGTCGTGGATTCTAGACCAAGGAATATGAAGATGAGCCCAAAAACATCTTGCTGTGTCAAAACCAGAAGGTAAGTACTCAAAACCATCAAGCCCAAACAACAAAAATGCAACAACTGAGAGGGGAACAAGAGGAAAGGCAAGATGTCACATTCCCTCATACATGGAGTGTGTGTGTGTGTGTGTGTGTGTGTGTGTGTGTGTGTGTGTGTGTTTGGGAGTTCTATTGGGGAGGAAGAGGATCTGTAAGAGGAAGAAAGGAGGGATGGAGACAGTGGTAAGTGTATATAAGCAAGCACAGTAGTAGATAGCTATTAAAATGGCATAATAAAACCTGTTACTTTATATGTCAACTAAAAATTTTAATAATAAAAACTCATTAGGGTAAGCCAAAAGGCAAGGATAGAGGAGCTACCATAAAACAAATCGGCACAAAGTGAGCAAGAAAATATAAAATGGTTTTAGATGTAACCAAATCCATATGCTTACATAAATAGTTGGATGAATATATGAAAACCTCCTATGCAAACAGACCAGATCATTTCTACACTCTGCCTTCAAGGAGGTATGTCTCTCTACCCCACGGGCTGTGCATAGAGACTTCCTTCCAGCGAATGCAGGGGTGGGATACTGAATCACTTTACATCGAACAATCACAACTCCATTCAAGTGATCCCTGGGAACTTCAGCAGTAAGGAATCATGTGTACAGTAAATGCTCAAGACACACAGTGACCATAATTGAATCCTATTTGTGCGTCCTGCCTTCCAAAACTCACAGTCTAACAGGACAAATCTCAAACGAAGACTATTCTACAGAATGCCTGACCAGAAGTCTGCAAGCCTGTCAAAGCCATAAAAACAAGGAAAGTATTAGAAAATGCCATGGCCAAGAAGAACCCAAGGAGACACAGCTGAAGATAATATGGCATCCTCAAGGGAATTCTGGAGCCAGCAAGTCAGGCAACCTCTGAGGATATGCAAATGAGGTACCACACTTACTTGATACTGATGTATCACTGCTCAGCATCCTCTGTAACAAACGCATCTGCTACTGGAATGTCAACAGCAGACCCTAGATTTAAGAGTTTCAATATTAGCTTTACCATCTTTATCTCTGAAACTTGTAAGTCTTTGAGTTTTTTTTTTTAATAAGATCTATTTAAAAATGAAAAGAACATCTGGAAACATGTGACTCCTAAAATCTTACCTGAGATTGCTTTATGACTGACTGGATTACAGGTAATTTTATTTTGCTTATCAATATTCCAAATTAATACTATCATATCTTGGATTTTAGCTCTTAGAGGTGTGGCATTAAACTGATAATTGGAGCTGTTGGTCTGCAGAATCTTTAGAGAAATGAGGTTTGGTCCTTGTCAAGCAAATGACATTTGCTTCCCCTACAGGGACAATAAAACATTTTTAATTATGCCCTGAGACCAGTACTTCCATGATGTCACTACCATAACACATGATTTGCAGGCCAGGGTCACCAGGAAGCACACAGCTCATGGGCACTGGACAGAATAACACTTTTCTCACATACAGAAGCGGGGCAGGCCTGGCTTCACCAGTCGCTTTGCTCCACAGCAACCTAGGGACGTGGTCTGAGGATTCTCATGCCTTTGTCAAACTGTAGATTGGCCAGGTATCATATTATGCACATGCTTTGAACTGAACAAAGCTTACTGTGAACAAGGAAGGAAATTCCCAAGTCAGATGATGACAGGCCACGAGGGCTTCTTACTCTGTGTAAAGAAATGTTCCCAGACCTAAGCACATTCATGCAAACATACCAGGCTTTTGTTTATGTCTGCCTTTTCCAGTGACCTTCATTCATTGGAACACAGATCACACAGGACAAGCTACATTTGACTGCCTGTACTTTGGTTTGCTCGAGTACTGAAGATGGAATACAGGGTCTCTGACATCCTAGGCATGTGCTCTTCTGTTGCGGGATATTATGTGAGGATGTATTACATGTGTTTCTGCTATGGCGCATTTGTTTAATAATGCAAAACTGTGTTACACTCTTTTACATTGCATTTGTTTAGCTCTGTGAAGCTGTGTGACTTTGCCTATCTAGAACACCTGATCGATCTAGTAAAGAGCTGAACAGCAAATAGTGAGGCAGGAGAACGGATAGGCGGGGCTGGTGGTCAGAGAGAATAAATAGGAGGGAAAATCTGGGAGGAGCAGAGTGAGAGGAGAAAGGATATCAGGGGCTAGCTACACAGCAAGCCCTGCAGAAAGAAGTAAAGAAAGGTATATATATGAAAGATAAAACCCAGAGGCAAAAAGTAGATAGGATAATTTAAGTTTAAAAAAAAACTGACTAGAATTAAGCCAAGCTAAGTCTGGGCATTCATAAGTAAGAATAAGCCTTCGTGTGATTTATTTGGGAACTGGGTGGCAGGTCCCCAAAGAGAAGAAGAAAAGAAAAGAAAAGGAAAGAAAAGAAAAGAAAAGAAAAGAAAAGAAAAGAAAAGAAAAGAAAAGAAAAGAACTTCACTCTACCACAGAGCATAATCTCCAGCCCTGAAACTTCCTTTTGGAAAAAGGAGTGAGGAAAAAGTTATCTCAGAGTGGATGACAGACAGGCTTCATTTTAAATATCAGGGGAATGTAGCAAGCCATTGCTACAGTTTCCTGGGAATTGAAGCTGTACAGATTAGATGAGAAAGGCCACAGAGATATGAAAAGTGCTTAGCAGAAACAAGGTCTCCAGAATGATAGTCCTCCCTGTGCTGCAGAAGTCAGAGCACAGAACACAGCGCCGTCACCGAGAACAGCAGAACAGCAAGTAGGAGGCGGAAACATCTGTCCCACCTTTGTCTGACACGCAAAGCCATGAAGAACTTAGCTCCAGTGACAACCAAGACTGACAGCAAGTTTTCTTGCTCCTGAGGCGACTGATTGTGTCTCATTTTCAGATGGACTCCAATTTTATAAATTAAACATACATACATACACTAAATACTCTGTGATCATTTGTTTACATCTCGTAAACAGATGATCAATAAAGAATAATGGTGACTTGGGACACTGTTTATGAAATGGCATGTGCTGGTGGCCGCCTGAGTACAAAAGCCACTGCTGGTTACAGGCATTTAGGGAGAGCTATGTCAACGTTCTTATTTGAAACAAGGGCCCTTAGGGCCTTTTAGCCACCCCATTTCTGTTCTTTTCCCTTCCACTCACATCTCCACCCCCAAAGGTTATGCCGATCATCTCCAACCCCGCCAGGCTCTCCCTCCTACATTCTCAGACAGCTCTGAGCTGGGCCAGAGAGCAGAGCACATCGAGCTTCCGCCAGTCCCGCTGCCGCTGGTGCCGCCACAGGGTAAGTTAGGTATGGATCCCGTTTTCTTTCATTGCCATCACCACTGAACGCAAGCAGCAGTCAGTATATTCTGCTGCCCTCACCAACGCTACCCACTCTCATATTTTAGCAAGCATTGTTTAGATATCACCCATATTTTATAAATCTCACTTTTAAAAAAATGTACAATCCAATTATTTCTGCCGTTATCTTCTAAAATGTTTCTACCGCATCCAAATAAGTCCTATAGCAATTAGCAATTGTTAATCATTTTCCCTACCTCAGCCATATGCACCATCTAATTGATAAGCCCACCTACCTCATTAGCATATGCTCTAGCTTGCTGCCTGCGGGAGAAGGGGTTTAACTGGTCCACACTTTCACGTCACAGTCCATCCTCAAGGGAAGCCAGAGCAGGAGCTCAAGAAAGGAACCGGGAGGCAGAAACGGAAGCAGAGGCCATGGAGGAATGCTACCTACTGGCGGCTTGCTCCTTGGAAGTTGCTCCGCTGCCTGGCGGTGGCACCACCCAAAATGGCTTGGGCCCTCCTACATCAATTAACAAACAAGAAAATGCCCCACAGACACGATCTCAGGCTGACCGAACACTGGAGTCTCAGAAGGTTATTCTAAAGAAGACCTGTCATCTAAAAACCTATTAATTTTGATTATTAAATGTAATTTAAAATGTAAAGTAATTAAAATTAATTTATTTTAATCACTTAGTAAATTAGATAGTTCTTCAGCTGAGTTTCTCTCCACCCAAGTGACTATAGTTTCAGTCAGATTGACAAAACTAACCAAGGCAGTATGCATGTTTGCTTTAGTCCTTAATAAGTAGTAAAAGTATTGTGTAGACCCATAAATTGTGTTAAAATATATTGCTTTATGATTTATTATCTATCAACGTTTGGTTAGTATACCTAATTTATGCATCTGTTTATCTGGTGTCACATAAACCTGCCTCGGCTGTGAGTAGGAAGAAACTTCAGTAACCCCGATCAGAAGATTGGCTCTAAAGGTCCTACTCCAGGGCTCACACACCTGGAGTGGTCCCACTACCCACCACATCAGCAGACTCCTCTGCTTTAAGTTGGGGTTCTAGTAGCTTCGGAAACCTTGAGTGGGTCTGTTGCGTACTACCCAGGAATGGGAACTGGTCGAAGAGGATGAGTACACGGGTACAGCGTGTGGAACTTTCTGCTCCAATCCCCCACACCTAGGCATGTGATTGGCCATCATTCTTAGGTTCTATGTTTTATTGCACAATTGACCTTATGGTAGAAGCTGATCTGGTGGAAGGGGCTGAAGGAAGCATACAAGCCCTCAAAATCTGGGCTGGACACTTTGTCCAACCAACAGCAGACAAATAAAATATGTACATTTAAACACAGCTAGGATCCGATGCACGATTGTCAATTAAAAGATGGAGAGAGCCATGAGAAAGGAATGAAAGTAGCCCCTGGGATCATAAAATGATCCCTGGCTGACACATCTGTGTCACATCTGCTGTGAATTAGACTCTTCCAATGGCTTATTTCACACAGCTTCCAGGTAGCATTAGTCCTACCAACTCCCTGACCACCGTCCATGAGACCTTAGACACAGGAACTGCCTAAACCTTCCCAGACTTTTTGCCTATAGAACTATGAATTTATAAATGTATATTTTGTTTTTGTAATGTAGTTCTTTCTGGCTTGGAAATGTGAAAAGATCCTTAGAAAACCAAGTGTTCCTGGCCAGGGGACTTCTTAGCTACGTGAAATTCTCCCATCATTTGGGGGATGGTGGACTTCGCTCAACTATCCGCTAATGTTATAATCTAGCATCTTAAATACATGGCCATTTAATTTTGCTTCCCACAGACAATTCATAAATATTAAACATGCAACAGAAAATAAGAGAAAATAGGGGTTAGAAATTTTTGATAACTTGTTTTTAGATGACAGGAATCATGCTTGCTTGCTACTTTGTTAATTTCCCTCTGTGGACTCAAGGAAACTCACTTGGGTGGGCATCAAACAAGAAGCAGTAGTTTGGAGTTGAGTAACTAATTTATTCTATTAAAGACAAGTTAAAGTATTCACAATGTTAATATATATATATGCACACACTTTTGTAGAATATTAGTTTAAGATGTATTACATTTGTTTATGTTCATGCCATGGAACATTTGTTTAATGATGCAAGGATGTGCTGCATTCTTTTATGTTGCATTTGTTTAACTCTGTGAAGTTGTGTTACTTTGCCTGTCTAAAACACCTGATTGGTCTAATCAAGAGCTGAACCACCAATAGCTAGGCAGGGAGGGATAGGCAGGGCTGCCAGGCAGAGAATAAAAAGGAAAAGAGAGAGACATGAGAAAAGGAGGAGAGGAGAATGCTGGGGGCCAGCCACCCAGCTACACAGCCAGACATAGAATAAGAAGGAAAAAAAAGATATACAGAAATAGAGAAAGGAAAAAGCCCTGAGGCAAAATGTAGAAGGGATAACTTAAGTTAGGAAAAGTTAGCTAGAAATAAAGTATACTAAGGCTGGGCACTTATAAGAAAAAAATACAACTCCATGTGATTATTTGGGAGCTGGGTAGCAGACTCCAAAGAGCAAAGAATAAAACAAACAAACAAAAAACCCTACATTTTACACACACACACACACAAAATGCACTAATATTTAGTCTTTAAAAGGAAAGAAATCTTGGCACATGCTACAACATAGATTATATTATTCTGGAAGACATCATGCTACATGGAATAAGCTGGTCCCAAAGTAGTCATTATTGCACGAGTGTACTTACGTGAGGTGTCTGGAAGAGTCAGATACAGAGATAGAAAACACAATGGTGGTTTTTAGGGACTGGGATGGGGAGTAAGGAATTAGATTTTAATGGATACATGGTGTTAGTATTGGAAGATGGAAAGTTCTCGCGATGAATGGTGGTGATGGTTGCACAGCATGGAAGTCCTTGCTGACATTAAACTGTGTGCTGAAAACAGCTACAATGGAAAGTTTATGTTGTGCATATTTCTATTGATGCCGCTAAACTGTATACCTAAAAACAGCTAAAATGAGGGGCCTGGAGAGGTGTCTCAGTGATTAAGAGCATGGACTGCCCTTCTGGAAGACTCAAGTCAAATTCCCAGGACCCAGGTCAGGTGGCACACATCTGCCGGTGACTGCAGCTCTGGGGTGTCTGAACCCTTGGGCCTCCTTGCACACCGTACAAACATGCACATACCCACCCACAGACATACACACATGCACATGATTTAAAAATAGAATAAATCTTCTGTAAAATTGTTACCATGGGGAGCTTATGGTCCCTATATCTCACCACAGTTTTGAGAGCGATTAGCTGCCTCCCCACTTGGAAACTATCCTCCAAGGAGTAAAGGGCATCATTTCACCAGGGACAGCCTCCACCCCCATATACTTACTGTGTGAAAAGGGTCCTCAGAATTAACAGCGTTTCTAAAAAGCCAGAAGGATAATTACTGCTGAATCTTGTTTCTCTAGCAACATTTACGTACATAAACTAATTAAATGGAGCTGTACTAACTCGCACTAAGTGATGAATTTGCAATAAAAATTTAATTTTATGTTTAATTGTATTAAGATGTATAATATAACTGCTCTTTTGATCCATTTTATGCTAAAAAAAATAAATAAGTATACTGACAACTAAACAAAATTTAATAAAGCCAAGTGGCACTTTTGGTAAGAAATAAAAATTAGTTTTAATTTATACTAATAATTTTGTGGAAAGAACAATGGGTGAAGGGATGGGATTTTTATCACTTTGAAGGATAGAGCAAAATGGAAATCTAGCTTTAGTTAGGAATTAGAACCATAGATAATTTCTGGCTGTGAAAATCAATGATTTTTTTTTCTCTAATTGTTGATGGTCTATGTCAAAAGCTATAGACCAAGATACTGGCTGCCTTTGAAAGTACTATAGGCAATTTTATTCTAAAGCCAGGGGTCTGTATACTTCCTTTGAAAAGATATACCATTTATTTCTATTATTTAAGGAGTTATTCTTAGAATTTTACCATGTACATCTGCACAGTGTCGGTCGTTGTAGTCAGTAGAAAACACTTTAATTTGACATTTAATTTTCTTCCTCAAACATATAATATTAGCTGTCAAGTATTTTAATTCTCATGATTTTAATTTCTCACACAATATAAATATATTTTTGTGCAAATAATGTCAGTTTAGATTTTCTAATATTTTCTTCACTATTCTTACATACATGTAATGTGTTTGTATCAAATCTCCCCAACACCCCTACAAACCCTCCCCTGTCCCTCTACCACTTTTTTCCCTATCAACTTCATGTCACCTCTTTTTTAAAAGATGTATTTTTACACATTTGTGTGTCTGTATGTGTGTCTGTGTGGATGCACACACACACATACACACACACACCTAAGTTGGGTACATGCAGATGTTTGTGCATGTGGAGGTCCGGTTATGACATAGGATCTGAACTCAGGTCCTCCTTGTGTTGAGTCAGTTAACCACCATGCCATCTCTCTGGGCCTAGACTCATTCAAGCTGCTCACTTCCATTGTCCAACCTTCGGGCCTTCCTTGTAGAAGGATCCTTTCCGTGGGGCGTGTGGTAATGCATTCCTGTTACTAGCACTCAGGAGGCTGAGACAGGAGGACTGAGAGTTTGAATTCAGCTTGGATCCCTTTCCTTACAGAGCAGTTTCAGTGTGCACATACTGATTTCCCAAGTTACTCCAGGGTCTCCCTTCTCTGTGATTGTGGTGATGTCATCACTGACTTTTCTCCCTGGATGGTTTTGCCATTCCTTTGGCTTTGGGCTAACGTGTGTGTGTGTGTGTGTGTGTGTGTGTGTGTGTGTGTGTGATATTTGGGAGCATAAAACTCACCTAGTTTGAATCAGAACCACAAATACATTTAATCTGAACCATTGCATATTAAAAATATCAACTTGTTTTTATTTTACAAAGACCCACAGTTACAAGATGCCTGGAGTTTCAGGGGAGATTTTTGAGTTTTTGAACGGTGTTGGTACTGATAAAGGCAATGGCGGAGTTTACAAATGGACTAAATGCACTTTGCATTATGAGAAGAAAATGAGACTTTCAGAGTAGAATGCTACCTTTGAAAGTGATAGAATTCAGGGTCCAGTTGACAAGGATGGAGCTGTGACAGTTATTTTTTTATTTGCTAGGGTTTAAATCACCATGAAAACCTATCTCGGAGTGTGTCTATGGGGGTGATTTCTAAAAGCTTAGCCTGAGCAGGGAAGAGGAACCTTGACTGTGAGTGACACTATTCTGTGAATTGGGGCCCCAGACTGAACGAAAAAGGGAAGTGAGTTGAGCATGATTGTTCGTTTCTCTGTTTCCTAAACGCAAGTATGAATGACCTCAACTTCCTACGACCTGAATCCTCTGGGAGCCAAATGAAATTCTTTCTTCCTCACATTGCTTCTGATCAGGCACTTTGTCATGACAAAGAGGGGAGAGATCTCAATGGCTAATGTTTATTGTCCAACTGACAGGATCGAGAACTGTGCTTCTGAACCTTCTTCACCCCGCATCCCGTAATACAGTTCCTCATGTAATGGTGACCCCCCAACCATAAAACTATTGTCATTGCTACTTCATAGCTGTAATGTTGCTGCTTTATGAATTGTAATGTAAATATTTCTATTTTCCATTGGCCTTAGATGACCCCACAAAAGGGTCATTCAACACCCTGCAAAGGGATTGCGACCCACAAGCTGAGAACGATTGGACTAGGATCACCTAGAAGACCAGCTTCTATGAACACATGTGAGAGATTATCTAGATTAGGGTAACAGAGGTGGGAAATCCCACTGTTATCGTGAGCAGTACCATTCCAATGTTTTTGGATTATGAAAAGAATAATTTTTTAAAAAGGAATAAGTGAGTTGAGCTCCAGGATTCATCACTCCCTGCTTCCTGGCAGTGGATGTAATGCGATCAGTTGCTTCAAGCTCCTGCTGTCATGATTTGTCTACCACGATGGACAGTATCCTTGGACTGTGAGCCCAAATCAGCCCCTTCTCCCTTAAGTCACCTTTGTCAGGATGTTGTTGTATCATAGCAACAGAAAAAGTAACTAATGCACTGAACTACATGAAATGCCCTTGCCCTTTCTTTTAGCCTCAATACAGTTAATTTTATTGTTTATACCTTATGTTATAAAAGTTTTTGGTGGGATCTTGATCGAGATCATAAACAATCACTAGTTTCTTCCCCCTTTAAGAGTTACTGATGATGTCTGTTTTCAAGGGCGGGGGTCTTAGTGTGTTTCTGATTGTCATTTCATCTCCAGACACATCCAATAGATTGGAACTAATAATACTTTCTACACTTCTAACCATTACCCCGTCTAGTCCATCTGCTGCACTGCTATCTATTAAGCCAAGATGACTTGGCATCTATCAAATCAGTACTCTGTTCCAGAGAATCAGTCACGCACACCGATCTTCAAGGATTCCTGAAATAGGTTCATGCGTTGCTTACCCAATGATGTTATCCACATACACCTTAGCATCTGTGCTTTTTGCCATGGTCAAATTCTCACCAGCTCACCTTTGCAACAACACTTCATTGTCCCAGGATGTCTTTCCTGCTCTGCTCTCAAAACTGGTGAATCATTTTAAACCGTTTTGATAGTTAGAACACACAGGGAGTCTCAATGCACTGTGAAATGTTCTGTTTGATTTTGTATATCAGATGGTTAAGATTCCTTATAAGCATGCTTATAGTGTCTCTTCAATCGTGCACAAATTTTCATTAAAATATGAACTCTCTCATAAAAAGGATACTGACCATTTGAAGTGCAGCTGTGTACACCCAGGATTAATTTTTAATCTATGTACACGGTGATAATACAATATAAAACACAAAAAAAATTTTGAATAATTTTTGAGTGGATATAAGAGATGGAAAAATCATTTGTGGATGGATGGATAGTAAGAGAAAATAAAGACATATGCAATATTTTCTTTTATGGGATATTCTAGCCAGCTGTGGTAATTCACACCTGTAATTCCAGCATTTTAGAGACTGAGGCAAGAAGGTGGAAAACTTAGGCTCAAACTGGGCTACATAATGAATTCAAGTCTCACTTAGGTTGCGCAACTAGGTCTTATCTCAAAAATCAAACAACAATAAAATGTGAACAAGGGTATTTTTACCATTTCTTCATTTTGCAAATCACATGAGACACATACGTTACAACATACAGCCCATTCTTTATGATTTTGACATCTCTCATATTATCTATAACTTTTAACTGCCTCACATTATAGGCAATTTTCTTCAGATTTACCTTCCAGCTCACTAATTCACTTCTCAGCTAACTCTAATACCCTGTTTATCATTCTTTTATTTCTATGTTTACATTTTCAAATGATAGACATTCTGTTCAGTCTTTTGATAATGTATTTTTTCAATCATACCCTTTTAGTGTTTAATACATATATAACACCTGAATTTCTTAGCATTGTGGTCTAAATTTTTGTTTACAGTCTCTGATACTCCTAGTTTGAAATGAATTTTTTTTTTGTTTGTTTGTTTTTTTTGTTTTTGTTTTTGTTTTTTTTCGAGACAGGGTTTCTCTGTGGCTTTGGAGCCTGTCCTGGAACTAGCTCTGTAGACCAGGCTGGTCTCGAACTCACAGAGATCCGCCTGCCTCTGTCTCTCGAGTGCTGGGATTAAAGGCGTGCGCCACCATCGCCCGGCTTAAATTATTTTCTTGAACATCATGTAACTTTAGATTGTGATCTCTTCTTCAGGGTCTCTAAGTTTGTGAGAAATCTCTTTGCCCAGGCCTGTGTGTTTCTCAGTTGCCCACAAATTTTGCTGGGCTGTGACCACGTCTCGTGTTGATTCTCAAAGTACGGGTTCATGTATTATACTGAATATGATGTATTTGAGCCACAAACCCATAGGATGGCAAGCCTACTACTATATTAGAGACTCACTAACAGCAGCCAGGCTTAGCTAGAAAATCTCAGCCTGTGTGGGTGAGCAGGTTCATTCTCTAGTCGTTCTTTTACTGAGTCACTTTGCAAGAGCCTGAGCTTTATATATATGCTGAAGGTCTAATCCCTGCCTCGAACAGGCACCAATCTTGTCATCTGTCTCTCGTCATGTGATTTCAATCTAAATCCTTGCTTAGTAGTACTGCCCACATTCATGTCCCCTACCCCAAATCACACAAAGTAGCCAGAGCTTCTAGAGCATCGGATTTGGCTATTTATTTGCTCTGTCCCTAGAGATGTTTTGTGATCTCACCTACACATGTAAAGAGGTTTGAAAAGATCTCCATTTAAAACTGCTAGGCATTATGTCATAGGAAGATTTGTAGGTATCTCATTTCCATGGCTACTGGAAAAGGCATTCTTGTGTGGTAATCATTTGGGAAGCTGTGCTAGATAATCTTAGAGAAGTGATTTAATTTGCTGCATTGAGAAAAAGGCAATGGCTTGGCAGAAAGTTGAAAAGGGCACTCCTGGCTTCTGAGTCACACCTGTGAAGACGCCCCAGCAAGAGGGGAGAAGCAGTTGCTCAGCTCACCAGGGAGATAATCGCTGTCCCTGTCAAGGAGAACTGAGATAAAGGGGCACATAAGCCAGGCCCAGATCCTGCTTGGCAGTGTTATCTGGAAAAGTGGTAAGAATTTTATATTAAAGATCTCTATCGAGTTGCTTCTAAATCGACAGTACATACAGCTTTAAGACTCAGCTCGGACCTGGCTCCCTGGGAAAAGAGACACAAGAAAAAAAAAGCCCAAGGAGTTAAAACGAGAGTTCATCTTACCAAGGGAGATAGAATAAAGCTAAGTAAGAATCAACGCTTGACGTTTGAAAGGAAACTGAACCTCTGAGTAGCTTGACATTACACAAGCGGTGGACGCATTCGTATCCCCAAGCACTTAAACAAGCTGGGGGTCCCCTCAGGCTGTGGACAAACATGCAAGAGGCCCCAATGCACACACCGCTTCATTTCACCTTGTCTGCATTTTTACAATTACGAATCAGCTTTCTTTGATGCACCCCATATTTCAGGGCAGCATCTTCATCTTGGCACCTTTATCAGTTATCACGTCATTGGAGCATTTGAGTGCGCCGTTTACAAAATTGCTTTTCTCCCTCAGCTAGAGAATCCGAAGCAGTGCAATTTTCCAGAACAAAAGAGGGAAGAAAAAAGCCAGCACAGATGGTCTTCATTGTTCTGACAGAACTCTCCTGGAAACTGTTTCACCAATAGATTCCTTTCTGTGGTACAGTAAGATAAAATTACCATTGAGGCGCTAATGCATACAGGTTTTCTCCATAGGTGGATAGGAGAAAACAGTAAAGGTCTTCACTGTAAAGGCTTTGATGTAATGTTCAAATGCACGGGGAAAGGTTCGCATAGGCAGAAAGTCTGCATGTCAGGTTCTCTCTCAAATCCTCATAATATAATATCATTCCCATTACAAATGACACACCAGTTCTCTTTGTAAGCTAGCCTGCTTTATGCCTGTTCTTCCCGTGTCCGTGTCCTCAAGCTCCCCTCCCATACTAGAAGACATATAGAGGACTGGAAATCTTCTCATGTCTAGAAGTTCAAAGAGTTAGCTACCATTTCCACATTAGATGTCCTCCTCTACTAACAAACTCGCCTGTGCTTATTTCCTGATCCCACACAAGAATGCAGCACAAATCACTCCAGCATGGTCAGGTCCTACAGTTTCATTTCTGGTTACAACCATGCACAATCTATCAGCCTTGAATAAATTATGGGTAAATAGTATTTATGAAAGCAACATCCCATCCTTAAAGTCAGTCATTCCTCCAGCATTAATCGCGGCAAACAGGGTTTGGCATTTGAAGGAAGGCTGTGGCAATGCCTCAAAGGTCAGACTGTGTTCTCATCTGACCAGGCCACTGAGCCTCTGGTTCAGGGCAGACAATTTACCCTCCTTCTTCCTTCATTTTTCAATCAACAGAGAGAGGTTATGTTACTGTTTGCAATGGGGTAAGAGGGTTCAATAAATGTCAATGAGCCCATGACTATCCATTTTCTTGAAATGCCATCTGCAAAATACCAGGTGCTGTTCTGCTAATTGTTCAAGTCCCAAATATTTGGTTTAAAAGTTTAATCAAGGCCATTTTCCTTATATTTCAGGGCCATTTCACATGACAAATTATCCCAGCATAGCACAAAATAAACACCTGCCACATTTGGGTATCTACCAAATATCACTTCTTCCAAGAGCATGGACCACATAATCTGTTTTTTAAATAAACATAACAAAATAAAATTCCAGCTGCCGTAGACCATCACCACCCAGATAAGTGTTCTAGTTCCTCACAGTCAAACATCTCTGGGCTCATCATACAAGACGCCACCTCATCTTCAAATTCTTCTCCCATTTTCTTCTTCCGTCTTTTTCCACCCTTAGACTTTGTGAAACCTTTTTTTAAAGGAAGAATCAATGTTACAAAACATTTGCCCTCCGCCACCATCGACATTCTCCCCAGCAGCCTTCTCATCACTGAATGTTCCTTACACAGAGCAGAGGGGAGTGAGAGGCGCAGGGTGAAGCAGGGTCGACGGTCGCCACAGACCTTCATGCTTAGCTGAGCTGCCGTGCCCCTTTCTTGCCTGATTATACGGAGGCAGATGTCTTGTTTGAAGATGGCAGTACCTTTCCTTCTTCCCACAGTGAGCAAACACCCTGCTTCCCTCTGATGATGCACCCTGGGGTTTCTCTGAACTCCCCTTTCCACTGTGCCAGCTGGATCTTAACCATCGTCGACCTCTAAAGAAATTTATCTTTGCAGCACAATCGCTGTAAAAGTCGAGAGACGTCATTTTAATAAGAGGAGCATCCTTAAATTCAGATATCATCTCTGGCCTTTAAAAGCAGTCTTTGAGGAAATTGTGCTCTGTTACCTTGGTCACACAACTCTTCCGCAGGTCATGAAGAAAAGTAGTTCAAGGTATGGTGGCCATTCTCATTGTTTTTTGGGGTTCTGTTTTGTTTGGTTTGGTTTTATTGTTTTTGGCTCTGACAGAGTCTGGTAGCCTGGCTGGGTTCTTTTCTTACGTCTTTCAGGCTGAGACCCCACCCTGGAAGTTCCCCAGTTTGCAGAACCTCTGAGATCCGCAAATAGGATTGTTTTGGCTCTGCACAGGCTGTGCCGACAGTCTTCAGCCAAGGATTAGCTCTTCATCACAGAGTTGCACACATCTGTAAATATAGTAAAGTCCTATTTTAGATATCAGGAACTAACCTAAAACTTTCTGACTTCCCAATTGGCTTCTCTTTTATCTTTTATTCCTTATCTCATCCCATCCCTCCCTCAATACACATCCACTGATTGCATTCCTGCTGACACAGCCTTCAGCCTTGTCAGTCAGAGTGAGTTCTGCAGACTCGGGAGGCAAAAGACATAAAAGGAATCACTTGCGGGGTTGGTGAAGATCTTCTCCCAGTCAGTGGGTTGCCTTTTTGTCTTAGTGACAGTGTCCTTTGCTTTACAGAAGCTTCTCAGTCAGGAGGTCCTATTTATTCAATGATGCCCTTAATGTCTGTGCTGCTGGGGTTACACGTAGGAAGTGATCTCCTGTGCCCATGTGTTGTAGAGTACTTCCCACTTTCTCTTCTATCAGGTTCAGTGTGTTCAGACTGATATTGAGGTCTTTAATCCATTTGGACTTGAGTTTTGAGCATGATGATAGATATGGATCTATTTTCATTCTTCTACAGGCTGACATCCAGTTTTGCCAGCACCATTTGTTAAAGATGCTTTCTTTCTTCCATTGAATACTTTTAGCTCCTTTATCAAAAATCAGGTGTTCATAGGTTTGTGGGTTAAAGTTAGGGTCTTCTATTCGGTTCCATTGGTCGACTTCTCTGTTTCTATGTCAATACCAAGCTGTTTTCAATACTGTAGCTCTGTAATAGAGTTTGAAGTCAGGGATGGTAATGCCCCCAGACAATCCTTTATTGTATACAATTGTTTTGGCTATCCTGGGTTTTTTGTTTTTCCATATAAAGTTGATTATTGTCTTTTCCAGATCTGTGAAGAATTTTGAGGGGATTTTGATGGGGATTGCATTGAAACTATAGATTGCTTTTGGTAGAATTGCCATTTTTACTATGTTGATCCTCCCAATCCAAGAGCAGGGGAGGTCCTTCCATTTTCTGGTGTCCTCATCGATTTCTTTCTTCAAAGACTTAAAGTTCTTGTCAAATAGATCTTTCACTTCCTTGGTTAGAGTTACCCCAAGATATTTTATGCTATTTGTGGCTATCGTGAAAGGTGATGCTTCTCTGATTTCCCTCTCTGCTTCCTCAACAGACAAAGGTCTGATCTCCAATATATATAGAGAACTCAAGAAAGTAGAGCGTAAAGGGCTAATCAACCCAATTAAATAATGGGGCACTGAGCTGAACAGAGAATTCTCAACAGAAGAAGTTCGAATGGCCAAAAGACATTTAAGGTCATGCTCAACTTCCCTAGCGATCAGGGAAATGCAAATCAAGACAACATTAAGATACTATCTTACACCTGTCAGAATGGCTAAAATAAAAAACACCAATGATAGCCTTTGCTGGAGAGGTTGTGGAGAAAGGGGTACACTCATTCATTGCTGGTGGGAATGCAAACTTGTGCAACCACTTTGGAAAACAGTGTGGCGGTTTCTCAGGAATTTCGGGATCCACCTACCCCTGGACCCAGCAATACCACTCTTGGGAATATACCCAAGAAATGCCCTATCATACAACAAAAGTATATGTTCAACTATGTTCATAGCAGCATTGTTTGTAATAGCCAGAACCTGGAAACAACCTAGATGCCCTTCAATGGAAGAATAGATGAAGAAAGTATGGAACATATACATATTAGAGTACTACTCAGCAGTAAAAAACAATGACTTCCTGAATTTTGCCGGCAAATGGACGGAAATAGAAAACACTATCCTGAGTGAGGTGAGCCAGACCCAAAAAGAGGAACATGGGATGTACTCACTCATATTTGGTTTCTAGCCATGAATAGGGGATGTTGAGCCTATTATGCGTGGTCCTAGAGAAGCTAATGAAGAAGGTGAACCCAAAGAAAAACATTTAGGCGATGAAAGGAGACAGAGACAAAGACCCACATTGGAGCACTGGACTGAAATCTCAAGGTCCAAATCAAGAGCAGGAGACAGAGCATGAGCAAGGAACTCAGGACCGCGAAGGGTGCACCCACACACTGAGACAATGGGGATGTTCTATCAGGAACTCACCAAGGCCAGCTGGCCTGGGTCTGAGAAAGCATGGAATAAAACCGGACTTGCTGAACATAATGGACAATGAGGACTACTGAGAACTCAAGAACAATGGCAATGGGTTTTTGATCCTACTGCTCATACCTAGGCAGTTTGGATGCTCACCTTACTAGACCTGGATGGAGGTGGGTGGTCCTTGGACTTCCCACAGGGCAGGGAACCCGGATTACTCTTCGGGCTGATGAGGGAGGGGGACTTGATGGGGGAGGGGGAGGGAAATGGGAGGTGGTGGCGGGGAGAAGGCAGAAATCTTTAATAAATAAATAAACAATAAAAAATAAAAAAAAGAAAATAGAAAGCAATACATAGTCATTCATACACCCAATAACTTAAACACCAGGAGCTAGGTGTGGTGATATACTGATAATACCTCCATCAGAGGTGCAGAAAGAAGAGTTTGAAACTAGCGTAGTGATTATTTTTGTCACTAGAGATGCATGTAGAGTATTGGTAGAAGTCAGAGTAGAGCTTTGTAATGAGATAATTATTTTTCATAGTTAAATAGAAGTCGCTTGTTTAAAAACATTCATCTTAGTGATAACAAAAAGTTCAATAACAAACGCAATATATGGTCTATAAAACCCTACAGACATGTAAAGATAATATCAAATAAAAATGATGACAGAATATATATAAAAAAAAAGGAATCACTTGCTAACGGCATCTGTGGGAGTGCTAGGTGCGTTAAGAGGCATCTGGTTTAGGATAGAATTTTGTTGATAGAATTTCAGATTCCTCTACA
The DNA here is from genome assembly GCF_950005125.1 of Chionomys nivalis. Taxonomy (NCBI): domain Eukaryota; kingdom Metazoa; phylum Chordata; class Mammalia; order Rodentia; family Cricetidae; genus Chionomys; species Chionomys nivalis. The sequence goes on from NC_080089.1 coordinate 84,425,575, forward strand.
ATCTACACTTTTCACTTAACTATTACTGAATAGTAGAACATTTCTGGATTGAAAGCCACAAACGTGTTTGATATTATTCAGTTGTCAATATTGCGTTTCCATTTCCGCTTGCAAAGTAAGACAGTCGCGACAGAGTACTGCCGCAGGAAATCCAAGGTCAGTTGCCTCGGAGCGAGAAAAGTCACTGCTGTAGCAAGTAAGTATGTCATGCTGACTACGGAAAAGAGTGCCCTGGCCCAGGTGTTAAGCACGTCTGCATGAAGGAAGGTGTGCATAACCTACCGAAAACACACAAGAAACACATTGACCCCAAGGCTCTTCCCAGAAGCAATCACATAGCAGCAGGAGAGAATGGGCAATATTGGAAAAACTTTACTCAAGACTCAAAGCGAGCTGTGTATTACATGGCGAGTTAAAACACCAGCTGGGACCATTTTTCCTTCTTCAGGATTCTACTGAGTCAGATCCTGTGGAACAGTTTGTTAAAACATACTTCCTATCCCTTTCCACCTGACAGAGAGTCTGCGCTTCACAGAACTGTAGTTTGACTCTCCGAAAATTTCTCAAAGCTGCCCTGACTTTGAGGCTTCTGTGCTTATCTTCACATTGATTGTTTTAGTTAGAATTCTGTAGGAACAGTTCAGTTCAAAGCTTGGTTTCAGATCCTCCTCCACATCTTGTCTGGGTCACCAGCTTCCATTACCCCCATAGGAGATGGCCTACCACTCCAGCCTGGCTTTGCACAGCCTTGTTCCTTCCGGTTAGTTCAAACCTTACCTTCTCAGTATTTCTCTGACCTCCACCCAGCTCCTCAGCTTTCAGTTTCCACTCGTGCTTGTATGCAGAGTCGTGTCCAGTCTTTCCTCCCCAATGACAAAGCCCCTCTGTGGTAATTTCCTAAAAATAAATCTTACTGTCTTTTACATGACTCACGAATAATGTTTTTTCTCTCAAATCCTATGAAGCTTCAGATTGGGTAGAGCTGGCCTTGGTTTTAGTGATGCAGCTCTCCTTGACTCATTTCTGCTCCTTAAGTAACTCCTCACCCATACTAGTGTAAGTAACACCAATAAAACTCATTGCTTCACCAAGTCGGACTTTAGTGGTATCCATACTTTGGTCTGTTGTGGGCGCCATATTAGAAGTGAGTAGACAATATTGCATCTCACAGAAAAAGTTCTTGTCACATAACACAAATAAATATGTATGTGTGCACAGATTAGATATACATACACACACACACATACACACACACGACCTGTTCAGTACATATGATGTCATTTATTTATTTATTTTGGTTTTTTGAGGCAGGGTTTTGCTGTAGCTATCAAGCCTGTCCTGGAACTAGCTCTTGTAGACCAGGCTGGCCTCTAATTCACAAGGATCCGCCTGCCTCTGCCTCCCGAGTGCTGGGATTAAAGCGTGCGCCACCACTGCCCGGCTGTTACTTGTATTTATGTTTTCAAGGTTGACCATTTGGTATTGGATAACCAGCTGGCGTGCTCTTCCCTGGGAAAGATGATTTCTCCAATTCTCCAGTATTCTTTCACCGTCTGTAGTTCTTTGTCTAGGGTTGAGGCTCTTTCCCCTGCAGCATTAGCATGTTTATCCTGGTGTCTGCATTTGTAAGTACTCTCCAGTGCTACTGCAGCTGCCAGTTGGGAGCCACAGTCTGAAACCTGGGGTCCTACCTGCTTCTGTAAATCCTCTTCTCCATGCATAGTGTTGAGGTGTAGGGGGCTATGGGTTGCCTGCGAACTGGCCTGACGAAGTGGAGGGTAAGGAGCTGCACACCGCGGCCTACCTTCCAGGTCAGCTCAGACACAGTTGCAAACAGAGCCCTAGTTTAACGGTGCTGTGATTGGCATACTCATATGGGTTTTCATCTTCTCTGTGGCTGCTCATTTTCCTCTGAAGAGGCATTTATTACAGTTTTTAAAATAAATTGTTTTGTAATTAGAGAGTACTTTATAAGTGCAATCAATTTTGATTTATGGAGAATGTTTTTCCAGAAATCAAAATATATACTGGCATCAACATACAACTATCTCTGAAACAGACATGATGCAATTTACAAGGGATTCATTAATATTCTAATTGGCTCTTTCCAGTGCCTCCTTCAGGAATGAGCTGATGCCTGCTCTGTGAAGATGCAATGCCCCTGTTGCTGGAATGGCCCACGTGGAATAGAGCAGTCAGGCAACATGTCTTCTCCATTCTGTTCCTAACACCGTAAATAACCAAACAGTGTTCATTAAGTTTGCAAATGGCATCAAGCTGGGAGAGAAATTAACACACAGGAGAGAGAAAAAAATTAAATACAGCATGACCTTGATAATTTGGAACAAAGGGGAGAAAATACACCAAGCATTCTCAAAGCAAAACGTTACCGCTAAGGAGAACATCCAAACTGCAAAATAAAAGAAGGTCATTATACATGCAAATTTTACTTCTTTGTTCATTTATTTATCCAGCAATTAATTGTGGAGCCTTATTATGTGTCGGGATTTGGGGATAGAGTGGTAAATAAGATATACATTGTCCCTTGCTCATATAACTCACAGACAAGACTTCAGAAAGAGGCCATCAGAGTACAGATGTAAAAAGAATATCCAAGGGAGATCCGTGCTGTGAAGGAAAACAGTGGGTGATGCGCAAAGTAATAACTTTATGTGTGAGAAGGAACTAGAATCAGAGTGAGTAGCCTGGACACAATGGGACGTGATCAGCCCTGGAGAGAAGGATGCTCCAGAAAGGTGGTACTATTCAGGCAGAGCAAAGTTCCTGTGGGAAGCCCTGGACAGGAGAGGTCTTGATGTGTACTAGTCACTATCAGAAGACCAGAGAGAGTGTAGGGAACGGCCGAGCGGAGGCAGGGTAAGGTCTTAAGTGGGGTCAGCAAATGTTTCCTACAGGGGCTCAGGTTTAAATGGCATAGCTTTTATGGGTCATAAAGTCAAGTCTGTGGTCACAGCACCAAAGAAGCTATAGACAGTCCTCAAGGGATGTGTGCAGCTATGTGCTTAATAGCACTTTGCAAAATCAGACAGTTGGTGGGCTTCACCTGCCAACTAAATTCCTACCGAAGCTGACCCCTTAGAAGAATAAAATCAAGCAGGATAGTAAGCTAGGAGGCACATGTGGAGCCATAAATTTGTCTTCTGAGTGGATCAACTGTAGTCAGACATCTCTGAATCATGGTCTTCTTAGGTTCCACTCTTCAGAGGGATTTGGTGAAATATGCATGGGTTCTACAAAATGATGAAGCTCAGAAACCTGACCACGTGAAAAGTCTCAATGCCTTGATTTAATTCTACATAGTGGACAAACAGCAATAAGCTCATTTGCACCTGTTGGAAGTGGACCTTTCTGAGCTTGTGTCTGCCCACATGCTCCCTGAGTAAACAGAAAAAGAAATTACTGGAAGGGGCAGAGATGCAGACAAGAATAGAGCTGGAAGACCATGGTGGCCTGAGAAGGTAACAGTAAACCTGGGTTCCTAGACTGTTCCACTTCCAACGGACACACCCACCTAGGATCAAAAGAATGAATTTGTCAGTGTCTGTTAGATACACCACTGTTCAGAAGAACATTGTATTGAGTCATTGTTCATAATCCCATTTTTAGCACATTCTTCTTTCTTTTGGTTTTGTTGTTGTTGTTGTTGTTTTGGGGTTTTTTTTGTTTGTTTTATTTATTTATTTATTGTTTTGGTTTTTTGAGACAGGGTCTCTCTGTAGCTTTGGTGCCTGTCCCGGAACTAGCTCTTGTAGACCAGGCTGGCCTCGAACTCCCAGAGATCCGCCTGCCTCTGCCTCCTGAGTGCTGGGATTAAAGGCGTGCGCCACCACCACCCGGCACATTCTTCTTTCTTAAAGTAGTAAGTCATCATGGAGTATCTACTTTTATCAATCAGGTGTACAGAACATTTTACACGTATTGTGAATTACTTCTCTTGGTACTCCTGTGGAATCATATAATTCCATCATTGTTTTAGTAGAAAACCAGCCACTTTCTACTGAAAATGATTGCAGAAGTGAGAAAAATGCCAAGACCACCTTGACTTCTGACAAAATTGCAGGTCTGGAGTCCCTGACAATACATGCAGATTTGTAACTTGCAGGAGAGACAGAGAACCCATTGGAAGATGTAATACTCACCGTGTAGCTAATTACAGCAAAAGGATGCAGATCAAAACCTGCTTTATAGAGATACTGGAAGAGAGGAAATAAATGCTAATGTGATTCTCATTCCACAGATATTAGTAATTTGCTTAAGGCCAACTATTTAATACATTCTATTCAACTTGATGTTAAGGGACCTACTTTCAGTGAGGGAGAGACAAACACATCAGGACTGACAATCGTTCCCAAGTTGTGTAAGCAGAGGCTGCTCGTTCGTTTCCTTGCTGCCCAGTCCTGAATAATCACACAGAAACTATATTAATTACAACATTGTTTGGCATATCAACTTAAGCTTCTTATTAACTAATTCTTACATATTAACCCATTTCTATTAATCTGTGTATCACTACAAGACTTTATCTTACTGGGTAAAGTTCCGTTCTGGCATCTTTCTCCTTTAGCAGCTACATGGCATCTCTCTGACTCTGCCTACTCATTCTCTACATCTCTGTTCAGATTTTCTGCCTGGCTTTGCTCTGCTAAGCTGTTGGCCAAAGAAGCTACTTTATTAAACAATGGTAATAAAACATATTCATAGCATACAGAAAGGAATCCCACATCAAAGTTTCAAGGCTTTTACTGTTCACTTCCTTGGGCATATATAATATATATGTGTGTGTGTGTGTTTTCAGTTTTTCTGTGGTCTTAAAAGGAACTCTTAAATGCTTGTAGTTTTTTTGATTGCTATATAATGAAAAAGGCCCCATTAGGCTGGGGTTCTAGGTTTAGTCAGTGGAACAGTATATGCCTTGTGTTCATGAGTTGCCATGGCAATAAAACTCTAAGCCTTTGAAATGAGTTGTCAGATAAGAGTCCCATTGCTTACCTTAAAGGAGGGATGTCACACCAATGGCCTGGTGACATGAGTTAGGTAAGGGTGTTGAGTTACGTGGTATCAATTCCACCTCTAGAGCAGCTACAGAAGAGAAGACAGCCATATCTAAGTAACTAAGCCCTGTGAGATAGATCCCTTGGACACTTGGCTTGATTGAGCTTCCCTGGTTGGCAACATTCTGTTTCTGGGAGGAATTAGCTCTTTCCCTGCTATAGTGATATTTTATTTGTGTTTTAATAAATAAAGCTTTCCTGAAGATCAGAGTGCAAGGAAACCACACTAGTCAGCCATACAGGCCATGCAGTGATGACACACACCTTTAATCCCAATAGCCACACTAGTTAGCCATAGAAGCCGGGCAGTGGTAGTGCACACCTTCGATCCCAGCACTAGAGAGGAATATAAAGTGGGATGAGACAGGAACTCGCACTCTCTTTCAGTCTGAAGATTTCATAAATGTAAGACTTCTCTAGTGGTTGGCTGTTTTGCTTCTCTGATCTTTCAGCTTGCACCCCAGTATCTGCCTCTGGGTTTTTGTTATTTGTGCTACACTCTGTGAAGACGATAGATGCTCCACCTATATCCTGGACTCTGCTTCCTGGAGCTCTGCCCTAGGCAGGTTTTAATATTCATCCCTTGGCTGTAATAAACCACACTATGAGTGTTACAGCTTTTAGTGAGTTCGCAGTCCTTCCAGGCCTGCAGCTCCATCAGGAGTCAGCGTAGTCGTGGGGATTTTCCCACTTAGGCAATCATTTTCAGTAGAATGGGGCTGGTTTTGGAAAAATGGTCTCATTACCTATCTAAGCCTACAACCGGGACCAGAAAAGGTTATAGTAATTAGGAATGCAATAGCCCTGCTTTTGGGCTGTGCTCTGTTACAAAAGAAAAACACCTGTGCACACCTGCTAGCTTTGTTTGCTCTTAGTTGTAAAAATCACTAATTTTGGAGGTCACACAGCTGGACAATTGACACATTGTTAGTTTCCTACTGGTTTTGTGATAGATAACACCTTAGAAGTGTGTTGTGATAATGTTTTCCTGGGTTAGTTTTCAGAGTCCTGAAGGCCAATTCTGCTGGAAATAAGTCTCTGTTCACCTGGGTCTGCAGACATCCAGTAGACGCATAAAAAGAGACAGAACTTACAGAATCTCTGCCTTTGTGTTGTGCCTGTTCCTTTGCCACCTTCATCACTGTATCAGGGTCTATTCAGCCCTGCCTGTGACTCTAATACAGGGCTAATGTGGTCTAGACATGCCTCTTCCCTTTCAAGTCTCCTGAGGTAAACATTATTGTTCATTAGTTTGAATCAAAATATTAGAAGTATTGGTTTAGTCAGTGTTCTATTGCTGTGAAGAGACACCATGACCACGGCCACTCTTATAAAAGAAAGCATTTATTTGGTGCTGGCTTACAATTTCAGAGGTTTAGCCTATTATCATCATGGCAGGAAGCATGCTGTCATGCAGGCAGACATGGTGCTGGAGAAGTAACTGAGAGTTCTACATCTGGATCCACAGGCAGCAGGAAGAGAGAGACTCTGGGCTTGGCATGGACTTTTTAAAACCTCAAAGCCCATCCCTGTGACACACTTTTCTCCAACATATCTCCCAGTCCTTTCAAATAGAGCCATTCCAGGGTGGCCAAGTATTCAAAGCACCACATTCTACTTCCTGGCCCCCATAGGCTTACAGACATATTATACTGCAAAATTTATTTATTTATTCTAGCTCCAAAAAGTCTCCATAGTCTATACCTGTCTCAACACTGTTTAAAAATTCAAAGTCTCCTCTGAGATTCATGGCAATCTCTTAAACCCTGAAAAAAAAAAAAGCAAAAGCAAAAAGCAAATCAAATACTCCCAACAAAAAATGACATAAAATATATATTACCATTCCAAGGGAAAAGAAAGTACATAGGGAAAAAATACTGGACCAAAGCAAGACTGAAAACCATCAAGGCAAACTCCACACTCTGTATCTCCATGTCTGATATTAAAGCACTCTTCAGATCTCCAACTCCTTCCAGCTTTGCTGACTGCAGCACACTCTCTCTTGTGGGCTGCTTCCACACTGCTAACAACTCTCCTTGGCAGCTAAGCTATTAGTCTGGCATCTCCAACATCTTGGGGTCTCCAACACAATCCAGGCTTCACCTTCATAGCTTCCCACAATGGCTTCCCTGGCTCTCCATGCAGGGACACCCCTGATAAACACCTGGCCTCAGAGGCTTTCCTTAGTCATGGAGAGAGATTCCACAACCCCTTTCTTGTATCCTTGACTCTAAAGTCAGAACCACGTGACTGAATCTGTCCAATACTTCCACTTGCTGAGGCTGGAACCTAGCCCCCTCATTCAATTAAGTCTGCCTTCGCTTTCCTTGGGAGATGGTTTCCTTCATTTCCCTTTTTAAAATTCTGTTACACAAGTTTGGCTCTTCACATTTTATGCGAAAGGTGCTACATTATCAATTATAGATGGAGGCCAAGGACTAAAGTTTTCTTCTAACTTTTGTTTTAATTGGCCCAGAACAGACTTCATTTGGTAAAATAGTTGGATATGTTTCTAAGCCTCCGTATTTCATGCAGCTCATCAACCGCCCGAGCCCTCTAAGTGTGGTTTATTATCAAGGATAATCTGGTTGAGAAAAGACCAGGACCATCAAGTCCATTGTTAATGGCAACTTCTAGCATGACCTAATGCTGTATGTTCATTTGAGACTGTTTTAGCGAGCTTACTACTAAGTAATAGAATCTACTGATCACTAAGATGCTGTTCTTCCTCATACAGGTCTACTGAGTAAGCTGGGATAGAGGCTTAAACCATGGGCTATGATATAGTGCTACAAAAGTAATTACAGAATGAAATGGAAATGATAAGGCCTGGACACAGTGCTATGGGAGAAAGCAATTGCACCTGAGAGAAAAGGAAAGATTTCATGGAGAGGCAGGATTCAGACTGAGGCTTTCAAGCAATGACACTTCATCACAGGGTAAGAAGAGGCTAGCAAAGGTCTTAGGAGAACCTTAGAAGAGATAGGAGGTGGGTGCAGTATGCTGGGAAAGGGAAAATGGGAACTGCCATAGCTTAGGCTGCTGTATACAGTTTAGGAGGCTTCAAAAAACTGGAAGTTATCATTCATATCTATGGATGCTTGAAGTCTGAAGTCAGAGTAGCAGAGGGATCGGTTCTTACGGGAATTTGTTTCTGGGTCATAGTCTTCTGAGTCATTATTGTGTCCTCATAGTGGAGGGGGGAGTGGGAAAAGCTCTCTGGGCTTTTCAAATGAGGGAGCAAACCCCATCTCTCAAACTGCCACCTTATGCCTCATTGCCTCCTAACGACCTCCCTGGCATCATCATCCCTTAAGGCGGTAGGATTTTAATATATTCATGATAAGAAGGGCACAAGTACCCAGTCGATTACAGGACCCCTGAAAGCAGACTGAAGAACAGACAGGACCTAGCAGACAAGGAACCATGAAGTTTGTATTAGACTGATACCTGATCAGATCCCAAGCATGGAAAATGTTTCTCTCTGGCATTTGCTGGATGCACTTGGGAAATAGGGAGAAAAATACTCCCATTTGCTGGTAGTTTCAGTTGCCCAAGTAGAGCACAGGGGTGAGAACTGACTGAGTTACAGTAACTAAGCTTGCAGAAGAAGACAGGACAAAACCCACAGAGGAGGCTGGGAAGCCAAAAGCACACACAAGAGTCTCCTGTCCGGGTACCCAAGGATGTCATGGTGACTCTGTTACCTGGATACTAGTTTCTATGGGGAGTGTTGTCCAGGATGATGGAGGTAGTGATAAGCTTGGTGTTTCAGCCAGCTATGTTTAAAGAGAAGACAGCATATATCCATATGAGGTTCTCCAGCAATTTAGGAAACAGGGGTGGAGTTCCACTATATCCAAGGATGTCACTTCTCCCCTGCCCTCTCTCCCTCTGAAGAGGCCCTCTTCTGTCACATCTAAAAGGTTATAGCTAGCACATGGCTAAGGCCTTATGTCAAATTCAGCCACAGATTAGTTCTGCTGCTCTCTGGCGCTGCTGCCTTGGGAAGCTTCATTTTCTTCATCTATAAAAGAGAGCTCCAGCGCCAGTGACATACTTCAGATGGTAAAGGTACTTGCCACCAAGTCTCACAACCCGAGTTTGAACCCTAGGCCCTACATGGTAGGACAGATTCCCTGCAGGTTGTCCTCTGATCTCCACATTCACTGTGACATGCACCAACCCCCATAAAAAAAAATGTAAAAAAATAAAACAAAGTAAAAGGTGACGGGAAGAACGTATTCTATTAAAAGCTGTTTCTACACAAAACCAAGTTAATGCTTGTTATTTACCGTCCACACACTCACCTGGAAAATTCCAATCTCCAGTTATCTTTGCAGAAGACGCAAAGATATCTTTTCTCGTCAGACCGGCCCACCCACCCATGGAATTAATTCCTGTCATTCACTCTTCTTCCTGACTCAAGGCCCTGACATCCTACTCACAGTCCCCTTAAAGAGCCATGGTTTGAACATGGGATTCCCAAGAGACTGGAAGCATTTGCACACTCAGATTATACAGATGTGTCTGGCTCACATCACACGCCTCACTAAGATGCAGGCTTTATGGATACACGAAAGGAGAAAACAGTAGTTTGGGGAATTCAAACATGTGGGGATAATGTTTGCTGCTGATTTGTTCTCGAGGACACTTGAATGTGTTTTCCTTGGCACTCTACCCTGAGCTCCTCCTGGCATGGTTTCTCCAGGTGGAAGATGCTCCCAGCCAGCTCTTCTCTGCTACCGGACGCCCACGCTTTGTTCTGGCAAATGTAACTTGCCTGGAAGCTGCAGACAGGCTACTCTGAACAGATCTGATGTCAGCCTAGAAAAGATACTGCTCTCTGGAAAATCAAGAGGAGAGCTCAGAAGGGCTAGTCTAACTTAAAATGGGATTTTAACAACATTTTCAAGCTAACTGCAATGATAGCTCCATGTAATTCTCTGAGTCTGTTTTTACCCCCAGTGTCTCTCTTCTGTTCTAGAACAGTTCTTAGACCAATGTAATGAAACTATAACTTTCATTTCTTTATTTTTTGGGGGACTGAGGACACCGAAAGAGAGAGTTACAAGGTGTTACCTCATGTGAATTTCTTTTGGCACATATGAAAGCCAGTACTTGCTCTTCCCAATAAATCAGTTTCAAAAAGAACGAGGAAGTCAATTAGAGAAGACAGCCTCTACTAACTAACTAGACAACTGGACTGTGACTGTCATCTCTGGAATTCGTAAGTGATGGTTTGGGGTTTTTTGTTTGTTTTTTATGTTTTATTTATTTATTTATTTATTTGGATTTTGGGGGGGGGGAATGTTGGTTTGGTTTGGATTTTTAAGATAGAGTTTCTCTGTGTAGTCCTGGCTGTCCTGAAACTCACTCTGTAGACCAGGCTGGCCTCAAACTCACAGAGATCTCCCTGCCTGTGCCTCCCAAGTACTGGAATTAAAGGTGTATACCACTGCCTGGCCCCATACACTTTCTATAAAGTTCTCAAGGTAAGTCGGCAAAGATCCAAGACAAAAAATGGATTTGTAAACCCAGTTCTTAGATTCCCCTAAGACCTTATAATTAACCAAGTTTGAAAATTGATTAGTGTTTCATATTCATAAATAAATGTCTTCTACCTATTTACTATACGACCAAAGGCATAATCATTTTATCTTCCAGAAGCATGTTTTCAAATAAATGAGTAAATATTTTTATGTTAGGAATGTTTCTTAGAGGAGACACCATGGGAAATAATACCAAAGGATGTAGAACATTTTAACAGGCATGTAAACATTTTGTGAAAACAGATCAAGTCAATCCTTTATAACTTATTGACCTGACTTTTCTATTTTTCCAATACTATTGTCTCTAATAGAGTAAATAATGAAGCTGGTATTTATCAAATGAATTCTAGTATAAGTTAGTATGCTGAATATTGGGTTAAGAAGATGAATACAATCTTGAGCCTGCCCTTGGGGAACTTTCAGCATCAAAAAGTTCAATATTTGTTTAATTTCATCTCTCAAACTAATATACAAGGACCAGTACAAACTGAGTCCAATGCTTAGTTGGAAGCATTACATGGGAGTTTTATTTTGCAATAATGGTCCAACACACAGAGAAGATGGTTTCTTTGAGGTAGAATGTATTTGCAAAAGCTAGAAAATAGAATAAACTTTTACAATAAGCAGAATCACAAACTTAGTAATACTATATAACTGGTTGAAAACAAAAAGGAAAATGTTAATGCCGTATAGTACATCTACAAAGGTAAGACAAGAAAACTATATCTTTGCCTTGAAGTCTCAGCTTGAATCCAGCTGGCATCTGCGTTTCCTGACTCCAGCATGTTTACATATGGGACTGAAAAACATCCTGGGAGATACCTACTTGAAAGGAGGGAATTCTCAACATAAGTAAATAAGTCAATCAGGAAGAATTCTCCTTGAACACAGAGAAATCAAGCTGGTGTCTTCACTCCTACTGACTAGTGTTCATAGTACTGGAAGGTTCTCTGAACCCTAACAAAGGAGAAAGGCAAGCACCATCCCAGCTACAAACCCTTTGTTCTACAATGAGGACCTACCTGCAAGATACACAGGTAAAATAGTGGCACAAAAATTGTGAGCATAACCAACCACTACCTAATTAGATTTCAGGTCCATTCCAGGTGATGGAATCCATGCCTGACACTGTTTGGGTGGCCAACAACCTGAGAGCAGGACCTAGGGGAAAACTACCACTATACTGTTCTATCAGAACACAGCCCAAGAATGGAACTGTGCAAGGAGAATTCTGAGTACTTGTGACGAAACTCCAGGAAAACAAGACAAGAGTCTTGCAACCTCAGTTTCTTCAAAAACACAGAATTGTTCTTAGAATTTTCTTTAGTGCCCCTCCCAGGAATAATGGACAGGAGTGAGTTTATTTTGGATTATTCATTACAACTGGCTGTTGTTATTTGTTTATTACCTCTCTGGGAAAACATGTTTTTGCCATGTACGGCTTGTCCTTGTGATTATATACTCTATTCATGTGATTCATCTTAACCCTCAGAGTATAAATTGATACTCTGAATAAAGCTGACTTGTTGTAATAAGAGTGGTGGGGCTGCGTCCCAGGCACGCGGCCGCCCGCATGGCTTTACCTGAAACAATTACATGGAAACTGTATTCTTTTAAACACTGCCTGGCCCATTAGTTTCAGCCTCTTATTGGCTAGCTCTTACATATTGATCTAACCCATTTCTAATATTCTGTGTAGCACCACGAGCTGGCTTACCAGGAAAGATCTTAACCTGCATCTGTCTGGAGTGGGAGAATCATGGCGACTCACTGACTTGGCTTCTTTCTCCCAGCATTCTGTTCTGTTTACTCCACCCACCTATGTTCTAACCTACCAGGGCCAAGCAGTTTCTTTATTAATTAACCAAACACCTTCCTCCATCACTGACTATTCCATTCTCTCGGGTTCTACGATCTTTAAGAGGTAAGCACTGTCCACTACAGGAACATAGCGATAAAATAACTCTGAATGCATTGGGGCACCTGAGGATAGGGAACCTGAAATGAACCTATCCTATAATCATACTGATGAATATCTTGCATATCGCCATAGAACCTTCATCTAGCGATGGATGGAGATAGAGACAGAGACCCACACTGGAGCACCGGACTGAGCTCCCAAGGTTATAATGAGGAGCAGAAGGAGAGAGAACATGAACAAGGAAGTCAGGACCATGAGGGGTGCACCCAACCACTGAGACAGTGGGGCCGATCTATTGGGAGCTCACCAAGGCCAGCTGGACTGCTACTGAAAAAACATGGGATAAACCGGACTCTCTGAATGTGGCGGACAATGAGAGCTGACGAGAGGCCAAGGAGAATGGCACGGGAACCTTCATCTGGCGATGGATCGAGAGAGAGAGAGAGAGACAGAGACCCAATTTGGAGCAACGGTCTGAGCTCTTAAGGTCCAAATGAGGAGCAGAAGGAGGGAGAACATAAGCAAGGAAATCAGGACCACGAGGTGTGCACCCACCCACTGTGACAGTGGAACTGATCTATTGGGAGCTCTCCAAGGCCAGCTGGACTGGGACTGAATAAGCATTGGTTGAAACTGGACTCTCTGAACATGGCGGACAATGAAGGCTGATGAGAAGCCAAGGACAATGGCACTAGGTTTCGATCCTAATACATGAACTGGCTTTGTGGGAGCTTAGCCTGTTTGGATGCTCACCTTCCTGGACCTAGATAGAAGTGGGAGGACCTTGGTCTTCCTGTAGGGCAGGGAATTTGGACTGCTCTTCAGTATCGAGAGGGAGGGGGAATGGACTGGGGGGAGGAGAAAAGGAGTGGGGATGGGGGAGGGGAGCGGGGGGAGGGGGCAATATGTGGGAGGAGGGGGAGGGAAATGGGAAACGGGGAGCAGTTGGAAATTTTAATTAAAAAAGAATAAAAAAATGAGAAAAAAAATAACTCTGAATGGCATTCTGCATTCTCCCAGATCAGTATCTTACCCAGCCATTATCGAGAAGATTCCTCCTGCTGTAGATAGGAACAAACATGAAGACCCACAACTGTACAAAGCTCAGAGAGTGAAAGACTTTGGAACACTCAGTCCTAAGTGGGATGCCTCCATTAAGTCCCTCCTCCCGGGGCTCAGAGAAATCATTGGCACAGCAGGCAGAAAGAGTATAAGAGCCAATTGGGATGCAAGATGCCAAGGAAACAGGGCCTCGTAGACACACCATGACTGCCACTTTATGAACTCACAGAGACTGAGGCAGCTTGAATCTATTACCTAGACTGGATAAGACCTTCAAACCCAAATGGAAAAATTGAGAAGCGCAACCTTTAGTAAAATGCCAGCAGAGACACTGGGGTGTGGGTATATGTCGTTTTTCCTTCGGCACAGTGGCTGAACCTTAACTACTATTTCAGCCAGCAACTGTGAGTCCGCAGTTACCAGCCTGCTTCTCTGGCAGAGGCCCAGCCACTCAGGTCACAGCCTGGCGGGATTCTGTTCCCACAGGCGCTGGTTCTGACAGTGATGTTAAAGGTAGCTTGAACTAAATAACAGTTTATTTATAAATAAAAGTTGAGATTCAAAACCTGGGGTGAAAACCTGCTAGCTCAGAGAGGTGGAGTAGCAACTCGCTAGCTCTCCTTTCTGGTGTCTCCCAAAAAGTCCGCCCTTCTGCTCTACCAAAACAAAAAAGTCGTGCCAGTTTCCGAATCCCTCCCTGCTACTTCCGGTGCATCTCTCTATCTCCTCCAGATGCCCTCTGATGCTCTACGATTACTGTCCTATCATCTAGTTGCTAACTCAGCTTCCTGACCCAAGGTTAATTTTATTAAATACAAATGCTAACTCGGGGTTCACAGTGAGATTGAATATCCCCCAACAGGTACACACAGGGCTTTGGGATACAAGTCACAAAGTACAAGCCAGGACCGGCCCCATCTACAGCCCTCACAGCGTGAGGAGTGGTACCACTCTTCACACAGGACACCAGTGGAGTACAACCCAACCACAGAGATCAGTGACATCAGATGACATGGAGAGTAATAATCAGGCAATCGACAGCCCTGTGATGTGGAGGTTAGCTGTCTGAGGATCTGCCTGGGCCCCACACAGAATACGCTGGCATGCTCATGGAATTGTGCTGCAATCTTTAAGATTTTTAGTAAGGGCAATAAGAACCAGAAGGACATTACATTTATTCCTGCTCATCCGATCTCATTTTTCTATACCCAATGTTGGTGAGGACAGAAACACAGACTTCTCAAACATTAACTTAAATTGTTTCAAGAATTTGCTGGATTGTTCTCGAAGATGAAAGGCCATACTTACCTTAGGTTTAATAATAAACTGAAATACTCTTTCTCGTCTGTGATATTTCTGGTAGAATATGCACATTTTATACGTCTGTCATTCCTAGCACAGTTCTGAACATGACAATACAGAAAATGAAAAAAAAAAATAAAGGAACGGGGTTTGTTTACCAGGGAAGACTGCCTCACTCTCATAAGAACCCGGGATGATGAAGAAGGCAAAAGCAATTCCAATTCCTTTGGAAAGACATAAGTCGAACTGTAGACCAGAGTGCCTCACCTCTATAATGCTTTCCAGGAAGCTTCTGGGATGGTTCCCTTTCCACATTTAAAGGTTTTTGCAAACACTTTTCTGTTCCCAAGAAAATGGTTGGAAAATGAACATCAAAAGATCTATATAAAAATCCTTAGATTAGGCCATTCTGTGCCACGCCACAGCAGAGCAGATGGAAGGCAGAGACTCACGCATCTCAATGTCACGGGCATCTTAAAACAGGTAACAGTAGAATAGGGGAAATATTGATGAAGTCATTTGAAAAAGACATTCTTTGGTAGTATTTGGGGAAGGGGAGTCCTCAAAACTTTGTCTTGTTTTTCAGTGATGGGTTTGTTTTTCCCCTCTCAATCTGCCTCATACTTTGCTGCCAAATTAATTCCCCTACCTCCAATGAGTCCCATTGGGTTATTCTCCTGCATAAACATCTCAGAAAATAAATTCCATATGCTATAAGAAAGAGGGGTTGGCAGGGAGGAGCAAGTTTAAGAATGAGCACTACTGTGTCTGGAATGTGTTGCACACTGCACACCAGGCACTGTCCTAACACTATATACATCTGGTGTGTGTGTGTGTGTGTGTGTGTGTGTGTGTGTGTGTGTGTGTGTGTGTGAAAGAAGGGGGAAGAGGAAGGGAGGGAGGAAGGGGGAGGAAGGTAGGGAGGAATGGAGGGAGGGATGGAAGGAGAGAGAGATATTACCCCGGTGACATTTTAGTCTAGGTCATCAGACCATGGAGCCTTCTCACCACATCCAAATCCAGAGTTCTCAGAGCTCCTGGTAGTCATAAAGAAAAACTGTGTTTCTTTCTTTTTTATTAATTTGTTTATTGATTTTTATTTAGCTCTACATTTTTCTCTGTTCCCATCCCTGCCTCTCCCCTCCCTCCTTTAACCCTCCCCCAAGGTCCCCATGTTCCCAATTTACTCAGGAGATCTTGTCTTTTTCTACTTCCCATGTGGATTAGATCTATGTAAGTCTCTCTTAGTGTCCTCATTGTTGTCTAAGTTCTCTGGGATGGTTTGTAAAAACACTACTGCATTGCTGGTGGGAATGCAAGCTGGTACAATCCCTTTGGATGTCAGTGTGGTGATTTCTCAGAAAATTAGGAAACAACCTTCCTCAAGACCCACTAATACCACTTTTGGGTATATATCCAAAGGATACTCAATCGTGCTACAAGGACATGAACTCAACTATGTTCATAGCAGCTTTATTTGTCATAGCCAGAACCTGGAAACAACCTAAATGCCCCTCAACTGAAGAATGGATAAGGAAAATGTGGTACGTTTACACAATGGAGTACTACACAACAGAAAAAAATAATGACAGCTTGAATTTTGCAGGAAAATGGATGGAGCTAGAAAACATCATTTTGAGTGAGGTAACCCAGACACAGAAAGACAATTATCACATGTACTCACTCATAGGTGGTTTTTAAACACAAAACAAAGGAAACTGTGTCTTGTTCATGTTGTGTTTCTCTCTGAAAAGCCAGCAGGCACTGCTCTCTATCATTCACTTTGCAGTCGAATGAGGCCTTTCCTACCTGCTCATTCCATGCCCCATCTCAGTTCCCCCATTCAGCTTGATCTCCTTACTATTTCAAAACGTTACCTTCCCTTCATGCCTCTGCCTTTCTGAGCTTCCAACTCTCACCACTCTTAAGCCCCACATACATTCTGGCCTCAGGCAGTCAACAATGTGTGTGTGACTACTGTCTTCTGTGGCTGTGGGGGCACACTCGGGGCTCATTCCCATCACTCCATGCTGTGCAATGTTTTCTTTTCAGGTGTTGTCTCATCTTCATTATGAACTTTAATCCCATCCCGAGCAAGGCCTGATGGCAGGGCTTTCAGAAACACTATTATGTGCACATAGAATTTATCTGCCAGCTGTCCCACCATGGACAGCCTTTATTCATTTAGAATTCCTTGCATTAAAGGAATAAAACAAAGGAATACACACACTCCCACTTTGGAGCCAGATCTAAGTTTGCTGTTAACTACTATCACGGGAAATGTACCTCACAGAATCCTCCAGGAATTTCTAACTCACATTAAAATTCACTGATAAATTCTTTGCAGGTTTATAAAGCACACTTTATTTTTCTCTCTGAATCAACAGTAAGCAACATCTTCTACCTGACAGTCTGTGCCCAGCCACTCTTTCTTTTCTTCTCATATTGGAAGGATTAAACTTTGGAATGTTATTTCCAGTACCCTTTTATACTGTCATCTGATCTCTAGAAAACCTTTGTAGCTAGGTGTGGAGGTGAACACAAGTCATCCCAGTGCTCCAGAGAGCTCATATGTAAGGATCATAAGTTCCAGGGCAGCCTGGGCTACCTAGCCAGATCCCTTCTCTAACAAAATAATAAAGATTATTAGAATAATTCAGGATATTGACACTAAGATTTTACCAGTTTAGCATTTTATAGCATTTACAGTATCCTTTCTAAAGTTTATGATTTGGAATGTCTGGGTGGAGGAAGAGTAACTGAGTAATTTCTTTGAAGAAAGGGTGGTGGGTTTACAAGTATACTCTTCAAGTAAAATAAATAATGTTAAGGAATATACAATTAATGATGTCTAATTTTGATTCTTTTGACACCATTCCATAAGAAAAAGTCTCAGGCAAGGGAACCACAGTAACTAATGCCCCAGCCTTCATCTGGGGAAGAGAATAAACAGGTGATCATCTTCCTAAAGTGCTCAAGAGGGGCAAGGAGAGCGACAAGTGAAAAGAGCTATAGACCAGAGGGAGTTTTTCTCCCACATACTGGTTCCCTTAACAGGCTTTTATCCAGAACAGAACAGACCTCAACATTTTGTGAGCATTGTGCCTTCCCCCACTTCCCCACTGTTCCTTTTCCAGCCAAGGAAAGCCTGCTGTGGCCTCCATCACCTTAGGACAGTCAGGGCAAGTGGTAACTATTTCAAGAGCCCTCAGATAAACTGGGGTTTCTGCACCAGAGCAACCAACAACCCTACCCTAACAGGAAAAGAAGAGGCGGTGGGCATGTATATTGCGTGTACCTATTACAGAATACTTCCACCTGGCAGATGGTCAACTGCCTACTTGTCCCACTGTGACCAAGGAACCCTTCCACTTGATGCTAGCAGATGCCCTTTGCCTACATCTGACCTATGTGCAGCTTCTGTCTACCTGGCTTCAGCTCTGGATCTAGGTCCTCTACTTTTGTTCCTTAGACATCGCTGGGAAAACCAGGTGGGAGGAGCCACTGGTTCTTCAAATGGAAGGCATAAATCCAGGAGATTTCCACATTGGGAAACATGATCTGTTTTCAGAGTTATCACCTAGAGATTCTGGGTGAGTGGGTGCAATGAGGGTCATTACTTTGACCAGGGTCACTGAAGGAGGGGATAAGGTAAGGCAGATGCTCTATTTTTGTTTCTGGTGTTGTGATTCACACCACAACCAACAGCAACTTGAGGAGAAGAGGATTTATTTGGCTTACAGGTTACAGTCCATCATCCAGGGAAACCAAGGCAGGGGCTTAGGCAGGAATCTGGAGACAAGAACTGAATGAAGCAAAGACAACAAAGGAATGGTGCTTACTGGCTTGCTCCCCATGGCTTGATCTTTAAATACAACTCAACACTACCTGTACAAGGATGGCACTACTCACAGCAGGCCCATACCAATCATTAATCAAGAAAATACCCTACAGATATGTCCACAAGCCAATCTGATAGAGTCAATTCCTCAACTGAGATTCCCCCTTTCTAGATATGTCTAGGCTTGAAGTTGACCAAAACTAACCAAAACAAAGAGGTAAGGCAACTAGATATACAGAATAGCTCATGAACCACTAAGTTTGGAACAAATGCCTGATTAGTCTTTTAAGGCAGTAATAGGTGAGGGATTGTCAGGAAGAGGGAAGCCTAATGTCGCATTGTGCCCACAGTGCATTCATCTAAGTGTGACAGAGCTTCCCCTGCTTAAGCAACACTGTGTTGTCTCTATTGTGGTAAGAATCCCTGTATTCCTTAAGCTTAAGAGTTTGCACCAGAACCTTTAAATGGGTAACCTACTGCTGTGACTGTTTTAGATTACCCACTGATGGAAATCGTGGTTTGAGTATTTTTAGCAGATGTATTGAAATTTGTAACAGACACTAATAATGTGAAGGAACAAATTATGACAATAAAAGCATTCTCATTTCTTGCCTCCAAAACAAGCAATAAATGTTTAATACATAAAAATGTTAAAATATGGAAAGATTTATATGGTAAACTTAATAAGGCTGTGCAGTGTAGAAAGGAAAGTTGAATACATAAAACAAGGTGTCCTGGTTGTTCTTTTATCAACTAGACACAAACTAAAGTTGTCTGGGATGAGAAACCTCAATTCAGAAAATGTCTCCATTAGATGGTCTGTTGGCAAGTCTGAAGGGTATTTTATTGATTAATGATTGATGTGGAAAGACCTAGCCCATTGTGGTGGTACCATCCTTGGGTAGGTGGTCCTGGACTGTATAAGAAAGCAGGCTGAGCAAGCCATAGAGATCAAGCCAGTAAACAATATTCATCTATGAACCCTGTTTCAGTTCCGCCTTAGGCTTAACTATGGGCTATGATAAGGATTGGTAAGCCAAATAAATCTTCTCCTCCTATCTTAGTTAGGGTTTCTATTGTGGTGAAGAGACACCATGATTATGGCAACTCTTATAAGAAAAACATTTAACTGTGACTGACTTACAATTCAGAGGTTTAGTCCATTATGATCATGGCAGGAATCATAGCATCATGCAGGCAGACATGGTGCTAGAGAAGGAGCTGAGAGTTCTACATCTTGATCTGCAGACATCATGGAGAAACTGTGTACCATACTGGGTGTAGCTTGAGCATAAGAGACCTCAAGGTCTGCACCCTCTATGACACACTTCCTCAAACAAAGCCGTACCTCCTAATAGTGAATTCCCTATGGCCAAGCATTCAAAACTCATGAGTCTATAGGGCCACATTTATTCAAACTACCACATTCTACTTTCTGGCTCCCATAGGCTTGTAGCCATAACATAATACAAAATTCGCTTAAAGTTCAACTTCAAAAAATCCTATAGTCTATCACAGTCTCAACAATGTTTAAAAGCCAAAGTTCAAAGTCTCTTCTGAAATTCATGGCATTCTCTCAACTGTAATCTCCTATAAATTAAAAATAAAAAAACATCATGTACTTTCAACATATAATGCACAAAGATATATATTACCATTTCAAAATGTAGGGAAGGGAGTATAAAGAGGAAATACTGAACCAACGCAAGACTAAAAACCAGCTGGGCAAACTCCAAACTCTGCATCTCCATGTCTGATGTCAAAATGCTCTTCTGAGTGCCTTTCAGCTTAGTTGACTGCAACATACTTTTTTTCTCTTGGGCTGGTTCCACTTCCTGTTACAGCTGTCATAGGCAAGTATCCCCTGGCTCTGGCATCTCTATCACACAATGGTGTCTCTAGGCATCTAAACAGGGACAACCCTGGCACATGCCTGGTCTCAGCAGCTTTCCTTAGCCATGGAGAAAGATTTCAAAACCCCTTTCTTCTACCCCTCATTCTATATGATTCAAGAACCATATGACTGAACCTTCCAAGTTCTGCTGCTTGCTAGGGCTGGGACATGGATCATCATTCAATTACATCTTCACCAGATTTCTGGTTTTGATGTTTTCTTTACTTCCTAAGCTTGAATGTCCTGGAATGTGCTCTATAGACCAGGATAGGGATAGCCTCAAACTCAGAGATCCACCAGCCTCTGCCTTCTGAGTACTGGGATTAAAAGCATACACCACCATTCCTGTATTGACAGATGTTTCTGTCCCACTAGGTACCACATCTATTTAGTACCAAAGAAATTATATACTGATTGGTCTATTAGCTCAGGCTTCTTATTAACTCTTATAACTTACATTAGCCATAATTCTTATCTGTGTTAGCCACATGGCTTGGTACCTTTTTGGCGAGGCAGTCACATCTTTGCTTTCTCTGTGTCTGGATGATGACTGCAGACTCACTTTCCTCTTCCCAGAATTTTCCTGTTTTCTTCATCCTGCCTATACTTCTGGCTACTGGCCAGTCAGCATTTTATTAAAATAATATACATGACAGGATAAAAGACCATTGTCCCACAGCACCTCCCCCCCCCTTTCTTTCCAAACAAGAATTCTAAATCTAATATCCTTTGCTTAGCTCTTTGTCCAGACCATTATCCATAGCATCTTGTAACTAATGCTCTAAACAAAGAGAAATAATCATAATCCATTTTGGGGAATATTGGCATAGTTTCCCAGGCTACTTCTTGTTGATGGGGGCACTGATAATCTTATGGGAACCTAAAGAGAATTTAGAATTATGATCAAGTCCTGACTGGAGTATCCTGTAAGGCTTGATCATCTCAGGCAGCAGTCTTGAACCTGTTCTGGATGTAGAGACAAACATCTGGGCCATCCGCTCTTATCGGAGGTTTCTCAGGGGGTCTTCCTTGATAAAATCTAGTTTTTCTTAACCCAGAATGAATACACAGTCTCTCATTTCCTGTGGAAACAAAAACAAAACTTCTTCTCCAAAGTAACATACCTTTTGACTTCAATTTTGAAGCAAGTAATCTTCAAAATATATATATGTTAGATTAATCCAGCAGCGTTTATAATCAAATGTCCTTTAGCAGCTATTTTCCTTCCTCAGCATTCAAACAATTCAAAGACAACACAATAACAAACAGCATCTGGAGTCTATGTGTATTTTCCATTTTTATGTGGTTTTATTTAAACTCTATTTCTTTTTCTTTTTAATTTTTTTTTAAATTATTTTTGAGACAGGATTTCTCAATAGCTTTTTGGTTCCTGTCCTGGAACTAGCTCTTGTAGACCAGGTTGGCCTCAAACTCACAGAGATCTGCCTGCCTCTGCCTCCCGAGTGCTGGGATTAAAGGTGTGCGCCACCACCTGCTGGGCTAATTTTTGGTTTTTGAGACTAGGTTTCTCTGTGTATCTTCGGCTGCTCTGGCACTCACTCTGTAGACCAGGTTGTCCTTGAACTCACAGACTTCCGCCTGCCTCTGCCTCCCAAGTGTTGAGATTAAAGGTGTTTGCCACCACACCCATTACTTTCTTTCTTTCTTTTTTATTTTAAGGACTTTATCCTTTTCCTTTTCTCTCCCAAGGCTAACTATATTTTTAAACACAATGTAAACCATTTAGAGGTTTTGTCTTTGAATTTATCTTTACTTTATATCTCTCTTTTTCTTTATTTTGTTTAGTAAATTAAAGACATGAGTCTTTAATTTGCTAAACAATATGGCTAGGATTGAAGCCGTGGCTTTGGCTGCTGGATCCAACCCATTCCTTAGCTTTCTGGGAGCCTAGCTTCATGGTGGAGGTACTGGCTAGAGCCATGTTTATGGCCACAACTCTATGGAGTTTCAAGGCCCCTGACACCATGAAGAAGCATACTGTCAGCAATTCATAAGCACCATTTAAGTGTTTGGTGGCAGGGCCTCCCTAAAGCTGAGTTAGGAAGCCTCTCTTAAATGAGTTGTGTTTGCCTCTAGCAAAGAGAGCAAACCAGAAAAATTGCTGCTACTAAGAAGCCATGCTTAGTGCTGTTATTTTGTGTCTAGAATTACTTCCCAAGCTCTTTCAGGCTTCCTGTGGATGCAGTTGTCCACTCATTGAGCGCCATTTGTTGACAGAGGTTTCTGTCCTACCAGGTCCCACATCCATCTAATCCCAATGAAACACACAGAGGCCTATATTAATTATAAACTGATTGATCTATTAGCTCAGGATTCTTATTAACTCTTATAACTTATATTAGCCATAATTCTTATCTGTGTTAGCCACATAGCTTGGTACCTTTTTGGCGAGGCAGTCACATTTTTGCTTTCTCTGTGTCTGGATGATGACTGCAGACTCACTTTCCTCTTCCCAGAATTCTCCTGTTTTCATTTTCCCACCTATACTTCCTGCCTGGCTACTGGCCAATCAGCATTTTATTAAAATAATATACATGACAGGATAAAAGACCATTGTTCCCAGCAATTCCTGGACCTAAGATATTCTTTAATTCCTTTTCAGAGGTTGGAAGCTTAGCTGGGTAGGGTCTTACCCAGAGGTCATCACTCCCTTTATTCTATTTCTTAATATGTTTATCTCCTTGAACACAGGATTTAGCTCCATTCTACTTTCTTGTGCCTCCTTTCTCCTCAGTCTGTACATTTTCTATTTTTACTTGCTCAGCTTGCTCTTTTTCATTACAGATCTTCATTAAAGTGGTCACTAAAAACCTCACAACACAATCAATACCAGTCTGTTTTGAGATTTCCTCTGCCAACAGAATTAATCCAGATCTCTTCTCTTTAGCCTCAGGAAGATTCCAGACAAGAGCAAAAAGCAGTCACATTCTTCACCCAAGTATTACAAGAAAAGTCTCTTGGCTACATATTAAAATTCTCCTCTGAAACCACTTGAGCCAGGCCCACACAGTTCAATTCACCTTCAGCATTACCACTTTCCATGTTCTTATGGGAATGATCCATTAGGCCCCACTTAAAGTGTTCAACTGCTTTCCTAATACAAACTCCCAAAGTCCACATTCCTCCAAAAAATATCATGGTTAGGCCTATCACAGCAATACCCCAGTCAGTCACTGGTACCAACTTCTTCCTTAGTTAGGGTTTCTATTACTGTGAATAGACACCATGACCACAGCAACTCTTATAAAGGATAACATTTAATTGGGGCTGGCTTAGAGTTCAGAGGTTTAGTTGATTATCATCATGGCAGCAAACATAGTGACATGCAGGCAGACATGGTACTGGAGAGGCATCTGAATGTTCTACATCTTGATCTGCAGACAGCAAGAAAAGAATGTGTACCACATTGAATGTAGCTTGAGCTATGAAACCTCAACACCTTCTCCCACAGTGACACACTTCCTCCAATAAAGCCACACCTACTCTAACAAGGTCACACCTTCTAAAAGTGCCACTTTCTTTTGGCCAAGCATTCAAACACATGAATCCAGGGGACCTATTTAAACCACTACACTCCCCAAGTTGCTTTTGCTCCTGGTTTTATCACAGCCATAGAAAGCAAACTAAAAAACAGGATCATTACAAAAGCAGTTCCCATTCTGACCAGAGGGCTGGAGAAAGTCATTGGTGGGTCCAGTAGAAGCAGAACTAATCGGTGGGGCTATAAACCCTATACTCTGCTTATTGCACCTTGAATAAATTAGTAGATTTCTTAGTTTATAACAAGATTGAGAACTAGCTGGTTTACTTTATTCCAACATGAAAATTGAGCCCCTTAAAAATTAATAGTGCAGATCCAATGAATTTTAAAATGCTTCAAGCAGGTTTGTGTCTGTCATTCTTATAACTGGAGCACTTACTTATAATAGCTAATCTCCATGGGGCTCTCCTACGTCCCCCTGAGATCAAGAACTAATGGACTGATTTGGAAGATGAAATCTTGAGCGTCTCAGGGTGGAAAGGGAGCAATTGTTGCATATAATCATACTAAGTGGTCCTGACTGTATACTCTGAAGTGTGTAGAATTTTTAGATTAGTGGAAACTCCCTCTCTTCTAGATTTGTAAGATAAATGGTGATTCTAAGTATAGATTAGGATATATCAGTCAATCTACATCCCTAAATTATAGCATAATGCAGATTCCAATATTTCAACTTACATTAAGAATGCTCCCCTCCCCCCCCACAATATACTAGAGGGACAATGAAGTGCCTTTACCTGCTGTGCAAAACTGCTCAACACGTCAGCATTTTTGCTGTAGCAGCACTGAGCAAGCTTAATTAGAGGCAGTTCTGTCTGTGTTTGGTTCTAGTCAGGTCCTTTATCTGGAATCAGTGGAATCAAGTTTGGTTAATATTAGTGGACCCTTATTTAGCCAAGCTACTTTTTGGCAAAATGATAAGCTGTAGTGCTGTGGGACAATGGTCATGTACTTTTAAAGATTTGTCATTTGTATTTTATTAAAATGCTGATTGGCCACAGGAAGTATAGGTGGGGTGACCAGGCAGGAACTAGAGGCCGGGAAACCAGAACAAGAGAATTCTGGGAAGAGGAAAGAGTCAGTCTGCAGCTGTCATCCAGACACAGAGGATGCAAGATGAGAATGCCTCGCTGATAAAAAAAAGTACCAAGCTACACAGCTAATATAGACTAGAATTATGGGCTATTTGAAGATGTAAAAATTAATAAAAAGCCTGAGCTAATAGGCCAACCAGTTTATGATTAATGTAGACCACTGTTTGTTTCTTTGGGACTGAACAGCTGTGGGACTAGGCAGGACAGAAACCCCCAGCAATACTGTAGTTTGTGTGCAATCTATTTTATGATTCATCTTAAAGTACCCTTGTTGGAGCTGCCTTGAGACAGGATCTCACTACACGGCCCATGCTGATGGCCTTGAACTTGCAGTGCTCTGGCCTCAACTTTCTGAGTCCTGGGATTATAGCCCCCAAGAGAACAAGTATTTTGATCAAATATTGCACCTAAGATTTATAAAGACCTTAAGCTCAACTTAGATTTTCTTTTCTACAATACCTCCCATCTTACCTCCTTTGCTTGGTTTTATTATTTTCTGAAATAACATAGCACAATGAGACAAAATAATAACATAATACAACATCATGCTTCTTGTCTGCTCCCTCCAGGAGACGGTGAGCTGTAGGAGTCAAAACCATTACCTTACCTGGAGAACCCATAACTTTGTTTGGCATGAAGTAGTTAATAAAACATGCATTAACTGGTCAAACTTATAGGTGGCCAGTCAAAGTTTTATCTATTGTAATTTTATACTAGGTGAGAGTTGGGTTCACAGAACTCTTATTTACAGCAGACTTTAGAGATTAGAGCATGGACTGGCAATTTATTTTTACCCTGCCTCTGGTCCTCTTAATGGTGTGCCAAAATTCTGTGATTCTGTACTCTTGTAGTGCTGAGTAGATTTTGGAATTATAAATATATAGTCACAAGACACAGGAAATGATTATGGAGTAAGTTCCTAGGGTCAGAGTTCACTATACAACCCATTTCAGTTCTTTCATGTCCTCCTATCAGGATGGAACTGAATTTAAATCTCTTCTGTGTGTGACTGTCTCTGCCCATTGTCATATATACACAGAGCAAAGTTCTTCTATTTAGACAAAGAGATAACTGCATTTAGGAAGGTTCCATTTCTCTTTTCCTCCTATCTGGATCCACAGGATCCTTAGAGATTCGGACCCTCCCACTGAGTAGACATTAACAGCCGACTTGGAATACAAGCTCAGCAGGTGCTCCTTTCCCAACCATGGAAGAATGAGTACAGACCAATAAGCCTGAGAGTTTAAATTATATGGCCAATGAAATTAAAAGCACAGTAATAGACCTGTGCTGTGGGCATGGTGGGGTCTCCTCTTACCTGCTCCTCAGTTTCTCCCGTTCATTGTCCCCTCCACCCCTCACCAGACCACAGTAAATCACCAGAAATGCAGTTGACTTGATTATTCTTTGGACCACAGATGGAAAGTGGGGGTTCTTATACATTTGATTCCAAATAACTTAGCAAGACAAAGTTAATAAATAAGAATAATATTCTAGCATGTTTTTTGAGGAGGTTATGTATGTTTTTACATATGCGTGCATGTTTGTGCCAGTGTAAGTGTAGGCCAGAGAGCAGCTTCAGTTATTGTTCCCCAGGAGTCACCTTGTTTTGTGTGACAGAGTCTCTCACGGGGACTTGGGGCTTACTTATGCTAGACTGCATGGAATCCAGTGATCCACTAGTGATCACTTTCACATTCATGGTTGGGATCAAATTCAGGTTCTCATGTTTATGCCGCAGCCTTTTACCAACTAAGTCACCTCATGGTCTCTCAGTTATATCTTTGGAAAGATGACCACCTTAACCATAAACATACATCTGTATGCTCATGACTTCTCTCTTCTCCAGCAGAGCAGAACTACTGACGAGGAAAATTCTTTTTTTTTTTTTTAAATATTTATTTATTATGTATACAATGTTCTGTCTGTATGCCTGCAGGCCAGAAGAGGGCACCTCACTGCAGATGGTTGTGAGCCACCATGTGGTTGCTGGGAATTGAACTCAGGACCTTTGGAAGAGCAGGCAATGCTCTTAACCGCTGAGCCATCTCTCCAGCCCCCGAGGAAAATTCTTTGACTGCACAGGTTAAATGTCAGTACCTATGATTTATCTCATTCACTACCATTAGCTTCATACAAGCTGAACAGTCACACAAAAAGAGACCCTTAGTCTAGGCCATGTGGCAGAAGGCTCAGAATTTTACAAACTCATATGATCAGTGCTATATAACAGTAGCTAGTCACCAAGTCTTGTTTCTTAGGCAATGTTTCTTAAAAGCAGTCAGTTCTGTCAACCATGTGCCCACAATTTGGATAATGGAGTTGGAAACAGAAGCAAACATATTGCCTGCTTTTGTAGGTAGTGGTCAGAAATGCTTCTGAACCTGTATTCACAGGGCATTTTCCTAGAGCAAAGAATCATCCAGGCCCAATGGACAAAGTACAAGAAATGTTGTTCTGTACTGCCAAAAATTAAAAACATGAAAAGTCAGCATGGTGTTGGGAGCCTAGCAGCTTAAGTGGAGTCAAACTAATTCTCTGTGGCTGGAGTCTTGGACATAACACCAAGAACATCAGGGTTTCCAACTGTGCTTAATAAAGAGACACTGCAGGATCCAGCAGAAGCCAGTCCACTAGCTACAGAATCAGAAAAGCTAATTTTGCTCTAATCCCTAATCCCACTGCTCTGTTGGGTAAACTCCAAGGAAGAGGAGCCAAATCAGGATGGCAAGTGATACCTACAGCTAAGAATGTTGGGGTATGAGGGGACAGAAAACTTGTTTGGGAGTAAGAGGTATTGTATTATTAGGTGACTGGAAACTTAGAATTAACACCACCAGGTGAGATTCACAGGAGGGATGGTTGCAGACTCTGGGAATGTCCTCCTGAATGTGCAGTAGGGAGGGAAAACATGGATGGATCCTCGGCAGGGGAGATCAATCAACCACAATCCAGTCCCTGCTTGAGCCAAGCTCTATGATTCTAGGTGAGTCTCAAGTCTTCTCCATCAAATCAGGAGCTGGCCTGGGTTCTGCAGGATTAGGCTCAGCTCTTATCAGTCTCAATGTTGTCTTGTTTGGGCACATAGGAATCCAGGTAACTTTACACCAAGAAGCTAGCATTTGTTAATTTGCAATAGCGTGTGGTGAAGGAAATAAGAACAAAAAGAACACACGTGGTTTTACACCCTCAGGGAAACTTTAATTGGATAATCACTCACTCAACAACACCAACAAGCACCTTCTTTGAATAAGATATGAAAAATTGCATATTTTAGTTTTTAAAAATGTGTTTTAAACAAACCCAGAGCTCTTTAAAAGTTTATTTCCCAGGGCTTACAGCAGTTAACATTCAGCTCCCCAATGAAGTTCCTTGCTGTGTTCACACAGGACAGATGGATTTCCATTAGCTAATATGCTTCCAGGTGGTGCTGACACAGCACAGACTCGAATATTCTTCTCTGTGGGAAGTAGAGGTGCAACTTCTATACTTAACCTGCCGACAACCTGCTACTATGACTTTCCGCATAGCCTTGGGTTTGCATGGATCTACAGTCAACTCTCAGCGAATAAATGCAAACAAGTAAACTGGAAGCTTTAGCACAGAGCCCTCCTTCTGCAGCTCTGGTTCTTGTTCATTTGGCACACTGTGCTCACAGAGCTGACTCCTGGCCTTGGCTGTGTTCTGTGCTGGAGAGCTGTCTGCTGGTAGACCAGAAAGCCTCAGCTTCAAGAGCTACATCTTCAAAAAGGCCACCTGGGGGGAAAAACACAATACTTTACCACCAGAACATGACGGAATGACGGGCTGCACATCAAATCCAAGTGAGAGGAGCAAATCTGGTCAACAGGATACAGACCAATCTCCCAAAATCAAAAGAAGTGACTCAGGCGAGGCAGACATTGAATTTTACAGCAAGAACCAATCAATCCTTTTTAAATGAACCATCAAGTAATTAGAATGACTCACATCCACTTTAAAGGAAAAATAGAGTTTTAATTGACAGTAAAGTTATATATCCATGAAGTAATCTAGTTCATGTTCTCAGTGGTTCAAACCACTTTTAGGCATTCTGTTAGCAGAATTCTGAGTCTAGAAGACAACCAGGCAATTTTACGTCCTTAACACTGTTGGTAAGTACATCTTCTTCTCTGCAGGTCATGCTGATACTTTTAATCATATGCAATTATACTTGTTGTGTTTGCCAGTAGCAATTCATCTTCACTTAGTGTTTAAAACAAAACTTGATTCACACAGGTTTATGTGCAAAATATTTTCAACAAGGCCCAGATCAAACGCCTGGAACTTCCCAATAGTTCTAATAATGGAGAAATAAGCAATGATAGCCAGTCATAAATGACTTTGGCGTTTTAATTCAGAGGTGACAATAAATTGGGAACTGTGCTAACATCAGGACAGTCAAACACAGAGAAAACGCTGACCAGAGTGGAAAGTTTGGGAAACTTGCACTAGACCAGACGGAAGTAAAATCACCCATTCTTAGAGAAGTATTAATGGCATCAGGGAAGCTGGTGCCCATGTCCCAGCCACAGTATAAGGGGCATGTAGTTAATGATCCCTGTTACAAGGAAAGGGAAAAGGCAGCGCCCTGCCATGCAGGAGGCAGGGGCTGCAGGGAGAGTGCTTCAGAGGATATTACTCTTCACAGGGTGCTGAGGAAGGCACCTGCTGAGTTCCCATGTCAACTTCCTGACCTACACCAAGGTTTGCAATGAGAGCACCACAGTGGAGGGAACAGGATCCTAAACAGCATCCAACAGAGGACAATTACAACTGGTACAAACCTCCAGGGCTTTCTGTGATGATCAACTGAGATAGATAATAGGCTGGCTGAGGGTGGGAAATGTGTTTTAGGGCAGATCAGGCTCTTTAGAGTGTGTAAGCGAGCCCGGGTCACATAGTAAGACCCTGTCTCAAAAATTATGAATAAATAATACAAATATAATGGTTATTAGAAGATAATATGTTACATATATTCATGTGACTTTTCCCTCTCTGTCTCCCACTTTTCTACTGTTACCAGAAGGAAAGGGGTGTTCAAGAGAGATTCGTGTGTGCCCCATTCAGGATTAAGGAATGGTTATAGAATTAGATGGGAGAGCACAGGTCGTTGAGCTTCACAAAGGGTCCATTGAGGGCAGTGGTTATGATGTTTCTAGGCAGTCTGCTGGCAGAGAAAACAGACCACCTTATTATGAAGACAAAATCAGTTAGCTCTTTTAATTCTGTAAATTACTGTGACATGGAGTAGTTAAAAGAGCAATGGACACCATCGTGAAAATGGCTAGGAAATTTAGCTCTGGAGGCAGACATCTAACTAGACTCTGAGACAGTCTTGGTTGTCACTAACCAGGAGGTGGTGGTGACTGACATCTAATGGGGTAGAGGTGTTGTTGAGTGTCCTAAAAATCACAGGACAGCCCCTCAGATGCCCCCAAATGTCAGCAGCGCAGTGCTGAAAAACGGTGTAATTACAGAATCGTTTTGTGAACCCAGACCTCTCGTTGACTAGTTCTGTGACCTTTAATAGGTTGCTTAACCTCTTTCCATTTTCCACCTCTGCAAAATGGGAACTGTAAAGGGCCCACCTGAAACCTGTGACACACTTTATAGTGTAGCAAACTTATCTTGACTGTTTGCCCTGAGCACAGAACAGGATTAAGACAGAAGAGCATTGGAAACACTGGTTTACAAACGAATAAATAAGCTCAGGAAAACCAAGCGACTTGCTGAGTGCACAAAGCCTCTCAAGTGGCAATGGTGGACTCGGGGGAAGCTTTGATTTGAAACCCCTCCTTTTCTCACCATAGCCTTGCAGATAAATGAGAAAAAGCTAGAGGCACAGCGGCCTTGAATCCTTCTAATGCCTCAAATAATCAAAAGACCGCTTTGTTTCCCATCACTGGGATAGAGAACTTCACACAGGGAACAGTAACGCTAGAGGCGAAACGGACCAAAACATGCAAAGAAGCCCCCATCAAGTAAGAAAAACCTGAGATTTTGACCTAATGGGTTCTTATCTCTAGTCTTGTTAGCTTTCCCTACCAAGTACATGATGTACTTCCTAAGTCTCAATAACAAGAACACGTACCCAAACTTGGGAGCAGGTAGTACATGATGCTTTGTGGTCCCCTTTTATTTAAATCACTGTGAGTTAATTATTTCAAAAGCTGATTTTTGCATTCTCAGGCTTTTATCTGTGGCAGGAAAAGCTGCTTCCATTACTGCCATTTATTTTGAGAAAGGATAATTTCTTTTTTTTTTTTTTTTACGATGCTGAGAAAATCCTGTTTCAAAGCTTTCAGACCACACAAACACAGCCGCGCCTCCGGGCTCTGCTAGCTCTTGCAATTTTGGAATGCACAGTCACAAAGTGTAAACGGTGACTTGAGACATTGGAAGAGAGGACTCCATGGCCACACGATGTGGCTCTGTGGTCATGCACCTGAATATGGACACTTGGAAGGTAGATGAGGTAGGAGATACAAAGACATTGTCCCTGCTTTGAGTCATCGAAAAACAATTGTCTTAAGTGACAATAACACACTGACTCCCACTGAAAGATGCTGGCTTGCTAAAGGGACTCTGGCAAACAGTTGGAGGGGGAGAAGTCCCTGCCAATCCATCAGGCAGAGGCTACAGGTGCATTAAGACTAACGGAGCTCAAGCAAAGCCTTCCAACTCGAGAGCTCCTGCAGACTCAGCAGAGAATGAGATGGTAACTGCTGATTAATATAAACCTTCATCTGGGATTTTCTGTGAGCCGTGGTATACATCGTGATGATAGGCATATAACCCCCAAAAACTTGTTGGTTTTCATGTACCAGAGGAATAGGGAAGCTAAGCTACTGGGAGAAAGGCAGCTAGGGGATCCATCTGAATATGGGAAGAAAGCACAGGGCCAATGCATCAGCTAACTGTCAGAGTTCTGGCCGTTACTAAAGGAAGCCAGTTCAGGGCACATATTTTTCATTACTTCTTTCAGAACATGTAGATTATGGAAGGCACTGCCATCACTGGACAGGGCTACTGTGACAAGGGAGTGAACTGCCAGTCCTGAAACACCAGTTACATAAAGCAAACTCAGTCACTCTGCTAAGGACAGCAAACCCATGGGGCAAACACTTACATGGGAATAGTCTTTAAAGTGTTTTATAAAAACCTACTGCCTCAAGCACAAATTGTATTTGTTGGGAAATAATGATATTCATGTGGGTGGGTGCTAAAAAACGCCGGCTATAAAACAGTGCTACCTCAATAAAAACACCATCACTCAGACATTTGAAAGTCCTAGTTTCTCTTTTCTCGGGAACAGTTGCGAGGGGGGTGGTGGGGCAAGCACATGGTGGCATCAGGGCAGCTATGGACAGCGTGTTCGGATATTTTGTCCCATTGGTACCAGCCCCTGAACAAACCAATGTATTTGGGAGTGGAGTTCCTGTAAATCAAATCAAATCAAATATCTTTTCTCCAGTATCTGAAACAGTTAGCACTGTCTCCAGAAAGGTGGCTTTAGCACAATAAAACAAAACAAAACTGCTAAAATAAATAAATAAATAAAAAGCCACTGCCTCTTTCTTTGGAGGTTCAAAAGTGCAAGTGCTGAGGACACTGAGTTGGGCTGTCCAACCCTCATGCCAGGCAACTAAAGAGCTTTCTGTAGCAGATGAAATTACTGAAACATTGACTTTGGCAATAGTTTTTAAAGTTCTGATCTGGCTTGAAACAGTCATTCAATTTGAGATGCAAGCAAGGCAAAAAGCTCCTCCTGGAAACCATTTCTGAGCCACTGCCAAGGGCTGAGGAGGGAATGGCCGGCGAGGATGCAGTTGGGGACTCCAGTGGTTAACACTGAGAAAATGCCACGAATGTTATATGTAAGTAGCAGTGAGATGCCGCAATTAGAGGCCTCCAGGTCAACACTGTTTGGGTGCACGAGGGTGCCAGGCAGGACAGGTGACTCAGGTATCCTGCCATTCTCTTCAGGGAAAGGGCTAGCAAAGTCACAGCCACGCTTCCAAACTGTCTTGGGTAATTTTATGTCATACCCAAGCAGCTTTGCTTCTGCGATTTGCTTTAATCATTTATTTCTAGTTATACGAACTATACCTCAAACTAGAAAATATAAAAAAGTGCACACAAAAAAGGGAACTATAATTTTTGCAGGTCTATTACTCAGAGACACTGGACATTGCTTTTTTCCAGATGTTTATTTCCCATATACACCCAAGCATTTCTCTATACAGTTTAGCAATACGTCACTTCTGTTTAACCTACTGATGTACTGCGGCAGTTTTCACATGCTAGTAATATTCTTTTATTTTATTGTATTTTTTGATCTATACATTTTTCCCACTCCCCCTTTACCTCCCAACCCCTATGCTCCCAATTCACTCAGGAGATGGTGGCATGCACCTTTAATCCCAGCACTTGGGGGGCAGAGGCAGGTGGATCTCTGTGAGTTCAAGGTTAGCCTTGTCTACAGAGCTAGTTCCAGGACAGCTATGGCTGTTTCACTGAGAATTCCTATCTGGAAAACCCAAAAATAAATAAATAAATTTTTAATGGTAACATTATATATTACTCTATATTTGTCACTTAAGGAGACAAAAAGTACAAACGCATAGCTTCTTTTGCCAGAAACAAAATTTGGGGGATTTTGAGTAGGGTGTTACTGAGCGCAGTGGTTCTGGGGTGCTGTCTCTGGATCAACATCATCCCCATCTCTAATGCTGTCTCTGGATCAACATCATCCCCATCTCTAGTGCTGTCTCTGGATCAACATCATCCCCATCTCTGGTGCTGTCTCTGGATCAACATCATCCCCATCTCTATCTAGTGCTGTCTCTGGACCAGCATCAGCTCCATCTCTAAGGTGCTGTCTCTGGATAAATATCATCCTCATCTCTGGTGCTGTGTCTGAACCAGTATCATCCCCATCTCTGGATCAACATCATCCCCATTTCTAGTGCTGTCTCTGGATCAACATCATCTCCATCTCTGGTGCTGTCTCTGGATCAACATCATCCCCATCTCTGGTGCTGTCCCTGGATCACTATTATCCTCACCAAACAAAAACTTACTAAATAAAAGAGTTATCCTGCCTTACTCTAGACCCTCTCGATCAGACACTCGGGGGGAGTGGCTATCCAATGAGGGCCTTCCGGATGATTCTGGTACTTCCTACTTTTATAGCCATTAGGATAATCTGATTTCACAAAGCTAAGCAAGTAATATTGGGGAAGGTTAAATATTGGGACTTGGTTAAAGTTGAAACATAGGCTTTCTCCTTACTTTAGCAAACCAAAGTGCATTCTAGAACAGCACAAATGGGGCACTCTGGAATGAGTGTCCAAAACAACCAAAATCTGAGAATCTGAGAAGGTACAGGTAATAGTGAGAGGTGGGTCAATGACAGGGATGAAGATCCAGAGAAGGAATAATCAGATACAGTCTATAAATGTATGAAATTGTCAAACAAGATTAATCAATTAAAAAAAAAACAAAAAATTCCTCTTTAAAAGAAAACATCTTTTTGTTTTAGAAGAAAAACAAAACTGGAGGAAAATCAAATTAAAGTAGAAAAAAACAGATTAAGTCCAGTGCTTTTGTTTTGAAACTGGCATTAATTATATAGTCTAACAGGACTGTGCAATGTTTCCATAGATGTCTACAGTGTGTCAGACCAGACTCAGCCCTTTATTCTGGCCCCATCCCTTCACCACAAACACCAATTCTAACAATCACAACCTTCTTGGAGGGTGAATTTCTTTTCTTTTTACATGAGAGAAAATAGCAGTATTTGTCTTTCTTTGTTTCATTTCAGTTAGTCTGCTGACCCCAGTCCACCCACTTCACTATAAATGACAGAATTTCATTGTTCTTCATAACTGAATGATTCCGTGCTCTGTTTACGCACCGTGTATTCTTTATCCAGTCATCTGTCTTTGGGCAGCTAGTCTGACTCTGACTTCATTTCCTTTGCCAACCCACCATGAACTGGGATGCCTGTATCCATGGCAGTTCTCGTTGAGTTTGTGTAACACCTCCATCCCGTTTTCCACATTCTGTAGCAGGACACATTCCTACTGAGGACACAAGCTTTCCTTTCCTGCTGTTCTCTCCAACATTCAATATCACGATGTTGTTTTGTAGTTTCAAAACATATCTGTGGGTATCTTCATCTTTTGAAAAGGCTTTAGATCATTTGCTTATTTTTTTTTTTAGTTTAAAGACTGTTTTACATTTATTTGTTTGCATCGATGTGTGTATGCACACACATGCAAACCATGGCTTCCCAGTGGCAGCCAGAGGACACCTTGTGGGAGTCAGCTCTCTCCTTCTATCATGTGAGTCCCAGGGACAGAACTCAGGCTTGGTGGCAATTGTCTTTACCTTTACCTACTGAATCTCCTCATTGCCCCACCCCCATTTGCCCATATTCATGAACTGGATTACTTGCGATTTGTTTGTTTGTTTTGTTTTTATTAGTGGTGCTTTTCTTCCTCCATGTTTTGGGCACTAAGTGTCAGATGAACAGTGGCAGCTGTCATCTCCTATTCTTCAGGCTGTCTCTTTTCTCTGCTGTCTGTTTCATTTCGTAGACGCTTTCTACATTAATATAATCTTTTTGGCCCATTTTTGTTTCCCGTGCTTTGGGGTCTTACCCAGAAAATCTTGGCTTGTGCTGAATCCTTAAAGCATGTGTTTTCTTCTAATACTTTCGGGACTTAAAAGCTTCTATTTAGGCCACTGACCTAGTTGGGACTGATTTTGTACAAGGTGACAATGACAAAGGAGATTGTGTCTAGTGTTGACCAATGGAGAGGGAGGCCCTTTTTGCTAGCGGCTGAAGACTAAAGACCCACAGGGCTCTCACTTAAAGCAAATTAAGAATCAAATGAGTGAAGTTTTGGTGGACGTGGAGACAGCTGCTTGTGGTACTCACACCCTGATCTATCTATGCTCCGTCCCTGTGCATGTGAGCATGTGAGCATGTGTGCTGTGCACATGCATGCGTGTCTGTATTTCCCTAAATCTACGTACTTCACGAGAATCTCTTCAGAAAAACTCTTTGGCTAGTTCCAGTAAAGAAAGCTGCCACAAATGTGACTTTAAAACAAAGTCATAAAAGTTCCACCAAAAGCTGGGAAGGAAACCAAACCTGTCATATTTTGCTAGGTAAGATGTGAAATTGTACAGCTATTCTCCAAAACAATTTCCTTCAAAACTAAACAGAAGCTGGGCATGGTGACACAGGCCTTTAATCCTTGTACTCAGGAGGATGTCAAGTTCAAGACCAACCAGGCTATATAGAAAGTTCTAGACCAACCTAGGCTGTATGAGACCCCCATCTGTCTTAGTTTCTATTGCTGGAAAGAGACATCACAACCATGGTAACTCGTAGAAAGGAAAACATTTAATTGGGGCTGGTTTACAATTCAGAGGTTCATTCCATTATCATCATGGCAGGAAACATAGCAGCATACAGACAGATATGGTGCTGGAGAAGAAGCGAAGATCCCTACATCTTGATCTGCAGGCATCAGGGAGAGACTGTGTACCATACTGAGAATAGTTTGAGCACACAAGACCTCAAAGCCCACCCCCACAGTGACATGCTTCCTCAAACAAGGCCACAATTCCTAATAGTGCCATTCCCTATAGGCCATTTCTATTCAAACTACCACATCATCTTTAAACAACAACAGCAAAACAAGTGGTCAATGTGTAAAGATTATGTGATCCACCAACTACAATCTTGGAACAGAAACTTATGTGCACAGAAAATCTTTCACAGTATTGTCAAAAACGGAAACAAGCCCGGGTAAATGTTTCAACAGTAGTATAGCGATTTCATGGCGTATTAACAATCAGCAGAAAAAGAATCCACAAATCACTGACACACATATAATTCTCCTGGGACTTGTGTTGAATTTAAAAACCCAACCTCAAAAGGTTACATACTGTATGATGACATTCATGTAACATTATAAGATGATAACATTTTGCAAGTAGAGACAGACTAGTGATTGCTGGGGGTAAAGAATGCTGGAGAGCAAAGAATGGGCATGGTTATATAATAAGATGGATCCTTACAGTGATGGAACTGTCAATGTCTTCACTGTGCAAAAGACACATAAACACACATTGGTGATAACACATAACACTGTATACATGAACACCCACATAAATGACAACACCGAGTGACCGAGTAACATCCAGAGGGGTTAAATTCACGCCAATGCCTTGATTGCATTACACAAGAGTTTTATAAAGTGTTATCACACAAAGTGTACAGGGTCTTTCTAGACTATTCTTTAAACTATACATGGATATAAAAAATTACCTCAATAAAGAGTCCAATCAAACAAACCCCACAAAATGGCTTTTATCCCGTTTCCTTTGATCCACTCTCTGCAAGTAACCCTAGGTAGAAGTATTTTTCAAAGTTTTACACTGACGCTTCTATCAATATCTCAATGAGATCCCATTTCCTCTGAGGAATGGCCCTAGCAATATAGTAGGTTAAGTTTGAAATGCAGGTAGCAATGCTATTATAATCAACAGGTTGGGTGGGTAGCCTGGAATCAATGCTTACATTATACAGCACTGTCTTACATATCAGGTAGTGATGAAGTTTGTGATGTGACCAGCCCACCAGACACACGTTTCTTATTCCTGCCTCATTTTTATCATTGTCTAGAACTCAAAATGCCATAGCACTTTCTGTAGAAATAGAATAGGCTTCTCAATGTTTTGGGTGTTTCTTTTTCTTTCTTTTTTTGGTCAGACTACATACACTTAAATTAAAACGCATGCATATAGTGTGTATATGTGTGTGTGCACATTTGTACACATGAGTACACATGCCAACAGAAGCTAGAAGAGGGTTTCAGGTTCCCTGGAGCTCAGGTTACATGTAGCTGTGAGTGGTCAGATACAGGCTCTGGGAAGCAAGCTCAGTCCCCTGAACAGCAGCAAGCTCCTAATGGCTGAGTCATCTCTGTGGTTCCAAAAGGCATTTTAAATATTTTCATAAATGACATTTTTATATAATATTTTTCAGATGTAACTCATTAAGTGTTTATTCTTAATAACTGTATAACAGTTTATCATCATTTATTTAAGTCATTATTAATTTAAATTGCTTTCAAATTTACTAAGTCAAAAGTAATACTGAAGTAACTATTATCATGATCATAGATTTGTTTTCCCATACTTTGGAAAAATTCCTCAGGAGTCTCAGAAATTGGACTGCTAGACTGAAAGGTATGGAAATTACTACAATTTGATGCATTTTTCCCATTGAGATGTACCAACCAACACTGTGTTAACTCTTTTTTAATTGGAGCTAATTTAATAAAAGGGTAATGATATCTCTATTGAGTTGCTATGAATTTAGAGATTCTACCAATTTCTTTTATCATTGGTTTTCTCTTTGGTCAACTGTGAGTTCAAGTCCTTTTCCTTTACATCTCACTAAGATTTTTAGCTTTTTATAATTTTCTTTATCATTGTGTTGTGTTTGATTCATATGCACACGTGAGTGCTAGCTCATGTGTGCCACAGCACGTGTGTGGAAGTCAGAGAACAACTTTTGAGTGCTATTTTTCTCCTTAGACAATGGGTTCTGGGCATGGAATATAGGTTATCAGATCTGCACAGCAAGCATTGTTACCTGCTGAGCCATCTTGGTGGCACATGGATGCTTAACTTTTAAAAACAGTTCATATAAGCCCTTTAGAAAATGTTATTTTTTTTCATCGAAGAAATTAAGTGCCAGGCATGGGCTCATAAATCCGCATAAAATATACTTGGATTTAATTTTGCCCACATTATGCATGGAGGTCTGAGATTCAGAGATGTTAAGTAGCTTTTCCTCATGGCTGTGACTTGGTAACAAGGCTGGTGTGTGATCAAGGTTTTGTTTCTGAGCCTAGTATTCATTTCGGCATAAAAGCTCTTTCCCTTTTAATTACAGGGAGAGATAATTGCTATGGTAACTTTATTTAAAGAAAGTGTGTATAATATTCCAATTTAAGCCAGATTTAATAGCTGGGATGAGGCAGGCTCCCTATCTAGTTAAGAAGAAAGTTGATTCCTTCTTGGAATTAATCATACAGAGGAGAAAGCAGAGCTGGAGTGGCAAATCAAAGCCTCACTTGTAAAGAGAAATGACTTTTTAATTTGTGGAGAGGGCCCTGTTACATGATAAGTGCCAAGAAGACAGTGAGCAGAGAGCTGGAATCTCAGGATGGAACCATTTTTCTTTAAGTTTGGAGAGCAGGATGGCATTGGCATAGTTAGTTCAATAAAAATCACTGTAACTCGGAATAATGTTAGTTAAGGACTGTTAAGAGAGGGATCAGGGCTGGAGAGATGGCTCAGAGGTTAAGAGCATTGCCTGCTCTTCCAAAGGTCCTGAGTTCAATTCCCAGCAACCACATGGTGGC
Organism: Chionomys nivalis; assembly: GCF_950005125.1. Lineage (NCBI taxonomy): Eukaryota > Metazoa > Chordata > Mammalia > Rodentia > Cricetidae > Chionomys > Chionomys nivalis. Next base: position 84,465,352 of record NC_080089.1, read on the forward strand.
TCACAACCATCTATAATGAGATCTGATGCCCTCTTCTGGCCTGCAGGCGTACACACAGAATATTGTATATATAATAAATAAATAAGTATTATTTTTTAAAAAAAGAGAGGGATCAAATTATAACCAGATATTTATTTTCTTTAGTTAACTGTGGGGAGCGAGTGAACCCTGTATGTATAAATATTCATGATATGACCATGGACACGCCCAGGACCCCAAAGCCTTAATCCAGGGGGTGGCAAGGCCTTCCTGATCCTAGTATGGATGTCTAACATTGCGTGAAGAAAGTATGACCCATAGCTTCCTTCTACAGATGACTGTGGCCTGATACTTCTCCCTTACAGAGACCCAAATCAGCTAATCTGTCTCCTCATTCAACTGTCTGACTTACTCTCTAGGCTGCTGGTGCACCTCCATCAAAGTGCATGGCTCACCCAATCCCAGTTTTTCTCTGTGTGTGTCCTATCACCCTGGTTAGAGAAATCCAAAGTCCTGTAGGTTGAGGCAACAAGTCACTATTCAAATATTCTTTTAAAAATATAGTATGTTTGCCATGTGCACACTCTCTTCTCAATGTAGACTACTGCAGAGATCCACACCTGGCCAGAATCCAGATGATAAGCGAATGTGGGGCACCTGGCTCCAGGTGGAACATTACAGTGTAACCCTTACACCTACAGGTCATCATGCAAGAGGGATAGAAAGATTGTAAGCTCCAGAAGACCAGGATGCCTGCTGCAAGACAGTGTCTTCTAGACATAACAGGGAGGCTCCACTCATGAACTTCCAACAACATGGTTGCTAACACAAGACCACACTACTTGACAATCCTACATGACTGGGAGAAAATTTCACGAGACACCATCCCTAGATGAAAACTAAAGGTCAACAATGGCTGGCTACAGGAGGGAGAGTCAGTTTTCTTAAGGGACAAACTCCCTCAAGGCTTCTCAATCCTAAATACATGAACATTAAAGCACCATTAACTGAACTATTAATACACACATATGCAACAAAAATAGTTATAGGAGAAAAGGTCATGAATTTGGGATGGTGCTGATGGAAACACAGAAGGAATTAGAGGGAAAAGGGGGAATGATATACATACAATGTACTCATGCATAAAATTTTCAAAACAAAATAAAAATATAGCCCCACAGGCAAATCCTTTAAAAGAGAAAGTATGGTAAAACATCCATTGTCTTAGCTACTTTTTAATTGCCGTGAAGAGACACCGTGACCAAGGTAACTTATAAAGGAAAGCGTTTAATCAGGGGATGCACACAGTTTCAGAGGCCGTCATGGCCATCACGGCAGGGAGCACCGTGGCTAACAGTCATGGCGCTGGAGTAGTAGCCGCCAAGAGCTTACGTCCTGACCCACAGGCAGGAGGTGGGAGGTGGGTTGGGGTGAAGGGTTGTGGGCTTTTAAAACCTCAAAGCCCACTTCCAGTGGCATACCTCCTTCAACAAGGCCACACTTTCTAATCCTTTCCAAACAGTCTACCAATTAGAATATTACCATTTAAACATAGGAACCTACAGGGGCCAATCTCATTCAAATCACAGCATCCATATTGAAGTAAATACCATTTCTTTTTTATGTTTATTATTTAAACTTACTGAAAATACACAGGAATTATAAAGTTCTTATTAACCTGTTAATTTTAAATAAAAGGAAAACTAAGGAATGGCTTTGGAGATTTTGTGAGAAGAAACAAGGACAAAGTCTCTGGCAGAGGACCCCCTGAAGAGGGTACTATGTGATATGTCACCAAGAGCTCTGCACTTTGACCTCAAGCCCAAGGAAAGCCAAGTGGCCTCTTCCATGTGGCACTGCTCAGCAAACGCAAACTTCACAAGGTCAAGGGAGGTGCTCATTGTCCTGAGTGAGAACTGCCGTCTAAGCTCTTCAGAAGTGGGGGTGTCAGGCGAGCCGAGGGTGGTGCAAAAAGGTTAATTATAGTTGTGCTGAAAGGACCGGAGAGTCAGCTGAGAGAAGTGACAGCTGATGAGTACAAGAAGACACTACTTCCTATCCAGCATGAGGATGTGGGGAGCAGAAAGATCCAGGCTCTGGACCCTGGCTGGGATGGGTGCCCTGCCACCCAAACAGCTGTTATTTCCACAGCAGCTTCGGGCCCAGCTTCCTCCAGCTGAGAAAAAAACCAAATGCAGACCCCCACACATGAGGCCCTCAGTGAGTAGAAGCGTTTGTATTCATGACACAATTTCTTAGGCTTAAACATTTATTTTACATGTCACTAGAGATGTACTTTTTTCTGCCTGCTTCTCATTCATATACTCATGTTTCTATTTTCTTAATTATTTTTAAAAAAGATATACAAAGGGCTTGTTGTACATATAAACATCCAGGGCTTAACCAGAACTTTACTTTTTTTTTTTAACACTACGTAAGTAACAATACATCTACTGGTGATATGTACTAAAATTGCCTATGTCTGAAGAAAGAAACCATACATGTATAACACTTATAAATATAGGCATATAGGTGGCCTAATGCAACATATTACCTTCTGCTTGCAAAATAAGTTTGAGTCCTGAAGCAGCTGACTAGACTGAGCAGGGCTTCTGAAGGTGTGCAGTAGGGAGAACTTCTGGATGAGGGATTCATATCAATGCAGCTTTATCATTGGCACAATCCACTCGTGAGATTCAGTGGAGTCTGGGATTATTAATACATGAAACTATTGGTTGAATTTACAATGATTAGACCTTTGGAAATTATATCCAACTTGTGCCATAAATTTAATTGGAAAGAGAGCAGGGATTGTTATTCATTGGATATCATGTAAGGCAGTAGGAATGGAGGGACATAGATGTGACATCGTAACTCCATCATTAGTGCATTACGACACCACTGGACACTATCTTATGTGGCATCAAATGCTTGAAAATGACAAATGCTCAACTACATTTTGCTGGAAAATACCAGGATCCTTGACAATCAGTTGAAGACCATAGACTGCTTGATTCTAGCTCACAAATGGTCCTGTATGTTGCCATCTTCCCAAAGAGATACAAGGTCTGGGAGCTGTCCTCACGATGGGCAGAGGAATCGCAGAACAAAATGCAACCCAAAGCTGGCCCATGGAGAGCCAGACCACCTGGCTTAGGAGAAAGTACCTATTATCTCCCAGAGACAACAGGATGAGATTACCCAGCCTTCATGCCTCTGACTGCAGCTTCCCTCTTCTGGCTGGTTGGCCAAGAAACATATCATATATTGCAACTTCTGTGAGTGGTTCCCCAACATGCTTTCTTCCCACAATGCTGTCTAGGAATGCTGACTTCACCAAAAGCCTTCCTCAACCTTCATTATTAGAACATGGTCGAGGACCTCTAGGGAAGATGGCCTCAGGGCTGAAAAAGTTCCAAGAGGAGGCGCAGAAACAAATGCTTTTACTGTATGTGAATAAGGCCTATCGTGGCTAAGTGATGAAGTCCTGAGGAAGAGCTCACTGTTCTGGGGGGTACATTTTGAAACTCAAAGTTTTGACTTTGTCAGCACATCTATATTGCTAAAAGACTGAACATAAACACGTGTTACGCTGAGGCTGCTTTGCCCCGCCCCCCCCCCCCAAACTATTCTATTTGTTATATTTAAAGAGGAAGCCAGCAGCTCTGGTGATACAGGCTTGCAGTCCCAGCAACTTGAGAGGATGTGGGAGGAAGATGACATAAACAAGGCCTACCCTAGCCTTTAGGGTGAATTCAAGGCCAGGTTAGAGAGACACTGTCTCAAAATCAAAAATAAGAAGAGGCCAGGGGACATAGCTTGGTGGCAGAGTGCTTGTCTACCCCACATAGCCTCCAGCTAAACCCTATGAACATGCTGGTAACATGTTCTCCTCTATGTTCCTACTAATTAATAGTAAAACATTTCTTTGAAACAAATTATAGCTCTTTTCCCAATATTTTTTTTGGGAAATATTCTTAGTAGCATTCCTCAGGAGGGCTCTTTGGGCCACCAACACCCACTATTAAATAAATGTGCACAATCACCTTCGTTTTCTCAAGGGTCCCGCGCTCATAACATTAATGTGATGCTAATAGCCAAGTATGGAGTCAAAAATATTATGGGAGGGTCAGGTCGGTGGGTACCACTCTGTCCTCTGATGCACCTGGTTAGCCAACCAGCAGGTACAACTCCTGACTCAGATTCACTCAACCCAGTGGAATCAGCAGGGCACTTAAACAGTCTGTTTTCTACTTTTAACTTATGAAAAGTTCCAACATTAACATACCCTATAATAAAGAGAAGAGTGTAATTAACACATGTTTATAAATGGCTAATGCAACTGGGGAAGTAGCTTAATTGCACTTGTCTAGCATTTGCAAAGCCCTGGTCTCAATCATCCTGCCCACCCTTTCTCAAAAACAAACACAACAACCTGTCAACTCAAGAGTTATTCTTCTTGTACTGGGTCCTGCCACAGATCGGTTTTGGAATAAATGCCATTCCTGTTTTCTCAAATGTTATTCAGATATGTCAATCAATATGTCTCATAAGAATAAAACCACAATGCCACAACCACACCTCAACTATTAATAATTATTCAGTATCATCATCACATATCCAGTTAGTGACTCAAGTTTCTTAGCCAGCACATATAGTGTTTTAACAATTAATATTTGCCTGAAATATATTCCACATTTGGCCCAAGTATAACAATGAATTCACACATGTTTTGAGTTTAAGTCCTGAGTTCCTTTGCCTCCTCCCCCACCCCGTTTTTCAGCCTCTGTGATTTCATTTTAAACAAGCCTTTTGTAGTTTTCCACTGACTGCAATGTGGTGTCTGATTTGTTCTTATTTTTAGTGTCATTAGGAATTTATGCATTTAAAACACTTGAATCCCCTGCAGCTATGCTCCTCAGAGTTCAAACTGTTCCCTCTTGGAAGTGAGAGCCACTGCAACTCAAACTTCAGGTCTGATGGACAAAATTCTGAGAGTTCACGAAAATTCGATGGCTGTGATTTTTGCTTTTTGGTTAGGATTTAATTCAGTCTCAGATGTATTTCAGCCCAGAGTGGAATGGCCCTGTCTAAGAGGGGCTGTGTTCCATTTTAGGGAGGTGGCACTCAGGGGCCAAAGCTGTGTTACTGCATCTAAGGCACTTTGGACACATGTCTTCACATAGGCCAACCCCTCTCCTGGGGATGAGCCACTGTGCTCCTGTCTCAGAGCACAGTAAGAAAACAGCTCACTTCTTTTGTTCTTGTCTCCTGTTCGGGCAGCAGATCCCACACTCCCAGAGTGACATCTCTCCTGCTACGAGCACTGAATGGGGTAAGCTAGAAATCAGCTCCTTAGCAACAAAATTATTTCCTTGATAGAATCTAAAAAGTGAAACACCGCAATCCCTTCTCTTTCTACTGCAACTAAAAAGAAAGATTAAATTCCACAATCAGAAAACCAGAATGGAAAAGTAATATTTCTACATAGAATACTTAGTTTAAAAAAAAAAGTAAGGGCACTGTTTTGTGGAACAGAGAAAAAGATGGTGGCAGGAGGAAGAAGTGACTGCATTCAGAAGTCTCCCGAGGAAATTCCCTGGTGTAGAAGTTATAAAGGTGACTCAGGCATCCCGTGTGGGATAGGCTGCTGTAGTGCTGCTTGTCAACACTGGAACAAAGCATGGTTCTGACCACTGGGGAAGACTGAGAGTTCTGGACGGGTACCCCAAAGAAAGCTGAAGGCGTTCTGAAATTCTCCTAATTACAGGCATTCTTAGCCTCGCTACAGGAAAACCCTCCCACCCTCACAGGATGCTGGCTACGAGGAAGAAAACGAAACATCAGAAAACACAAAGACACATTTCATGTTTCTGTGATATTTATGCAGATGGTAGAAGATTTCTCAGTTTCAAATCTCCAGGGAAAGTCATAGCAAACTGGTGGTGGTGGGCACCAGGGAACCTATTAACCATCCGTAACAAACACACTTAAACAGATGCCTCCCAAAGCCAGAGAAATCAATGACCAAATCGTACCTGAAACAAGGTCAGAATCTCTGGGCTGGAATTGAAAATGAAAATCTTAACCCAGGCATTCAGAATCACAAAAGGAAAAAAGACCAGCAACCTCGCAGCTGGCATGGATACGGTGACGATGCAGCGGCCCCACAGGACTGCATGGATAAAGGCACCATGGGTGATAACGCGACAACCCTACCAGGAAGCATGGACAATGGCTTTGCAGGTGATGATGCAGCAACACTCTAAGACTGTGTGGATAATGGCATCACGGGTTATGATGTGACAACCCACCAGTGGGCACGGACAATGGCTTCACGGGTGATGATGCGGCAACCCCACAGGACTGCATGGATAATGGCTTCCCCGGTCATAATACAAACAATGGAGTGTCCCCACACTGCAGACCCCTGCGGCAAGTGAAATAAACATCTGCCATGCAACCTAGCACTCTCATTTCTAGACATTTACCCAATAGAAATGCAAACACATCCACAAGAAAGATTGCTTCTTCAAAAAGAGTTCCAAACAGAAGACAAAAGCCAACTGCCGAAAGGCAGAGAGAAACAGAGAAGCTCTTTACAATGATGATGATGGTGATGGTGATGATGATGATGATAAACACTACCCCCTACCCCAAAGAAGGAAAACCTTTTCCACTATAAAATGCCAATAGTAAAAGGTGCCATGAGTTCAAGTACTTGGCAGTTGTCAAAACTTATCCATTTGTACTTTTTTCTGATAGGGTCTCATGTAGCTCAGGCTATGTGCCTAAGAATGACCTTAAGCTTCTGATCGTCCTGCCTCCTTGCTGGGACTGCATGTGTATACCACTTCTGTTTTTATGCAGTGTTGAACAGAACTCTGCTTCATACATGCCAAATATATTCCATGAACTGATATATATATATATGCATATGTATATATATATATATATATATCCCCAGACACAAGATTAATATATTTTTCTGTTAATTATTAGAAAAAATGGAGATGGACAGGAGTGGGGAAACCATAATCCAAGGCTTCTTCTTGCCCCCAAATGTGGTTGAAGCAACAGTAAACCTCTTATGCTCAGCTATTATTAAAATTAAAAATACCAGGGACAAAGAGGATGGGAGCCCTATATAACTTCCCTCATTTTCTTCATGTATTTTTCCCTCCACTTACAGAATTTATGCCTGGATTAACCTACTGAAAAGCCCCTAAGGAAGAGCCCAATGTTGGTCTCGGAGGAAGTGTTTAAACAGTAACACACAGAGATGGTTCTATGATAATTCATCAGTGTGCTATGTAGCAGGGTCTGCACAGGCTGCGGAGAAGTGTCAGCCTCAGTTTCCCAGAAAGTTTCTGCCTTTGCTCTTGATCTATGGGGTCTTCCTGGGCCTGGAGCTGTGTGGGGACTTACAACCCAACCCACTGCAAATGACTTCAATGGTTCTCTCTGAATCTATGAGATACTTGGGGGTGAAAACGTAAGTTATAAGTTGTCAGAGATGATAACGCCATGGGGGTAGTTTGGGGTACAGGCACTAGTACTCTGATGCTTGCAGAAGGTGAGAAGCCTGTGGTCGGGGCTACTAAAGCTGAACTGCATAACCATTTTTCTCCTCGGGGGAATCGGCACCCTTCTGCTAGCGGTTTTCCAGCCTTTCCTAATGCTCACAGTGATACCCAGAATACATTCTCTGCTGAGCCCGAAGGCAGCCTTGAGTCAGCTTTCCCATTATCTGTACACCTAAGCTGTTCAAGGAAGCTATTATTCAGAAATGCCTCTGGAAGAGACAGTGCAGTGACTCCTTCAGTGTTTTGGCCTCCTCCCCAACCAAGAACTTTGTCCTTAAGTTTAAACTAAGTGGCGTTCACACAGCATGCTGACCTGCTTTCTTTCCCTTTATACAAGAGTAGCTGCTTAACACTGTGAGTGGGACCAATGAGCACTCCCAAGTTAGGAAAACTGCCCGTGAACGCCTCATCAGAGCCTCTGAAGCTTCCAGTCCTGTACTTGTCTCGACCTTCATGTTGATTCTCCAGGATTCAAGCTCCATGAGCAATGAGGCCCATTAGCCAAATTCTTTTGGAAGCCTGACAACCTCACACTGAGCGGTTGTTCCTGTGGGCACATCTGCTGCTCAGGAGGAGAGTGAAATTGGATGTGATCCTTTCCCACCTCCCAACCCTACTGACTTTCAGAAGTGGTGGGCGGGAGATGGGGAAGGAGCTCTCACACTCTGGTGGCAGTCCTCGACACCTTCAAAGTTCCAGCTTTATGTTCCCCCTGATCACACACCTCAGCTGCCGGTTCCACGGGGCTGCTGCTCAGAATAGGACTGAAGGAAAGGCTCAGGGCAGAGGTACACTTCAATGTCCCCTCATTGTGTGTCAAAGCCTTCAGTTATGTCCAGCAGTACTACCCTTGGGTCAGACATAGAGAGGAGGGTCCCAAACTGCCTCTGCATGCCAGCACTTGTGACCCGGTGAAGCCCATTCTTGTCTTCTTACCTACCACCACCCCAAACCCAAGCAAATGTGAGTGCAGGACAGTAATGCCTTATCTAAGTTCTCACATCACCCCACAGATTCACCCAGCAGGTTCTCAGCAAATATCTGTTTCCTGGAATGAATAATTCTACAAATGAATCAAGCTTTACTGTTTTCCTGCAGGGGTATCAAACAAATTAAGTTCCTTTTGTAGGGCATTGTGTGTGTGTGTTTAAATAGCTGGGAACTTTACTATTTTCCACCTTAGAAGTTAAATACATCCATGTTAAATCCCCACCCTATCTGAGCTGTAGAACATTGCAGAGCTTTGGTCTTTACTGTTGAACAAGCCTCCAGAGACCGAGAGAACAGCTCTGACTTTTTTTCTAGTCCAGAGCAGCTGTCAGAGAGGGTCCTGGGGATTCTGCGGTGATTTTTCTATAGTATACAAGAGATACCTGCTATGATGACATCTTAGGAGTCAGAGAATCAGAATCAGAGCCTGGTGAGCTGGTTTAGTGAGCAAACCCCTTGCTCTGTAAGCATGGCAAGAGAGTTCGGACCTGAGTCTAGACACCCAGCACCCTCATAAAAAGTCAGGTGTGGTGATGTGGACCTAGCCCCAGTACTGGGGGAGGGTGCAGAAAGGTGGATCATGGGGACTCTGGCCAGCTAGCTCAGGCATCTGGGTGAGCATTAGGTTCAGTGAGAGACCCTGTCTCAAAAATTAAGGTGGAGAACCAGAGAATACAACCTAAATTCACTTGTAGCCTCAACATGTCAAGATACAGGTGAGTGTACCCCCATGCAACACATGCTCACATATACATAATATATACACCACACACACACACACACACACACACACACACAAAATCCAAATTAAGTGATAAGTTTTCATGCTGAAAACATAAATCTAAAGACACCCTCAATTAACAAGTGATTTAAAACACGAAATCAGGTTAGAGGTCACACTGGCAGTCTGAACACTATCTTGAGTGTGCTTCTGAACACCGTGGCTAGTTTTGATCTTGACACTCAGCTCAGCTCACCGATTTTTCAAGTGGTTACTACTTTTCTTGTGTAATGTGTCATCCCAGGCTAGCAACTCAGAAGACCCAATCCCACAAAAGCACCTATAATTAGGGAGTGACAATGCATTCTGGGAAGACAAATATGGACACTACAGAGGTGACGCATCAACAGCCTGAAAATAATTAATGCTTATCCTCACGAGGCCATCTCTGCCAAGACACAGGGGAACGGGTCACCGTAGCCATAATGTCACACGAAGATGGAAAAAGCATTTTTCTTACCTGTAGAAGTAGGTCATAGCAAGAACATCTGGGGGAAAAAAAATCCCCAAACCCACTCCAGAGTGGACTTGCATGGATGTAATGACAATCTTTGCACGTATTTCCTTGAGCGGAATATGATCATTGGTTCATCTGGTATTCTCTCAGCATCCTCCTATGTGGTACAGGACCCGTATGTTTGGGGACAGAACAAAAAGGCAGCTACCAAAACACTGCTTCTAAACTGAACAAGAAAAGGCTCTCACGTTTCAAACAGCAAATGGTTTTTGTTGTTGGATTTCTAATGACACGGAACTAAGACCCACTACCTACCATGTGAGCGCACACCCTAGGAGGCTGGCTGCAGGCTGGCTAAAGGTGCCCCACATAGCTTTAGCTCAGGATACGGCCCCCACCGGGAGGACACTGCACTTCTACCGTGACCATTTAAACATGGTTGAGCTCGCAAAGAGGAACCCAGTCACGTGATCCTCATTAGAGCCACTGTCTCTGAATAACAAATGGCTTCCCAGGGAGGCTGCAGGTGTGTAGAAGAACGAGGTTAATCAGGAAAGGAAACCGTGTCTTTCCCACTAACTGTATAATCTCCAGAAAGGCTTTCTGAGGAGATGAAGCCCTTCCTACTTGAAGCTTTCTGTAGTCATGGGTCAGAATGGCTCAATATATAACCAGCGGCTCCTTCTATCAGCGCACCCTAGATCAGGCACTCAGATCCACAGATAACTGACACTTCATTTTCTTCTTGGGGACAAGAAAAATGCTTCCAAGAACTCAGGCTTGTCTCTAACGATAAGCTCCTAATGAGCCTCATTTTCAAGAAATTTGCTCTGAAGTTCGGAAAAGGCTTCAGCCCATTCTTTGGCTCCAACAGAGTGACGAGGTACAGTCCTTTCTCTTTCCGACCAAGTGTACTGAAAAGGTCTCCTCTGTTTATTTTTTTCCTGACATTCTTCTTGCTATGAGCAACCCCATTTCATTTTTCACAGAATGTGGCTTCCTTTGCAGTCACGTTGTCATTTTTACCCAGTGCCATTAGTGACCTTAAGCTTAGTTCTTCTATGCTTCTTCCTTCCACACTCGTCCTTTCAATTTCCATCTTAGCACAAAAGGACAGTTGCACAACAAGCAAACCATACAACCGTGCTTTTCAGCCCAGCGGTGGTGGCTCACACCTTTATTCCCAGGACTTTGGAGATAAAGGCAGGAGGATCTCTGTGAGTTTGAGCCAGCCTGGTCTACAGAGTGAGTTCCAGGGCAACCAAAGCTACAAAGAGAATCCCTGTTTTAAAAACCAAAACCAAAACAACAACAAAAAATAACCACCATGGTTGTGCGATACCATGTAAAATCACTACTACGTAAAATTAGCTCCTTTCGGGCTGGAAAGATGGCTCAGCGGTTAAGAGCACTGACTGTTCTTCCAGAGGTCCTGAGTTCAATTCCCAGCAACCACATGGTGGCTCACAGCCATCTATAATGAGATCTGGTGCCCTCTTCTGGCCTGCAGGCACACATGGAAGGAACGTTGTATACATAATAAAAATAAATAAATCTTAAAAAAAAAAAATTAGCTCCTTTCCCAATGAAAGCGATATAACAGATACTCTTCTTATGTACACAAAGGGATCCACAAAATGGAACATAGGAAACCCCATCAAGAGTTTCAGAGTTGTGTGCAAAGTCCTAAGATACGTTGTTCTTGAGACGTAGACGATAAAGTCACATGGTATGGAATGGGGTGGTTTTGCTGTCTTTGTTACTGCTAAATGAATTCATTTACTCACTGTAGAATGAACTGCTTCTCACTGATGTACATATCAAGGTAGTCATTCACTTGATGTGCTCACTAGGTTCCTCCAGTGTGCCAAACAAAGTGATGAATTAAAGGACATCAGACATAGCAGCAAACATAAAACAGGTGCTTTTGTGCTTTGTTTTGTTTTAAATCCATATTCAGTGTGAGTATCATTCCTTGTTCTAGGTGTATCACTGACTCCAATAACAACTCCCAAATTGTACCTAGCTGCAGAAAATGAGGATGGATGGTTGTAGTAAACCCACCCGAAGGCTGGCTCAGAAAGGCAGTTGGTGTATGAGACCATGCAAAGCCCATGGTCGTTTCACCAGCTGCCAAGTGGACATCCAGTGGGCATGTGCTACAGTGGAATGGACCCAGCTTCAGAACCAAACCGCTTTTGCTCATGTGTACATATGACTTCACCTAAGGCTCAGGGAATGTTGAGGAAGAGGGTATAAAAAGATTGAAAGGGCCAGAGGACCAGAAAACCTGCTGTGAGATTGTATCTCCCAGAAATGACAGGGAAATTACACCCATGATACCTTAGTATCATAGTTGCACAAACAAGACTTGAGGAATAACAGTATCAGTAGACGCTGACACGGAAGGGTAAGATCTCACAGAGGTCCCCACCTTTAGTTAAAGAACCACAGGCCACTAAAGACTTGTGAGAAAGGGAATACACCTAGCTTTAAAATGGTAACTGTGTTCTGCAAATGCCTTTTCTCTGGACTGTATTGCTCTTCTGGTATCTCCTGTACAGCCATCAAGAGGTCGGCTGCTAGCTACCTCTTAGCTCTCTTAGCTTCCAGAATCATGGTGAACACTGGTGGTGGCAAGAAAATGGGTACCAAGAACCGAGAAAAGCCAGGAAAAAAAAAAGCTGCATCCATTCTAGCTCTCCCCAAGAGTTTATAAAATTTCTTTTTCAGTCCCTCTAGCTTCTTGCAGGATGACCTCCATCCCAAAGGCCTCAGTGTGGCTATGTTGTCTGAAATCCCAAGTGTAATGCCCACCTTCCCTCCTCCCCTTATAACTTGGGAAATGTTCTCTCTATTTTTTTCCTGACAATAAAGAGTTGAGGGACTATTTTTAGAAGCAAGAAGTTCTAACTTTTAGAGAATGTTCAATAACTTGGGGTGGGGAAAAATGAGAACTAGAAAAAAGCAATAAAGTTTTGAAAGCAATATACTGGGTCATTTTCACCCCAAATTAGAGCTTCATGCCCCTAAGACACAAGCTAAATAATGTTGTTTGTGTTGCATTAACTTTGAGCTATAATATGGCCAAAGTAGATTACAAGAGATCACAGAGAATAGTCATAACATTAGCAGCTAGCAGGAGCGTGTGGCAAACAATCACTCTTAGAGATTCAGTTATAAGCTCCAGATCCCAGGGTGGGCCTGTGTGAGTCGGGGCACACTGGAGTACAAACACAGGACTTCACAAATGAGCACTATACTAAAAAATGGCCACTCCACAGTCATTTTATATCTGAGTGAGGTCTGGTGTTTCTCACTTGCTCACTAAACATATTTCTGAGAGATGGCAGAACCTTGGTAGGAGAGATGGGGGCCAATAAATGGCTCAGTTCTACCTCTCCATTGCCTATCAACAAATGGTGTCTCCTTGTCAACAGGCTTCTTAAAAATGATTACATTTATATGCTTTCATTTAATAGCTGGCCCAAAGCCCAAAAGATTCCGAATCTCGTTAACGTGTTATTTATCTATAGTGATTTCCTTGTAACGACACCATTAAATCTTCGTCAGGTTTGTATCTTTTGAAAGAAAATCATCACAGACAAAAGTCTAACATATATTTCAAGAAGAACTTTTATATCAGAAAAAAATACAGGGCTAGAGAGATGGCTCAGTGAGTAAAAGTACTTCGTAATCTGAGTACAATACCCAGGTCCTACATGGTGGAAGGAGAGAACAGATTCCTCTCAGCTATCCTTTGTCCCCCACATACGCATTGCTGCACACATGTTACCTGGGCACTCCCCCAACACACACACAGACTGTGTGTGTGTGTCTCTCTCTCTAAATGTAATGTAATTAAATCAAATACAAATAGTACTTAACCTCCAGTAAACAGAAAAATGCCAGGTACTAAGCACCATCCATTCGCAACTTAAAGTCGGTTAAAGGGACACTCACATCTACACGTGAAAACCAACTAAGGGGAGCTGCGTGATGGAGGAAGGTCATTGGCTAATAAAGAAACTGCCTTGGCCCATCTGATAGGGCAGAATTTAGATAGGTGGAGTAAACAGAATAGAATGCTGGGAGGAAGAGGAAGTGAGCTCAGACTCGACAGCTCTGCTCTCTGGAGCAGACGCCATGCTCCCCTCTCCCCGGCAGACGCGATAAAGCTCCGACCCAGGATGGACGTAGGCTAGAATCTTCCCGGTAAGCGCTCCTTGGGGTGCTACACACATGAATAGAAATGGGCCAAGCAGTGTTTAAAAGAATACAGTTTGTGTGTCATTATTTTGGGGCATAAGCTAGCTAGGCAGCCATGAGCCGGGCTGTGGGAAGAGGCCCACAGCTCCTACTACAGCTGCGTATTAATCCTGTTCCTCATCTGGACCCTGGTAACAACTCCGCTTACTGTTAGATCACAGTCAGGCCTCGGTAGTCAAGGGCTCCACATCAGTAGCTACAAATAGTCATAAGTGGAAAATCTCCAGCGGGAAAGGTTGTGTGTGTATTGCACGTGTGCAGACCTTTCCTTTGGCTCCCTCCGCCATGCGGCAGCACCGCGATTTACATAGTAGATATGAGACGTGGTCTAGAGATAATTTAAAGTATGTAGGAGGGTGCACTCCTACTATATGCAAGTTAGCACGCAATTTCAAACAAGGCATTTGGGCATCCTTGGAGTCTGGCATAGAGAGGTTCCTGGAACAAGTGTCCACAGACACCCAGGGACAACTGTGTCCTATTACAGAAGTCTTTCAGTTTTGTCTGCTCAGCCTCTTGTACTTAGAGCATTCCACAAGCCACTGATGTTATTAAGAGTTGGTTTTTATCCATGTACTTTGAAATAAGGCTGATGGTGGTGAGGAGATGCATGGGGCCACTTGGAGACCTGGGAAAAGCTGAGGTTCTGTCAGCCCTGCCTCCTCCTTCTTTTGTAAAGGATGTGGGCAAAAAAAAGTCACAGTTCAAAATGAGAAAACTTCCCCAATTATTATTTCCAACACACCAGTAAATTCCCCAAAGGTCATGAAATTCCACTCATATTCTTGAGATTCAAAAGTTCAACTGGGAAGAATTCACTTTAACTTTTCCATTTTCATAGTAACTTCATATTCATATTCAAGGGTTTTTTTGGGGGGGTGTTGTTTTAATTTCTAAAGGACTAATGGTCATTGAGTAAATAATGAGAAAATTTCACCCCAGATTTCAGTATCAGCCTTAATCCTTCACCAACCTAAACGTCTTAAACTATCTATACGTGTGACTTGCCATAAAGGCAAATGCTTTTTTTTTTTTTTAAACAGGATTTTTTCTGTGTAACAGCCCTAGCTGTTCTGGAACTAGCTCTTGTAGCCTCGAACTCACAGAGATCTGCCTACCTCTGCCTCCCAAGTGCTAAAAGTGTGTACCACCACCACTTGGCAGGTAAATGTTTTTAACACCACTTTACAAGGGAGAAAATGTTGGTGTCAGGTACTAGAAACATATCCAAGTTCACTAGATGGAAAAAGTTGAAAATTAAAGGGGAAAAAAACAGTGCATTTTCCAGAACAGCCTCCCAGTGGCTTAGATCATTGAACAGGTCTTAGTTACTACCGTAACTTCTTCCCGGCTTCCAGCAAGGGCATCTTCCCAGAGCGTCTGTTCCTGGCTTTTCTGGGCAGACTGTGCTGGTTACTTCATGCAAATGAAAACTTATTGGAGAAAAACTCTCAGTCCTCAAAGTTTGAATGTCTACCCCAATTTGCAACACAGGGCACAATGTCACCGAGAAAAGAAGGTCCCTGAGTATTACCCACATCACCCCAAGCACAGCTTTGTGAAATGACTGCCCAGAGAACGGCACTATTCTAGGGCCTGACTTTAATAACAAGGCTTAACTAGGGGATGTACATTAAAAACTTCTTATAAAATAAAAACACGACTTGAACGGAAAAGATATCTAGTACCACGTCGACCAAACACCACTCAGTAGGCTGTTTGGGGTGCATTATGGCTCAGAGGTGAATCCCAGATCTACCAATACATCTTTTAAAGTCCTTGGTTAAGTTTTACCTTCTCATCTAGGCTGACAGATATATTTTGAAACGTGGTATAAAAAAATCCTTGGGAGGTTTTCTAAAAGTAATTTTTCTTAGTGGAGGTAAAATAGCACAGACGCAAGGTAAATTGCCTTCAATGTTCCGTCGACATACTTATCTTTTTAATATGGTAATACCACACTGATCTACAACACAATTTCAGTAGAAAGGTAAGATAGATTATACATTTTTGCTGCCTTGTAAAATAGCGATGCACTAAGCATAAACAGATTTCATCAAGCATGGCTTTTCCCTTGATGACCCGAGGCCAGCATTATGAATGACTAGTCATTACGCAGCCTTGAGTAAGTCTCCTGAACGGCTCCCAAGCTTCAGCGACCTCATATTTACTACAGGAAGGATGGAATCTCTCTCAGAATAGTGATGGTGGATAAATAGGTAAATAAAACCATGGACCCCAGCCTCAAGCACAGGTTATCAAAAATAAATCCAAAACAGTAGCTGCTGACTCTGTCCCACTCACTTCTCAGTCTTTGACTGTGACCTAAAATACAAAGGTTGACCTATAACTGCAAATTCTGAAGACATTACAATACAGTTAAAACTCAATTTCTTTTTTTTAAAAGAAAATTCTAATTCCTACTTCTTCTAATATGTAGAACTGATGTAAGAATAAATCTCATATAGAAGACTAAAAATTAGACACACACACAAATTGTAACTAAGTCTCCTAGCTAGCTAGTAAGGATGGGTAAATTATTTCCCCCTAAAATCCTGCCTACTTTGAAAGCTTATGCTTTAACCCATAAAAAACTAGGCAAGAGGACAAGCCTGAGCCCTGAAGAACAGGCTGTGGCAGTCATCTCTAAGATCATGTCTCCTTAAGCTGAAAGGACCATGTGCCCGGCAAAGGCAGAGAGTGGGTGAGACTCTTGTCTTCCTGATGCTGTGCCACCGTCTAACATGGAGGGAAGGAGATAGACAGATACAGCAATGACAGCCTAATTACAACCCACTCTTGAGAAAGCTCAGGGTCTTAATTTCCACTATTCATAGTTCTTCACAAATAATCCTCTCTGCAGGAGCACATTTTCAGCCCAGGCCTCAAAGTGCTCCTAGCGAGTTCTAAAAGGCCGTGAGCCCATCATCATAAAATCACCCAATCCCCGAGTGAGTGAACACAAACCATTTGCAGAATCCAGCCGGCAAGACGATAGATAATTTCATTACTGACGATTATATAACAGATATATTTGAAGAATTAAAGAAGCAAAGTATGCCAAGGAAATAAGAGACATTCAGAATATAGAGGAAGATTTGAAAGGGGGTCCGACCATATTTCTTAAAAGAAATAAATTAATAAAGATTGATCTCAGGAAGATCATGGATAAGCAAATAGGATATTGAATATAGTTAAACAAAGTTGAGCAATTAAAACCAGATAATAGATAGCAACAGCAAGTATAGAAGATATATTCTAAACAGATTATAAAAATTCACAAGATGTAGATAAAACAGACGAGTTCCTAGAAATAAAAAATTCTGAGTGGGGCGGTGGTGGAGCAAGCCCTTAATCCCAGCACTCAGGGAGGCAGAGGCAGGCGGATTTCTGTGAGTTCGAGGCCAGCCTGGGCTACAGAGTGAGTTCAAGGATACACAGAGAAACCCTGTCTCAAAAAATCAAAACCAAGCCAAACCAAAAATTAAAACAAAACAAAAAAGAAATATAAATTATGAAAACTACAGAAAGTGTGAGTCATCTGAAATTTTCACGGAAGGGATAGGGTAGAAGAATATTGTGGCTGAGTAAGAAGAGTCTTCAGCACCTCTCTGCAAGGGGACATCTAGTTTAATATGCCGAATAAGGACAACCACAAAAACCAGGGGCTTCTCTGGGTACAATGAAAGCAGAAGAGGCTTCCAAAAAAAGTCAGGACAATCAATTAACTGCCACAATTCTCTTCAAACAGTAAGCAGCTCAGAACTAAGAGAGACATCTCCTCTTTGCAGAAAGGTAAAAGAATTAATTACTGCTTTTAGCTATGAAACTCAGTATTGTTAGGTCTGCCATGGTGAAACCCAAAGTTGGGCACACACACCCCCCCCCCCGCCCCATCAAACAGGCCTCTTTCCACCATGGAGCAGTACCAAGTTGCCAGAAGTGCTTTGGGTAGGTGGTTAAGGCCTTCCTCTATCTGCATGGTAGGAGCAGAACTCCAATGGCTTGAGATGAGAGCAGGAAACCAACAGGAATGTTTGTCTCAGAGCACAGTTCCAGTGCTGCAGTGAAACTAAGTGCCTGTACAAAGACAAAGGTCCTGGTCATATGCCAGAACTCACAGACCACCTCTAAGCCGGTACTGGCTCTAGACAGATTCCTGTGTACCCACACAAAGGACAAGCATTTTGGTACACTAGTTCCAGACTTGTGTCTGGGGAAAACTTTTCTCTTTCCCAAAATAGTGCAGACTCACGGTGACTGTAAGACTCATGTGAGACTGAAATTAAAAACAGACTTGTTTGCCAAGAAACCATCTCCACAAGCCAGCCCCAATCTTAGGAAGCACAGCTAAGGCCAGACCAGCACACCCTGATGGAGTTTTGGAACCACCCAAGAACTAGGCACAGACTCCAACCGAGTAGGACAGACTCATGGACTCTTGTGTCTTCAAGAGCTGTTGTGGCTTCAATGTGCCCAAGGCTATTCAGGTCCTTGTGGTTGTAAGGCCCAGATGGCATAGTTTATGATCAGTACTCAGATAAGGTAGTGTATTAAACCCCATTTGCTGGGTGGTAAACCAGAAACTTTGGCCATGAATACAATGTAGGTGAATACTCGTGAAGCCCAACACTGGACAAATCCTATTAGCTCCCATCCCTGCAAAGAGCATCTGTGGAAAGAGCCTCCAGAAGAACTCCAGTGCAAGGTTAATGAAATAGTTTATCAGCTGTCCCTGCTAGCATAGCACAGCAGCTGGTTGTAGGCTCTTGAGGTTTAAGTCTAGGACAGCAAGAGGAAGGCCACTGAAGGGCGGACTTCATTGTCATTCCATGCTGTAACACTGTAGGTGGACAGTGTGTCAGCAGGTAACACATTCTGACAGCTTTGATGGGAATAGGTGTGACAGGAGCCTAGGGCTGGTGCATCTGCGGCAACTCTACCAAGAGCCACATAGAATTTCAATAGCTGCTTATGAGACCTGTGCACCTACTCAGAAGAGGTTTGTAGGGACAAACTATTCTCTCCAGATAGCCTCTCATGTCTCTCTGAATAGACATCAACAGAATATTACGGACAAAGGTTGGGTTGCATAAGCATGCAGAAACAGTGGCTATGCACCAACATCAAACTTCAGTAAATATTAACCAAGGTGCAGTGTTGTGCTGAACAGGATGAATGACTGCAGGGTCATAGAAACATGTAGCCTGCTAGGAAATTACGGAAAGATGGGCACAAAGAAAGCAAGCTTGGTTCAGAAGACCTAAATACAGGATCCTTCAATGCCCGATATTGCACACCAAGAAGCATAAGGAGTTTTCAGGCAACTGTGACCTCACCTAGTTCTCCAAAGAAGGTGACCGACACTGACAAGGCAGTGACCAGTGTGTGAGAACTCGATGACCATTCCAAATGGGGATTTTAAAACCTAATGAGTTTGAAGAAACAAGAATGTTTCAAATATTCTAACAGAGACAAGATGGAAGAGATTAAAAAGACAATTTCTTGAGCCCAAAACACACTCAGTAGAATTCAAAACAGAAAGATCCTCATCTTTATGATCGTGTTAGTTGTTATCATTTCAAAATAGTTTGTCACAATCAAAAGATGGTTTTGGTGAGCTTCATGGTGACCATAAAGCAAAAATATGCAAGAGAAAAATGAAGAATAACAGGCCAATAATCAAAACATACCATTAAAGTGATTCACTTAACCATTAAGAAAGATTGGTAGGAAAGAAAAGAGCCATAACAAAATTAGATACTAGAAAACAAGATACTTAAGTAATGTGCTAAGACTTTGCTTCCTAATAACTTCCTTGACTGCAACTGAATTAAATTCTCCAATTAAAAAATAAGAAATGACATGCTGAATTAAAAAATAAGACACAGTTATATGTTGCTCATAAAAAAACTCACTCTCAGGAACATATAGACTGAAAGTGGAGAAATGAATAAGCTATCCCATGCAAATGAAGGTCAAAGAAAGTAGAGAGAGCCATAGAGTATCAGATAAAACACTCTTTAGATGCAGTAAGGGGACACGGTCATTTAAAAAGAAAGAAGTCAATTTAGAAGGAGAAAATACTAATTCTAAATATATATGCATTCAGCATCAGAGCACCCAAATACAAGGCAAGCTTTAACAAATCTAAAAGGACTGATACAGTACTATAGCAGGTGGGAACTGTAATATCCCTTTCTCAGCAACAGTCAGATCATCCAGAGAGTCAACAATGAATGGGCAGAGTTGAACTGCACTCTAGACAGAATGCACCTAACATTTATGTACAGAATCTCCCACCCTACAGCTGCTGAACACAGAACTTTCTCATTCAGCAACTGCAATATCCTCCAAGGTGGATACTATGATGGGCTACAAAACAAATCTCAACAAACTTTAAAAAACTGAAATCATAGTAAATATCTTTCCTGACCACAATATAAGACTAGAAATTAACTCAAGAAAAATTTTGGAGGTTATACAGACACAGGATGACTGTAGCTTATAAAGAAGAAATAAAGGAAATTTAAATTTTCTAGAACCAATTACTTTTTTCAAAGGAATTCCAGGACTAGAGAGTTTCATTAATCAATTCAAGCACTCATTTAAAGATCTAATATAAACACTCCTTAAGTTTTAAAAAAAAAAAAGAAAGAAAAGAATAAGAGAAAGAATCTTTTGAAAACATCATTTGAGGCCAGCATTGCCCTAATACTAAAAAACTAGGTAAGGGTACATCAAAAAGGGAACAATAAAGACCAGTATCTCAAAAAAAAAAAAAAAAAAACCCAAAACAACAACAACAAAAAAAAAAACACATTTAAAAATTCCCAACAAAAATGCTAGCAAACTGAATCCAAAAGTACAGTAAAATATGATTCAGCATGATTGACTAGGACTAATCCCAGAGATACAAGGATCCTTCAGTATGTAAACCCATAAACATGATATACTGTACCAACAGAAGGAAGACAAAAAACTGCAGTCAAGGCCATCTCGACTGATGGAGCAATGCATTCAATAAAGATGAGCATCTCCTTTTTAAAAACAATGCTGAACAAATCAGGCACATAAATTCCAACATTATAAAAATATTTACAGTAAGCCAAGAGTTAACATCATATTGAATAGAGAAAAGCAGAAAGTTGTTTTCTCTAAGATCTGGAACAAGATCAAGCCACTCTCCTTTATTGCTTCCATCCAATGCACAGCTGGAAGTCTGAGCAAGAACAATTTAAGAAGCTGAAAGAAACAAAGGGCAGGCACACTGGCAAAGAAGTTATCAGATTGTCACTGTTTGAAAACCAGGTAATTTTTATAAAGAAATCCATCAAAACTCTATCAAACACTACTATAGTTAATAAATGAATTAAAATTCTAGGGAATAAAGTAAACATGCAAAAGAACCCTCAATAATATTGCTATATGTTAACAGTAAATTACCTGAAATAGAATTCAAAAAGTTATTTCATTCACAACAGCTACAACAAGTATATCTAGAAACAAATTTAATAAAAGAGGTGAAAGAAATAGTGAAAATAAAACATTGGTGAGAGAAACCGAAAAGGGGGGAATCCCTTACTCATGGACTGCCTATCTAAAATAGTTCAAATCAATCCCTATCAAAATGTCAATGACATTCAGCATAGAACCAGAAATTCCAATTCTAAAATCAGCACAGACCCACAAAAAACCTGATAGCCAAAGATCAAAATGATTGAAGCAAGAGATATTACACTACCTAAATTTGAAGCATACTAGAAATATTTTATAATGAAACAGTATAGTGTCAGTATGAAAATAGACACACAGGCCAAAGGAATACCATGGAAAGTGACAAGTAAATGCTACATCGATACCTGCGTGCAAAGAAGAACTGTAGAAAGGACACTCTTTTTGGAAAGTGCTGGAGAAAATGGATAGTTACATGCAAAAGAAATAACCTAGACCCCCAACTCTAACAACTTAAAAGATCAAATTCAACAAAAATAAACAAGCAAAGACCAACCCAAAAAATGGGTTAAACATTTAAATGCAAGACTTAAAATTTGAACACTTCAGGATATTGGGATGAACAAGGAATTTTTTGAGCAAAAACCTCAAAACACAGGAAACAAAAGTGTAAATAGACAAATGGGATCACTTAAAACTAAAAAGCTCTGTCCAGAAAGGACACACCCACCAGAGTGCAAAGATAACTCACAGAATAGAAGAAAGCATTGGCCATGGACATGTAAAACAAGGGGCTGATATCCAGAATATAAAACGAGCTCCCAAAACTTACCAACAAAACAATTTGAGTTTAAGGTGGGCATTAGATCAAAATAGATGTTTCACAAAAGACAGAAACAAACAACAGTTAAACAAATGTTGAATAAGAAAAGAAATTCAACATCACACTGATGTAGGATTCCCTCTGTATGCTGTGATTATCATTGATTAATAGCAGGGCAGAACAGTGTTAGGCGCAGTCAGGAACAAACAGTCTCCTACAACAGACTGGCACTCCAACATGGTCAACTATATCGATGTAAAACCTGAGGAAGATTAAAAAAAAAATTCTAGACACACACACACACACACACACACACAGAGAGAGTTAAGCATGGCTTAACGCTGTGGCTCCTTTAAGAGAGGTTTTCCTGATTCAGCTGTGGCAGGGAAAAAAAAACCATGAAGTTTTGAAACTGCAGCTTCCTGAGTCAGCCATGCTGCCTGCACAAACTCTAACTCCTTTGGGAGGTCCAGCTATGGAGCATTTAAATGGGGTTTGTGAACAGAGTTTGAGTTCTTTGTATATTTTGGAGATGAGCCCTCTGTCCAATGTCGGTTGGTAAAGACTTTTTCCCATTCTGCAGGCTGCTGTTTTGTCTTGTTGACCATGTCCTTTGCTTTATAGAAGTATCTCAGTTTCAGGAGGTCCCATTTATTAATTATTGCTTTCAGTGTCTGTGCTGCTGATGTTATATTCAGGAAGTAGTCTCCTATGCCATGTATTCAAGTGTACTTCCAACTTTCTCTCTGAGGTACAGTATGGTTGGTTTTATGTTGATGCCTTTGATCCATTTGGACTTGAATTTTGTGCATAGTGATAAATATCTATAAGAATCTATTTGCATTCTTCTACATGTTGATATCTAATTATGCCAGCACCATTTATTGAATATGCTTTCTTTTTTCCATTTGATATTTTTAGCTTCTTTGTCAAAAATCAGGTGTTCCTAGGTGTGTGGATTGATATCCAGGTCTTTGATTCAGTTCCATTGGTCCTCCTGTCTGTTTTTATGCCAATACCAGGCTGTTTTCATTACTGTAGCTCGATAGTAGAGTTTGAAGACAGGGATTGTGATGCCTCCAGAAGTTCTTTTACTGTACAGGATTGTTTAGGCTATCTTTGGTTTTTTTGTTTTTCCATATGAGGTTGAGTATTGTTCTTTTGAGGTCTGTAACAAATTTTGCTGGGATTTTGATGGGCATTCCATTCAATCTTTTGGCTTTTAGACATAAAGCAAAGAAAACTAGCCTAAGGTCCACAACCCCAGAGAACCTAGACAACAAAGAGGACCCTAAGAGAGGCATACATAAATCCACTTAGGAAGGAGAAAAAGATAAGATCTCCTGAGTAAATTGAGAACATGGGGGTCACAGGAGAGGATAGAAAGGGAGTAGAAAGGAAGGGAGAGGAGCCAAGAAAAATGTCTATCTCAATATAAACAATAAAAAAGAATGGCTAATATAAAAAAGATCAAATACAAAAGGTACTGAGGAGATGAAAGAAGATGGTGAACCCTCGCACGGTCTTGTTTCCATATCCACGTATTGTGTATCCCTTTGCTACCCCCATCTTTCTCATCACCGTTACACACTCTTGGACCTCTTTCTATTTTTTTTCCAGTTTTACCCACATTGGTGCTCATTTATCTATATACACACATGCATTAACAAGACAGAATCTACAAATGAGAGAGAACACGTAGATTCTGTCTTCTTGAGTTTGGGCCATTTTGTTTAATATCATAGTTGACAGATCCATTCATTTTCATGCAAATTTCATGTTTGTTTATAACTAAATAAAATCCCATTGCTACAGTATGATTTATTTTTTGTTTTAAAAGTTAATTACAGCTGCCTAGTATCCTTTTGTGTGAGGATGGTATATGTACTTGTTCATATTATGCACATGTACATACAGACAAGTGTCTATAACTTTTAATTTGTTCACAGTTTATATGTCAACAAATTCAGAATACTTTTGGCTTTTTCACCTAATTGTACACAATGTAAAGTTATCTGGTAATTTGTTAAACATTACATGCCATTTGTAATATTACATAACTTTCAGTTCTTGCCAATCAGAATATTAACTCTATCTTTAAGCTCACTGACTCTGCATAAATTGAGAGAAAAGAATAAAAATATTCATCTCATTTTGTTGTGAACTTTTAAATCACCAATTGTTTTGTTTTCGTTTGAAGATTTTCATTCATCAATTGAACCATATTTTGTGGTTCGACTGTCCAACTTAAGGCAGAATATTTGAATTCCATGCATATAAAGTAAACATTATCCTTGATTTCATGGACTCTAGCTAAAAAGTCTATTAAAGAACCCTTGGTGGCCTTCCAGTAATGTTCCTTAGAGCCTCTTCCTTACTGTTTATCGTGTCTGATACACCTTATGAGTCCACTTAGAAAGTGTCACTTGGCTTGCCTGGGATACATGAGTCTTTACAGATCTACCTTTTCCATGTTGTTGACAGCAGCAAGGTAAAAACTTGTCTTACCTAATTCTCAAAGAGAGCTATTCTCAAAACATGGTCCCGTTGTGATGACAGCTTCAAGTAGTTCTGTAGCACACCAAAATGGGCTGACAAAAATTCTAGTGATACATGTCCCTAAAGCCCTGTGAATGGCATCTGCCAAACAGCAGAATTTGATTAGCAGTGCTTGCAAAAAAGAGAACACTGACTAATAAGATCCTTCCATCAGCTCAGGTGTTACTGACTCTAAGTCTCTTGTTTGGGGCTCTCATGGTTCTTCTGGCTTGCTGGACTGTGCCTGACCACATCTTTAGAGAGAAGAGACAATTATAATATTACAGCACATGGCAAGTTCAGCGTCATGGCATCACAATGGCTGAGCACACAATAGTTTCATTTGTGCCAGCTGCTGATGTGAGGGTGTGTATTTGCCAAACTCCTTGTGAATTATCATGAGAATGAAAGAAAATTCATACACACATAATCTGAAGCTGGATCCCAGTTCATTTCCCAGCTCTAACAGTGGCTAGCTTTGAGAACATGGGCAACTTTAAATATAATCCTATGATTCATTTCCTCATTTGCCAAATGTGGATAATAAGAGTGCCTATATTAGGGTCTTTTGAAAATATTAAGGGCATTTAGACACACACAAAGTATTTCAGAGAATGATTAGCATTGCAAACATGAAGTAAATAGCTATGTAATGGCATGAAAAACTACTTATGGCATAAATGGAGAAAGCAAACTTCAACATTGTATTTATTCACTAGAACTCCAGTTATGGAAAGACAAATGCGCAGTTTCTTTATTACCTCTCCCTGCCAAGCATGCACAAGAGAAACAACACTGGAAACAAACAAAACCAAAAAGAGAAACAAAAAATTGCTTGTAGACATTTGCCTTTCAAGTTTCCAATAATCACTACATACTATTTTAGCAATTTAAAAAATACTATTTTTAAAGAGTCCCTGCTTTTTATAGCCATGTTATAATGCTACTATGTTAATTTTCTACACGGACCCAGATGAGAGACCTGACTTTTGGTTGAAGTAAGAGAAAGATGACTAAAGGGAAAATAACAGAAACAGTAGAATGATTCCCAAAGAAAAAGTCCAGACAGGAAAATATGGCAGGACTCCATCCAGAGAAGAAAATAATTTCAGTATTTGTGTGTAGACAAGCAAGTTGGGTTGGAAGCAGTGGCACAGGAGAAAAGCCAGCATGGATTTGGAAAAGGGAAAATGAGTCTGTTCTCCACCAAAGTTTAATTTGCTTAAGTTGTCTGTGGTAAAATGTTCTATGCACCCACCTCTGTATGCATCTCTCCCTCTTTCTGCATGCATCTCCCCCTCTCTGCATACATCTCTCCCTCTCTGTATGCATCTCTCCCTCCTTCTGTTTGCATCTCTCCCTCTCTCTGTATAAATCTCTTTCTGTATGCATCTCTCCCTTCTCTGTATACATCTCTCCCTCTCTGTATGCACCTCTCCCTCTCTCTGTATGCACATCTCCCTCTCTCTATGCACCTCTCCCTCTCTCTGTATGCACCTCTCCCTCTCTCTGTATGCACCTCTCCCTCTCTCTGTATGCACCTCTCCCTCTCTCTGTATGTATCTCTCCATCTCTCTGTATGTATCTCCCCCGTATGCATCTCTCCCTCTCTCTGTATGCACATATAAGAAAAGAAAGACAAAATCTCTCAATGATAAGGCAAATGACAGATAAGTCTATGAATGACATCTTCTTTAAAATAAACGATTTGAAGAAAGAATAATAAAGTCAAGTAACCTTCCTTTTAATTTGGAAATATCTTTGTCTTTATGACTCAATATACAGAAACAAAAACACCCCTAGAATGGTGCTGTCACATCTTCAGCCTGCCTAGCACCTTTTCAACTATATCCTTGAAATATCTGAACAATTTCCTTCTTTCCTGATACTACTTTCCCAACTCAGCAATTAGGCGTGTTTCTCCAGCCTTCTATGAAGGCTAGCATCTTGTAAATAGGCTCTACCAATTGGACACCTCGTTCAGAACTTAAGCCTTAGACATCACTAATTTGAGGAGGAATCACAGAAGATCCATCTTATCTGTGGTCACCAAGGAAGGTGAAATGCAACACAGTGAATGGTACACACAATGCGGTGATATCTGCCCAACACTGATGGACGGCTGGGCCCTATCCCTGGCTCATGCTTAACAACCACGATATTTTAATAAATTTTGCTTTTCCTCAAGCTAGTGAGAAAGTCTGTTGTCTAGAAGAACTCTGATCAACATGAGCAGTACAACAGATTCCTCATATTTGGCTTCTAAATAGGAACAACAATAAACAACCTGAAAACTTAGAAAAAAAAGTTCAGTAGTTCATTGATTGGTCTTTTACTTTGCCCTTATTAGCTAGAGACTAAATTCCCATTTAGAGATGGGGAAACCCGACATGGAAAATACCTGGTCAATGTGGAATTCACATTATTTCCAACTCTAGAGTCAAAAATTTCATAATTAATAGCAAAATATCCCCAGTGGCGGATAAAACAAATCTAATGACAATCTTTTGAAATTATCTCCTAAGAAGAAAACCAACCTTGCTTATTTGCGCCCCCTCAGCCTTTCCAATTCAGCATGTGACCTCCACATGTGAATGTAAAATGGAGTGGGTTCAAGGTCAAGTTATAAATAGCACAGTATTGGTGGAATCAGACAACAGTGTTTCCAGACTGTCAGATTTTACCTAATAATATGCATTCATATTTCTTCTGTATGTTTTTCTGATATGGGATACCCATCTGTGTGCTGTGAATATATTTTATTACCATTGATTAATAAAGAAGGTGATTTGGTCAATAACCAGGCAGAATAGAATCAAGCGGGAAATACAAGCAAAGATAATGGGAAAAAGTAGGTGGGGTCGGGGAAAGGCCAGCAACTGCCAGAGAACCAAGATGTGAGGTTACAAGCTACAAGTCTTGTCATAAAATATAGAATAATAGAAATAAGTTAAAGTTTTAAGAGCTAGTTAATAATAGCCTGAGCTAATAGACCAAACAGAGTATATAACTAATATTAAGCCTTTGAGCGGTTATTTTAAAAGCAGTGCAGTAAGAAACCAGGCTGGACGAGAAACCTCCAGTAACATTTTCCTGTTGTGAAAGCTCATGACCTAATCGTTGGTATTTGTTAGGTTGTGGCCACTTTCAAGGTGAACAGCAGTAATTTTCTATTGTCTTACTTTGTCCTTCCTGATGACATGTCACGAGGGACATCTTTTATGCGTATGTGCAAGCTATATACCTTCTTTGGTGAGGTGTCTGTCGTGGTATTTGGCTCAGGCTTAATTGTGTTGTCTCTATACTGTTGGGATGTAGGAATTTCATTTTAAAATGATAATTAGCATGCAAGATATTAGATGGCATCACAGCATTTTCAAGGAAGGTGTGTTTTAATAGATTTTTCCTTCCTCTTCTTTCTCCTTGTAATCGCCACCCCTACTCTCTTTTCCACTTTCATCTTCCCTGTGGTTTTTTTGTCCATTCCCTATTCTTCCTTACCACACATTTCTACCATTTCTAGGTCTGCTATCTAATTTTAAGGCTTTATCCATATTTACTGTCCCCATACACACTATATTTATATAAATAATTATGTTACACATTATTATATGCTATAATATATTATGTCACACATACAAATAATTACATATATATTTATATATACATACATTATAAGCTGAAATCCACATATGAATGAGACCATGAAAGTCTTGTCTTTCTGAGTTTGGGTCACCTTGCTTAGTGCTATGCCTTCCAGGTCCATCCACTTTCCTCAGATTTCAGTCTCAGCATATGTTATCTGAGTCCACCGTCAACTGTGTACTTTGCAGGTGTTTTCCCTACTCTGGCTTTTCTCTTCAGTCTTATAGTATCTTTACAGAGATTAAAAACAATTTACTTTAATGAAGTCTGGGTTGTGAATTCTTTCTTTCATAGATCATGTCTCTCACATTGTATCTGATGGTCACCGCCAAACACTAGATTTGGTCACAGATCTACTGAGACACTTCTAGAAGTTTAAAAGTTTTGCATTTTACATCCATGTCTGTGACATAGTCTGAACTCACATTGTGACAGACATAGGAATTTCGTCTATATGAACTTTTTGATGTGACTGCATTGCCTCTGCTCCTTGTCTAAGAGCAGTTAACCACAGTAGTGTAGGCTGGCCTCTAGGATCGTTGCTCTGTGCCTCTGGCTTTTCTTTCTCCAGTACTCCAGTGTTTGGACTACTATTGCTGTGTAGTACATTCTGAAGCAGAGCAGTATCAGTCCTTTGACTTTGCTGTCCTTCTCTATTGCATGGGCTACTCTAGGCCTTCTGTCTCTGTCATATCAGAACCACTCTGCTACTGGCAGCAACAAAATGATTTTCTGGAATTTTAGCTGACATTGCACTGACTCGAGATTATTTGGAGCAAATGCAATCTCGACAACATGAAATCTTACAGAGCAGGGGACCTATCTAGCTCTCCCTCTTTTTAAGGGTTTTAAATTTGAGTTTTATAGTCTCTTCAAATAGACTGTGAACATATTTTGGTAAGTTTATACTGCTGTATTCCATTTGGGATACTTCAAATTGGAAACTCCATTTGTCAATATAAATAGTAATGTGCTTTTAGTTTCAACTCCCACTGTTCATTGCTGGTAGAAAGGAAAGCAATTAGCTTTTGTATATTAATCTTGTATCTTACAACCTTGCTGTAATTGCTTATTTGTTGCCTCTTTCTGATTGCTCTACATAGACAATGATGATAACTGCGAACAAAAAGAGATGACATTCTGGGAAAGGAGGAAGGCAAGACTGCGGAAGTGGAAAACAATCAGCAATTGCCAAGAGCTGGTGTTGGGGTGAGGGAGTAATGGGCAAATAGATAGAACACAGAACTGTTTGTAAGGCAGTAGAACTACTAAAAAATATACTCTAATACAGCATTTATGCCATTTAACATCCATCCAAAGCCATAGAATATGCAACATCAACTGAGCGCAAATGGAACTATGGATCTGGGTGCTATCACTAAGTGGGTTCACTAGCTGTACCACATGCACTACTCTGATGGGGGATGCTGTGATCAGTGGATTTAGAGGTATATGACAAAGCTCTTTCTCTGCTTCAGTTTCCTTATGAGCCTAAAACGGCCACCAACATAAAGCATGCTTTTAGAAAGGAAAATAAGAATGGGAAATCTGGTCAGATGCCAAAAATGAATGACTACTTGAAAGCTGATATTTATCAATCATTAAAAACAAGACAAGCTAACAAATCTCTCTGAGAAAGAGGGGAATATTTTAATAATGTTACATGTGTTAAGAAAAGCAGAACATGCAATAATAGAAATTTTTTATTTTTTGAGATGGAATAATAGGAATTTTAAAAAATACATTTCAACTATATTTTGACTTTTGTAATCAGCTTTACGTTGCAATGTATCACTCCATCACAGAAAACTAGTGGATGTATTGGAAAGCCTAAAGGGATGTTTTGATGGTCGTCCTCAAGACACCACTTTCCATAATATACATTCCCTGAAAATCTTACTTGGAGTATCTTAGTTTTTCTTTTCTCAGTCTAGTAACATTGGCACAATACTCGTGTGATACTGAGTGGCCTCTTGCACATTTACAAAGCAAGATGTAAAAATCCTCCTCAACTTTAATGATTTACACAGTAGAAAAGCACAAGGGAGCATCTAAATGTTGTTTCTCATTAAACTTCCAATTATTTCAATTACTTCTGATTATACATAAGACAATTTCCATCTGACAAAGTACTGGATAAAGATGTCCATGAGAACACATAGCAGCAGTCCTTGTTCTTGGGCGAAATATGACATAGGTTGTGTGGCGAAACATGAATTTCATTGTCTTAGGGAAACACTGTTATAACAAAGGTTCGTATAACTAACTCTGTCCTGAATTTCCTTTTTTCTTTTTCTTTTCCTTCCCTTTCCCTTTTTCTTTCTTTCTTTCTTTCTTTCTCTTTTTTTTTTTTTCTGGCTTTTCAAGATAGGGTTTCTTGTAGCTTTGGAGCCTGTCCTGGAACTAGATCTTGTAGACCAGACTGGCCTCGAACTCACAGAGATCTGCCTGTCTCTGTTTCCCAAGCACTAGGATTAAAGGTGTCTGCCACCACCACCTGGCTAGTCCTAAATGTTTTTACATGTGATTACAAACACCTCATTTAAGCATAATTTTTCATTCTTTGACATATAATCCCAGTAGAAAATATAGTAATCAAAATAATAAAATTATATTGTCTTATTCTGTTATTGAAACTATATAACCTCTAAAGACTTTATTTATTTGCTTATCTCTTTTAGTTTATGAAGCTGGGTAATTCGAGGCTTATGATTCTCTTACTAAGGTGGTCTATCACAGCCAAGGATATCATACAGCTGGAAAGAAAGGAAGGGGGTCTAACTCATCCTTTATCAGGAACCCATTCCTAGGGTATTAGGATAACACTCATGACCTCATCACCTATTAAAGGTCCCACTCTTCTTCACTTTAATTGGAGATGAAGTTTCCAACCCACGGGAATGTGCATCTAAGCCACCGCATACACCAACTATGGTTCTTGCTTTAATTTTATAATAAAATCCCCAGGATGAAGAAATGGTACTGCCAAATAAGAGAAATAACCAGGTTTTCCTTAGGTAAACCTTAGTTCTGTCTCGTTCACAAGCCAATGCACCCTTTCTTAAGGACGAAGGGCTTTTCCTAGATTGGAGAAACGAGTCTTCAGTTGCCATATTTGTCTTGTATGACCTTGGGCTGTACCTAACCAGATGGACACTAATCCTGACCTATCAGATTCTGTCTCAACATGGAATTAAGACTTGTGACAGGAAAGGGTCACTTAACCTTTTGAAAAGAAT
Organism: Chionomys nivalis; assembly: GCF_950005125.1. NCBI lineage: Eukaryota > Metazoa > Chordata > Mammalia > Rodentia > Cricetidae > Chionomys > Chionomys nivalis. The sequence goes on from NC_080089.1 coordinate 84,497,114, forward strand.
CTTTTTTTTTTTTTTTTTTGCTAAGCTTTCTCCATGATTAAGGCTCTGAACCTGGCTGCCAATACAGATACTTTGTTTTTCTTAAGAGTCCAGCTTCTTGCTACCACTATTTCTACTATGAAATTTAATGTTAAAACAATTAATACTTACTTCTTACATTTCCATCTACCCTCCTCTTCTTAGACAGCATTCACACCACAACTTCAAAGCTGTGAAATTTTATTCATTAGCAAAAAATCATTCTCATTCTCTCTCTCTCTCTCTCTCTCTCTCTCTCTCTCTCTCTCTGCTTTAACTTCAGAGCAGAAATACTAAAGATACATATTAGAGCATTCAAGAGAAAAACAACCAGTGTGATGACTTCTGGGTTTATACCCCAGCTACCTCCTGGCTATAACTCTCAAGTGGAACCTAGCTGCCCCCACCCACCTCTCTTTCTCTAGTTATGGACAGCATGTCCCCTTTCTTACATCTCTGAGAGTCAGCCTTGGTCTGGTCCCCCACCTTCTGGGGGACATTTTCATCAAGCTTATTTTCTTGGTATGCGAACTAATAGAGATGACTCTCAATGTATGAGGGTTCTACTAAAAATCTTCTGTTTCTAAGATGATGCAAAAGCAACATATGTTCAGGGGAACCTTCTGAGGGGCTAAGGGTGTGTGTTATTACGTGCTTGTGTGGCTGGAAGGTCATGAGAGGCTGCAGCTCCCTGCCAAGACCACAACGTAATAGTTATCAGCTGATATCCCATTAAGTGCTATGTTGCTTAGTAGGTTAGGAGCATTCTTTTTTTTTTTTTAAGCTTGGAGAAGTGTTATGGTACAATGGTTGGTGAGCATATAACAGGTCAAGAAGTACCCACATTTTAAAGCTTTATCCTGGTGTCTAGAGCAATGGATTAACAATTAAGAGCACTGGTTGCTCTTTCTAGGGAACCTGGGTTAAATTCCCAACATCCACATGGTGGCTCACAAACATCTGTAACTCTAGTCTCAGGGGATCCAATGCCTTCTGGCCTCCATAGATACTGCATACACTTAGTGCAGAAACATATATTTGAGCGAACACTCACACAGATATAATAAAATAAATAAAATAAAAACCTGATTCCAAAATAATTTTAGACTTAGAGTTGGGAAAGTAGTGGTGTGTGCTCACATCTACAATCTCTCCCACTGTGGCACATTCCACCAAAGAAGTATGTTTATTACAATTAGTAATTACACCATTGACACAGGTCACTACCTAAAGTACACATTTTCTGTCAATGTTCATTCTCAATACTGCACACACTGTGGGTTTAAAACATGTACAGCATGCATCCACCATTGCGCAATCACATCGGGGAGTTTCAAGGGCATTTATGGTTTTGGAAGACTGCCCCTTTTAAGCCAGTGGTTCTCAACTGTCCTAGTATTGTGACCCTTTAGTACGTTCCTCATATTGTGTTGACCCAACCATAACATTATTTTTGTTCTGCTTTATAACTGCAATTTTGCTACTGTTATGAACTGTAACATAAACATCTTTGCTTTCTGATGGTCTTAGGTGATCCCTGTGACAGGGTCATTTGACACCCCATCCCCCACTGCAAAGGGGTCACGACCTACAGGTTGAGCACTACTGTTTCAAACTATGTCTGATCAGTGCCTGCTTCTTTAAATGCTGTACCCCTCTGGCTCCCTAAATGTGATTTTAAAATTCCTTCCTTGGACTCCTGACTTCTCATCTTCTTGGAAATTCTTCTTGGTGCTTTAGAATACAGGATTAAATTTGGGCTTCCTGGTGGCCTCAGCAGCTGGGCATTTTTTTTTTAAACTGCCATAGCTGTCTTGGCCAGCCTTTGCTCGCCATGAAGCCTGGAAGTGGAACTGGCACCGAAGGCTGAGGAAGTCCGTGGTGGAATTTCTTGGCTTTTTCCCCACTGACCCACAGGCATTTGCGGTTTTGACATTAACTGCTGAGGTGCACTTCTAGGCAGGCCTTTCACAGCTGCTGGCGCCTGCTGATTTCAGGTGGGGAGGCCGATTGCCACATAGCTGCCACCTACAAGTGTTCATGTAACACTTTTAGACTCTAGGGTGTCACAGCGGAAGTAGAGGGAGAGAAACATGAATGCTCAGTTAAAACACAAAACAAAACAAAAAAAAAAAAACCCAGGCAGTTAAAGAAGCGAGGAGGGGCTCCAGGTGACTGTCACTGACAGTGTGATCTCATGAGCAGGGAAAACATTTTACTGTGTGTCACCTTCAAACTTACCTGTACATAGTGCTTTGATTCTTGCCACCCACGGAAGCTTAGTTTTTTTCTGTTTTGTTCGTGAGTTGAAGGACACAGAACAGTTTACCACACTGATAAAAGCAGCACCTTATCACGCAGCTGTCTAGACCAGGGTTCTCAACCTTCCTGACACTGTGATCATTTAATACAGTTCCTCATGTTGTGGTGACCCCCAACCACAAAATTATTTTGTTGCTACTTCATAGTATGTATGCAGGATATCTGATATCCGATATGTGACCTCCCCCAAAGAGGGGTGAGAACTACTGGTGTAGGTTTTTAGCATCATGAACAGTGACAGTCACCTGACCAACAATGGATACAGCTCAGTAAAAGCCTTTTTACCGGAGTGAGCTAGGTTTTGGTAGATTTGACATAGTACCTGCAATGTGTAAAGCAGAATGTTAGGCTTCCTGTGGCATCACTAGGTTAAAAAAAAAAAAGTGAAGGAGAAACAAAATACCTAGAAAATGGGAAGAAGCTCTAAAACTCAAGTAAAAACAGAACTACAACCCACACGCCTCTAGAGAGCACTATGTAATTGTGACGGGACCCACTGACAAAAATTACTGGGTAGCTGGAGCTCCAGGAAGGTTTACTTACGTCATGAGCCACAGCATCTCATTTCTCTGCCATGTCCCTATCATCTTGGCCATATCTACTCTGAAGACAGAATCATGGCGAAGTGTGGTGCTGACTGCGTTAACCTTAGACATGGCTACATGTGGCCTTCATTATTTGCTAAGTACTCATACATACCAGGAGGTTGGTTGTGATGTATCTATGAAGGTCAGGGTTGACTCAACGAGGCACAAAGGTGACACTAAAGTTACAACCTTGAATTCTTCAAAGAAAAGATGATGACAGATGAACTGGAGCGTGAGAGAATTCTAAGTCACAGTGACATTTAAAACGCTAAGTATTGCCATGGTGTAGGGCAGAGATGAAGACATGGGCCTGTCTATGGGGCTGTGTCAAGGATAGCATCCGGGACATGTGAAAATGACAGACCCAAAACTGTCTGACTCTCTTATAAGAGGACCAGAAACTGCTGCAGATAGTTCCTGGGGATTATGACTTATTTGGGCCCTTTATATCCAGAGACCTGGAAAGATAGAGAGAGAATCAAGCATCTTGCCTGGTAACTCAATAAATGATCTACAGGATCGCCAGCATCACCACAGACATGCATCATTATGGACTTTGTGTGAGAAGAAAGGCTGGAGGGGTGGGTTACAAAGTAACTGCAAATCTAGGCCTCACTGACAGGGCGAACAGGGGAGGGGGGGAGGAGGGACAAATAAAACAAGGTGAGCTTGCAACCCAAAAATCCAAAATTCCATCCTAAGTTAGCCCAAATCATCAAGAAGAAGGCTAATTAACCAGGAAAAAAAATATAAAAACAAAGAAAGCTAGAAATATTTTAAAGCAAATCTATTTAACGTCCTCAGAAAGTGTGAATTCTGCGAATTCATTAAAGTATAGTGTGTTGGGAATGAATGGAGACAACACTTACTGAGGTTGAAAAACAATGAGTGAACTCCATCATCTAGTAGTGAGGAAGATATCAAGAGATGTAACTGTGTGTGCATGTAAATTACAAATCACACACACACACAACAACAAACAAGAATAAACAGAAAAGACTCCACTATAAGGTAATGGAAATCACAAAGGAAACAAGAGCAAGCTGACCACGGGAAGACACAATCATCGACAATTTTTCAGAACTGACTTAAAGACTGAAGTCTTCAGAGAAACTTAAGAGAACCAAGGAGCCTAAGCCTGCACTTAGACATCACTAGAACTGTTGTACACCAAGCACAGATGACATCCCAGGGCCAGCAGGAATAGAGGGATGACTTGTCATTAGAGGAACAGCAAGCGGTCCTATAGCAGCTGTCTTATCAACAAATGAGACGGCAGAAGTCAACTCATGATAGATCTTCACACTAAAGAGGGTATAGGACCCGCACCCCAGTTAGCCATCACTCAGAGCTGAACAAGATGAAGACATTTATAGATCTACAAAGGTCAATAGTTCATCATTCACAGACTGTCAGTAAGTGAACTTCAAATGATATGGGATACATATAAAACCAAAACAAACCACAAAACCAGGATGCCAGATGACTGGTATAAATGAGATATATATCAGAATATGTAAAATTAACAGCAAGTGTGCCTTCATGAGAAAGAGACAATATTAGTGGGTGGCAGGAATGGGGCCATGGAGTAAGAACACAGGCTGTTCCTATTGGGTAATTAAAAAACTGTAAGATCTTGTCCTGGTGAAGTACATAAAGATGCTGAACAATTCCATCTTTGCTAGAAAAGATCATATTTTATGTGTAAGAAAGCTACAAGCTATTGTTTCCATTCTAGCATAGTTTTTAAACAAAAGAAAAAAATAAACCTTTTCCAACCGATGTTTAAGATGAGAAAGAAGAGTAAAATTTAATAACCCAAACCACATACATCCTACCTCATACTTCCCAACAGTGCCAGACTATCTTGCTAATCACAGAACTTGTGATCAGATAATCCCAATTATCATGTCTTCTGTTCTCTATGCTCTGACTTTTGCTACAATCGGAGAAAGACAGTGTCTCAGGCGTTTACTGCCCTCACAAATGACTTTGAAGTTTGTCAGCTGAGGAAATGAAATCATTTAGCTTCAGCAAAGAGCCAGAAACACTAGGACTGGACAAATATAATTTTTTAATAAGAAATGCTTTTCGCTCCAGAGTGATAAAAAGAGGCCCCAGCTCCTGAAATGACTGTCTCGGTTGCGGTTTAATCTGCTCTCTGTGATCACAGCTTCTGACTGTACAGTGGCATCCCCTTGTCTCCCACAGATCTGTCACACCGGCTTGAACTGTGGAAAGCTAACTACCGTGCGAACGGCATGAAGCTCGTGGATGATGCTATGGAGATAACTTCCCCGCTGCCTGCACAGTATCAGTCCTTTGTGACAGCCGCTCCAGACATCTAACCTCCAAAGGAATCCAGTGTTGATCTCTAGGAGAAGGCAAAGCCTATGAAGTCACAACTCTTTCATGGATATAACGCCGGGAATTCAGAACCAGTGGGGTTTGGAGCTAGATGAACAAGAGCAAGGGGATGCAGACAAGGCAGTGCCGCCACCAGGACCAGAACCCAGGTCAGCTCCTATCTCCACTCCAGTGCCTCCCCAACTGCGCCAGGATGATGTCTGTAGGAGTGAGGGACAGGAGGACAACATGATACCTCACAGGCCCTACAGTCTCAGTCGACAGAGCATTTTCTAAATCTGTTGGCTTTGCTGAAGCAATTAGTCATCATGAGGAGGGCTCACGGGAGGTTCTCAACCGAGGCTTAGAACAGGTTCACCTTCCCATCAATCATTCCCTTCAAGGCTGGCGTCCTTCCCAGGCTGTTTCTCCCCTGGAGAGAAAAGGTCCCGAGAATGGTATGGCAGCTCCTTCCGTGAGCAAAGTGAGCTCAGTCAGTCAGTTCAATGCTGTGATTGTGTTGTTTCTAAAAGCAGCAATATGTCTCCAGCATCCTTTCCTAGGAAGTAAGGCCCATTCCCAGCCCGAGTGTGGGGCAGAGAGAGGTCTCTGGTTAGTAGCTTCAGCCAGAAGAAGCGACTCACATGCAGAAAATTGGCCTAGAAATAAATAAAATACAAACACAAAAACTACTAGGAAATTTGTAAGTCATGTATGTTTCAGTGTGGACCGAGATCTAGAGTCAAAAGAAAAAAAGGAAACCCAATATGGCTGAAGCCTATGAGAAAACAGAGATGAAGAAGGAGAGAGACTGAGGGATCCCCTGCCTTTGCTCTGACCAGCCATCCATTTGAGAAGGGTTCTCTGCCGCTTCCACGTCACTGTGTGCCCTCGGCTTCACAGCCTGGAAGAATCAAGGGGGACAATTGCCTCACCTCATCATCTGGGGGAATGGGTCTTATGGTGCCAGTTCTGTTCTTTGGAAGTGTGTGTTAGAACCCTGCACAAGTACACACACACACACACACATGCAACAACTATGCAGTCTTGTTTTATTTATACTTCTCTTTAAACACTTTCAATAAGTTCAGAAGAAATAAGACCTAGTCCCTTTTATAAAAAGGAAAGTCACAGTATGCAGTCGGGGTGAACAACTCGGAAACAGCTGAGAACAGACAAAATGACTTCATGTGCCTCTACTTTTAAAAGCAACTTTAAAATAGAATTTATCCCAACCTCTTCCCTCCACAGACAATGAAACAGGGACCCACAGAGGTCACCTGACTGGAACACTGCCACAAGTCAGTGGGTGGCAGAACCGCAAGCGGACCTTGAGAGTCCTCCATCAGTGCAAGTGTGCAAGTGCCTGTCGGTCACCTCAGCTCTGCTGTGAGGAGAGGAGAGGGTACAGACTGCACAGGCTGGGGGGAGGGGGCCAGCCAGAGGCAAGGATGCAGGCGGGGCTGCTAGGTGGTCACAGTAGAGAGCAGAAAGGTGGGTTACAGTAACGAGCACCTGCATCCTAGAATGAAAGACGAAGGAAACAAAAACAAATCCTGAAGGGAAACTATAAACCTCAAGACAAAGATTCCACGGTCAGAGACTATGTCAGGTACAGGTTAATAAGAAATGAGCAGAAAAATAATTAAGCCATGTGACCTAGTATTCGTCAATATAATTAATGCCCCCCACCCATTTCCTACTTTACCAGGGTGTTCAGCATCATGTAAGTGCTTCCTGTAACTTGGTTTTGAGAAACCTGTACCAGAAACATGTCGGGTACTAGCTGGAGTGCAGATGTCTAGGCTTCTAAGTCCATCTCCCAGATTCCACTCAGAAACCTGAATGCTAAGCAAGTTTCCCAAGTACGCTTACAAGAAACAATGCTATATACAATCATGCCACCGCCCATTCGCCCTCTAGTCTTCCCTATTCCCATGTTATACACAGAGAAACCCCGTCTCGAAAAACCAAAAAAAAAAGATACACAGTGAATGACCCCAAGAAACAAAGGTGCTTGCGACCCAGCCCACTTCATTATTAAGCCTCCACTTCCCAGGATACCATAAGAACCAGGTAGACTTATGTGCACTAGGCAATAGCTGACTAGATATTTTTAAGCTAAAAGTGAAAATTAGCACCATTTGCTAGTGAGGGGAAAAATCACACTCTTAATCCTGAGTATGTATTTCTTTGAGAACCAACTTATTAAAAATAAGGCAATAGGGGTTGGGGAGATGACTTAGTAAGAACACCTGTGCAAACATGAGGACCTGAATTCAAATCCCCAGCACCCACGAAAAGAGCGGGGCAGCGCTACATATGCCTTCAACCCCCCTGCACCCAAGGACAGAGAAAGGTGGATCTGAAGCTCACTGGCTAGCCAGCCTAGTTGAATGGAGACCCTGTCTTAAGAAAGCATGGCAAAGAACAATAGAGATGATATTCAGTGTTCTTCCCTGGTCGTTGCCTAGGTACACACACACACACACACACAAACACACACACACATACGCAGTGCCTGAACCACACACACATACCCCAAACAAACAAGACAACAAAGCAAGAGTCATGCGTGTGGACTTAGTGAGTTCTATCCACTTCATTCTTGCTTTACTCTGTAGGCTGGTAGAGCACCCCCAATTCTACCAGATCTACCCATCAAAGCTACAGAAGGCGGGGACACTCTAGCTTTCTCTGCATCCTGGGCTGCTGGTGTTTTGAGGTGCAGATGTCTTGAGGAATTGGGAGATGGGGGCATCTGAGAGGTAAGGTAGCCAGCTGTGCTGGCTAGCTTCCCATCTACTACCCTCAGGCCTTCTTCCTGGCCTTGTTTATAAGAGAACAGAACAGTCCATGAGAAAGGAGGCAGAGGAAAAGACAATTCAGACAAGAGCGCTGTATTCAGCGCAACACCTGTTTATTTCCACAAAGTGCAGAAAGCCCGACAGGGCAGAGAAAGGGCGATATCAAATCTTTCCACACTCAAATTGCTGAAATAATTACTCAGAAATTTATTTTGAGAAAAAAGGTTAAAGCAATTTTAAGAAAATTCCACAAATGAGAAGGGTAAAATAATAGTAAAGATTATAGCTAAACAATACCTATAATATCCTAAGTCAGTGTGTAAATATACATTTATAGTTTAGATGAAATTTTCCAGCCAGTGCTAACAATGCTCCCTCCAAGAGCCAAAGATCATCTGACAAAACCCCAACACCAATCATGAGAAGTCCTCTCTTGAGTTGTTGGTCGTGGTTGTCCAAGAGACTCTTAAAACATGGCAGGCTATTGCTACCACCCTTGGCTGCCTACCATCCCAGAGGTGGATGCTAAGTCCCTATTGCTGAAGATACCATGTACTTCAGAAACAGGGCCCAGAGGCCCCTAGAACAGACCTGAAAGTCTCTCCTCTGAGGACTAGTGTTCGTGGTACTAGAATGTGCCACACAAACTTCTAAAGGAGGAAATCACGCAGTAATCCTACCCAGTTAAGATATGACCTACAACAACCACCAGCACGGCACAGTAACCCTAAGGTCGCAGTAGCGGCATGCTAACGTTGGCAGTAACACATGCCATGGCGGTAACCAACAGCTTTCTAATTGGACTTAAGACCTCCTCAACAAGAAGGAAATCAAGCCTGGGACTGGAAACCTAGGCAACTACTCAGGACTAGTGACATCATGGATCTTGGAGGAAAACCTAAACCACCACTTTACTAAACCAGCACAAGCCCTAACTACAATCTGAATACTTATCTTTATACCCACACATCAAGGAAACTTTTCTTTGCGACAGAGACCATTACAAAAAACCACAACCAATCAAAATGCAGAGTTGTGGATCCCAGTCCCACTGGATATATCTACAGTTCAACTCCCATAAACCTAATGCTCATGATACATTATAGAAGATAGAAGGGAAATTTTAAGGAGCCAGAGGATCAGGGAGTTTGGCGTATGACTGTGACTCCTAGGAATATCAGAAGTATACCCATAAAGTCTCACCAATACGACTGCTAGACATGAGCTGAGCAAGGACAACAGATGTGTTAAAGTAGATGGGGGAGCCCAGGAGGCGTCAATCCTATAACCATAGGCAATAAGGAATGCTAACAGTAGGATAATCTTCCCCAAGGCAGAGCACACCAATTGGTTATCCAACACCAAACGGGAACCCTGAAAACATACATAAAGGTAACCTTACAGAGTGATCAGGTTGTATTTATGTATTTAGGAGTGCACGCACACGCACATGCACACAAACACAGACACAGACATACAACAATTCATGGGGGAAAAGGGCCATGAATTGAATTTGAAAGAGAGCAAGGAGGAGTATTTGGAGGCTTTGGGGGCAAAAAACAGAAGGGAGAAATGATGATGCAATTATATCATAATCTCAAAAAAATAAACAATAAGAAGAAAGAAGGGAAAATTCTGTAAATGTGTGGAGGACACCCAGGTCTGATTATCTCTGACTTGGGGGATGGGACCTTAGGGAAGAATGAAGGGGAGCACCTCTGAAGACCCAAGCGGCTGAAACTCCCATCTTAGCTCCTCAGGCACACATGAGGTTATAAGACCTCAGTGGCAATGTGATGTGAACAAGTGCCTGTCTTCCTTGGTCCAGGTCTCTCTGCCTCCTGACCTCACTTACAGCAGCTCCTGGTATGTGTGGCTGATCCCTGCACTATCACCTTTCCAAGGTCTTTGAACAGTCTCCCAGAAGATTATCTTCATGCCAGAAATAAGCAGAGGAAAAGGCTAAAAAATGACACTGAGCTCAACATCTTCAATAAGGCTGATTTATATAATAAATATAAATTTCTATGTGTAAATACATTGAAAACATAAATAAGAATAAAATGGCAACACTTTTTTTCTCTTGTAGTTTTAATTTTCTTGACATTTTTTCTGTGTTTTCCCCTTTTTCTATCATGGAAAAAAACAATCATTTTCTAATCAAGGGAAAATGGTACTTTACAAATAATAATGGCAGGCTGGGGAGATGGCTCAGTGTGTAAGAGTGAGGCTGCACAAGCAGAAGAACACACCTCCAAATCACCAGCATCTTGTCAAATGCTGGGTGTGCATGTGCCTAGAGCCCCAGTGCTATGGGGAAGCAGCCACCCCAAAGGATGCCTGGGGCTTGCTGGTTGCCAGCCTAGTTCCAGGTTCAGTGCGAGACCCCATGTCAAAGGAATAAGACAGAAAGTGACCTAGCAGGACAACCTCCATTATACACTTGTGTGCACAGACCATACACAGAACATCCCCCCAACACCCACAGATATCCACACACTCACAATACACAATAATAATGGCTAAAATTTACCCACAATTGAGCAAGGCAAGTAATAGATGAATGAGGCCATCTGCGGAGCACAATGTCTGAGTAGATAGGAAAAAAGTTGTAGAGATTAAAACTTCACTTCCTCTTTAGCCCACTGCTGCTGTGTATCTGCAAAATCCCCAGGCTCCTGCCTGCATAGTTCTACAGCACCTGTTTTATTTATTGCTTAAGTTCTTAAGCTTAAACTTCAATGCTCACACCAAGCTATTGCTTTTTTTAGCTGTTGACAGCAATACAGGCAAATGAATGAAACCAATTTTAGTTGTGACTTTGTATAAATGCTAATGGGGTAAAAAGGTAGCTGGGTGTGAGGATTATCGTAAAATGATTAAGTTCTGCGTAACTGTGTTGAAAGTGTGGTTTTTCCATTGTGAAAATGATGGAATTTAAATGTCAGTAGATTCTTAACTTTAAAATTCACACCAGCATGAAACGAAACAAGGCCTAACGTCTCCTGCTGTATAATAGCTTGTGTGTGTGTGTGTGTGTGTATGTGTGTGGGGGGAGGGGTTCTCAAATTCTGATCTCATCTCAAAATGCTTCAACCGCATCATCTCCACTGAGGTAAGAAAATACCCTTGACCAGCCCTGATTAATCACACAGGGGTAAGAGAAGAAGCCATCTGTTTCTCCATGTCTACATATTCCCATATTAGTAAACCACACAGCATATACAGGAAACAAATTTGACACAGGGAAACATTCTCTAAGACACAGAATACTTGAGGGTGTCCCTCACCCTGCTCTGGTGTTAGAGGATTGTAAATCTCAGAAGGATATTAAGAAAAAAGAACATGTTATTATCAGATAGAAAATATAACATGTACAACACCCAGGACTGCTTGGCAACTTTTTCTGGATGCACCTATCATAAGAAAGAATAAATAATAGATAAAATCTTAAAATCTAGGTTCAATACTATCTCAGAATGACAATACTTAAATCTGTATCTATATCCATATCCATATATCCATATATATATATACACATATACACACACATACATATTTGCCCACATATTACTTTTTTTATCTTAAGAGTTGTGAAGATTTTTCAAAGGCTAATGTTTGTGCAAACATTCTAAATTACAAAAGGCAACAATCCACTTAGGGAAGAACTATTAGCTCCAGTTATGAGGCCCCAAGGTCCTTGGAAACTCCTTCCACACACTCTGCACGGCCAAGAGCAGCGGGATAGAGGGAGTTAAGTGTCAGAAAGAATAAAGATGGCTTCTTCAGATCAGGGGCCAAGGCTGTATTCTCTCAACCAAGCATGAGCTCCAAAGAAGAACCCTCCTGAGCATCCTCAGAGGAGTCAAGACATAAGTTAGGAGGGAGGCAGAGTATGGACCGATGGCTCAATCTTTTATCCAAACTTCTGCCAGGCTATGACTAGGATGCACAGTGCTTAAGGCAGGTGAAACCCATCTAAGTCAATAACGGGAGCAGGTGAGAGGTGAGATTTCAGAGTTCCCCGGGAACCTTTCGGACCTCTGGCCAGTCTTGGTATGTACCAAGGAACACCAAATGCAGGTCTCTTTACTGGGCACCATTTTGACTAAGGCGGTCTTGGCTGCAGGAAAACTGCATAGTCACTAATAGAATAAATGGCATCTTCATGACAATCAGTAATTGCAATGGTATGAATGAGCACAAGCCTGTAATATCATGCAGATGCCACTCTGCCACAGCCATCAAAATCTTTAAAGATGGCACACAAATGCCTCTAGAAAAAAGACTCCCTGATGCCAAGTGCCTTTGGGAGATAGTAGTTCTTCAAATCCTCAACTAGCCAAGCCGCACTGAAGCACATCAAAGGTCCTACACAGCCTTTTTGTTTAAAACATATATGTGTAACTAAAACCTTCCGGAGGCAACACTAGTGGTTAAGAGTGGGGCGCTGCAGAGCAAGGCTCGCCACTTCATGTGCCTCCATCACTACCTCCGTCGGCTGATCAAGTCCATCTCTGGGGCTCAGCTTCTGTCTTCTGGAGCGGGAATAATAACACTCCCTCCAAACAGTGCTGTTTTGAGACTGAAATAAGCTAATGAATGCCAGCCATTGAAACAGTACCTAGCTAGATACTTTAGTCTTAAATAGCTGATGTCAAGTTATTTTTGTAAGACCTAATAATATCCTGCAGAACCTGTTTCCCGACGGAATGCAAGGACAGGAAGCCCCTCTTGTTTGGGGATACAGCTCAGCTGGTAAAGGGATTGCCACATAATCAAGAGGATCTGAGATTGATCCCCAGAACTCACATGGAAAAGCTGGGCATGGTGGTGTGTGCTTGTGCTCTCAGACTTGGGGAGGAGTGTGCAGAAGCCAGGCAGCCTATTTGTTAGTTCCAGGCCAATGAGACCCTATTTCTTTTTTCTTTCTTTCTTTTCTTTTTTAGACAGGCTTTCTCTTTGTAACAGTTCTGGTACTCGCTTTGTAGACCAGGCTGGCCTCGAACTTACAGAGATCCACTTGCCTCTACCTCCAGAACACTGGGATCAATGATATGTGCCACCACTGCCCAGAGAAGAACCCTATCTTAACAAGCAAGGTGTTTATGTTTTTGTTTGTTTTGTTGTTTTGTGAGGGGGTGGGTATTCAGGGATGGGTCAGCAATTAAGAGCACTTGCTTCTCTGCCAGAAGACTTTAATTCAGTTCCTAGCTCCCATATCAGTCAAATTACAACTACCTGTTTACTCCAGCTACAGGGACTCCGAGGCCAGACTGGCCTCCATGGGCACCACCTGTTACACACACTCTCTCTCACACATAAACATAAAGAAAAAACTTTAGTGTTTTAAAGTTAAAAAAAAGGGTGAAAGCAAGTTGAACGGCTCCTGAAGAATAATACCTGAGGTTGACCTCCACGCACATCTGCATAAATATTGCCTGTGTTCACATCAACACACACACACACACCACACCACATACACACACACACACACACGAGAATTCCTCTCCCTAGTCTCTGGAACTGAAAAGCAACACAAACACGTCCATTTTGTCTTACTATCACCTGCCTTTCCTGGGCGTGTCTCCCTGTCTGCTAGAATTAAAACCATGGGAATAGCTAGTTCTATCAGCTGTCACAGGCTAGGATTCTAGACAAAAACTTCATCTTTGGAAACCATCAATTCTTGCCTAGTACGGTTCTCTTAAAGTTCTTCTGGAAGTCTCAGGTTTCAGCTAGCCGGGTCACCCTGAAGCACATGTGGGACTTCAGGCTAGGAGTCAGCTACCATTCGCATGGGCATGGCACATGCTGCCTCATCCCTGACCTCTGAACATGTAGGGTGGAATCACTAGCAGCAATGATGGCAGCAGCAGGTGGGCATTTACCTACTCCACAGGAGTCCTCTGAAAGCCATCTGTCTCGGTTTCTGGTACCCAAAGTTGGCTATTATGCACCTTTCCCTTGATGTGGTTCCAGTGCCCATATGAGCACAGTCCTGTAAACAGCTCTCTCTCTCTCTCTCTCTCTCTCTCTCTCTCTCTCTCTCTATCTCTCCCCTCTCTCCACTTTGTCTTACTACGTAGCCCTCAAACTCACAGAGATCAGTCTGCATCGCCTCCTGAGTGCTTGGGATTAAAGTTGTTGCCCTACTACAACTGACCCCTAACCAGCTCCTTTTACAGACTGAGAGAGAACCCTTCATGTTTTCCTCACTTGTACAAAGCTCTACGCTGCAGTTTCAATGCAGGTGTCCATCAGGACTCAGCCTGGTCGACAAATCTCACAAACCGAGCACCGAGTCCAGCTGGGAGCAGAGAAGAGAATGCTGCTTCTGCCCTGCACACAGACTACCGTGCTCTGCTTCCCTCTAGCCCAGTCTTCTGGATTTCTAGTATATCTCATGCCCATGCTGATTGCAGGATATTTGTGCATCCATCCATGCTGTGGTTTTTAACTGCTGTATACATCCAGGCTCTATGTTTTGTTGATACAAAACTGAACAAAACACACATTCCCCTTGAATTATTTCTTTCCTCATCCCTATGACAGAACACCCGATAGAAACGACAATCACAAGGGAAGATTTACCTGGGCTCCTGGTAAGAAGGCTCAGTCCATCACAGTAGAGAAGGCATGGCTGGGTTCACGCCAACATGTGTGTGTGTGTGCGTGCGTGCGTGTGTGTGTGTTATAGCAAGCTGTTCACACCTCAGCCTACAGGAAGTGAAGAATGCAGGCTACAACCAGGGGCAGGCATAGCCTTCGAAGGCTTGCCCCCAGTAGCCCGCTTTTGCTAAAGTAGCTCTTCCTAAAAGGCTCCAAAACAGCATCACAAGGAGAGACCCAATGTTACAGATAAGAGCCTCTAAGGCTGTTTTAGATTCAAACTATAACACCCCCTGCTCTCACTCACATACATTTCAGTAGAGGAAAAAGTCAAATGAGTACAATCACTTCACAGGGTGGCAAGGTTAAAAAATAATGGTGATGAGAAGGCAACTCAGGGAGAGAATCAGGTTAAGCTCTCGTGGGAGAAGACCCGAGCTCCTGGAGCTGAGATCCGAGAAAGACAGAAAGAACTAGCCATGCTAGAAGACCTGGCACAGAGTACGCTCCTAATAACAACCAGCACGCTGATGCTGTGGCCAGAACGAGCCTGTGGAATCAGCTCGTGCTCTTTGTAATCAGCAGGAAGTCACGGGAGACTTCTAAGTAGGGAGTGGTTATGCCCATGCTCTTCTAGGGGCCTCCACAATAACCAAAGTGCAGGGATTCTCAGCGAAATCTGCATTCTGTTTGCAGATAACCACCCTGGGGAGACCAAAGTGCTGTCACAGAGCAGAGGGGAAGCTAGAATTCTGACACAGAGAGAGAATTCACCTCGGCTCAGTCAGTACCTCGGAGGGGAAGTAAGAGGATGGAAAAGACGAGGATGGGCGTCATAACCAGGGTCATTTTACTTTATAGCTCTTGCTAAAACAGCACTTAGGATGTGTGGGAAAGTGAATTTCCAATTAAAACCAATCTCAAATGCAGGCAGAATTCGTGGGTCTTCTGTCAATTATCAGAAATGACTAAGTAGGTGTTACAAAGATGAAATAGAGGATATTTCAACACTGCCAGAAGCCTTCCCTGTTTCCTCTGATGTGAAAAGAAGACCTACTGAAAGGAGCCATTCCCAGAATGCTCCTGGTAAGGATGCATCATCATCTTTCTTGGGGTAAGGGCAGGGATGAGACTTCAGGAGATATTGTTTGTAAGATTCTGCCAAGTGTACCATGTTCTGTGACAAGCACTCAGCAAAGGAGAGAAATCAGAGGTGGGGTGGCCATGGGAGGGACTCAGCCACTGATGATCTGACAGCTCTGGGGACTTTTCTCATTCGGGATGCTGAGAGCACACAGATGCCCCTGGTGGCTGGATGCCCTTCCGTGTGTCTATGTTTACATGATGCTGAGATGCCACCCTGAAAGGGTGAAAGTAGAGAAAGTATCTGTTTCTTCTCTCAAATCCCTCCTCCGCTATTTAGATTACTCCAATACCTCTAAGCTCTTGAAGACTACGTTATTCTCTCTTTACATCACACACAAAAGACTGTCCTATTTCCCACCCCCAATATGCCATAAAATTCACAAAAGGGGACCATCACCTCAAATGGTACATGAGAGAGAGAAGAAAATAAAATATAAATGCTGCTCCCCATGAAATAATGGCTAAGATTCTTGTACTTCTCTCCATAAAAGAATGTGTTTGTATAGATGTTTGCATCACTCATTACATGGACTGATTACAGAATTTCAAATCACTTCGAATAAAGACTATTATATTATTGCAAAGTGAGAGAGTGTGTGGACAACTTGGTAGAGACAGCCCACCTCTACCTACACTCACGCCCCTCATAGCCCTTCAGTCAGCACTCAGTCAAGATGGGCAATGTGGGAGGAGAGCTTCAGACTGGTCTTCAGTCTGCAGCCCTCTGGCTCAGTTTCCCTCCTGCAGAAGAGGGTGTGCTTTAAAGTCCCTCTGGGAGTCTGGGACTGAGATTGGTTAGCATCTGTCGATCTTGACACTGTCCTAGAGTACATCAACAACCCTCCCTTCACGAGAACTGCTCACTCCACCTGCACTCCTCGGCACCGTGTGCCCCTTCCTCCAGCATCTAAAGCCTTCACGAGAACTGCCAACTCCACCTGCACTCCTTGGCACCGTGTGCCCCTTCCTCCAGCATCTAAAGCCTCAAGAGAGTATTTTTTCTATTGTCAAAGGCCACAGAGATGCATTCAGTAGCTTTAGGTCACAACACAAGCCATTATTTAATTCTCATTTGCCACCTCATGTGACAGTTTGCTGGCTGCTGTTGGAAGGAGTTGTTCAGTCTACATAAGCAGCAGAGAACTATCCAAATAAGTACCCATGGAGGGGGAAAGGACTAAGGGAGGGCTGAGGAGAGAGAACAGTGCTGGGAACCGTTCTCCATCTTTACTGGGCTTCATCTAACTTCAAGCTTATCATAGCAAAGCCACTAAAAATGACTTGACGTTTTTGCTCTCAATCAAAACTGTGAGAGAGGAAGTGGCATTCACAGGCCTCTTGGCCAGATCTTTCTGCCATTTCTCTTGAGAAAGGGAAGATGGAGGCTGTAAGGGACTTTGGCCCCCTAGGAGTTGAAACAGGACACACTAAACACCAAATTTCCAGCACAAAGGAGATTTATCTCCCAGAGGAGCAGAAGGGGTGAGGGGTGGGGCTGCAAAGGCAGAAAACAGTAACAGCAGGGGCGAGCAGGGGCTTTTCTGCAGGAGTGGGTTTTTAAGGAGAAAAGGGGGAGTCTGTATTTGAGTTGGTAGATCCTGATTGGACATACTAGTCAAATAATGAATTTTAAAGGCAGGCAGTGGGGGTACACGCCTTTAATCCCAGCACTCTGGAGGCAGGGTCAGGCAGATCTCTGTGAGTTCGAGGCCAGCCTGGTCTACAAGAGCTAGTTCCAGGATACCTGGTGCTGTAACAAATTTTGATTGTTGGATCTCGGTGTTTTGCCTCAGGAATGAGTCAGTGGTCAAATAAGGGAATAGACCTTGGGGCTAGCTGCAAGAATGTAATCTAATGGCTTTTAGCAAGGAGAGGGAAATGGGGAAGGGCAATACCTGCCTGTACCATGTTATCCAAGCTCAGGCCTGTTAGAGAAGCCTTCAGGGGTTAGGACATGGAGTTAGAGAGTTACGGGTTCTGCTATTGCTAGATAATCCTTGAGTTCCCAGACTACATGTCACGTACTGAAGAGAACACTGTGGTGCATGCATCAAGCTCCTTAGTATCGTCATATGAAACTGTGTTTCTTCGTGGTTTATTTCCTGTGAATGACGGGATCTCTGAAAAGTGTCTTAGTTACAGAGCTGCTCCTTACCTTAAAGGAATTCATTTGGCGAAGGGACAGAGGCAGTGAAGCGTTGCTCCTCGACAGTATCAACAGCAGTTCCAAGCAGGTTGCAGAGGGCAGGGTTAAAGGGTGGACGCTAATGTCGCTTTCCCATGAACTGGCAAGCCTGAAACACACAGATATGTTAACTTCCATAAATGCATAGTCAGAATTACTCTAAAAATTATGACATAGAGGAAAACTCATTTGTGTGTGTGAATATGTGTGTGGAGAGTATATAAAGGTAGAAATAAAAATATATCAAAAATTCACGAGGCTGGGCTTGGCACTTACTGCCAAGCCTGAGAACTTGAGAAAGATGCCCACATGGTGAAAAAAAAGAACTGACACCTGCAGGTTATCCTGTGACCTCCGGCGTGTGCTGTGCCATGCATGCATGCACAAACACACACACAAACAAAAAAAAAAAACCCACACAGAATAAACTTTTTATATTTACAAGGTAAATGTCCAAGACATTTTTATGCTGTTGCTGGCATAAAAGAGACAGATTACTCATTTTTCAGTAATCAAAGTAAAATAGTCATATGACATGCAGGCCTATTGGAGTGAAGCCTGGTTGGAGGAGAGGGGTCATGATATTTAATTTATTTTAATAAATAAAGCTTCCCTGAAGACCAGAACGCAAAACAGTCACACCAGTCAACCATACAGGCCAGCCAGTGGTGGCACACACACCTTTAATCCCAGCAGTCATACTAGTTAGCCATAGAGGCCAGGCAGTGGTACACCTTTAATCCCAGCACTTGAGAGGAATATAAGACAGGATGAGACAGGAACTTGCTCTCTTCCAGTCTGAAGATTTCACAGAGGTAAGAGCTCTCTAGTGGTTGGTTGCTTTGCTTTTCTGATCTTCAGGTTGAACCCCAATCTATCTCTGGGATTTTATTATTTGTGCTACGGGGTGGGGGGCAGTAACAGCTAACACATTAAATGCCTCCCATGTTCCACATGCTTTCCCCCACACAGAATGCTGTGATAACCCTTCAGCCACCTGCGCAAGAGCTGCCACCTCCATTTTATAGATGTGGAAACATTCTTAGTGTGGAGGACCTTAGGAAACGTCTGGGTCGGTGACTTTCAAACTTTTAAAGGGTTAGGATCCTTTTGTTCCAAAGTCTTGCAACGGGCCAACTGTCATGCAAATAAAAGCAAAGGCGCTGTTTGAAGAGGTTGGACTGGCAGGATGCTGCCCTTTATCCTTCACAGGGGCCTTTGAAGAGGCTCTGTGAGGCTCTGCAATCTGCGGAGCCCATCTGAGAACTCTTTCATGTAAGAGAGCAGGAAACCGAGCGCTGACACTAGATAAGGCAAGAGGCGCTGTCTGAGATGAGGCAGCCATGGAGAGAGCGGTAAGGCGGCCTCTGGAGCCCTGACGTGCAACTTTCCATTTAATGATAAAAATCCAGGAGACAATGATGAGAAAACAATATACAGAAGCAGTCGCTTTTGCTTCTGTTTGCTTGAGGATTCCTGGTGTGATGCCTGCTAGAGCGCTTTGCCACCATTCTCAGTCTTAAAGAAAATCACATATAAAATACATACTTTGTAAACAGATGTATTCCTTTGGCATTTTTCTGAAGCTTAACCTATGCAAGTCTAACTTTATACACACCAGCGGTACCTGGTAGCAGCTTGGGGGAAGCACCGGTGGCTGAGGCATGACCAACTTCAACACTGTGGAGGTGAGTCGTGATGAGGATTTAACTCTATCACCAAGCATTTATTCTGCTCATCCATTTCTGCTGTGGGTGGCAGAGCTAACTCTGCCAACTGGGTGGACTAGAATAGACTGCACTCATTCTCCTATATAAGACCCGACTTCAGCAAGGATGTGTCTGAATGAATTCTCTGTGCTTCGAAGATTGTTAGTCTATATTGACTGGCTCTGCTACTCTTTCTGCTTTTGCTCATTATTTTGCATGCTCAACATTTCTCTGAAATAGAAATAATGACGCTATCTTTTCAAAAAGTGAAACTTAGGTATAGTCCTGTGGCTCCAGGCTCACTCTCCACCTCTCTCTCTCTGTCTTCCCCAAGCCACCCTTCCTGTCCTGTACAGCACGGAACTAATACTCTGGCCAGTAGAGGAACCTTCTAGGTCTGAAGATATTCTTCCAGTGGGCTTGAACTCCTCCTAAAGGATGCGCACAATGTCATTTCCTTGGAGAGACCCTGCTTCTCATTGCCTAATGGCACACTTCTATCTATTACAGCACTTCCCACTGCCCTAGCGGTGTTCTTATTTGGAATGTGTCACCATCTCTCCCCCTCCAGGACCAGGCTTAAACATGAATGGATTCCTCTTACTCTGCAGTCTTATTTGGAGATAAATATTAGGAAGTTGCCTCAAAGCTGCTTCTTTGACATACACCCTTAGTTTTGTTTTTCAGTTCTGGGGATCAAACCTACGGTCTGTGCACACCAAGTAAGTGCTTGACCACTGTGCTACATCCCCGTTCCCACTCACAATATCATCACCTTTTAAGGCATAACAGAAATGCCCGGGGCTGGAGAGATGGCTCAGAGGTTAAGAGCATTGCCTGCTCTTCCAAAGGTCCTGAATTCAATTCCCAGCAACCACATGGTGGCTCACAACCATCTGTAATGAGGTATTGTGCCCTCTTCTGGCCTGCAGGCATACACACAAACAGAATATTATATACATAATAAATAAATATTTTAAAAAAAGAAATGCCCCCCACACACACAACTGTATGTTTAAAAACAATTTAAGCACTCAGAATTTATACTTTCAAACCTACCACCCACAACTGGACTCACTGAAGCTATTTACATTCTGAAATGTTTAAATGTATAGCAAAAATATTTGTTTCAAACCCTCATCAAAGCCACATGACACTTCCTTAGCATGTGAATGTCACTTGGAGCTCTCCAGTGAGCTCTGACACCTAACCCAGGCTAGCCATAGGCCTTTAAGAAGGGTTTCTTATACAAATCAAAACAATTCTGAGATTCCATCTCACACCTGTAAAGATGGCCAAGATAAAAAAAAAAAAAAAAAAAACACTGATGACAACTTATGCTGGAGAAGTTGTGGGGAAAAGGGAACACTCCTGCATTGCTGGTGGCAATGCAAGCTGGTACAGCTCCTTTGGATGTCAGTGTGACAATTTCTCAGAAAATTAGGAAACAGCCTTCCTCAAGACCCAGTAATACCACTTTTGGGTATCTATCCAAAGGATGCTCAATCGTGCCACAAGGACATGTGCTCAACTATGTTCATAGCAGCTTGTTTGTCATAGCCAGAACCTAGAAATAATCTAAATGCCCCTCGACCAAAGAATGGATAAGGAAAATGTGGTACATTTACACAATGGAATACTACATAGCAGAAAAAAATAATGACATCTTGAATTTTGCAGGAAAATGGATGGAGGTAGAAAACATTATTTCGAGTGAGGTAACCCAGACACAGAAAGACAATTATCACATGTACTCACTCATAGGTGGTTTTTAAACATGAAGCAAAGGAAACCAGCCTACAAACCACAGTCCCAGAGAACTTAGACAACAATGAGGACACTAAGAGAGATTTACATAGATCTAATCTACATGGGAAGTAGAAAGTAGAAAAAGACAAGATCTCCTGAGTAAATTGGGAGCATGGGGACCTTGGGGGAGGTTTGAAGGGGGAAAAGAGAGTCAGGGAAGGTAGCAGAGAAAAATGTAGAGCTCAATATAAATCAATAAAAAAGTGAAAAAAAAAGAATAAAAAAGTGTCTTGACTGAAATGAGCACTGCTGGAGCCTGCTGTACTGTGGGAGAGCACACTCAATGCAGGACCACTTTCTCGTCATTTTCCATTCCCTTTTTGGCAGTAATATTTTTGCAAGTCGAGTAGAAAACAATAAATACACAAATAAATATTTTAAGAGTTGTCTGGATTTATTATGGTTGTAAGATGTTCTCTACAATGTGTGCTTAAATTTTATAAGTGCAGACCTTAGGTTTCTTCCATTGTTTATCCTGTGCCTAACACATCCAGACAATGAGCCAGGCATACTGACTGTATCTGTTGTCTCATTTCCTAGAGGGGCCCTGACTGGCAGACTGTTTATTCCAGCAGTCAGAAAGGTTTTATGATTGTCAGCAGCACCACATGGTGAGTGAAACTGGTGGAACCAGAGTAGTCAGCTTGGCTTGAATTCAAAGCAAATGATGTCCCTATCACTCTACATGGGCATCTGAGGATGGTGTGGAGATTGTCATCCTCTCTATGCAGAAAGATGCAGACCCTTGGCAACTGGATGTGCTGATGCCCATCCCTCCGGACACCAACCTTTTAGCTTATAATGTATGGAGCTCAGTATATTTTCACTCTTTTATAAGAAGTTATTTTTTATCTTTCTCAAGATATTACTTTATTAATGAAGTATTCCAAATTTGAATTCAAAAGGTAATGGAACACAGACAGGAAAATATTCATATTAGATGAACATATCTCTATCTCAGGTAAAAAAGGAAACAGTATAGCACATCAATGGCTATTTTCCTTAGAGGGAAATAACTGTCATTTTGTTCTCCTTCATATCTGCCCAGAAATAAGCTATTTTCATGATGCTGCTATCAATTCTGGTATAGACAAAGGCATGTTTCAATGTTGAGTAAAGGTTCTAACATTCTAAATGGCGGTGGTGTAAACCATTAAAAAGGACATTCAAACAAAAATGAAAAACTTTAGCACTGCCTTATCATTCACCAGCAAGTCATTCCGGCTAAGCACACTACAGCAAGGGTACTTCAGAAAATCCTGAGGTTAGTTCTTGATGCATGTAATAATATGTGAGAGCAATACCTCATGTACTATGCTACAGCAATATTTCATGTACTATGTTACAACAATACCTCATGTAATATGTTACAGCAATACCTCATGTAATATGTTACAGCAATACCTCATGTACTATCTTACAACAATACCCCATGTAATATGTTACAGCAATACCTCATGTAATATGTTACAGCAATACCTCATGTAATATGTTACAGCATCGTGATTTACATTCCTATACTGATAGTGGCAAGAGTTCCATGGAAAAGTAGTTATCCATGGCTCTATGTGATTATGAACATTTGCATGGTTTTAACCCAGCTCTTCAGACATCTTGTGAGTTAGCAGTTTTCCTTACTAAAGCCCATGAAGGGAAAGCCTACTGTCCTGATCCCAGAGCCAGGAAGTGATGGAAAGAAACACAAGCATGACCCCACATTCTGTGCTCTACCACAGCAACTATACTAGATATGACGCGGTTGCTTCCATCCCAAAAGATTGTAACCTAACTTCCAGGTATCCTTAACCCCTCACTTGAAGCAATGTGAATAAAGTTATAATGCAATTAGACCAAGAAGCCAGACTTAAGCTGAATCGGGTTTCTCATACCTGACCCAACAACTAGTCCTACAGCACGTTATCTGTCAATGCTAAAATTTACCAAATGCCTTTAATTTTAATCATTCCAAATATTATTTTAATCGCATTAGTACACAGGCAAAGTATTACATGAAAAATAAAAGCAGTTGTTTAGGAGAGTAAGAGTCCTGGCTATCTTTCCTCTAAATCTTTAGATAATATTTTCACAGCTTTTTTCAATTAAGAAAGCAGTGTGGGGGTGGCAGAAAGAAGAGACAGGACAGATGCACAAGAGGGGAAGACGTTGGGACATGCTTAACATTCAGTTTACGTTAAAGCAATCACCAGTTACATTACACAGATTTTCAGACACATGTTGACGAAGACGAGGTGTCACTTGTGGCTATCTACCCGTGACTCAAACACTGGCATTAATATCTGATCATGAAGAAGATCAAAGCCTCTTGTGAAACACAGGGCAGAACCTGGCTTACTTCTGGCATTTCCTGCAAAGCATCGAAACTATTAGATGGGAATCAGTCTTTCTCCTAGGAATCAACAGGAAAGATACTTCAAAGGGAACAAGGAACCAAACACCAGTCAAAAGTTATTTCCGTGACTTTTAAGCACTGGGAAGGAAAAGCTTTCCTAAGAGACCAGAACTGTCAGTTGGGTGACCTGGGTCTGAGAGACTAACATGCAAGCTGAGGACACGCGGCCCACTTTTCTAAACCTTTGCATCAGGAAAATCCCCAGAGTCATAACTACAGGGCCTGTCTATTCTGAGACAACAAAGAGGGGAGAAAATGTCGTGCTTTCTTTTCCAACAAAAATGGTGATATTGAGAACAAACAAGGCAATCGATATCAGGAAAATAACCCAGAGAAATAGAAGGAGGAAACATGGAAGGAAGTTGTTCAGTCCAATGTGAACTGGACTGACAGAGAAGACATAGAAGTGTAGTGCAAAATGTTCAACATATGGTATGAGACAAAAATAATAAGATGAGGAATGGCAGTGGTGATCGGAGTCTTACTAAAGCGCAATCATGTCTATTATGTCCTATAACGGAGGGGCCGTCATGGCCATGAAGGGAAAGAACTGTGTGGCCATCGCCGCGGACAGGTGTTTTGGGATCCAGGCCCAGATGGTGACCACAGATTTCCAGAAGATCTTTCCCATGGGTGACAGGCTGTACATAGGCTTGGCCGGCCTGGCCACCGACGTCCAGACACTTGCTCAGCGCCTCAAGTTCCGGCTGAACCTATATGAGCTGAAGGGAGGTCGGCAGATCAAGCCCTACACCCTCATGAGCATGGTGGCCAACCTCTTGTATGAGAAATGGTTTGGTCCCTGCTACACAGAGCCTGTCATTGCCGGGTTGGACCCGAAGACTTTTAAGCCCTTCATTTGCTCTCTAGACCTCATTGGCTGCCCCATGGTAACTGACGACTTTGTGGTCAGTGGTACTTGCTCCGAACAGATGTATGGGATGTGCGAGTCTCTCTGGGAGCCCAACATAGATCCAGAACACCTGTTTGAGACCATTTCCCAAGCCATGCTGAACGCCGTGGACCCGGATGCTGTCTCGGGCATGGGTGTCATTGTCCACATCAGTGAAAAGGACAAGATCACCACCAGGACAATGAAGGCCCGGATGGACTAACCCTGTGCTCTGGTCCCGGTTTCCTTTTGTTATTTTTCTTTTTAATAAAATTGCGTTTCTTTCAAAAAAAATAATAAGACGAAAGATGTTAACGTAGATCTTTTATCTCTAGCCTAGCACTTTTGTAGATGATATGGCCCCTTTAATGCTAGAACCAAAGACAACAGTGTATAAGAGATATCTAAATATAATGTTTTTCAGGCCTGTAGATGCCAGGAACTCAACTGATAAACTATAATAACGGTAAGTTCACTGGTTTAATCCCACAATGTAAGAAACCAGGCATGGGACCACAACTGAGCCATAGAATCACGAGCATAAACCTGTTTGATATGTAAATTGTCCAAGCAAACGAACTTTAGAACTTCTTTCAAGGACACAACACAGCAAAATAACTAAATAGAATGCTACTATGATTCTGATTAGTCATGCTAACACCACTACCCTCACTAAATCGTACCAGTCCATGCATTCCACAGCCCCGGACTCCACCCCAAGAGTTGTAAGGTGCTGCAGGTCTGAAACTCTAGCACTTGGAAGGCAGAGAAGGGAGAAATAAAAGTTGAAAGTCATCCTTGGCTATACAGAGAGTTCAAAGCCATCCAGAGCTACATGAGGCTATGATGGAGAGGGGGAAAGGGAGAAACAGAAAGACAAAGGTAGAGAACTAACTCGTAAAAACAGACAATAAATATATGTACCTAATACATTTTAAATATAATTTATTAAGTAATAAACAATACCCACATGAAATTTTTTCTCTGGAAAATTTGAAGAAAACTTGATTAAAAAAATCATACTAATTCTCTTGAAAGCCAGAATGTGGGTACATGATTCTTGAAAGTTCTACTTTACAAACTGCCAGGAAGACCTCTGGCCTTGTGAAGGGAAACCTCCCACATATCAAAAAGTTCAGGGGAGGACTAAGAGAGCTGCCAAAACACACGGGAAAGCCTGGCAAGATCCTCAGCACAGCCCAAACCCAGCATTATACCTGCCCTCTCAACACTCTGGGGTGGAGGAATGGGGATAAGAAGAGCAAGGTCTTCCTCAGCTATAGAGCCAGCCTGAGCTGGAAGAAACCCTATCTTAAAAAGAAGTTCTAGGGAGACAGCTCTGCTTTAAATAATGTAGTAATGGGGAGGAGAGATGGCTCAGCAGCTAAGAGCACTAGTTTGCGCTTGCAGAGGACCTGGGTTCAATTCCTAGCACCCGCATGGTTAGATGGCTCATAACCATTCATAACTCTAGTTTAGGGGATTTAATGCCCTCTTCTGACCTCTATGGGCACTGCATGCACATGGTGCACATACATACGTGAAGAAGGAAAAACATTCATAAAGTAAATAAATATAAAAAACATACCGATAAACCCATCTCAAAAATTAACATACTAATTCTTGCCCAGAAATTGAGATTTTGCTTGATAAAAATGACCACATTGTTGCAAGATACTAGTTGTTGAGAAAACAAGAATATACTTAAAGCCAAACAACCAAAACACACAAATCAATAACAAAAATCTAGAGGATTCCAAATATATTCCTTTGGTTTATTAATGGTTTTATTTGGAGACTCGGAAGTTTGTGTTACAATGTAGCCCATGCTGGCCTCAAAAATCACCGTAGTTCTTTTATTTTTTTGGATTTTTTGAGACAGGGTTTCTCCGTAGCTTTTTGGTTCCTGTCCTGGAACTAGCTCTTGTAGACCAGGCTGGCCTCGAACTCACAGAGATCCGCCTGCCTCTGCCTCCCGAGTGCTGGGATTAAAGGCGTGCGCCATCACCGCCCGGCTAAAAATCACTGTAGTTCTTAAGTGCTGGGTTTACAGATGTGAGGTCCTGGGGATTGAATCCAGGGTTTGTGTATACTAAGTAAGTACTCTGCCAACTGAGCTACTTTAAAGAGAATCTAGTCTATGAACAAGCCTCTCTGAAACTTCCTAATTGGGGTAATATCACTGAAAACATAGAATTGGAAGCCCATTTAAAGAGGCCAGCTGCTCACTTAGAGCAAAAAAAAAACCAAAAAAACAAAAAAAAACAAAAAAATCCTTTGTGCCATACAAATTTTCAAACACACAAAAGTAAAAGACAAGTCTAGCCAGCTCATGCTCATGAAACTGAGAAAAACATGGAGCAAGCCCTGTAGACTAATCCACTCCATCTGCTCTTAATGTCTGGTTTTCAGTGGATTCTAAAAACCAGTGAGTTACGGGCATCAAGGGCATCTCTGCCAGGCATCAGCCACCACAGGAAATCTCATATGTGCTTGTGCAAACCGATGGAGCTCTCCTAATCTCCAATCACCTTTCTCAGTGCCTATCCCATAAAGATCCCCAGGCCCTACCTTTGGACAGGTGAATTGGACACAGGCCCTCCTATCATTACAAACGTTCCTTTTGTAAAGTTCATTTCCCCCCCATGATTGACTCACTATGTGTCAGGCGGGGTTTAGTAGCATTTCCAACAACCAACTTCAAACCCTCTGTTCTAAACAGTCTAGAAAATAATCTACAAAAGCTGTACTTTTGGTTCTGAATGAGCCCATTTATTACTTACATAGGAAGCCAAAAGTATAAGTTGTTAGAAGCAGAGAGACAGCAAAGCAGCTTTAAATTGGTTGCTTAAAACATCCAACGGGAAGGAGTGCTGCAGCTCAACAAAAGGCAACATCATCAAACCAGGGACTGAAAAAAGCCCAGCAGAAGTCAACAGGGGAACGGCAGAGTTCCTGACTGAGAGTGTCCCCGATGGAGCAGAGTGGCCTTGCCAATAAAGCTTCCAAGGAAAAGAACAAATAGCAGTAGCTAAATAACACCTTCAATATGGGTACTTACTAGCACCCAGCAGAGACTGATTTTAGGTAGTCCAAGAGTCCTAGGCAGATTTTTCTCCATCCTCTCCACAGACGAGCTTCTACCTCGTCCCTCCCACAGTCGACATTTTTAGTCTGGGATAAGCACAGCCACCTTAAATGGAAGTTTACCTGACAATTATTGTTTATTCTTTTTTGGTTTTTTGAGACAGGGTTTTTCTGTGTGTCCCTGGCTTTCCTAGAACTCACTCTGTGAGTTCAGGTGCTAGCTTAGACCTGAAATAATCACACAGAAACTGTATAATCCCAAATGCTGGGATTGAAGGCATGCACCACCAATGCCTGGCTTGACAATGTTTTTAAAACCCTTAGTTGCTTGCTGTTTTCCCCTTCCTTGTTACAGAGTCTGGGGGCAGCCTGCCCCAGACAGGGAGTCCTGGAGGATATCTGAAATAAAGGTGCTAGACCCAACTCACCAATATAATGTTCATTACACCATTATTCTCTCAGAACATATGTCCTGAATTACTCTGGAGGAGATTGTAGACAACAGATCTTCAAAAAATGATCCTTTCTTTGAAAAGACACCCACCATATAATTATACTACTTCACAAAAAAGAAATAATTCACTATTATTCAATCTGTAATCAGTGTTTAAATGGCTCCAATTGATTTATTAGTATGTCTACAGTTTGAGTGTAGACTAAAATACACTGCAACAGGTTGACAACATATTTTAAGTCATTGGCAAACTGTGCACCGTCTACTGCATGACTGCATCAGTATGAAGGGTTCAGAGTAGGTAAGTGCATAGAGACAAAGGAGATCAGAGGCTTCCAGATGACAGAGCAGAATGCCATGGGCCAGGACTTCACTGAAAGATCAGACAGTGGTGGTTTTACAGCTTCCAGAATATACCAAAACCCACTGAACTGTACCTTTAAAAAAGTAATTCTGTGGTGTATATATTATACTTCAGTTTAAAAGGGGGAACTTAAAAACAATATCAATACCTTTAAAGAGATAATTTTATGGTATACATATTATACTTCAATTTAAAAAGGGGGACTTGAAAACAACATTAAATTAGCTTTAGGAATACCAACAGATCTACTTGACCCTTTTCAGGATGGGTGAGTATTGGAGGCACTGACTGACATAATCGTAGAGCAAGGCACTCCCAAGAAAAATTCCGACAGAAACACATTAAAGTCTCTATTTAAAATTCACCCTGAGCAATGTTTGCTTTCAAACAGATGACTATGAGACAAGCTGGCTCTACACCATATTGCTTTACCTACAAAATACTTTTTATATTTTATTTACACTTTTTTTGCATGCATGAGCATGTGTGTGTTTGCTGTGTGTCTCAGGGCATGTGTTGAGGGCAGAGGACAACCTGGAGGAGTTAGTTGGTTTTCTCTTTCTGTCACATTGATTCTGGGGTTCAAGCTCAGGTTGTCAGGCTTGGAAGCAAGTATTTACCTACTGCGTCACAGTGTTGGCCCACAAAATAATTCTGAAACATTTATTTGTATTCATTATTTTTACCACTGTTCCCTGTCTCAGCCAGGAAAGCAGTCTCCGAAACACCCATCTTGTCAGGCTGCCATTTCCAATCTTTTGTCCTTCCTTTATTTTTCCCTCATTTAAAGACTATAATTTCTCCCAATTAGTTTCCTCATTTAAAGACTATAATTTCACCCTACTATTATTTTGACACAACCGTAGATTCACATGCTGTTGAAAGAGATGAAAGAAAGATAAGAGACCAGAGGAATAGCCATCCATAAGGCGCTTGCCATGCAAGCACCTTATGCCGTCTAAGTAGAACTTCCAGACATAAGAGTCAGACACGGTGGCTTCTCACTCCAGGGGTCGGGAGGCAGAGACAGAGTGATCCCTGGGGCTCACTGGCCAGGAAGTCTAGCCTAACTGATGAGCTCTAGGCCAGTGAGTGACCCTGTCTCTAAAGAGCTGGGCAGCAGGCTGTGAGTGATATCCAAGGCTATCCTCTGGCTTCCATAGACACATGCACTGAAGTACATCTGGTTATACACATCTAAAAAAAATTAGAGATTCTATCTTTGATTCAGTTCCTCTTAGTGGTAAGAATCTGAAAGTAGAATTTATCACCATTGACAGTCCAGTCCAACAGGTATAGCAAACAACTCTCTCTCACACTCCTTCCATCCCTCCCTCCCCCCTCCCTCCCCCCTCCCTCCTTCCCTCTCTCCCTCACCTTCCCCCCCTCCCCGCTCTGTGTGTAAGTAGCTGCACTAAGTTCCATCACCCGTGCAGATGTGCAGATTCCTGTGCCCACACCGACAGCTCCACATCAAGGATCTGTGGGTCTTGTGGGTCTTTTCAAGGCAGCCACCACCCTTCCTCCCTCTCCCCACCCACTACCAATCACTGATCTGGTCTTCAGCTTCGTGGTTTTGCTACTCCAGGGACATCCTATCAATGGATTCATACAGCATGGAGCTTTCTGGGGCTCTGCATTTTCTTTAGGATAAAAATCCTAACCACAAATGCTGGACCACATGATAAACAAAAGCATTTTCTTAATTTTAATGCAATCAAACATATATCACCTTTTTTCTTTAAGTTTAGCACCTTTTTTGCATCCTGTTTGAAAAATATTGTATGGAATTTTAAGGGATTTTAATGCCTTCTCTGCTCCTTCAGCCACTCCTACTTCCTCCTCTTCCTTCGCCATCCCTGACTGCCATTGTCAACTATGGTACTACAGCAAATCCTATGTAGGGGCTCATGCTGGAGGCCTCCAAATTACACCCTGGACATTGTTTTTTTCTTGTCTCCCTGCAATGAACAATGCTACAGTAATGCTTCTGTTTCACCTGTAAGTCTTGACATTTGTGTACCCTGATGTGTACAAACTGGATTCTAACTGTCAGAGTTCCAGGAGAGGACTTAGCGGGCAAATGTCCTGTCAAATTGACCAGGTATCTGTAGCAAGATATACACCACTTGACAATTTACAACAATCCTCAGAAGTATTTATCTCATACTCCCACCAACAATGAACCAACAGACGGAATTTTTAAAGGTTGGGTGGAAAACAGTCTATCACAAGATCTATTTGGTTTACATGTGCCTGATTCTAGTGGACCGGAGTCTCCTCTGACACATTTGTTGCCCCTACCTCTACCCTTCATGCTGGGGTTTGAACTCAGGACTTCATGAACGTTACAGCTTTTTTGTTTGTTTTTAACTTATTTCAAATTTGTGTGGCATAAGCCACTGTGCAACTCTAAGGGTGTCCTTAGATCCACCCTAAGATGCTGTATTGCGGAACTGTAACTAACCTTCCTCTACAAGAGGGGAGTTGGTAATGACATAAAATTCAGCTAAAATGAATTAATCCTGGTCAATCTAGTTACTAGTCACTGACTTGCATAACCTTAAATCCCAAGTGGCCTTTTCTGAACCATTAGAAGACAAATCCTAGTGACTAAGATCTGAGAGGTTCCTGAAATTCTTATCCATTAAAGGTTAGGTCTTCAGTCTGTAAGTTTATTGCGGATGGGGGTGATATGTCAAAGAGGAAGGGTATCACAGGAAGAAGCTGGTCACACGGGGCATTCTCTAAAAGGAAATTACAAGACCTTGTCCCTCTCTTCACTTCCCAGCAGCCGCAAGGTAAGCAGCTGCCTCTGCCACACGTTCCCCTCAAGCCGTTCAGCTTTGCTCCAAGTCCTCAACCAAAAGATGGGCTGACTACGAACTGAAATGTCTGAAGTCCAAAACCAAAGTAACCCATCCATTCCTCTCTTGAAGCTGATTATCTTGGTGTTTTATCACAGTACCTGACACCAATCCACTGTGTGTTCCATGAGCAGTGCCTGTGCAGGGGTTCTGGACTTAGCAAGCTTAACAGTTCAGACCTTTTTGAGAAGTCACGTGTCAACGGAACTATGGTAGTGCTGCCTTTAAGTCACGTTTAAAAAAATCACATGGAAGCAATGGGAGCTATGTGTGGAGGCACCCTGGTTTGAACCCACACATTTAAAGACAGTACATAACCCCCAAATATAAATGTGCATGAAAGTGGAGTTTGGTATTCTCTCTCTACTGTGTCTTTACACGGCAGAGCTCTACAATTTCAGAGTTATAAGCCAAATGATGTGCTTTAGTAGGGCATTTCTATTTTTGAAATGCAAACATGAATCATTCACATGAATGCAAAAATGTAAAATTATATATATATGTAATTTATTTTTACAAAAAAATAGCTTACTGATGGCACATGCATTAAATCCCAGCAACCAGGATGCAGAGGGAAGTTGATCTTACAAAGTTCTAGGTCAGTTAATAGCTGCACAAAGCCCCCTCCACACACACACACACACACACACACACACACACACACACATATATACACAGAGAGAGAGAGAGAGAGAGAGAGAGAGAGAGAGAAGAAGGAGGAAGAGAAAAACTTACTCTCTTTAAAAAACAAAACTATGATATAACCCAAACCATTACCAGTTAAGTTTTAAAGGAAACCTATTTAAAAGCATTGTGGTAAAGGTTATGCTAAAAGCCATTTGAAGCCATAAAAGCAACATGCTAGTAGGTATTTGTAAATCTGTATGTTGTTGTTTCTGTTGTGGGTAACTTTATCAAAAAGTTTACTCAAAAATCCCACAATTTGTATGATTAACTAAAGCACCAATCTCTAAAAAAAATGAAAGTGGAACAATTTTATATAAGTCAAGAGAATCAACTTCCAAGTTATCTGGGACAGAGAAAACATTTCTACCAATTGCAAACCAATTCCTCCTTAAGCATCTGACTTGCATATAACTAAATACCTGATTAAAATGAAAACAAGTAGTATGATTTACTAAGGCAACCAAGAAAGTCGCCTAAACTTTCCAAGTGTGATTTACTCGTCACCTGAAACTTAGAGAAGGCTGTACGGCACTGGTCAATACGCTCCAAAGGTTGTGCGAACTAAGAACCAAATGCTGTAAAATGGGGGCTTTCGGAAACTAACTTCATTTCATTCATTATAAAAGGCCGTTGCTGTTAGTTTTGTTTTTTTCCACCACAGCCTGGAATCTAGCTCTCTCTAACTGATTCTCACTATTTTACACTGCATTTATTTTAAGAGACTGTTCTCAAAAGTTGGTACCAAGGCAGGAAAAAGAAACTTAAGATGCTGATTATCCCTGAAGAGAACGGGAGAGCGTAACTGTGTGGGTGTGTTAACGATGGGCTACTCTGAAGTCAGCATTCTGGGACAGTGAAGGAACTAGGCAGCCAACTTTACCAACATTAGACAAGCTAACTTGTTCTTTAATCAATCAGCAATACTAATATAACCCACTGGCCACGAAACACTACCCTCCTCCGAAGCTACTCATCTTGTAATGAAAATTATTCATGAGTGTTAAAGTAAGAAAATATTGGGGTTTTTTGACTAACATATTTTTAA
Organism: Chionomys nivalis; assembly: GCF_950005125.1. Classification (NCBI taxonomy): domain Eukaryota; kingdom Metazoa; phylum Chordata; class Mammalia; order Rodentia; family Cricetidae; genus Chionomys; species Chionomys nivalis. Next base: position 84,530,461 of record NC_080089.1, read on the forward strand.
AAAAAAACCAACAACAACAACAAAAAAAGATTCTGAAAGTCAGCATAAAATAGCTTCAGTTGGGTTTAGAAGAACACACTCCAATTCCAATACTCAGTCCAGGCAGGAATTTTATCAAACATTTAAGGCCTAAGCTGCACAGCAAAGGTCTATCTCTAAATATCAAACATGCAAAATGACAAGCCAAACGAAATAGCTTAATTAATTTTAAAATAATAAAAATGTAACTAAAAAAACTGTTCAGTTTTGATAAAAGCATTCAAAACACAGACACACACACACACACTTTAGTATATATGCATGCTTTAGTAAAAATAAGCCCATTTTTCCATTGAAAAGATCCAAACTACACTTTTGATACCCAAGTTTATCTCTTATATAGAATGTAAGCATAGTTCTCTTACGTATGTCTCCATTATTTACAAGAATTTTAAAAATGAGCAAAATAAGTCATTAAAGTATGAAGTTCCTAAAGTCAAGGCCAATCTGGCTTGGAAAATAGTTACAATGTTTTGGTAATAAAAAAAATCATTCCTTAGTATGGATAAGGCTCTAGGCTCAGTTTCCAAGTCTCTCCTCCCTAGTTAAAAGCAAAATAAAGAACAGCACATGACACCAATATTAATCCACGTAAACTCAAAATTAAATTGCCTAACAATGTCACTATGTATATGCATGTCTTGTAAAGAAGAGAGCCCACATGTGGGCTGTCTGTGGGGACTGGGACCATAGGAGTCTCAGGTGCCTATTGGGCCACCTGTTAGTCATTCTTTTTTACATGTATTTATTTCTCTGTCTCTTTCTATATTGTAGTTCTGGGGACTGAACTCAGGTCCTGAGTCTTGGTGGGCAAGCTTTATCTGGTGAGCCATCTTTCAGGTCATTCAATTTTTAGTTAAGATGATTTACCTGAAACTAACTCAGTAAGTAGTTTACTCCATGGAAAGAAAAAAAAAGGTACTTAATAACCCGAACTGAAAATTCCAGGCCTTTCCATCATTGGCAACACTGAAGTTTATCCAGTTATGTGAATGAACAAATTTGATGGCTGCTGTATTCATAAGTTGCTTTTCCCACACAATAGAAAGGAGAAAACAAATCATAAACAAGTGATTACTGGAGGTGACCCGAGCAGGTATGCTCTCCATTATTAAGGGAAGGATAAAGACATATCCATAGAACTAGAAAGACATTTCTTCTAAGTGCTAAGAAAAAAGAAAAAACTCACACCCAAAACACATGAAGCAATAGTATTCCTGTAATTTCCATTAACCAGGAACACAGTAAAAGTGAAAGCCATTTGCTTTGCTGAAAGAAAGTAGTGAATAGGGCTCCTTTGGAAAGACTTCAAGTGCCCAGCCAGACACTCCACGCAGCCTCCATTCACGGAGTCATTGTTTCCAATCAAATCCTGAGAATGGCCAGTCTGCCTGGAGCGACGAGCCGAGTAGGTCTTGCAACCTAATCACAGCCAGCTTAAGACTTACAGGCTCAACAGCTGTTTTAACAGTTGGGTTTCTCCAAAATTAAAATATTCTATTCCTGACAGTGCCTAGCAACTCAACTGCTAAAACAGCTGCTCAACTTGAAGAGTTAAAATCAAGTGTGCATCCAGCTTCCTCCGACCCGCAACTGCGAGGAGACCCTTTCAGAATAGAAGCCCCTTTCAGAATAGAAGCTCTAAATCGCAAGCTCCTGTTGACATTTTCCAACCTGCTTAAATTTTCATACTTGCACTGCCTGTCACGATGACCTTCAGCCAACATTTCTGCCATCACCTCTCTTGGAACCTGTCCTTTGTGTTCTCTGTATGCTCAGCCAGCACAGCCGCCTGGAGCTCTCTACTTCCTCCACCTAGCTACTTATACTTTACTCCCCCTTCTGCCATCTCAATGGCATTTTCATTCTGTTGAAACAGTCCAAGACTCTGTTAAGTGAGATATAACTTCCAATGACATCCGAGTTTAACTCTTGACACAGGCTAAAATCATCTGAAAAAAGGGAACCTCAATTGAGAAAATGCCTGCACAAGGTCAGACTGTAGACAAGCCTCCCTGTAGGGCGTTTTCTCAATTAGTGATTGACGAGGGAGGGCCCAGCCTATTATGGGTGGTGATATACCTGGGCAGATGGTCCTGGGTTCTATAAGAAAGCAGGTTGAGAAAGCCCTGGAGAGAAAGCCAGTAAGCGGCACTCCTCCATGGCCTCTGCCTCGGCTTCCGCCTCCAGGTTCCTGTCCTGTTTGAGTTCCTGTCCTGACTTCCTTCAGTGATGAATGATCACTTCGGTGATCTGGAAGTGTAAGTCAAATAAACCCTTTTCTCCCCAAGCTGCTTTGGTCATGGTGTTTTATCACAGCAACAGTAAACCTGAGACAGATGTTTAAGAACCAGTTTGAAATGCTCTGTGGCACAGGGCTTTCATTTTGGATCAATATATAGATCCTTCCAAACTCTGCACTTGTCATCAAATTATCTATCCCTACTTAGCAACACAGAAACCTTCCCCTACATGTAAATTATCAATAATGATTATTTAACATCTCCTGAATGTCCACCTCTTGACCTAACCTTCTTAGGAGTGTGTGTGTGTGTGTGTGTGTGTGTTCAAATGCACACATCAGGTTCCTGTGTGTACTAAGTATGCACTTACTGTCCACTGAGCCACACACACAGCCCATTTTATCCAATCTTTCTATTTATCCATCTGCTTTCTCACCTCTGCCAACTGACAAGACATAACCAACCCAAACAGACCCAGATAAAGCTCTTCGAGTCTACAAAAGATCTCGATCCTGACTTTGTAACGTGCCCTCTCCTCTCAAAGGTCTCCACTCTATATAACTCTACTGAGCTACAGATAATTTAAAACCTTAGCTCCTAGGTCTGTCTAAAAATAGATCTACTGCAAGACCCAGACTCATCAAACCCAAACAACTCTCAGAACATGTTTCAAGATCGCAAAATTCTTCCTCTGGTAGCCCCAGGTCTTCGGCTGCATCAGGAACGAAGATGCTGCGTATTAATCTCAGAAACAGTCTCTGGTCCATGCCCCATGTCTCAGCGTGGAGACTATAAGTGAGAGGAGCTCACAGACCTTTAGATGACACAGTTCCAGGGTGAGTGGACTCTGACAGAGGCACCCAGAGAGCTCTAGAAACAGGGCTCTGACCAGGCTGGAAGTCATTTACTAACTCATGCCAAAGCCTACATTACAAATACAATAGCGCTCGAGTTTGTTCATTTGAAAGGCAGCCCTGCCGTCTCTATCCCATTATCATAATTTCGGCACTGAAGACAGCAGCCCCGTCTCCTAACCCTCTCCTGCAGTCAGCCAGTAGACAACTGCATTCTTCCCACTTACAATACTGTTAGGACCAGTTTTCCTTTACGGGGCTAAACATAGAAAAGTTTTCACTTTTAATAAGAGCGCAGATAAATAACCCTAAGTCCCAAAGGGCCTTATTAAAACAGCCTCGTAAAAGTTCTACACTTGCATATGAATTTGAGAAAAAAAAAGTCTACCTAGCAGTTTGTGCTCCTGCTGACTTCTCTAGCCTTGGGGAAGTTATTGTTAAAATTCATATGTCTTGCGATTTCAAATGATTTAAAGCAGTCTATTAGGATAAATCACCATGAAGTACACCCAGAGTAAGACGCTGTTCAAACAAAAATCTCAATTTTAAATACACAAAGTACACACAACGCACCCACTGGGATGTTTAAACAGCATTAAGGTTCTGATACACCAATCACCTAATCACATTCTATCCTTGGAGCCCAGGATACAAAATGTATTTTGTACCAGGTGAATCACTTCCCCTTTCTGTTATCTAGGAGGTCATTTCAACACACTTGACTCTACCCTGGAGAATTAAATTCTACACAGGAAAGTTCCCCCCAAATAGGAAATTAAATCAGGGAGAAGAAAATGAACATTGGTAGTCGGTGCTATTAACCCCGTCTCACTTTCTGTGGAAAGATCTAGACTGACACTATATGTTTAAAGGTGAGAGAATGGTTACAATCAGAACAGAATCTATGTTCAAACAACCAAAGGCTAGGATAGTTTTTTCCTTTTCTTTTTGTTTTTTTGAGACAGAGTTTCTCTGTATAACCCTGGCTGTCCAGGAACTTGCTCTGTAGACCAGGTCGGCCCCGAACTCACAGAGATCTGTTTGTCTCTCCCTCCAGAGTGCTGGGATTAAACATATGTGCCACCACACCTGGCTTTAGTGATAGCATTTTAAAACTGCCTCAGGTCCTGACATCCATTATAATATACTTGGCAATTACTAAGTACTAAATGAGTTATTTAAAAAACAGCTTGTAGGGGCTGGAGAGATGGCTCAGTGGTTAAGAGCATTGCCTGCTCTTCCAAAGGTCCTGAGTTCAATTCCCAGCAACCACATGGTGCCTCATAACCATCTGTAATGAGGTCGGGTACCCTCTTCTGGCCTTCAGGCATACACACAGACAGAACATTGTATACATAATAAATAAATAAATATTAAAAAAAAACAAAACAGCTTGTAGATCAACTTCTGTGATTATTGCTCCATCATACCTGAAGGAGAATTTGAGCCTTGAGTCATTAACTGCTGCTCTATAGCAAACCATGGAAATGTACAAGAAATCAAGGATAGAACTTCGGAGTAGAAACTGGCATTCTGTACTCTGGGTAGTTCTCTCGACATGTGGCTATCCGGCCACATGTAAGAAAGTTTTATATAAAAAGAATAGTCTAATCTTCAAAACCTGGGCCCTCTAGAAACTATCCTATTATTAACTATTAACACCTTGCCCTGATTTTCTCCACGCTAACTATTTCCTATTTTCTCCAACACCGAGTCCAGGAGCTGTGCAATTCTCTCTCCTTGTTGATTTTTGTTTTGATAAATTTATTTATTTCTACATCCTGGCCACAGTTTCCCCTCCTTCCTTTCCTCCCTGTTCCTCCTACTTATCCCCTCCCCTCTATTCCCACCCACCCCCCAATCCACTCTTCCATTTCTGTTTAGGCAAGGACAGGTCTCCCATGAGTATCAACAAAACACAGCATATCAAGTTGCAGTAAAACTGAGCACCTTCCCATGCGTAAAGGTTCAGCAAAGCGACCCAATATGAAGAGTAGGGTCCCAAGAGTCAGTAAAAGAGTTGGCGACAGTGACTGTTCCCACGGTTAGAAGTCCCACAAGAGGACAACTGTCACATGTATGCAGAGTGCCTAGGTTATTCCCATGCAGGCTCCCTGGTTGTCAGTTCAGTCTCTGAATCCCTATGAGCCCAGTTTAGTTGATTCTGTGAGTTTTCTTTGGTGTCCTTGACCCCTCTGGCTCCTACAATCCGTTCTCCCCCTCTTCGGCAGGATTCCCCAAACTGGCTAATGTTTGTCTGTGAGTCTGCAACTGTTTCCAGTAGTTGTTGATGACAATTGGGCTAGGCACCAATCTAGTCAAAGGAGAGGGCCAGTTCAGGGTATATATCTGCTATTGCTAGCAGTCTTAACTGGGAGATTCCCTTGTGCCAGGTTTTGAACGGAACCGAAAAGTACTCACTTTTCAGTAGTCTTTTCATTATTCTTCCCCTCTGCTCCCTGCCCCAAACCTGATTGCTCTTGTTCCTGTCCCCACCCATTCTCAGTCCGCTAACAGAATCTCTTCTAGTTCCCCATCCCAGGGAGTTCCAAGCACCCCCCCCCATGAACCCTACTTGTTACCTAGTCTCTCTTGGTCTGTGGATTGTAGCATTATTATTCTTTATTTTACAACTAATATCCACGTATGAGTACTCACTCATATCATGTTTGTCTTTTTTAGTCTGGGTTATCTCACTTGGATAATTTTTTTCTAGTTCTATCTATTTGCCTTCAAAATTCCTGGTGTCCTTGTTTTTAACAGTTGAGTAATACTCCATTGTATAAATGTACCACATTTTCTTTATCCATTCCTTGGTTGATGAACATTTAGGTTATTTCCAGGTTCTTGCTATTACACATAAAGTTGGTATGAACATAGTTAAGAAAGTGTTCCTTGTGTTACATCCTTTGGGTTTATGCCCAAGTATGAAATAGCTGGGTCTTATGGTTGATTGATTGTCAGTTTCCTGAGAAACTATGAAAAAGAAGCCAAAATTATATAATGGAAAAAAGAAAGCATCTTTAACAAATGGTGTGGGTCCAACTGGATGATGGCATGTATAAGAATGCAATAAAACTGTATCTATCACCTTGCACAAATGTAGCAATGTGTAAACACTGAACTATATACTTTTTTTTAAAAAAAAAGAGAGAAAAATTTCAAAATATTATATCCATAGTACAATGTGATGGCTATTGGTTGTCAACTTAATACATATGGAAAGAGGAATATCTTAGTTATTAAAATTAGTTTTGTGCATGAGAACTCAAAATACAGGGCCCCACTACCTGTTACCTGATTTACTGAGAAATAAAAATGGAACAGACCTGAAGAGCCAGAATTAAGCTCAATACTAAGTGACTTCCATTTTTACCTGCAAGGATCAATCAGTAACTCTTAGAAACAAGAGGTTCTTATAGTATACAAAACTGAAATTAGAATGGAAAATAGTCTAGAAGCCAACCCTCAAGCATCTTATTTCAAAACAATGTAGGCATCATTTATAGATGAAGTTTACAAGATTCATCAGGCAGGAAGAAAAACTATCAATCCAGACTCATACAGAGGAAGCAAGATTACCAGCAGCCCTCTCCTACTTACCACCCTGTATCGCTGAAGAACCACAGTTGGCTGTTCAAGCAAGGCTCCCAGGTGTTCGCCTCTGACCCATCATCATTAACCCCTGCCCTCAGCTCCACAGATCTCATCTCTCCGGGAGGCGAGCTGAGTAGCGACCTCTTTAAACCAGGAAGATTAGTCCAATAGAGTGCGGGGGAGGAATGGTCATGTACGACTGAGCTGAAAGACAGCTACATGGCACGAAGCACAATTCACCCATCAGCTGGAAAGGTGGATTTAGCCACTGATGTTATACCACAAGCATGTCGCTTCACATTCATATTTCAAAGTAAAGGTCAGCAATCTTTTTCATAAAGGGTCAGGCTGAAAATTTCACTCTTTGTTACTTAGAAGAGTTATCCCCTCAGTGAATTCTAATTAGCCAGGTCTTCTGGATAGAATACTTGGAATCGGTGCCACTTTGGAGATTAAAGGCATCTTTTCAAAACTAGTAGAGCTATGAATAGTTGCCAAGAAAAATAACATACACATGCATCATTTTCTATTCAATTTTATTGCAGTACAATAATAGATAATGAATTCAAGTGGCAAAGACTTGGAGTCCTTTGACATATTGCCCCCATGTTTAACAAATTTCAGTGTAGCAGTGAACCTTTTAAAATCGAATAACTCTTCTAAGTAACTGACATGCATGTATAGATCAAGAGTGGAATCAACTTGGGCTTTGTGAAAACAAACAACAACAAAAAAAAGAACTTACAGAGACATGCAGGACAGTGTTTGACTGGTTTAGATCAGGACGAGCAAACTCAAGGCAGTTGAACAGATCGGACCTCCCTGTACCTTTGTAGTGTTACTGGAGCACAGGCAGGCCCATCCACTCATTTATCATTTGGCTATTTTGCTCTCCCACAGCAGATTTGAGTATTTGTAACATATATTCCACAAAGAGTGTTCTAGCTTCATTGCGCTCCTTTAGAACATACCAATTGAGCTATATGTGAAACAAATGTATAATTTAAATATACTCAACTATCTGAAGAGCAGTTTGGTTAAGAAAACAGGGCATTTCTAATCAAGCTCTCCCCTCCGCTGCCACTAAAATTTTATATTTAGTTCTTAAATCATTTTATCAGACCTTAAAGGTACCTGGGTAAATTAAGACAAGCATAAAAATTATAAAGACTAAGAAATGATTGGAAAGGGGTGATGTAGGTACATAAGTAGTTACTAAAACTTGGTCCAACAAAGTCCAGAGAAAGCAAATCAAAAAAAGAAACAAACAAACAAAAGAAAGTTCAACACAGCTGGAGGGAAAACAAGCATTTTGCAAACAAGGTCAGCAGGTGAGGCAAGTGGGGAAAAGAAGTCAGGATGATTTCAAGCTGTTCATAGGACCGTGGCGATAACAGGCCTTAGTGTAATAAACCAAGACAGGTTTGTGGGTAGCCAATCAGGACTGCTGTTTGAACCTTAGCAGGTAACAGAGGGAAGGAAGGAGACACTGAAGTGAGGCTCAAAACCAAGGGCCAAGATTAGGTTTCCTTAGGCAGCTACAAGCACTAGGTGAACAGGCATGCCGATGCCATCAGTCTGTAGAGAACAAAAGCAGCTGAGAATATACACTCGTTTCCACCACTATTCTGCCTCCCAGCCAGTGATTGCAGGACAGTCTGTAAATACCAATGAAGGACAGATATGGGGATGGGCCCAGTGGCATGGTGGTACTTGCCTAGTCTGTCACCTAGGAGACTGAGGCAGGAGAATCAGGAGTTTGAAGGTAGCTTGAACTACAGAGCTAAGATCCTGTCTCAAAATAAAAAGCAAAACAAAACCAAAATTAAAGGAAATATGGCTGGCAGAACCAAAGATTTTCAACAGACCTGTTCTTAATTCTATCATAGCTCAGCTACGCTTCAGTGGACAGTAGCATTAAAATCTATATAGCATTTTCCCCATTAAGATGTTACTGAGTTCCAATAATCTACCAGTACAAAGCTCATGCATATTAAAAGCTTGAAGCAATTGGGCAATTAAACCCATAATATTTATCCCTAAAGGGCTTATGTGAGAAGAGGGTTGGGATGCTGGAGAAATGGCTCAGTGGTTGAGCACATACCATCCTTGTGCAGGAACCAAACTCAGGTCCTGCCAATCAAGCTGGGAAATTTACAACCATCTGTACCTTCAGCTCCAGGGAACATGATGCCCTCTCCTGGCCTCTTTAGGTACTCCAGTCATATGCACACACCCATGCACAGATACTCACATACATAATTAAAAATAAATCTTAAAAAATTAAATATAGAAGTATGAGTGGGGAAACTACTGTGTCTATAGAAAACTTAACTTGAACCCAGAGACACTTCTATTCAGAAAATCCCACTGTGTCTGAATAACTTTCCAAAGGTAACTTGTCAGCCTCGCATATAATAAACTGTCAGCTGTGCTTCCCAAGTGCTCTGCAGCCTTATTGCTCTAGAAACAACCACTGTGATAAAATTAGCAAGGTTAAGTCACTCTGCCAGCAAAGGTATCATTCTTTCATGTGGCTAAAAGGAGAAAAATTATGGAAATAGCAGATTCCAAAGAAACAAGAGTTTAAAAAAAAAATGAACACCCCGCATGCTCTAAAATAACTTTCTATGCATTTATTCTTATGTAATTGCCAGAGGTATAAGGAAAAGTTTATTAGAAATGGGCCACTCTAAGTATTGTATAGATCTGCTAATGAAGACCTTACCCATGTAAGAACACTCACATCCCAAAGTACCAACTTCCATACGAATCCCTTGAAGAAATACCACAAACTTATTATAGCTGTTGTATGGAAAAGAAAATAGTCACATGATTATAGACTCTTAACAAATAATGTATGACCTGCACAAAGTATCTCAGAACTGCGGTAATCCATTCTAATTGGAGGCAGAGTCCATGAAAGACATAGAAGGAAACATCTGTAGTAGACCTCAAATGCTAATTTAAGGAGACAAAGACTTGAGGTGGGTAAAAGGACAGCTTTCTTGGTGGGAGGACAAAGATGGGCTGCAGATGTAGTCTGGATGAGAGTTTCGACAGGCTTGAGAGATACAGATAAGTTCCATGTAGAGCACAATGAAACAAAAATGTCATCATGAAGCCCTCTATTTCACATCATCAGTATAAACTAATTTTCAGTATATATACTTAAGGCCAACCAGAGAGCTCAGTGTGTTAAGGCACTTGCTGTCAAGCTGTACCATCAGAGTTCAAATCCCCAAGACCCACGCGGTAGAAGGAGAGAATCAACTCCCTCAAATCATTCTCCAACCTCTATAGATCATGACATGTGCACACCTATACACTAAATAAACTAACTAAATAAATAAAATGCACACATGCATATACATATATGGTTTTAAGAGTGGCAAATACACGATATGGCTGGTTTAACTGTGAGGAGAAAGAGCACGTGTGAAGAAAACTACACAGGTAGCCTAGACAGGACATACAACTCATTCAACGGAGCAAAGTGGGAAACAATTAAAGGCTACCTTGAGGTTTTGAGCCCAGGTAATGAAGAGAATTTAAGAAACCATTGATAGAGATACAAAGAAAAAGAAACATATATGACTGGAAGTGTTAATGAGTTTCCTCTACCTTGGGCACACAGAATGAGAGTCAGGGATGAGCAGAACAGACAACAAGATGGGAATACAAGCAAAGAACTTAGCCAAAGGAAGGGCTTCAGTGTGAGCGCTAATGGTTTTACTCAGCAAGTGTGTGTGTGTGTGTGTATGTGTGTGTGTATTTTATGCATACTTGTGAGTGTGTGTGTACATGTGTGCATGTAGGCACACATACCTGTGCATGTGCCATGTATGAGGCTAGAGGTTGATGTTGGTGGAGTCTTTTCTCTACCACGCTCCACCCTCTGTTTTTGTTTTTGTTTTTTGTTTTTTTTTTTGACATGGTCTCTAACTGAAACAAGGCTCACTGATTTGGCTTACACTGGTTGGTCAATGAGCTTCTAACTCCAATCCCTCAGAACTGGGGTTACAGGCATGCATCATTGCACCCCACTTTTTATCTGGGTGGCTTCTGGGGGATCTGAATTCATGTCTTCATGCTTTCATAGCAGGCACTTGTATGACTACGCCAGCTCCCCAGTCCAGGAATTAGTTTCTTTCCTGAGAACAAAAGTTAGCAAAGACTCTAGATAGGAAGGACACTTCTGGGCTCTACGAAAAAGTATAAATTGCGGGTAAAAAGAAAGACTTGAAAAGAAGAAAGGGAAGCAGTCAGAAGCCAGAATGCAGAGGCTAGCACCTCCCACAAGAAATGTGACCAGGACTGAACTCTAAGGACTGAGAGCAGTGATTGTGCTCAATATTTATCCACTGGTCTCAGAACCAGGCAGTTTCAGTAAGGCAAGGATGACACATAAGGAGACTGACTACACAGATTTTGAACAAAACACATTGAAAAAGCTTTTGACTCTAATTTTAATTATAACAAGTCTAAAATTTAAAACTTCTGTGTGTCAAAAAATACAAAGTTTAAAAGTGAGTTGCAGGGTATAAAGAGCTAACATTCAGAACCAGATAAAGGGTTGACACCTACAGTCCACTAATACTTTCTCCCATACACAGACACCAGCATAAGTAAGCAAAGGAATAGAAACGGGATGTTCACAGAAGGGACTCGAAGGTCTAGTACACATAAACAAAGATGCTCAGAGAAAGAACAACCTTACAAAATGCAATTCTATCAGAGTGGCTATGATTAGTGAGCTTGCTAATACGGCCCACTGGAACAGGTGCAGGGATGAAAGCATGAAGGAGAGCAGTCCCTAGAAGAACAGGACAACTTGTCATTGGAACTATCACCACGTCCAGTCTCCCACCAATAGGACCCAGGGTTCTTCAATGACTAATTCTAGACTCTGGAGTATATTGTGATATCACCGATAAAAAGATCTTCAAAATAACAAGTATGAGACACATCGAAAGGACATGTAAGCCAGCCTAGAACAATGGCCAAAGGTGGAACCATTTGAGTGACAAAAATAAGTGAAGGAGAATAAGATTAATAGGATAATATCATATTATCATTCTAAAAAAGAGTAGATGACATAACACAAAAGTGCATGAGTCTTAACTTCACTGGAGATTTGGTGAAACCCAAATGCTGTGTGGGACTGGTGAATTGCAATGCACCAATACTACGGCACTGGTGTTGAGAAAGGTGCCATGGTAACCGAAGCTGAGACTACAAGGGAAATGGAAGTAGGGTGAGGGGTTTACAGAGCCAACTGTAGTCTGCAACTCTTCCGTAAATCCAAAGCACTTCACATAAAAAGATTATGTTAAAATTTATTACAACAATATGCCCCAAGAGTAGCCGCTCCACTTCTTTCAAACTACTTTATTAGATGGGTTTTTGCCTCTATGTATGTCTGTGTACCATATGCATGCCTAGTGCCCATGGAGGCCAGGAGAGGGCATCAGAGCCCCTAGAGCTAGAGTTATATAAGGTTGTGAGCCACCATCTGGGTGCTAGGAATTGAACTCAGTACTGTAGAAAAGCAGACAGTGCTCTAAAACATTGAGCCATCTCTCCAGCCCCTCCATTCACTTTAGAGAAAGCCTTACAGACATGAACAGAGGTATACACAAGGATTTTTTTTACTTAACAATAGTTAATATCCAAGAAAAATTTAAATATCTAAATCACAAAATATCTAAATTATGAAATATTATATAGGAGTTTTGAAAAATACATTTACATGTATTGAGAATACATAATGCTGTGTAGAAAAACAAACTGCAAAAGAATATTATAGTATAGTTGGCTAAAGAGAAAGCTCAGTTGGTCAAGTGCTGGTACACAAGTCTGAGGACCTGAGTTCAGATCCCCGACACCCATGTACATAGTCAGATGAGGTGCAACACATTTTCAGTCCCAGAACTGGAAGTGAGGGAGGAGGAGAGACAGACTTGCTGGTCAGCCACCTAGGCAATTGCTGAGCTCCAGGTTCAGTGTGAGACCTTATCTAAAAACAGTAAAAGTCTTAGTTATGGTTCCTATTGCTATAATGAAACACCATTACCCAAAAGGAAGTTAGAGAGGAAAAGGTTTATTCGGTTTACACTTCCACAGCACCGCTCATCACTGAAAGAAGTCAGGACAGAAACTTAAACAAGGAAGAATCCTGGAGACAGAAGCTAATGCAGAAGCCATGGAGGAATGTTGCTTACTAACTCGTTCCCCGGGGCTTGCTCAGTCTGCTTTCTTTCTTTTTTTTTTTTTTTTTGTTTTATTATTATTATTTTTCCATTCAAATATTTATACTTACTTCCCTCCTCCCAATCCCCTCCGGCTCCCCCACACCCCCTCCTACCTCTCCTTCCCTGCTTGAGAGAGGGCAGGGAACCCTGCCCTGTGGGAAGTCCAAGGCCCTCCCCCCTACATCCAGGCCTATGGAACTGTGCATTCATATAGGCTAGGGTCCCCCAAAGCCAGAACATGCCGTAAAAACAAGTCCCAGTGCCTTTATCAATGGCTTCTCAGTCTGCTTTCTGAAATTATTCACAATGGGCTTGGCCCTCCCACATCAATAACTAATAAGAAAATGCCTTAGAGTCAAATCTTATGGAGGCATTTTCTGAATTAGGTTCCCTCCTTTCAGAGACCTATAGTCTGTGTGTCAAGTTGACATAAAACTATCAACACACACGAGATAGAGAGCAATTGGGAAGACACCTGACAGCATTTACTGCACTCCCCACACAGACAGACACATAGACACACACACTCCCCACACAGACAGACACACAGACACATAGACACACATCTACTGCACTCCGCACACAGACAGACATATAGACACACACACACACACACTAAAAGAATATTATGCCATACAGTCTTAATGTTGACAGAAAAAGGACTAGAAAATATAAACTACTTCCACATTCACTTCTGAGGCATACATTAACGTGAGTATATTCAGCTGTCAGGGGACCACACAACCTATTCACTGGAGTTACTCACATAGAGGGACAGCAGTGACGATGGAAATGGATCTGTTCCTATGACCTTGGCATTATTCCTCAAGAAGGTTGCCTGAGGATCTAGAGATGACTGGTTGGATTGTAGCAGGGAGACAATGGTTCTCCAACACATCAGGTAGCTGAGGCTAAGACAGCTACAGAGCACAGCCCTCAGAGGCAGTGACACAGACAGAGGCTTAGGGCCTGAAGCTCCACCTTAGTCTCTGAAAGAGGCACATGCTTCCACAGGGAACATTAGAGTATCAACCAGGAATAATAAGGGGAATGTCAAAAATGAAATGCCCAACTTATTTGAGTTTCAACAGATGTACCTGCACTTGGTGGGTTCTTGTAGCGGTCTGAATGAAAAAAAACAAATTTCCAAATGCTATTGACAATAGAAGCCATGGTGCTACTTTTCGACCTAATGGCCAAGAAGAAATCCTTACCAGCCAGGGACATTCCATGTTTCTCATGACAAAGTCAAAGAGAAACTTTGGACCCTATGGATTCTGCACCCTTTTCTTTACAGCCATTGCAACACCAGTGGCAAGCTCATCTCTTTACCAAACAGAATTTCAAAACTCAGAAAATGGAGACAAAATGTAACTGAAAACACACATTTGAGCAACTGTGAAAATTCCATTAAGGGACTGGAATGTGGTGTATTTTCAAAAGAGATCACTTCCCATCAACAATCTGTGGTGTTTTCAAAGATAATAATTGAGAAACTGCAGACATCTAATTAGAAGCCTTCTCCTAAGCCCCAGCTAAGTTTCAGTAAGTGATCAGAAGCAGTAATCCCTTTCCAACTCCTAACACTCATTAGTAACACCAGACCCCGCCATGAGACAACAGAACTTTAAGCCCAACAAACCCGACACTCTGCTCTCTGCATTGTCCCTGGTGGGTAGGAAGCCGTCAAGGAATGATGTCACACACACACTGCCCTTCCCCCTTTTCACAGACTATGACTGTACTTTTCCCACAATGTGCCTTTTCTAAGAAAGCGAGAATCTCTAGAGGCAACACCCACTTCTATTATATGCCATGGTCTTATTTCTAGTCTGCTCCTTAGTGATTTCAAATTAGTCACGGACCATGTGGAATTCCAAGTAAACAAGCTGTAGGTTAGGCTACTGTACATTCACAGTCAAAAGGGGGATTTTCCTAATCACAAATGAAATAGGTGACGAATGTGTTTGATGATAAGAAATTGCCTCCACATGGGAAAGAGTGGGTGAAAATTCATGAACAGCAGACAAATGTATGGACGTGATTCTAAGGAAGTCCTTGTGTTTTCTAGTAGATGCAGGACCCACTTCACCGAACTGCTAATTTCCATTCAATGGTTTCCTGTTCTAAGAAATGAAGACACTGGACTTCCAAAAAAAAAAAAAATCTGCATTTGTTATGACTGCATTCTGATCTGAAATATCAGATATAAACCTATGACCCAGAACTTTGTGCTACGGGTGTAACACATTCCCCATACAAACCTGCACTGGACATAAAACAACACGTGGCACATTTGGGGGAGAAAAGAGAATGCTGACATCAACCTTCTAAATCAGTAAAGGAGCTTTTCTCAAATCAAATACACATTTAGAGCCCATTTTTATATCTCCTAAAATTTCATGGTGAGAAGATGTGGCATAAGGAAGAATTACTTGGTTTGAAGCCCTAATCTTGGCTGGCAATGACAAACTGAACTTATTTCTGGCCCCCAGTTTCCTCCTATGTGAAATGTAAGAGGTAGCTGTTCACACCTGAAGTCTGAGTCTGCCCTGCTCTACAAAGTCAATGTCTCCTACAATGTACCAGCAATGCCATCTTACGGTTTCTGCATGAGAGCGGAAGGAGATCTATAGACGGTCTGATGGAGCACTCTCTAGGTCTCACTGCTTCTACAGCATCATATTCACACAGCATTCAAATTAGCTAGTGCTGAGTGGCTTATGGGGTTATAGAACTATTGAATAATAGGCCTCTGGGTATCCTGCTGAATATAAAATTGTCATAAATTAACATTGTTTGCTCTATCTTTCTTATCAGTCAAAAGAATGCATCCCTCTAAACTTAGCCCAAAACACAGCATATCTCCACCATATTTGAGTCAATGCTGGCCTTCACCATCTCAGTTCACAGAAGAAAAACAAGCAGAGCTGGGTGTGGTTTCACTCACAAAACACTACCAGCACAGGCATCAACATGAAGGTAAAACAGACAAATGGGAATTGGTCAAATTTAAGCATTTTTGTTCATCAAAAGACACAATAAACAGAATGAACAGGCTTCTAAAAAGTGAGAGGAACAAAAGCCATAAGTCACATACCTAAGTCTAGACTAATAACCAGGACATACAGAGTACAGCTTCAACTCAACCAAAATACCCAACAACCCAGAGAAAAACTAGAACAGGTACTTCTCTGAAGATGGCACAGAAATGACCAAAGCATATGACTTGATGCTCAATGTCACTATGCTGGTTAGGGTTTGTCAACTCAACACAAACTAGAGTCACCTGAGAAGGCAAAAATGCCCCCGCCAGACTGGCCTGTGAGTACGAATGTGGAGCATTTTCTTGATTAGTGATTGATGTGAGAGGGACCAGCTCACTGTGGGTAGTGCCAAATCTGGTCTTGGGTTGTGTAAAAAGGCAGGCTGAGCAAGCCATTGGGAGTAAGCCGCTAAGCAGCATCCCTCCATGGTCTCTGCTTCAGTTCCTGCCTCTAGGTTCATGCCTTCGGCTTCCCTGGATGACAGATTATTATCCATAAGATGATATGAATCCTTTCTTCCCTGGGTTGCTTTTGGTCATGGTTTTATCAGAACAGCAACAGTGAGACTTGAACCATCGTTGATCATCAGACAATGATGCTCATCAAGACTGCAATGAGATCTCTCCTCATATCCTTTAGGCTGACTTCTTTCAAAGCAGCCCCCACTCCTTAAAGCCACACTCACACCCAAATGAAATTAGACAAATAAAAAAGGCCAAATAGGGGTGGGGAGTGGGAGGGACTAGGGAAGAGGGCATGGTGAATCTGTAAACTGCTGGACTCCTCTGAGAAGCAGTATGGGAACCACTAAAAAAAAGAACAGCCAAAGTCCCTGCAATCCCACTTCTGGGCAAGTTACTATGAGAACCATTTTCCTTACACAAAAGGAGTATAATAACAACAAAAATTTGGTTATGGTTCACCATGTACTCTGTGAAACAAAGTTAGCCTGTGATGTTACAAAGATTTTGGTCCATGTCATAGTAGAACTGAGTTTGTTTGCTGATCTAAATACAATTTCAGGAAACCTGGGCTATCACATGCAAAAAGAGAAGGTAAAAGTAACCTGATTTCAAGAGACATTTATTTCCAAGACATTTCTCATCTTTGGCATATTAATATTTGAGATCAGAAAATTTGTCATAGCTGGTTCTCTTCGTTATCACAGGACGTTTAAGAGAATTCTTAACAATTTACTAGATGCTATAACCTTCCTAGCTGTAACAAGTGAATACGCCTCCAGACACTGCCAAATGTCCACTGTGGGTAAAGTTATCCCTGTCTAGTGAATATGAAGCTGTGGGTAGTTTAAGAAAGTGGTAGGATCAAACTATAGAAGTTATGCCCAAGGTTAAAAAGTTAATATATAGAATCTAAGCTCTGAAATACAAATTAAATACCGTCAGACTTAAAATATATTATTCTGCCAGTACAAAACATGGGCCAGTAGGAACAAAAAATAAAACAAAACAAATAAACAAAAAAATTGGTGCTCACCCACATATGAAAATGCTGGTTGAAGCAAGGGAGGCATGAAAAGAAAATTCTTCAAAATGGTGAGTGATGTTGCTAGAAAGAACGAACATTCTAAAAATATTACATGCCAGCTTTTTTTTTTCTTTTTGTGAGTGCTCAAGGAAATAAAACCATAGTTACATTTGCTGTTTTCCTCTTTTAGACTACCATCTGGCCATCCACACTCTCACTACAAAAAAACCTCTAGCCCACGGGACTAAAATAGTTAATGTACCACCCATGTGTCAAGAATATGCCAACGCATCTACAGTTTGCTCAGTTATGCCCCCCAAAGGAAGGCTCGAAAGCGCTTAGAAGACAAAAAAAGCAAACCACTCAGAGCACGCTACCCAACTCACAAGATTCCCGTCCACCTTCAGGGTCGAAAAGGAGGAAGAAAAGCGTAATAAACATTACTTCCTACAACAGACAAGGTTGTAATCAGAGTCATTTATTAGACATGAACTGTCTCCCTAGTTAGAACTGTCCCCTTAGTTATCCAAAAGCACCGTTTTTCTTTTCTAATCAAACAGAGCAAAACACATCTGACTCTAGTCAGCAAATTTCCATGCTGCAAATATTTGTTAAGAATGACTAAACTGGGGCTCGGGAGTGGCTCAGTGGGCAAAGTGTCTACTGCACAAGGGTGCAGACCTGAGCTCAGATCCCCATCCAGAAAAAAACGGACATGGTAGCATTCAGCTACAATCTTAGTGCCTGATGAGAGAAGGGGTCAGGAGACTACCAGAAGCTCGCTGGCCAGATGGCCTAGCATATGCAGTGGCAACACAACCAGAGACCCCACCTCAGAACAAGGGTATGGTGCGGTGAGGACATCCAAGGCAACCCTCTGACTTCCACACATGGGCCACGGCATGCACTCTCACACGCATACATACAAAGATTAAAACAAAAAAAAAATGTATAACAGCTCAAGTTTACTAAATTCTTGTAATGTTCCATAAGAGTTTAAAGATCTCTCATATAGTGAATATGCAATTTATCAATGTAACTGAATCATTTTTAATATTCAAAAGTTATTGAAAGAAAAATGGGTTGGGTGTGGTGGTGCCTACTCTAACTTCAGTATTCAGAAGGTATAAGCAAGAATGTGAGCTCCAAGTCAGCCTTGGTTATGGGAGACCCTGTCCAAAACACAAACGAAAACAGTAAGGTGTATATATGGCATCTTTACTGGCCTATCCTTCCTAATTCTTTCTCTCTGTTTTATGAAGGCGAGCTATGGTACCAAGAATCTACAGTCACCAGCTGAGGAACTGCAATTACCAAACAAAGGAATACCCTATCTCACTGTACAAAGACACTGTTTTGAATTCTTTCCCAAGCAAAGTGGGCAGGACCGAGGTAGTCCTGACTACCAGAGTACCCATCCTAGCACAGAAATGCTAGTCAAGCCCTCAAGCAAATGGGAAGAAAAAAGTCACGAGAAAGAGGCACTAAACTCAAACTCTCTTCAAGAAGAAGAAGAAGAAGAAGAAGAAGAAGAAGAAGAAGAAGAAGAAGAAGAAGAAGAAGAAGAAGAAGAAGAAGAAGAAGAAGAGGAGGAGAAGGAAGAGGAGGAGGAGGAGGAGGAAGAGGAGGAGGAGGAGGAGGAGGAGGAGGAAGAAGAAGAAGAAGAAGAAGAAGAAGAAGAAGAAGAAGAAGAAGAAGAAGAAGAAGAAGAAGAGCTAATATAGAAAGAAAAGGTGTGTAGAGAAAACAGGAAGTTTTACGAATAATTATTAGTCTCAAGAGGGTATCACATGCTCAGGAAGAGGCATGACACACAAAATTCTGTGTACAATTGCCCATTCCAATATACCTATATGCAATCTTAGACAACCAAAGAGAAGATCTTAATGAGTTTTCAGGGTTGTTGAGATATACCAGTGAGTAAGGGTACTTGCCGAGCTGGAGGACCTGCGTTCAATCCCCAGGACATGGAGGGAGAGAACTGACTCCCATAGGTTGTCCCCTGGTCTCCACTCACATGTTGTGGCATGTGTACGCACACATAAACTAAACTTTTTTAAAACAATGTTTAATTTTTTCCCCCAGAGAGACAGAGCAGGTGTAAGATACGGTTAGACAATAAAGGACCGCGTAAAGGACAAATGTGGAAAAACACCTAGAATTGTAACTTATCGAGCCTGTGATTTCTCATACCCATGTCCCTAATACTGAGAAGCTGAGACAGAAAGACCATCAAGAATTGAAGGCCAGTCTGGACTATACTGTGAGTCCCAGGTCAGTCCAGGTATCTGACTGTGATCCTGTCTCAAAGAATGAAAGCAGAAAAAAAGCACCTAGCCCTGAGAAGAAGAAGAAGAAGAAGAAGAAGAAGAAGAAGAAGAAGAAGAAGAAGAAGAAGAAGAAGAAGAAGAAGAAGAAGAAGAAGAAGAAGAAGAAGATTAACTTTTAGAAAATAAAAATAAAAGGGATTTTTAATAAGTGACTACATAAATCTAAACATATACTGGTACATACACACGTCAACAGAGAACATAGACAAGGAGCAGCCTAAAAGCTGACCATATATTAGCCACCCCAGAGTCTCAATGCATAAAATACAGAAGCACATTCTTGTTCTTGAACATGTCTGAATAATATATAAGGACAAACAACTGAATCTTTACTGTTTATATAGCATCATGTGGGCAAAATTGAAATGTCAGTCCTGATAAAACTAGGGATATGGGCAAAAAAGGGAACTCCAGGTCCCAGTACAAGTTTACAGTGTCAAAAAATGATTTGAGATTATCCATCAAAAGTTCTTAATGTACATACTTCTCAAGTCAACAGCTACACCTCTTCAGACCCCTCTTATTAAAACAAAGTACACATAATCAGCAAATGACTATGTGACAGTATTTAATTCTACATTAATTATAACAGCAAAAAGCAACACAAACATCCATGCATGAAAAAAAAATGGTTAAACTATTTACCATTTATCTGTTTTATACACTACCATACAGTAACATTGAAGAGCCTCCAATGAAAGGGTTTTATTTCTGCTAAGTGTGAAAGACATATGCATATCACTCAAATCATGTCCACGCAAAATGAATACAGATGAGAACGGATTACATAACCCACTTTACTCACGGAGAGGAACATGACTTTCATGGTTTACACACACTCAATTTTCAGTTTATTTCTACCTTTTTTAAAAAATAGAACTAATTTTATTTTTTAGTTTTTTTATAGAAAAATTTTTTTATTTTTCCATTCAAAAATTTACACTTCCTCCCCTCCTCCCATTCCTCTCTCACTCCCCTACTCACCCTCCTCTCTCCCCCTCCCTCCTTAAGAGAGGGCAGGGTACCCTGCCCTGTGGGAAGTCCAAGGCCCTCAGCCCTCCATCCAGACTTAGGAAGGTGAGCATCCAAATAGACTAGGATCCCAAAAAGCCAGTACATGCAGTAGAAACAGGTCCCAGTGGCCTTGTCCCACTATCACAATGATGATTTTCTCAAATATCACCATAGAATCTTTGTCCGGCGACGGATGGAGATAGAGATAGAGACCCTCATCAGAGCACTGGACTGAGCTCCCAAGGTCCAGATGAAGAGCAGAAGGAGGGAGAAGATGAGCAATGAAGTCAGGACCATGAGGGGTTGGTCCACCCACTGTGACAGTGGGGCTGATCTAATGGGAGTTCACCAAATCCAGCTGGACCAGAACTAAACGAGCATGTGATCAAACCGGGCTCTCTGAATGTGGCTGCCAATGGGGGCAGACTGAGAAGCCATTGATAATGGCACTGGACCTGTTTCTAGAACTAATTTTAAAAAATCTTATTTACTACCCAGAAAAAACACTGGGATCTTTCTGTTCTAATCACACATTTCATCAGCCTCATCTGAGAGCAGAGAATAAGTATAAACTTCCAACTGCCCAACTAAAATATTTGATGTCTCCTCTTTTTGGACTGTTGTTCACCAGACAGGACCTACCGTGTCGCTTCCTCACTCCCTCCGAGTTTCCATTTGCCACCACGTTTAGAAGAACCTCCTGCTTCTCAGTACAGAGCTGCAACCTCCTAAGTACCACTTACCTCATCCGCTTCCACTTCTCTACTTTCATCCGCTACATCCTAGAATTCTGATCTTTAAATCTGGGGTCAAGGTAGCACCTATTTCACAAAGCCATTTTCGCCTTAAGTGAGCTGGATGCTCAGGTGGGCTCAGAAGTGCACAGGGCACACAGAAGTCATAGAAATCCTTTAATGTTTTTGTTGTTTTATTTCTTGTCTGCTTCCACATGCTACAAAGCAAACCCAGAGGTGGGGACTGCTCACTCACCGCTGTACCCTGAAAGCCCACAAACAGCTTTAGGCAATGCTGAGCTAAGGAAGCCTGCCTTAGCATAGTAGTCATCTGTACAGACAACTGAGATTATAATAAAAGGGCTAACTACGTTCAGGAAAAGAAAGGTCTCTGCACATTGGTAGGAATTATCTGTAATAACTCTGTCTACTTGCAAAGTGTACTATTTAGCCGTGAGACTCCCAGCAGAAACAAGGAGCATTTAACTTATTGGTTTCTTAGTGCCAACATGGTGATCACAGCTAAAATGCAATGTGGAACAGGAACAAAACAAAAGCACAACTTACTCTTCATTTCTGCTTCGGATGCAGGGCTGGTAGAGGACTTTGATGGCGTTCCAGGCAGAGCGAGAGTCAGCTTCTGATGTATTTTCCAACAGTGGGAACTTCCTGACACACCTGGAACTTCTCAGAGGTTCAATCACCAAACTGTCTGAGTTTAAAATCCAGAGCTAAAGTGTGGGAAGAGAAGTCCACAGAGGAAAATATTGCTACTTTATCTATATTGTATATTGCCATTACAGAAACCCACAAAAAGTAACAGAAAAACATAATTACATATACAGTAGGTTAGACGTTATTTTATTGTTGCTACATTTTGTTTGTTTGTTGTTTGTTTTTATATAAACAGTAGAGCATTTGGGAGAGCAGCCATAAGCTTTTAAAAAACTGATTAGGAGCCAGGCAGTGGTGGCGCACGCCTTTAATCCCAGCACTCAGGAGGCAGAGGCAGGCGGATCTCTGTGAGTTCATGGCCAGCCTGGTCTATAGAGTGAGTCCCACAACATCTAGGGCTATGCAGAAAAACCCTGTCTCAAAAAACCAAACTAAAACAACAACAAAAAAAACTTGATTAGGAAAAACCATTAACTATATAAATGACAATGCTATAATTAATCCCAGACATCAGTGAGGGGTCCAACAATGTAAGAGACTACAGGCAAAGAATAGCAAGAGAATGCAGGCATGAGAAGAACAATAAGAATGTCTAGTAACTAGCAGGACGGTAGGTAAATTTATGTGTTTGCACTACACTTAAGAGACAGAGCAAAGCACTAAGAGCAGTAGAACTTCCTGGGCAAGGCAAAGCATGTCATACAAGGGCAAATCTCTACTGAAGGGGCAACTGTGAGCCATTGGCATTCCATAGTTGGCAGCTATGAATGGGTGCACCAGCCTGGTCAATAGGATGTGTGGGGCACAAGAATGTCCACTAGAAGAGATAAATTAATACAACTTTTATGTATGGTGATAGTTATCTGATCTTAAAATACACATTTTCTAATGCTGAATCAAGTTAGAAAGTCCACTCCTAAAGAAATATCAAACACATGTGCAATGATTATTTTCTTTAGTAGCCATACAGTAGAATTCTAGTTATTAGAGATTAGAATTCAACCTACAATTCTAAGAAACAATCCTCTCTGTTATATGAAACTGAAAAGCTAATAATGTAACCCGGCTTTGCTTTTCATTAAAAACTCAAGTGCCCATAAAAATTCTTGGGAATAGTTGTATATGGGTAGAAAATACACGTTATTACACATATTATTACACATATTTGATATTATACATATCAAACCATCATGATTGCCTCTGGAAAATATGGCATAACTAGGCTTGAGAAGCAGATAGGACAGGGGAAGCAGCACTTTAGGTTCTTCCTAGTGTCTGAGTATATTTTGAAAGCGTATCACAGAAAGTCAGAAAAGCAAAATTTCAATGTTAAGAAAATTAATGAACGATTTTCAACTAGAAACTGGTGTGGGACAATTCTGTATTCTGTCGATTATATTTTAAATAAACTCTGATTGGCCAGTAGCCAGGCAGGAAGTATAGGGGGAACAACCAGATAGGAAGTAGAGGTGGGTCAATGAGAACAGGAGAATTCTGGGAAGCAGGAAGCCCATTCCTCCCCAGTCCTGTTCAGACACTGAAGAAGGAAGATGTGACCTGCCCTGCCAAAAAAGGTACAGAGCCATGTGGTTAACATAGATAAGAATAAAGGATTAATATAAGTTATAAGATTTAAAAAGAAGCCTGAGCTAATGGGTCAGTCAGTTTATAACTTATGTAGACCTCTGTGTGATTTTCTTTGGGATTTACCAGTTGTGGGAACTGGGTAGGACAGCAACCCTAACAAGCAGGCCCTCATGTTACAAGAAATTCCTTTAATACACAAAAACTAGGGCTAGGAACATGGTTCAAGCAATAAAGTGCTTGACATGCAAGAAGGAGGACCCAAGTTCAATCTCTAGAGCCTATGTGAAAACCTGGGACTGGCGGCATGTGGCTGTAATCTCTGTACTAGTGGGCAGAGACAGGTGGATCCCTGAGGCTCACTGGATGAGCTTCAGGTTTGGTGAGAGACCATCTAAAAAAAAAAAATGACACTATACATGGACCCCTGACCTCCAAACATGTGTATACTCACACTTGCATGCACACACCAAGAAAACTAATACTGATTTCAAACAATGACAGTGCTATCACATATTACTCTGTGAGTTTCCTAAAGACCTTGAACACCCAGAGAAGTGCTTTTCAAATAAGAAGCGCCCTGTATGGGTTAACTAGTTGAAGAAACCAGACACAGAGAAGAGTATGGTCTAGGCTGTTCAGGCTTCCAAACAAATGAACAAAATTTACTTGTGCAGAGCATCATTCTAAACCAAGGTGGGATGATACTGGCCTCTGCAGCACACAGAGGTTATAGATCCATCAATGCCAGCTTCTTCTCCAAACTTGCTATTTCTCAAATACCAAGCCATCAGAGGCAGTCAGAAACAGGAGTATCACATTTGAATGCTAAAAGTAACAAATACAAAAAGAGGAGAATGATGCAGAGCCATGTGACACTGTCCAGAAGGGCCATTACCAAGAGCAAAAAGCATCATTTTAGGTATGAGTTTTTAAAGAACAAAAATTGAGTTTTTCTTCTATCTGCATCCTCAGAGCCCAGGATACAGAGGTACCCAGTCATGTGTTATTAAATGAAATAAGCTTGTCTTACAGACTAACTGATATTAAAGGTTCAATTTATGGTCAAATTCTAGTATCTAGACTTGAGAGGCAAGAAAACAGAATGATGAAAACTAAAACATTTCTGAGGCCCTGGATTACAAGGCCATAAAAAAGTGGATGAAAAATTTCCTTACCAAGATGTATGCTTTGCCATCCTGACCTTGAATCGTGAATCTAAAAGTGCTTCTAGCAGAGGAGAGTTCCACCAGGCACTGGGCAAGAACACTCTGAACAAACTGAGACCTGTTGGAACAGAAAGTAATTGTCACCATGTACCTCTCATAATTCTTACTAACAAGGGAAGTCAGGATTCATAGGCACCTAAAAGCTTGTGCCAGGCTTTCCTGACCACCATCCATTTCTTTAGAGTTTTTACTAACGTGCAGTTTGGAAAATTAGAATGTATTTGTATTTGTTCCATTCTCCTTAAAATTGATCTTGCTATCAATATCAATATATTTTCCATCCAAAGCATAATTATTTCCCTGTGACAAATTCATATTGACCAACAACTTGACAAGATGCAACATCACCTAGGAGACAAACTTCTGGCCATGTCTACAAGGGATTATAGAATAATTACTAAAATAATTAAAACAGAACGACCAATCTTTACTTTGGATGGCACTGTTCCATGCTCCAAGGACTAAATAAGAAGACGAAAGAAAGCTGAGCACCAGAATTTGTCACTCTCTGCTTCCCGAACAGTGTCACCAACTGCCTCAAGGTCCTGCCACCATTACCTCTCGACCATTAATCATTGTGCTCTTGAACTGTGGGCCAAAGGAACCTCTTCCTAAGGCGCTTTTGTTGGATATTTTGTCAGAGCAACGAGACAAGTCACTCATACGCACCCTATGTGCTGCATTGAAAAGCAGCAACAACTCAGCTTCACAGGCTAGAACACATCAGACAGGAAATAGCCAAGAAGGCGAGGAATTTCCTCCCAAAGGCAGTATCAGTGAAGTCTTTTCCATTTACACTGCCTTAAGAGACAGTTCCAGAGTACAGAATCAAAGGACGCATATGAGGATAAAACTCAAGTTCACAGTCAGGATGCCATAACTTTGGAGCATCAACAATTAACACATGTTAATTTGTTTTCTGTTGCTGTGATAAACACCATGGCCAAAAACCAACTGGAGTGAGAAAAGGGGTTTCTTTAGTTCACTTTACAGTCCGTCATTGTCCTACTTAGAGTTCCCATTGTTCTGATAAAACGCTATGACCAAAGCAACGTGGAGAAAAAGGGTTATTTGGTGACCACTTCCATATCACTGTTTATCATCAAAGTCAGGACAGGAACTCAAACGGGGTAGGAACCTGGAGGCAGGGACTGATGTAAAAGCCATGGAGGGGTGCTGTCTACTTACTGGCTTGCTTTCTGTGGCTTGCTCAGCCTGATTTCTTTTTCTTTCTTTTTTAAAAATTAATTACTTAATTATTCTCAATCACATTTTTCCCTCCCTCCACTCCTTCCTCCCAGTCCTTTCCCCCAAGCTCACCCTTATAACCCCCTCTCCTCTACCAACTCGTCTCCCTTTCTCTTCAGAAAAGGGCTGGTCTCCCATGTATATTCCCCAGCCTTGGTTTATCAAGTTGCAAAAAGACTAGGCATCTCCTCTCCTCTTAAGGCTGGACGAGGCAACCCAGTAAGAAGAAAGGGTTCCAAAGCAGGTAACAGAGTCAAAGACAGTCCCACCTCTACTGTTAGGAGTTCCACAAGAAGACCAAGCTATGCAACTGTAACATATGGCCTAAGTCAACCTGATTTCTTATAGAATCCAGGACCACCAGTTCAGGGATGGTAACACACACAATAGGCGAGGTCCTCCTCCATCAATCACTAATTAAGAAAATGCCCTACATGATTGTCTACAGTCCAGTATTATAGAGGCATTTTCTCAATCAAAGCACCCTCCTCTCTGATGATTATAGCTGTGTTAAGATGACATAAATCTAACCATTACCACCATCAAAGGAAAGCACGGCAGAAACTCGAGTCAGGAACTGAAGCAGAGGCCATGGATAAACGCTGCTTACTGGCTTGTTTCCTGATGGAGGAAGGTCATTGGCTAATAAAGAAACTGCCTTGGCCCATTTGATAGGCCAGCCTTTAGGTGGGTGGAGTAAACAGAACAGAATGCTGGGAGGAAGAGGAAGTGAGGTCAGATGCCAGGCCGCTCCCCTCTCCAGGGCAGACACGATGAAGCTCCGACCCAGGATGGACATAGGCTAGAATCTTCCTGGTAAGCGTACCTCGTGGTGCTACACACATTAATAGAAATGGGCCAAGCAGTGTTTATATGAATACAGTTTGTGTGTTGTTATTTTGGGGCATAAGCTAGTCAGGTGACCGGGAGCTGGGGTGGCAGGAACGCAGCCCATAGATCCCTTCAACAGTTTCCCATGGTCTGCTCAGTCTGTCTCCTTCTACAATCTATGACCTTTTGCCCAAGGGTGGCACTGGGCAGTGCCACAGCAATCATCAGTCAGGAAAATGTACCACAGACATGCCCACAGGTTAATCTGATGGAGGCAGTTCCTCAATTGATGTCCCCTTTTCCCATGTGTCTCTAGGGTGTGCCAAAACTAACCAGCACAATATACTACAGGTCACCTGCGCTTGTGAACAAAAGGAGTAAAAGAAAATACTGATACTTTAAAGGCTAAGTAACCATCTTAAAAAGTAGGTGCCCATAAAACTGCTCTCTGTTTCCAGTTTTAAACAAATCAGTATTAAAGCCAGGACTAATATTTAAAAGCCTATGATGAAATATAAGATCAGAAAAAAACCTGCCCCAATTAGATTAACAGAAACACATTTGTCTATAGCACTACCTAAGCAAGAAATAGGTCTTCAAATTGTGTATATGTGTGATTTGCTTCATCTAATAGCCAGCCACTCACAGGGACTTTAAACAAAAAAAAAAATCCCTTTTCAAATAGAGCTATGAAGAGATGCATTCTCAATCATTGTACCTGTCTTTTTCCATATTTCAAATTATACAATAACTTGATTCATTATTTGTACCTTGGTATGTTAGGAAAACTTCCCTCAGATGGCTGGATAGTTATCTCGGTCATGTAAAATTTAGTTGTTTCTGGAAACAAAGAAGAAGAAAATTAAAAAATCTTCCCAATACACTGATATCACAGACATGCTGGCCCTGAATTATGACCTTCCAAACTATTTTGTTTGACTCCTCATAAAATTGGATCTCAGTAACAATTTCCAAAAATACTCAGTTTCAAGGGAAAGGCACTCCCTCTTTGGTAATAAGATAACACCAAGGCTTCAGGTCATGTGGGATCTGCTCAGCATCTACACCAACAAGAAGGCGTTACACATGGAAGTTGGGATCTCACAGTCCTACCCCCAAATGAAGACCTTTGCTTCCTCAGTTCTATGGAGTAGCTACAAATCAGAGTTGCTGAGGAAGGCTCGTTAGTTAGGTGCCCCAAAGTACAGAGCTGTAACCATGACATCATTATCTACGTGGAATCTCACTGACTGCATTCACACATAGGCCTCACCAAATCTGATTTTCTGCTTATCTTGTTAACTATGAAAATAATTAAACAGCAGACTAGACATCTGATTAAAAAAAATAATATAAATGTAACCATCTAGGATGGCTTAAAAATCCAGGTAAAAGTTTCATCTCATTAGTAACAAAGGAAACACAGAACAAAATGAAGTGTTTTTTTATACCATCAAACAAAATACTTTTCGAGGGCAGGTGCAGTATGGTGCATCCTCACAGCCTCAAAACTGTATGTATAGTTGAACATCACCAAGAAAACTTGCAAAATATGCACCAGACTACAAAGACGATGATACTAATATAAAAATATTGAAAACAAACTAAAACATGTAAAAGCTGAAGAAAACTGTTGTTTAGGCAATAGAATTTCTTGCATATTTTAAATTTTAAAAATAAAAACCAGAAATAATTTAAAATAGTATCTTCTTAAAAGCAACATTGTCCATTTATAATAAGATCAAAACATTTTTTTAAAAAAAATCAATTGCTTGATGTAAGACACAGAAAAAGGTAAAAAATACAAAATCAATAAAAAGCATATCATGGTAATTATACATTATGTATCTAAAAGCATGAAAATATGTTTCCTTTCATTTCTGTCAATTCCACCTTACTATACTGAAGTCTTACTATCACATATAGAAGTGAATCATTTAATGTCACACAGTGACTCTTTATGTCCCAGCTGGTGGTAATTATTAACTCCGAGCGCCTGTGCTGGTTTCATGCAGTGGGGATTCATTGGCCGTTGTCCACATCCAACCACCCGCTCTATCAATCTTCTCTGAGCTTTCCGGGGTCACTTTCTTCTATCCGGGTACAGGTGGAATTTCTCTTCATAGGAAACAGCTAGCGGTGCATTACCCTGGCCTGTTTGTTTCTTTGTTGAGGAGACTTCAGTTGCTACAAAGTCCTGGGGTTAACAGTTATTTCTTTGTGCACATTGACAATGCCATCCGCTCTCTTCAAATTTCCATTACTGCTGCTGCTTTGAAGGTGAGCTGTCATTTTTTTCCCTTGGTTGCTTTTAAGATTTTTTTTCTTTGCTTTTCATTCTGCAGCCATTACTTTGATGCACCAAGATACAGATTTCTTTTATTATTTATCTTACTTGGACCTCACCAAATGGGAATTCACTGTGCCTCTTGAATCTGTAGATAGCTCTGCATCAGTTCATAGAATTCTCAGCGACTCTTTGTTCGAACACAGCCTGTGCTGCATCTTTTCCCTCTTTCCACAAAGATGTATAATTAAACACACAGCAGATTGCCTCAGTCTACATCTCTGTCTATACTCCACACACTACTTTCTGCTTCAGTGTGCAGGGTTAAAGATTCTTCTCGTCTTTCCTCTGTTTATTAATTCTTGATTTAACTTGTATCAGGTCTGCTATCAACAGCTTTCCAAACTGCTGGCTTCAATCATGAAGCAGTCCAGTCACAGAGATTCTATCAGGGAGCATTTCCAAACACACATACCGTTTCATTCATCTTGTGTGCAGCCATCTTCAGATCTGTCTTTTACACTGTTAGATATACCAAGCATGTTTTACAGCTTATATATGTCAGTACAATTCCAATAAGAAGTCTGTGTCTACAGTTAGATCCTGGCAAAGTTGTGATGAGTAAGAAATGTCCCCACGGGCTCACTGTTGAAGGCCAGAGGCCCAACTATTTTGAGAAATTATGAGGAGCCTAGGAGGTGGGCCCTAGCTAGAGGAAGTAGGTTCACAGGATGGTCCTAGGGGGTGGTGTGTCTGGGTTCTATCACAGCCCCAAGCCCCACTATTGGGTATGAGCTGAGCAGCCTCTACCACGCAAACCCACTATGATGATGCTATCTCTCTACAGGTCCAGATTCAAGTGGTCTAAAACCAGAGGCAAAATAAATTCTGTCCCTTTAAGTTCTTTGCAGGTATTTTGCTCACAACTCTGGAAAACCATGATGGGCAGCAGCGGGGCACGGGTTGTCTAGTTAACACGTGTGCCTAGTTAGCTTTGGTTGTACAATAACATTGTATTTGAAAATTTACATGTAAGAATTTGAGAATGAAAGGTTTCCTTCCACAGGTGAAAGACATCTGATTCGACAGTATCTAGTGGCGTGCCTAGTCCTAGGTAGACTATGCTCAGTTAAATAGCTGAAGGTCCCCCAGTGGCAAGGACTGGCGCCTGCTTGTCATTCCAGCTCTCCTGCCCACCTTGCTGGGAGGGTGCAGCCTTCAGGAGCTCGGCTTTATAGGGAGACAATGCTCTCTGCTCTGTGTAGTCTTCATTCCTGTCTGTATGAGAACTGACACCTTGTAGGGGCTGACGCCTGGAATTCTGTCCTGACTTCGCTCCTGTGGTAATTCCCCCATATACCACTCATTTCCCACACTGTATTCCTGTCTGTGTGTTTCCAGACACTGTCCTGGCATCTTGCACTTTAGTCTGAAGAACTCCTATTGGTATTTTCTGTAGAGTAGGTCTGTTTATAACACCTTATTTTTATGTATTTACCAAGAAACAGTTGTACTCTCTCTTTAATTTTTAAGCAAGATCTCTGCTGGTTGCAGTACTGTCGGGTGATGGGTTATCTTGGCAGCACTTTGTGTGGCTACTTTGATGTAACTTGGAGGTCACCATTTCAGAGACACTCTCCTTAGCTGTGCTATGAAGTCCCTGTGTGTGTTTGGTTTTCTTCTGCTCTTTGATCCCTCCCACCTTGACGCTTTTCAGCAGCTCTATACAACCTGGAGCTTACTTAACTTCTCAGAAGAATTATTGACATCCACCAAATTTCTCCCAGATTTCAGTTAGCTTTTTCAAATTTGTTTTATGATTTCTTTTTCTTCTCCACTCTGAGATTCCATTTACATATGTGTAGAAACACTTGATGCTGTCCCATAAGTCTGAGCATCTCTTGATTTGTTTTAGTTATTTCCCCTCTGTGTTCTTTGGATTGGCTATTTTTATCAATCTAAAAATTCAATACTTTTTAAAAATCTATCTTCTTAAGTCTGTAGTTTGGATCATCTAGTGTTTTTTCTTTGCAGAGATTATAATTTTCAATTCTAAATTTACCCATTTGTTCCTTCTGTGAAATATAATATTTGAAATTATTCAAAGATTTTTTTCATTTAATTCTTTATGTATCATTATAGCTATTTCCACAGATTAGCTTCCTAATCTATGCACTTATTCAGGATCTGCTTGTCAATTCTTATTTTTCTTGAGTACAAGTCATTCTTTTATGCTTTGAAGATCTAATAATTTTTGGACCAGTGCAAGACACTGCATGTAATATACTAACTACATCAACTATGGGTCTTTTTTTTTTTTTGATCTTGGTTTATCTATATAGCAGTCAGTTGACTGGCTTGAATTTACACTGTGGAACAGGTCCACTGTATGAATACTATGTAGTCATTAATTCAGCTCAGTTCTTTAGAAGAAGCTTTAAATTTATGTTTAAAAAGTTTTACATGTTTTTGTGTGTACATGCATGTGCACAGACACATGTGTGTGAAGGTCAGAGAACAATATATGCATTCTCATTCTCTCCTACCTCCTTGTCTGTTCAGAAGGTTAAACCCAGGGTGTCAGGCTTGGGTTGCCCACTGAAGAGCATGTTCCAGCCCCTTGTTCAGTTTTACATTGCTCACTCCAGCTTCTTGAAGAGTACCTATGGCCCTTGCTTATGCTCAGCCCTCAGAACCATTTGGGGAAAGGTTCTACTCAAATATTGAAAGCCAGTAATATATTATACAAAAATTGTCTTCTGTGACATGCAAGTTTCCAAAGGAGGAATACACCCAACAGTCTTACCCAGCTCTGACACCTATGAACCACAACCAGCCTGGCATGATAACCCTAAAGACACAGTCCCTCAGCGGGAACCAACGGCTCTCTAATTGAATGTAGGACCCACTAAACATGAGGGAAACCAAGTCTAGTACTGGAAACCTAGCCAACTACCCAGGGCTAGTGAAGGCATGGTTATTGGAGGAAAATTTACAACCACCATGCATTATCAATCTAAACTAGCACAATCCCTAAATACATTCTAAACATTTGTCCTTGTACCCACAGATAAATGTAGTACTCATACATCATCAAGGAAACGTCTCTTTGACAGCGTCAGCTTTTTTTGAGATGTTACATAAAGAGGTCGTTTTCCTGCTCAGGGAAGGAGGTGGGGAGGGATAATATCTTCACTGATATCGTTACTGTGCATGCTTCCTTTTCTCCTTCCTCAGAAAAAGAAACTGCTAATAAGCAATGAGTAAAACAAACAAACACACAAAACCACTATCTGCCTCCCCTTAAGTGCACAGCTTAAATTAAATCTCTAATTAATCATATTAAAGTGATGATTCATTACCCATGAAAACACAGCATGCTGTTGCTCTCTAGACATTTTAAACTGTATCTTTAAACACCATTTTAATTACCAACGTTTTCATTGTTATATTTTAAAGTAGTATAATGGAGAGTTTGCAGAAAGCCTAATACCACTGAGAAAAAAAGTCACACACAAAGCCATGGTTCCGTGGGTGAGGGTACTTCCATGCAAGTTAGGCAACCTGACTTTGACCCCTGGAAACTGAGCAAAGGTTAAATGAGAGAACCAACTCCACAATGCTTAACTCTGACCTCCACATTCCTTCATTCATAAGGCACATACAAATAATATTTTTAAGTTAAAAGAGAGACAGAGAGAAAGCCCGGAGAGATGGCTCAGTGGTCTTGCAGAGGACCCAGGTTCAATTCCCAGCACCACATCGTGGCTCACAACCATCTGAAGTTCCTGGTCCAGGGAATCAGATGCCTTCCTTTGACTTCTGCAGGCACTAGGCACTTGTGAGGCACACATAAATGCATGCCGGCAAAAGACTCACACACATAAAATAAAATTTAAAAATCTTTACAAAAAAATAAAGAAAGAATAAGGAAAAAAGTACAAAATCCAGAATATATTTCTTAGTATTTCAACAAGGCCCCTTCTACTTCCAATGCCAAAATAGGGCCCCAAGGCAGATAGCAGCAAAGAAAAGCAACTTCTCCATCTCTGGGTATTAACTCTTTAGACAGAAGAATCGTGTTAAGAAAAAGGCTCCAACCTTCCTTAAGTCGGACCTAAGTGCAAACTCTATACTGATGCTTTGCAAAAAGGCCATGAGACAATGAAGACAAACCATGGTTTGCTAACTAGCCCTTGCAAGGTCAGAGAGTACAGACTCATTGGCAGACTAGGTGATGGATTAGGTGGTTTCTATTCTTTAAGCCATGCATTCTATCAAATAAATTAATTATCCCTCTTTCCTACATAGTGACTATAAAATCTGTTTGGTTTTTAAGTAAGAGGGCAGTCATTTCAGCCTTGCATTATGAAATTCCTACCTGATGATACGGTCTCTCCCAACATTACCTTGCAACGCTTACAAATGACTTTGGTATTTGCTTTTGGCTCCTGTGGAAAAGAAAAAATGTCATTTAAATGTCATTCAACTTTTCTTAAAAGGAATATATAATTTTGACACAATCCCCAGGGTATACATTGAACTTTACATTCTACTCTGCCCTCAAGTAAATACTAGGAATACATTTAGCTTGTGTGCATAATTCACATGCAGAGATCATTTTTTCTCCTATCCAAAGACAGAATAATACACAGATTGACTTTTACAAATCTAGCCACTTCCTGGTAATCCAAACGTTGCCAAATAATCGGAACAAGAAGCACTTCATACTTCTAAAGATCAGGGACATGGTGGGTGACAAGGGCAATGGTGGATAAGTCACCCGAACTCAGAGCGCCCAGAATACAGAAGGATTGGAGCACTAGCTCACACATTCAGTCTGAGTCCAGTGCAACCTACTAATCATAGCCACCCATAATTCAGAAGTTAAAAATACCTAACTTGTTCATGTAATTCTATTTTTTTCCATTTAAGATATGCACTGTAACTGGAGAGATGGGTAGTGAAAAAAATTTCCCGAAACACTCTCAGACTTCAAAACTCCAAGTTCAGTAGGATATTGCTTAAATGCTGACATTCTCCTCGTCATTAAAGAATGTTATTATTTTTGAGACCCACAGTAATTCTTCATTAAAGCTACACAATGCTCTTCATTCACATATGTGTCGCAATGTAGTTGATGTCCTAAAAATGTGTGAAGCTGGGTATGGTGTTAAATACCTATAATCCAACTTTTATGAAGCTGAGGCAGGAGGATTGCAAGTTCATGGTGTGCCTGAGCTACATAGTAAAGTTCTAGACTACCTTGTGTAAAACAGTAAGACCTTGACTTAAAATAAAAGAAATTTTAATTTAAAAACAGGAAGAGGTGTTGGAGAGATGGCTCGGTAGTTAAGAGCACTGCTTGATCTTCCAGAGGACCTCAGTTTGATTCCCAGCACCCACACAGCAGTGTACAGCCATCTGTAATCTCCATCCCAGGGAATGGAAGTCCGATCCCAGTGTCCACTTCTGGCCTCCATGGGTACAAATTTAGCGATCTTCCACCTCAGTGAAATTTCTGCAAGTTCAGTAATGTGGAACATGCATAAATATTCCTTCAAAGATGAAGGGTAAGTTATTGTGTCTAGACCCTCCTGCTACCAAGAAAGAAGCACAATGCTTGGTGGGCCTATTTAGATTCTGGAGACAGCAAACGCCTGCCTTAGTTGTGTTACTCTGACCAATACACCAAAGGGCTGAAAAGCTGCTAGTGTTGAATAGGGCCTAAGACAGGAGAAGAATTTTCAACAAGTCCAGGCTACCGTGCAGGCTGTTCTACATCTGATGATGCAGCAGACCCAATGGTACTTGAGGTGTCAGTGGCAGGTAGGGATGTTATTTGGAGCCTTTGGCTGAACCATATGGGTGAATCACAGAAGGGACCTATGGGACTTTGGAGAAAGGTTTTACCATCATCTACAGACAACTATTCTACCTTTGAGAGACAGTTCTTCTTGGCCTGCTATTAGGCTTTAGTGGAAACAGAACATTTGACTACACGCCAAAAAGTTACCATGTGACCCAGGCTGCCCATCATGAGCTGAGCATTTTGTGACCCACCAAGTCATAAAGTAGGTTGTGCACACTTGCAATCTATTATCGAATAGATATGGTATATACCTGATTGGGACCAATCAAGTCCTGGAGGCAAAAGCAAGTTACATGAAAAAGTTAAAAAGCAAATACCTGCCTTGGGGCTGGAAAAATATCTCAGTGATTCCGAGACCTAGTTCCTATTCCAGAGGACCTGGGTTCATTTCACAACACCCACATGGGGGTTAACAATTATCCATAATTCCAGTTCCAGGGAATCTGATGGCCACTTCTGACCCACACTATGCCTTTCACTCATCGGCTGAACAGATATGTATATACAGGCAAACACCAATACACATATAATTAAAATGAATAAAAAAATATAATCATAAAAAATACATGTCTTGCTTTAGTTGAAGGTTAATCAGAAGCCACTATGCAAATCCTAGTGGGGTCTTTATGACTCAGTCCTTCACCTACCTTTGAATGCACTATTAGCAGAAACCCGCAAATGCCCGGTGGCTCTTCCCCACCGGGACTTCTGAAATGAGTATCTTCATACTTCAATAACTCACAACCTATCCTATTTTCCTCTAGCTTCGGGACTTACACAGCTCCACTGATCTGTCTCTACAAATCTCAGTTGAGGAAACTACCAAATAGAACATCTTCAAGCCTACTCACGCTGGCCCTGGCACTAGCCAGGCAAGGTCCCTAAGCATGGTGCACAGGTGATACCATGTCCAGCTATTAACATCCTTAAATCCAGCCCAACACAGACAGCAGGTGCAGAGTCTCGCCACAGCAGGTGATTGGACAAAGTCATTCCCATCTGAAGCCATAGACCCCTGGACCAGGGAAGTGCCAAATCGCTCATGCCCAGAAAGTGGGAGCTTGCAAAGAGGTCATGAAGGCCAAGATCTCCAGATTCAGGCTAATGGTAAAAACATCCAGCCAGCATCAAATTGGTAGTAACAGTGTTTTCAAAGGATGTTATTTTCTAAAAGTTAAATTTGAAATAAAGGGTTTACTGGAACAGCAAAGCTGGAAAGGATTTTGCTTTATTCAGACAGAAAATGGTGCTTTTGGTGTGTGTGTGTGTGTGTGCATGTGTGTGTCAGATTTCTCTTACATCCCTTACACATTTCATTTATAATGGATCATGTCACTTTGTCTTTCTTCTTCCTCTCTCTTTCTCTCTCTCTCTCTCTTCTCTCTCTCTCTCTCTCTCTTCTCTCTCTCTCTCTCTCTCTCTCTCTCTCTCTCTCTCTCACACACATACACACACACACACACATACCAGGTATATGCAGGTGCCCAGGGAGGCCAGAAAATGGTGCTAAATCCCCTGGAGTAGGAAGTACAAACAGTTGTAAACTGTCTGGCTTGGGTGCTGGGACCGAAACTTGGGTAAGAGTGCAAAAAGGACTCTTAACCTCTGAGTCATTTCTCTAACCAATAAATAAATAAAATAGGAAAAGCATTGGTTTATTTATTTGTTTTTAAAAATAAGATTATAACCTTATAAGATATGGACAATCAACATTTAAAAATTGATCAATAAAAAGCAAATCATTTTTCATCCAAATAAACCTACTGAAAATACTTTGAAGATAACTAATAAAATTTGCATATGACCTAATTTTATTAGGTGTGATAATGGTAATTGAGGTTTCATATTTCTTTTTTCCCTATTTTTAGACCTACACACATATGGAAACACATAGGGATGAAATGACACAATACTATTATTTGCTTTTAATCACATTAGTAAGAAAAAAGGGGCAGATGAAGCATGCATACTAATAAAGATGATCAATGTACTGTGTAAATGTTATGAAAATCACAAAAAATTCCTCAAACCCATAAATTATTAACTCAGTGCCCCCAAAAATAAAAGATAAAGTTGATCTTGGTCATACTCTCCAGCAGTAATCAAGTCAAATTCAATTTTGCTTCTTTAGAAAAATAAAATAAAATATGATTGCACTAAGTTTCGTTGCTTTGCAAAATGAGGTCTTGTAATGTCACTCAGGCTGGACTTGCATTCCTGAACCCAATATACTATCTATATCTCCAGTGCAGTTAGGACCACAGGCATAATAATTCCCATTCCTAGCTTATGTTTCCTAAATTTTGAATCATATTATGACTCTAATGGAAGATTGAGGTCCACTGTTATTATCCTAATATAAGATGCGAAATACTCAGTATGTTGGGATGCCCAAAAACTAATATGAGACATGACAAGTGAATCACATCCCTGTCTTCAGCAGAGGACTTCTGAAAATAGAACGTACTTATTGCGTTAATGAGGCCCAGAAACAGCACTACAAACCCAAGAAGGCATGGAGGAATGAAAGCATGTGAGGATATGTTTGTGCTGTTTCCAAACTCCAATCTTTTTAATTAAAATACTCTAGCACGTTAATTCTGTTTAAGAAGAAGCTCTGCCTTGCAAGGCATTTTTCTCTAGCTAAGCCTCAAGGAAATAATAAAACAAGTTGTATAATGAAGCCGTCTAACACTGTGGGAACTCTATGGAGCAAACCTCAAAGAAAGACATTGCTGGGGACTAATTAAATCAATATATCTGAGAGATGGCAGTACCGTTCAGAGAGCTGGATTAGCCTCCTGTCCATGATTTTATTTTCTTTTGTGTTGTTTCAATTTCTAAGGACCCTTGATATGGTCTTATGTACACACACACACACACACACACACACACACACACACACACAAATGCTTCCCAAGAGATACCATTAGGATGCTGTGTCACCATGTGACATTTCCCAGTCCTGCTCGATGGCCAGACCTGGTGATATGAGGAATAGGTTTTCAATAGCACAGAGCAGCCTTGCTCCCACCGGAGCCTTGAGAGCAGTGTTTAAGCAGTCGCTCCAAATTTATGTTACTATTTCGGTCACAGGCATACTCTTTCAACTGCTACAATATGCAATTAAAGTGAAACTTCCATCCAGACCAACTTGAAAACAACCTTGTCCACAGCAGCTTGTCATGAGAGCAACTTCCCACAGCCTCCCTAACAGTGGAAACTGCACTGTCTAAATACAAGAATCTTCCTTTAGCACACAAAGCACAGGACTATCATTTAGTAGGACAATAAATTCTTTAAAAGGGCCTAATGTAAGTGACGACTGTAAAAGCGGAGAATATATTTTGATGCGGTTTCTCTACAAGGAAAACTCAGTTTTTCTTATTTCAATCTATTTCTCTTATTTAATCTTTTCCATTGTTTTCCTCCTCACACCTTCCATACTGTGCAAGTAGGTGATGTAATTATAAAAATGAAAAACATGACAGAAAGTATCTAAATTCAGATGAAAATATAAATTTAACCCTAACTATGACATTGACCTACACTAACTCACCATTCATCTGCTGGAACACAGAACACTCAAGCACTTTCATGCCAGACAAGGGGCTTCTTCCTGCGCTGAGAGGAAGCACTAGGCACCTCTACCTGAGGGCTATCCAGCTATCTGCCGCCTCCCCTTCATCCTCCTCGTTGTTCTTCAAGCTGGCCTATGGCCACCCACAACACACTCACTGCTGTTTTTAGTGCAGAAAGTGAACTGAGTTCTGAGTGAAATTTAAAATGCAATACTTCCGTTCCTACCAGTAATAATCACTACTGAAATAAAGGCTGTGCAAAGATAATTTTCTTGACATTTTAAATTATATCTCTTTTGACTGGCCATCTCGGGGGAGAACTCCTTACCAGGATCATACCAACACCTACCTGTTGACTTCCTCTTAAATAGAATTAATTTTTTTTAATGTTGTGAGAGGAAGCTGCCTTATCCTCAAAGCAAGCTACATACAGAGAGCATAGGACTCTGAACTGCTGAATACCAGTGCAGACCAATAGCTCAGCTCAACCCCACTTGAGGGCTCCTTTTTTTTCTTTCTTTGTTTTTTTTTTTTAATGGCATCCACCTTTTCAACATTAGTGAAAGTCTAGACAATAGGCAAACACAGTAAGATACCTGGATCTAATTGCAAAGTGGATATCCTGGGCTAACACTCCTGCACTTTCACTAAGACTTTTGAGATTAAAATGCACAGATTATAGAATGTGGCCAGAAAGCAGGGCATTATGGTAGCACTCCAAAATCTAAGTATGAATAAGTGTCCCGTTCCTCCAGACCCCAGCGACGGCTTGAGTTTAAGGCCTTTCCTCTACCCAAAGAGCTGGCGAGCAGAAGCAGTTTAAAATACTGAATTGTGGCTTTTAGAACAATCTTTTCAACAAACCTTGCGTTAAAAGCAGGGAAATTGGTATCTAAATCAACCTCTAAGTTACATTGTATTTTGCAATGTTATTTTACCAATTTAAGACTTCAGTTCAACTCTTACCTGCTCCCAATCACTTCTCAAATTCACTAAGAAGAAAGAGTCCCCAATAAAACAGTCATTTTCTCGTGGCTGTAGAGGCTTATTAGCAAAGGGGTCAGGATGGCAGCACCATTCTCCCACCAGAGTGCCCCAGTTCTCACTCGGCAGTGGGAGCACCCTGAGGAGCTTCCTAGTGGAAAGAGAAAAAGGGTACTTTTTTCACTGTACAAAATGCAATGCTTTTTTTGGAAGAAGCTCATTAGCCACATGCTTGCAGTGTCAATTCCCCCCAATTATGAAAGTAATATATACTCACTCTAGACAATGTTTTACACACGGCAGAGAGGCATAAAGAAGGCAGAAGTCTCCCTTGGCTCATTATTTACAAATCAGCTATTCTAACATGACAGCGTTTTCATCACCATCCTTTCCATGGGTGACCTGTGCCCTGAGAGGATACAGATAAACACTGCATGCATACACACATGTGCGGCCTGTGCCCTGAGAAGACACAGGCAGATACTGCATGCATGCACACATGGGAGGTCTGTGCCCTGAGAAGACACAGGCAGACACTGCATGCATGCACACATGTGCGGCCTGTGCCCTGAGAAGACACAGGCAGACACTGCATGCATGCACACATGGGAGGCCTGTGTCCTGAGAAGATACAGACACTGCATGCGTGCACACATGGGAGGCCTGTGCCCTGAGAAGACTCAGATAGACATTGCATGCATGCACACATGTGCGGCCTGTGCCCTGAGAAGACACAGACACTGCATGCATGCACACATGGGAGGCCTGTGTCCTGAGAAGACACTGCATGCATGCACACATGTGCGGCCTGTGCCCTGAGAAGACACAGACACTGCATGCATGCACACATGGGAGGCCTGTGCCCCGAGGGGACACAGATAGACACTGCATGCATGCACACATGGGAGGTCTGTGTGACAGAACTCTGTTTTCATTTCTTCACATAGTCCGGATGCCCAATGACTCCACAACCGTCTATGAGATGTCAAGACTTTCTAGCTCCTCCCCACACTGTCAGATATTTTTTGAATTCTTAATCAATAACCCTGTGATGGATAGGCCTGTTAAAAAGTTATATAGAAATCTGATCATTTTGGGGAGAAAACATCTTAGAAGTAGGTGAACTTCTCCCCACATAGGATTAACTTCTTCTTAATTAAATGCTTCTTTTTTCCTATCTCCACCCAAGGAACGAGTTAAAAGCATACTTAATGCTGCTTTAATTAGCAACTCTTAAATTACTAGTGATCTAGAAGTGATTTTTACATTTACTGGTCACATTTATATTTCTTCTAAGGAGAATGACCAATAACTACTTTTTAAGATATTATCTATATATTCTTATTAATTTATAAAAATATGTTCCATACTAAGGATATACCCTTTTAACTGGCAATTGTTATAAATATTTAAAGAGTTATTTTCTTTTTTAATTTGGTTTACTGATATTAAATAGCACTTTCTTCTGTGATTTCTTTCACTTCTCTATTTTAATAAACTTTTTATTTCTGAATAATTTTTGATTTACAAAAACATCACAGAGATCATATATAAACTGTGGATAGTTCCATATACACTTTCCCCACTTTCTCCAGTTAGCATCTGGGTAACCACAGTTGACTTGTCAAAGTCTCAGGCTTTATCTGGATGTCACCAGTTTTTTTAACCAAAGTCCTTTAGTTTTGTTTGGTTTTGACTTTGTCTTTTCGATTCCAGGGTACAATAATACATGGCACACACTGCATTTGGTCATCATGCAATCCAGGCCTCCTCTGGTCCGTGACAGTTTCCAAGTGTATACGTCTCATCAGTCTATAAGACACCTCTTAGGCAGAGCTTCTCTGATGCTGTCTCCAGATTAGTGTGGGCCACAGGCTTGGTGAAAGCATTCCAGAGAAGAAAGTCCTTCTCATTACATCCTGTCACAGCACTCTACGTCAGCAGGGCTTACTCCTGGTGATGCTAACCTGATCTGTTGCTTAAGGTGACATCTATTGCTTCTCTTACTAGTAAAATACAAATAAAATAATGTACATTTAGAAGATCAGAGTTAAGTTAAAATATTTAAGATATGACTCTGTCGTGTCTACTGTATATACCTTACCACATTTTTCCTTAGATTCTCCCAATCAAATATGAGTATCATAAAAGGGCAGTAACAGATTAGAAGAGGGCAGCCATATAACTCACAGCTCCACAGGACAGAGCTATGAATAGAAACGCTGGCTCAAACGGGGCACCACTGGCATCATTTTGACTGCTGAGGTGGGAGGGCACTGACAAGTGATTCTTTCAGCATCCACTTCTGAAGGCTTGCCAGGAGCCGGCCAGTATGCTGGCCTGACATATGACACCCAAGCACATACACAGTCTCTTCCTTTTTAAGGTACTCCAATAGGAAGTAGAGACTGCACCCGGTAAGCAAACGTGTACGTTTAGAAAGCTCCTAATAGAGGAATGCCGTTCTAACCTCCCGGGGGAGGGTGGCAGTACAGATCACAATGGAAATGTATGAAAGCATCAGCCCCCTTCCCACATAAACACAAAGTCTACAGTTTATTTGTAGGGATTCAGGGTGCTCCCAAACCAGACCATGCATACAGGGGAGGACAGACAATGTCCTAAGGACATATTCTGCTTATCAACTAGAGAATAGGTAACTTCTGAGCTGGTCTTTAAAGGATAAGAAAACAGGAGTTCCTCAAGCAATGAAAGGAATTTAGGGCACTGGAAGAAACAACACAAAGGCAGGCCCTACATCTCTTTATCTTTGCAGTGTATTCCTGCCGTTTGACACACTTGTTAAGTGTTTCTTGAAGGAATGAAGCAGTAAATTTTGGTAAGTCTGACATGTGAGGCTCCTGGCTGGATTTGCTGCATACGTGGGTGTAAGGATTAACAAGCCTTTCCTTGCTGCCTGAGTATCTGACCTTTGGAATAACCACCTAGCTTCGTTACCTTGGAAACCAGGTAAGATCCTGAGCATCACATATATTGCTAGGCAACACTGCTTACGGTAGAAACGATCCGTATGATTCGTAACTGCATCTTACTAGGAAGATCTATGAATGAGCTGCACACATCTGCACACATCTGGTAAGGGTGCATACTTTGACCTTCCCTGAATGCAGTTACCTTCGTAAAATCCTAAAAGCCACAATCAAAGAATTGTCTGTTCAGGGCAGTGAAGCTTCTCAGCCAAAGCAGCAACTACACCTGTCTGATACGGATCTTGTGCTCTGTACCTGGAACTATGTCACATGGGGAGACAAGGATCCCCCAATGAGAATATCAACTATCCCTTACATGGACTGCATGCAGCAAAACCCATATAGATAGAAAATCTTTTGTTTTAATTATTATAAGCTTTTTATTTTATATCCCGACCACAGCCTCCCCTCCTTCCTTTCCTCTCACTCCCTTCCCCCAATCCACCCCTCCTCCTCCTCATACGCTCAGAAAAGGGCAACCTCACAAGGGTTTCAGCAAAGCGTGGCATATCAAGCTGCCATAAAACCAAGCATTTCCCCCTGTATTCAGGCTGGACAAAGCCATCCAGCATGAGGAACAAGTTCCCAAGAGCCAGACAAAGCACTGGGGACAGCCCCTGACCCCATTGCCGGGATTTCCTATATAGATCAACCTACACACCTGTCACATATATGCAGAGGGCCTAGGCCATTCTCATGTAGCTTCCTGATTCAGACTCTGAGTTCCCATGAGCCAGGCAAGGGGGTTTCTGTGGGTTTTCTTGCAATGTCCCTGAACCCTGTTTCCTACAATTCCTCCCTCTCTCCTCACTCTCCTCAGCAGGACTCCCCTAAGAGCAGCCCAATGTTTGTCCATGGGTCAGAGAGGAATTCTTGTTGCTGTCTGGCCAGCAAGAAATGTGTCCTATAGCAATCTTGTGAGTCAGTATGAGTAGAAGCACTTACAAGACCCCTGGAGGCACTGCACACACCTTACCATATTTAATGCTCAGGACACTTTGTGAGGTCTAAACAACAATGCTCCTGTTACACAGGAGGAAAATGGGGTTTAGGAGCGTGAAATGTCTTCACACGTCCATAAAATTAGAAGCAAAAGACGGAAGCGCGGGTCTTTATCCAGGACTTTTTGGTTCTAAAGTCATTCTTTCCCTTGGAATACATTCTCCTCCCTGGCCACACAGGGCAGGAGTAAAGGCTGAGCAGGTGA
Source organism: Chionomys nivalis (assembly GCF_950005125.1). Classification (NCBI taxonomy): domain Eukaryota; kingdom Metazoa; phylum Chordata; class Mammalia; order Rodentia; family Cricetidae; genus Chionomys; species Chionomys nivalis. The sequence continues at coordinate 84,574,549 of NC_080089.1, forward strand.
ATGAGCACCCCTTCTGCAGGGTAGTACATGCGTGGGAAGTCTAGGACCTAAAAATAGGCAGAAGCATCACAGTGTTTTAAGGAGGGAAGTGAAAACAGAGTTAGGCATACACAGGACCATGGATCGCCAGTCAGACTCTCTGCCTCCTGACATTGTGCCTTCAGGACCAGGACAGGAACTCAATACACTGAAAAGAGACAGAATGCCAAAGAACCGTGCATGATCAAAGAAATGGAAGCACACAAAGACCTGGGAGAATTGATGCCCATTATCACAAAATAGGAGATTTCAAAGTTAACTTGACCCCATGTCACACCAGATAAACATCTACAGATAGCATCAGAAAGAGGCATGTAATTCACAACCCACTGCAAAAATTAAAGGTTTACAGCAAAAAGAAAATTTTCTTATTTTTTGGGGGGGGGGAAATGAAACCTTTAAGAAGGAAAGATGCATTTTAATCACAGGTCGACTTAAAGTATATCTGCCAAAATAACACTAAAATGTATTTTTTGATATCATCTACTTCCTAAGAGTATATTCAAATAAAAGAGAAACCTTTATTTTTAAATTCAAGGTAGTTTAGCTAAAAATCTGCTGGAAAGAAAGGGAAGCAGTAACTTAGGTTTTCCTCTAGACTTGAGATCCTGTGAGGAACAATACATGGTTAAAACAAATTAAAGTTTGCTATATAAACTTTTGGAAAATAATGACATGTAATATATAACTTTAATAAAAGCTTATGCTGGAGTTTTAACACTTAAACATTTGTGGTAGAAAATACAACATCCCTCAACTTTGAAGTCAGTTTCTAATCAATGACAATAATAATGGCAATGCCAGAGAACTGTTTAAAGATTTGATTTGAACCAACTGAACATTAAAGATCTTGAAAATATATTAACTACTTAAAGCTCAAAATATGGCAGCCAGAATTTACATAAATTCAGGCAACATTACCCAACAGGCAGGCAACCAGCACTATAAAACTAGCTTTAGATTCTAATATTTGTCTGTACACACCGTGATTAATCTGTAATATATAATCTTATTCCTAAATGCATGCAATGCTGTCAAAAGGCCAGTTTACAAAACACCTTGTTTGGGGGGAGGGGAGCAGGGTGACAGGGACTGAACACGCTTTGTACATGCAAGCATGTGGTCTATAGCATATCCAAGGCTCGATTTTATACTTTCAAAACCTATTTATTTCTTTTATAAACAAGTGGTGATACTCACCAGAGTATTCCTTTGCAGCTACAATTGGAGCTGGCCTGTCAAGTGGCTCCCTCAAGCAGTTGGACACTGTGACATCTGTTTCCACAAAGCCCATCCTGCTGTTCTCCTAAAGTTTCAGTGTTCCCCATGAGCTTGGGGCTGACACCGAGTATTGCCAGTGTGGGTGGCAGGAGGGACTGGTCCACAGACCTCAGGACAATGCCAAAGACAGTCTGAATACCAAGGTGTGTGTGGAAAATCTGTTTGGCTATCAATGTCATTCTCTAGTCTGACGGGAATCTATTCCAAGAGGGCATAACAAAATCTAAACACACTGGATGTTTATTAGACTATTTGCAAAAAAGGGAAATGTATCGGTTGTTTGGCCTCAACAAGAACATAGTTAAAAGCTGCACATATTCAGACAAATTTGGTAGGAAAACTTGCACTAAAATAATTATGAATTGGACAGCTGTCTTGTAAAGAAACAAGGGGCTATTAACTAATATGCAAACAAAACAAACTGACTAAGAATATGCAGCCCTGCAGAAAGAAAAAGGCTGTAATAATTCGCAGGCCTCGGACGCTCTGGTGATGAAAATGAAAAGCCATTAACGAGTCTTTCCGAGTCAATGTCTTTATATGTTATTTCTGTCCTTTCCTTGACAAGAATCTTTCTCATTCAAAAGGAAAGAATAGAGCATGCTTTAGCCTTAAACTAGCCAGGCACTCAAGAGTCACAGAAGCTCAGAGCACAAGCTCTTGAGTTTCAATAATCAGAAAAGTTCCGTGCTGATGAAACTGTGACAGGTTTCTCTAACCCAACTTCTGCAGTTTACAGATAGAGAAATAATGCCCCCAAACTAATACAACTTATTCCTCTATAGGAGGGCTTGAGAGATGGCTCAAAGGATAAGGGCATGCCACTCTCATAGAGGACCTGGGCTCAGCTCCCAGCACCCATGTGGGGTGCCTTACAACCTTATAACTCCAGCCCCAAAGGATCTGACAGCCTTTTCTGGACTCTATAGGCAACTGCACACACACCCCCACATATATCCACACGTAGACATACACATGCACATTATAAAAATAACAAAATAAAATTTAAAAGAAAGCAGTCGATAACCCTGATACCCTCTGGAGACTGTTACTTATAATTTGTTGATATTGATGAAAACACACATCAGCTCACTTGAAACAACTCTGGTTCCGTTTGCTTTTTAAGAAGCACCAAAGTGGTCCTTGGCAACCATGCAGAACAGGTCACCAAGGAGGAAGTGCAGAGGCCCAGGATTGATTTCAACAGTAAATTGTGAGATCCGTGAGCAGATACCAGGGGGAAGTCCATCCATAATCACGGGACATACTGTCTCAGAGAGTATGTGATGGAAGCAAACGCTGAGCACGTTACTACCTGCGCTGCTCAAGGCACACACATGGGCTTGATGGGGGGGTGCTGTGAAAGGGTGGGAGGGGACTTGTGGGAGCCACGGTCCTCAGCCCAAAATGCTTGAGACATTAAACTAGGACACTTGCTACTTTACTAATAAAAACAATCTGGAAAGGGGAGACGGAATCAATAAAACCAATTATAAACCTTGCTGAGCATTTACTCAGTTAGATATGTTGCATTGCTTAGCTCTCTTGGTAAGTCTGGAAAGCAAGCATGATTAGAAGGCTGTACTGGAAGAAGTTCAGGTGGTACAGAAAAGGTCCTCCGCCCTCAGTGAGAGAACGGAAGTTCATACCTACACTCCATTCTCCAGCGAGGAAAGGAATGGCAAGCCTCCTGATAGTCAAGAAGGAAGGCTGTGTTTTACCATCAGCCCCACGCCCTTCCAGTTCTCAATTTTATAGCCAAAGGAGGACCAATATAAAACAGAAGACTACAGTCCTGGACAGAGAGACAGGCACTGTAGGGAGGCCCTCTCCCTTAGCATCCTTTCCCAGGGAAGCATAAACACTAGACAGTAAAGAAACAGCGTCCCCCTTCTGTAATGAGTACCAAGAACGTAACCGTTCCTGCTGCAACTCCCAGATCACTGCATGTGGCATGGGATAGTATGTTTCAGAAACTTCATCTGAGAGTTAATCCAAAGCCTGAAACAGTCTCTGAGGGAAGGCCAATGTGCACAGAGATCTCTTGGCTCTTTCAGAAGTGCATCTGCCATCAAGAGCAGATGCATAGAGAACTTCGCCTCCATATATTTCAGACCCCTTCAATTCTTACTCATGCCAATCACTCAAAAGAAGCTCCGTTTGAAACCTCCCTAAACCTTGAGGGTGCATTTGCGGCAGCTCATCTACTTGGAGCACTGCCAAGATCAGGAGGCAAGCAAGAAAGCCTGGTGGGAAGCCAAAATAAACACCAAACTTTACTACGTTCAACCCAATAGAGACTTCCTAAGAACACAGTTTTTCTCTAGGCGCCGTGCCTGATGCGGAGGAGGCAGGTAAGAATAATGGTTACCCCGTACCAGGCACTGCTAGAAACACTTGAGTCACCAGATCCTCCCAACAGCACTAAGGACACTGTGGAAGAGTGACCAAATAACCTTTCCAAGATTCCCTGAGCAGGGCTGGAGAGATGGCTCAGAGGCTAAGAGCACTGACTGCTCTTCCAGAGGTCCTGAGTTCAATTCCCAGCAACCACATGGTGGCTCACAGCCATCTATAATGAGATCTGGTGCCCTCTTCTGGCATACAAACATACATGGAAGGAATATTGTATACATAATAAATAAATCTTAAAAAATAAAAATATTTAAAAAAAAGATTCCTGAGCTAGCAAATGGTGGCTGGACACTCCGTCTGGCCAGCGGTGGCTCCTGCTCTAGACTGCACAATCAAGAGAATAGGAATCGGAATCAAGGGCAGAGAAGTCAGGGTGGATATTCTTAAGCCCACAGTATGTGAAGACGGGCAAATGGACCTCAGAAGAGGACCTAAAGCAACCCAGAATGGCTCAAAGTAGTGTTGCCATGGCAGCTAAATTCTGAAACTCAGGCTGGGGCGAACCAGGGAGTGGTGGTGGGTAGGGTGCGGTCAGGAAAGGGAGTAGCTTTCAGGTAGCCTCAGCACAAAGAAAAGCTGCCAGGGATAACGTGTGAGTCTGGTGGGGAGGCAGGAAGCTAAAGAAAGGGCTGAAACTGGAGGCAGCACAGGGGAGCTGCTGTGACGTGTACAGGATCCCAGTTCTCCATCCAGAAAGAACAACTGTGCTTAGAATACCTATGGGGGGAGGGAGACAGTGGATCTGCACAGGGCAAAGCAAGAGGAAGTCTGATTAGACAGCAGGCTGCTGACCAAGTGTCATTCGGTAAGTGACGGCGGGCAGAGGAAAGTGATCTCCTCTAAAGGCAATGGTCACAGTGCCTGGTGACGATGCACAGGAAGCAAAATCTGCTGGGCAGAGGCTTGGCCTTAGAGAACCAAGGGCGCTGAAAGCGGAGCAGGCTGCAGAAAGGAAGTTTTATTTTCTTGTCTCAGGCACCTAAGTCAGGAAATCCATCAAAGAATTCTTCCTTTAAATACAGCTAACAGTAATAATGTTTTCATCTGTCTTCTACATGAGTCGCTAGAAGCTGAAAATTCAGAGGAAGCATTTATGCCCAAGAAATCAGAAAGCTGACCTGAGGAAGAAAAAAACATTAACAAGAGACAATGAGAGAGAGAGAGAGAGAGAGAGAGAGAGAGAGAGAGAGAGAGAGAGAGAGAGAGGCTAACTTGGGAATGCTAAGGAAAGGAAATAGCAAAGAGCCCTTCCCTTCTCCTTAGAGTAATTACAGTACATCACCAGAGCAGGTTACAGGATGAACCTAATCACTGAGAAAAGGTTACTTTGTGCTCTGTCTGCTCCATCTTAATAAGCAGGGGACTAGGGAATGGGTTTTAAAAAGGCCCCGACCGAACTAGCTCAGATCCAGTCCTGTTGCACAGCCCCTGCAGATGGAAATCTACTTCCTGCGGAAACCCTCACACACCATCAGAATTAAAGGGACACTGAGAGATGACTCCATGGCTCTCCACTCAGTGATCGGTCCAGGCTCTTCCTCCAAGACCAGCTGCCTCCCTCAGACCATACTATGCCCCCCTCCATGATCATGGTGAGAGTCAGGGTTCACTTTGTTCAAAGGGACATTAAGCTGGCTCTCACTTTAAGGCCCCCACCGTTCCCTTGGTAACTGCTTCCAGATATCATCCCCAGGCAGAGTTGTAATCAGCGCTCAATACATTCCTTACCTGTCCTTTATCAAGACTTCACCGCAGGATTGGCAAGAAAATGTGCAACATTCTTGGGCTTGCAAGCCGTGCTTAAACACTGAAATCAGTTCTAAAGGAAATCAACAAAACAGCAAGTCTTAGTGGTTTGGAACAAACATATTATATGATGTTTAAAGGATTCACTAGCACAATGAATTGCCACCAATACACACTGTTGATGAATAACCCAGAAGTCTAGGCTCAATTAGCACTCTCCGATGACTCAACCAGAAGCAAACATTGTGAAGCGTTTCCAAAAACAACAGACTTTGCTTAGTATTCCTGAGCCAGGCATTGCCCTAGATTACCGTGTAACATACTGGTGAGTCTCTTCTCTCATTCTATAAATATGATAAATTCTATATTAACAACAAGCGTAGCTGGATCGCTAAAATGTAAGCTCAATCTGGCTTTTGCTTTGACGGTTAAGTTTTATGTCCACCCCTTCACGTTAAACACTACGAGTAAGCAAAGTGGACATCCAGACCAGTCTTTGTGGAACAGATCCAAGGAATGCAAAGCTTCTAAGAGTTTCTTTATCCAAGAGCAAAATCCAGTGTCTGATGAAACTGTGGAGGGTGGGGACGAGAGGGAGGAGAAGATATTGCAAACTGTGGGGAAAGCCTAGACTGCCCATCCAGTTGCACTGGATGGCTTGTACCTCTCATTTCTGACGTTTCATTTGTAAATGAAGGAAATTTTTATTTTAAAAAAATCCACAAGATTATTTGTCTATAAAAAACCTAATTGAAGAAATGAGGTCATAGTTACTATAAGCAAGCAATAAAATCTGCTTACTGCTCTTTGTATGTACTTTTAAATGCTTTTTAACATGCCAGAAAGTTTAAGTCCTCCCAGTTAAAAAAGTTCTGCAGTTTAATCTCTAAGTGTCTCTACAAATCCCTGCTGCACGAAGGTTAAATAAACAGTATTATTCTTCAACGCTGATCATCTATAGCGAAGACCCAGGTTAAGCCCTCCAACACAGTCCAGAAGAAATCAATTTTCAGTGGAACACTGCTCTCTGCCGGCCATACGTCAGGAATGGAATCCTGGCTGCGCATGGCTGCCGGGGAAGAGTACCAGCAGAACACACGCTGCACACAGAAAGTCACCACCCCACCTGCATCAACGTCAAACCAGTGTGCCAGGGAGATGTGGGTCATGACTGTTCCCTAAAAGCTGAGAAGGTAACTAACTCTTTAAAGCCTCGAGACACGACTGAATGCTAAAAACTTCAAAAGTTGCTTCCTCCAGTGCTTAGATTTCGGGGGCACTCCAGCATGCACCGAGCTGATAGTCAGCCATGCGGAAACACTTATTCCCCACCTATTATACAGCAAGCACCAAAGCAATTAAAGTTGGAAGAATCCGCTTTAGAGAGCTTTGTATGCACCATAGAACAGGCTTTGAGAGTTTCCCTTTTCAGGTATTTGAGCAAAATGTTTCAAACACATCATGAAATTGTCCAACAAACACAAACAATGTGAAAACCAACAAACAGCAGTGGATTCAGTTTGCCCGCAGTCAGTACTGAATGTTGCTCATTAATTAAAAATGTAAAAAATAATTCAGTTACAGAATATGAATAGGCAATATGCCCAAATACTATGTCCCTGGACGTCCCTATTCCTCTATCCTTACTATCAGAATCCTAGAAAACATGGTGGCTCTCACGCCTGCTTTTTGTTAGTTTTAGCAGGAAGCTCCTGCTATACTTATTGTTGCCAACAGGAAAAATGATTCCTCCATCCCAGAATGTGGGTACAGTCGGGGAGGCAGTTGGGCTATGGTCCCATCCTGGGGACCTTGCCCTATTGGATGTCACTTAAGCATGACATGACATCTCCTTCCCCTGTCCCTCATTTCTCAAACTGATCCTACATATTCCAGTCAGTCACTAATTTGGAACATTAACAAAATTACTCTTGGACAAAAGAATAAGTGACATTCCCTCTACCTTCCCTTGCCTTTCAAAAGCCAGAGGATGGGTTTACATCATACAGGCCTCTTAGAACAATCCTGTTGTCCCACCTCCAGGATGCACAATGTTCTGCTTGCTGAAGGGCTTACTGCAGATGGCTCAGCAATGAGGCTTTGGGGTGCAATAGAAAGAACAAAGGTTTTTCTCTGATATGAAGCATCAGCTCCGCTTCCCCCAATACTGGTTCCCCTCTACAGCACTCATTACATTATAAGAGATACAATGAGCCAGTATCGAATAAAAAAAAAAAATGAGATCTTACAAAAAAAAAGGTTTTGTTTTTTTTTTTTTACCACCTAGCTGTATTAATATACATTTTGAGTTCGTATACAATCACAAACCCTGCAGTTACAGCCACTGAGATGGCAACAACCTCCCATGGGACTCTGGGTCCTCTATAGGCATTACCCCAACTAGAATGGTCTCTGCACGGAGGGGATAATCTCCACGGCTCAGTTCTCTGGTAAATTATCTCACCCTCAGGTAGCCTTCCAGAAACTCATTACTCCCCATGGCATTATTCTGCCTTCTTTACCCACAACGTTTTGCTGTATGCAATTTAATTATGTCGTCAGCATCCGACGTTCCCAGCCATTAGAACAGACACTCCACAAGCACAGAGGCCTTGGTGGCTTGTTGGCCTCTGTGTTCCCGGCATCCACATCGAACGGCTCACACCAAGTTGGAGCACGCCTGCCTGCTGAATGAATACATATCTATGCAATGTCTTAAAACAAACCAGGTTTTAGATACTTGCTTTATGGTTTTACATCCGTGAGCCGGACATTTATGATTGAAGAAATGGAATGGGCGGTTTGGGGGAAATATCTGTACTTTCTGCTCAAATTTGCCAAGAGATTAGAGATGCTCTAAAAATTAAAGTGTATTCTTAAACGTATACTTAAAGAAGTGAAGGTTCGGAAACATTAAATGATGGCATGTTTCACATCACACAGCTGGTAACTGGCAATGGATCAGGACCCTGAAACTTCTCGATCAATAGCCCTTCCAGGTCATTGATTGCCAATCTTTTCACCTGGGAAAACTTCAACTTAATAAATATCAACATCCATCAGGGCTGCGGCTTCTACTCACGAGGGCTGGATTCAGTGCGGGCCTGCAGACGAAGGTGCAGGCCATCTCCGCTGATATACTGCAGCCCGCGGCACGAGGAAGGTACAAGCCTGACCTCTGCTGGAAGCTGGGTCTCGCTGCAGCCGTCAGGGGTTCGCAGCAAAAGTGAGGTGGGCGTTATGGAAACATCCAGGTGCATCCCTCTTTCATCTGGCTCACTGATAATGCAAAATAGAGCCCAAGTTAATGATTTCTCTATGATGAGAAAAACTACACACGCTTCACACTGCGTGAAAGAAGCAAAGCTTAACCCACCATTCTTCTGCTTCCTTCCCATAGAGACCTTAAAAAAAAATCCCTGTCCCAGGAAAACAGAACCCTAGGAAACAAGCCAGACTAGGTGAGACCAGGCGAGATTGTACCGGTCGCCCTGTGGACGTTCTAGGTCATGGGTTTTTTTTTTGGGGGGGAGGGGGGTTTCGAGACAGGGTTTCTCTGTAGCTTTGGAGCCTGTCCTGGAACTAGCTCTTGTAGACCAGGCTGGTCTCGAACTCACAGAGATCCGCCTACCTCTGCCTCCCAAGTGCTGGGATTAAAGGCGTGCGCCACCACCGCCCAGCTCCGGGTCATGTTTTTAACTCTTGTTTCTGAGACCAGCACTAAAGGCAGGGAATCAAAATATTATTAACTGATATGCAAGATGTTCATAGGGAAACACAGATGCCAGGCAGCCTTCTGCAAAAAGTCAGAAAGTAAATATTTCCTGAGTTCTCTGCCAGCCTGGGATCCACAATGAGACTGTCTCAAACAACAACAAACCCCACACAACAGAAAAAAGGCAACTCTTGGTTCACAGACTGTGCCAAAGGAGACCACAATTAGATATGTGGTTCGGTGTCCACTTTACTACCTGGGCGATGATAAAACACATCCGGCACTTACTTAGAAGTATTCCCAAAGAGACCGCTGAGCACTTTAGCCCCCACTGCCCCTGCTTTGGTTCTGAAAATTTCAACCACTTACACAGAGCTGCACAAAGTACATTGTTCAGTGTGAGACTGTTCGCTCGTTTCCCGGCCGCCAGACCCAAATAACGACACAGAAACTATATTAATTACAACACTGCTTGGTCTATTAGCTCAGGCATCTTATTGGCTAGCTCTTATATCTTAAAATAACCCCCCCCCTTTTTTGATTTTTTGAGACGGAGTTGCTCTGTAGAAAATAACCTATTTCTACCATTCTGTGTATCGCCATGAGGCTGTGGTTTACCAGGTAAGGTTTCTGCAAATCCTTCTCCTTCAGCAGTTACATGGCGTCTTCCTGACTTCACCTATTCTCTATATATATCTCTGTTTGGATTTTTGCCTGGCTTTATTCTGCCCTGCCATAGGCTGAAGCAGCTTTATTCATCAACCAATAAAGCAACACATATACAGAAAGATATCCCGCATTATTTTCCCTTTTTCTGTCTAATTAAAAAGGAAGGTTTTAACTTTAAAAAAATAAAATCACAAATACAAAACTGTTCTCAAGCAAGAATTATAATAACAATATTTAGTCCATTTACATTTGGCAACATAAGGAAAATACTCTATCATCGATCCTATTTTTGTGAGTCTAAAGCTTTATATTTAATTTATCCTTTACTATAACTAAGAAAATTTATCCATAACTATAAGTATCTGTCTTCAATTCTTCAAAGACCCCAGAAGGATATAATATTACCTAAGTAAACAGGAAGTGCATTGTAAGCAACTTCCAAAACTCTAGAATTGGCAAACACATCTCACTTCCTGGACAGTTACCCAAGTTCTTTTGTAACATTGAGGCATCCACCTTGAGCCTACAGGCCCATAGTATCCCGCAGACTCATCCATGAAGCAGGAAAGTTGAAGACCTGTTCTGCCTTGTAATCAGCTGCTTTCTTCCGTGTCCTGAAGAATGTCTGGCAGTTTCTTCTGTGAGTTAGGAACCCTGAGGGACCATCTTGTCTTTTGAAAAGTTCAGCAGTCATTTCTCTGTGGGTCCTACATGTCCAGTTCATACAGCATACCATCAAGTACTCCAGGCAAGAACAGTTTCTTGCCCAAATGGCTAGCCTTGTCATACTGAAGGTAAATTCCATAGCGAGTTTCTTTAATGTCCATCAACCTCTCTAAAGTAATTGATGCTGCCGGAAGCAAAAATGCTGAGAAAAGTCTAAACTCTTAAAGCATTTTTAAATGCCATATTTTGTACATCTTTGAAAGATTTGAAGAGTACCTATACATCTGAAATATATCTCTGCACATCTAGAAAACCTAACTAGCATAACTATAAGTATGATTATTATAAATGACTATTAGTCTGTAATTTTTAATTATACATTACATCTTTAAATGAGCTGCATAAACATTAATAACTTAAGCAAGAGTAGAAATATACATATAACAAATTGACCTTAAACGTGTATCAATAAACCAAAATCCATACCAATGTAAAATATTCAACTCTATATCAGTACACTGTCTACACTGCACATAACACAAACAGAGTGGATTGTATGGCAACTGTTCGCACGCTGTATTGTTAGGAGATCACGGCAAGGGAGAAAAGCTTACACACATTCAATTCAGATGTAAGTCTACTTGTATTAATTTTCATCCTGAGAAAGTTGAACTTGCAGATCTGGAGACTGCAGGAAGGTAAACCCGGGGCTGGGGGGTGTGGGGGTGTGGGGGGTGTGGGGGTGGGAGGGGTGGGGGTGTGGGGGGGTGGGGGGTCTCCCTCTTCTTGCAGGACTCTCATCCTAGTGGCTACACTCTCCTGACCTAGCAGAAACCTAATGACCTCTCCCAGAGGCCTGGCCTCCTAACATCACTTCTCTGAGAATCTAGAATTTAAACCGCGCAGATTTCAAGAGGACACAAGCATTTGGGCTCTAAGAGTGTTATAGCAGGTAGAATGGAAAGGTAACAGGAAAGGATCCAGCAATACCCTGGTTGGCTCAGAGGAATGACCAGGGAGAGAAACACTGTGAGCTAATGAAAGGCAAAATTTGCCCTGTGCAAGAACACAGTTAGTTACAAGGGGAAAGAAAGGGAGAAAGCAAGAATGCACCCTGGAGTAGTGGACTAGAACCAGGGATACCGCTATGAAATCATGGTTTAGGATATACATAAATAGATACAGTGATACGAATAGATGTGAATGTATGTACATGTGCTGGGAGCAAAGACCTGTATTGTGGTTATAGTCAAGCCGTCTTAGTTTACAAATTAAGTAAGATATTCACCTCTGTAGGGCAAGTTCATGCCCAAACAATCCTTATCTCCCCCTGTGGGTTACTTATGCCTGCAGGCCCCAGGCTTCAGAGGTAATTAGCATTCGCCCTGTTAGTAAACATTTACAGACTCTCAGTATTTCCTCATCTCTTCCAATCAGCTAGGGAAGTCCCCAGACCTGACATTTCAGTTAGAACAATCACACAACAACCTACCCATGCCCCTGCCCTTTTGCTATATAATGCTCCTGAGAAAAAATAAAGTTGGCAGCTTGATCAGAATACAGACTTGCTGTCCGTTTCTCATGTCTCTTGCCCCTTCAGTTTTCCCCTCCAGGGCCCAGGCTCCCACTCTGCGTCCCAATTTGTGTCGGGACAAACATGCATAAGTCAACAATATATGTCATCTACATACTCTGTTTCTGAAGGAAATGACATTCCAAGAGTATTGAGCATCAAATTGTAGTCTATAAAGACAATTTTCCATTTAAAAAGAGGTGCTGAGCATTTAATTTGGTGTCATGTGTAAGGCCCCTAGACTAGATTCCCAGTATGTATTTATACAGACATACACATATAGACACACAGACATTCACACACACATACTCACATATATACACTTTTTAAGACAAGGTCTCATATCTCCAAATCCAGTGTCAAACTCACTATGTAATGAATGACATCAAATTTCTGATGCTTTGGCCTCCAGATCCCAAGTGTTGGGATTACAGGCAGGCATTGTCCCACACAACCAGTAAATATTTTTAAAATTGTTTTTAAAAGCAAAATGATAGGTTTCCTTGGGAGGGACTGTATCAGGACTAGAGATAGAAATTTAAGAGAGAGAGAGAGACATGCCTACACAATGCAGCAAAGAGGGAAACAAAGGAAGTCACGTGCACTCTGATGAAACTCTAATTTTGGTGGCATTGGGCATTGTTCTTGAGGCATTCCTACTACTGTTATTAAGGGGTCACACACCCCCCTTAAAGCTATCCAATGCCTGCACATCACACTGAAAGGCAGCAAGCACCCTTACAACATCCCGTAAGATTCAGTGATATACAAGTAACTGGGAATCTGCAAATACTGCAGGCTAAGAGTCATCATGGTGAAAATATTTACACCATAGAAATCATCAAATGCTGCAAATCAAGACCTTCTGTTTATTTTGTTCCTGGCAATCAGGCTACTAAGTACTTGGTCAAAGGAAGCGCTGTGTAAGTCAGTTTTCTGTCACTGTGACAAAATACCTGCGAAAAACACTTAAAAAAAGAAATTTCCAAGTTATCTCCAGCATCGGTCATTTCAGTTCTGGTCTCTTAGGCCTGTAGCTTGGGGCCTGCAGGAAAGCTGAATGCAACGGGAGGAGCATATGGCAGAGCTTCTCATCTCAGGGTGGTCAGGAAGCAAAGAGGGCGCCAAAGAGCGAGCGGGACTTTAGCTCGTGCCCACTCCTCCCTGAGTTCCCATTTCTCCCAATGGCCCATTTAGATATGCTTTCTCCCTCTCTACAGCCCGTGCCTCATCCATTGAGCTCGCTAAGCAAATGTTACATCGAGAGACTTATCTCCCAATGGCCCATTTAGATATGCTTTCTCCCTCTCTACAGCCCGTGCCTCATCCACTGAGCTCGCTAAGCAAATGTGACATCGAGAGACTTCTCTCCACACCTCACCTCAGGCTGTCATACTCTTCCAGGAATTTCCGTCTACTCAGTATTTCATGGGTTTTGTTTTGTTTTGTTTCCTGACCACTGTTCGTTCACCCATTTGCCACTATGAGCAGTGGTGTAGCCACTGTAGAAGGCAGTATGGAAGTTTTTCAAAACTAAAACTACCTCCTGCCTGAGCCACATTACTTCTGGGTATGTATCTGAAGGACCCTGAAGTCCTGTCACAGAGATGCTTGCACATCCGTGCTTATTGCTACACGATTCACCGTGTTAGGAAACGAACCCAGGCTGGATGAATGGCAAAGAAAGGGAAACTATACACAGTGAAATTTACTCTGCCATAAAGAAATCATGGCACTTTCAGGAAACAGATGGAACCGGAGCTCATTGTATTCATACACACTCAGTCAAACGCCATGTTTTCTCTCATATGTGGATCCTAGATCCCACCCTACCCCAACCCCCAAGTTTTTTCTTTTTCTTCCCTTCCTTCCTTCCTTCCTTCCTTCCTTCCTTCCTTCCTTCCTTCCTTCCTTCCTTCCTGTCTTTTTTTCTTTTATGGTTTTATTGAGACCTGGTTTCTCTAAGTAGCCCTGGCTGTCCTGGAACTCACTCTGTAGATCACTCTGTATATCTGTGGCCTCAAACTCACAGATGTACCTGCCTCTACCTCCAGAGTGCTGGGATTCAAGGTGTTCACCACCACACTCAGCTGTGGATCCTATATTTTAATTTTTATACAAGTGTGGAAGAGTGTAGGAATAGGTCATAAAATGAGAAAGGGGACAGTGAGAATGGGAAATGAGTTCTTAAGAAAGCCGAGAGAAGAAAATGGAAAATAAGGTAACAGAGTACATTTTCCATGAAGCAGAAGAAAACTGGGGAAGGGAGGGGACCAGCAGGTGGGGATAGGGTGGAGCAAAGAGGTGACAGAAATAATGTATGTACAAAAGCCATAACAAAACCCATCACTTTGTATTACTAACTTTAAAACACTAATAAAAAAGTTAAAAAATAAAGATGAGGAACCAAACTCAACCATATCAAGAAATAAAAGTACTAAAAATTCTAGTGAATACACAGAGATTGTCAAATTATACTTGACCAAAACACTCAAATGTGTGTTACTTGAAAAATAAATCACTTATAATGACACAGGTTTAAAGTATAAGGGCAAAAGGGATGCTCATGCATACAGTGTAATGAACTGATTCTCATACAGATGCTGAGCTATCTAATGAGGAAAAATTATGGTTGGAATTAAAGGTCATGGACCAATGGATATCCATACATAATAAAAAACTTTGACTCCTACTTCACTGTGAACATGAAAATCAATCCAATATACCAGAGATAGAAACAAAAGTGGTGACATTCCTAGAATGAAGGCGTAAGTCATAAACAATCCCACACCAGTTTGGAATTATGATTAATAGGGTGGTATTTATTTAAAGGGGAAAAACCTTACAGATCACCGTCCCAGACAACAGCCCTCTGTGCAATTAGGAAGAATTCTAGTCGCCAGAACCGGAGCAGGAAGTAAAGAGAGTGAGGAGGGAAGTAGCCGCTTTTTTAAAGGGAAAGAGACCACGCCCCAATGAGCTGGTATCTCAGCGGCTATTGGCTGGAGGAGCGGAAGGACCTCCCACAACACTAGAAAACAAAGACAGAAAAGCTAAGCACAGCATCAGCCATGCTTAAGGTCCCACAGACGTGGGAGGCTGAGGCAAGCAGACAGGTCCCTTTAAGTCCAGGAATTCAGGCACAGCCTGGCTAGCACAGCAAGACCCATTTCTAAATAAACGCCAGGGGAACATATTCACAAAGGTGAGGGAGGTAAAGCTGTAAGACATTACAATTTTATTAAGATTTAAATTTCTGCTCATCAAAAGGTAGAATATACTGAGTATCCCTAAGACACAAGGCCAAACTGCTCTGGAATGAAAATGATCTCTAACCATCCCACTTTGGATTTCCAGGTTAGGGATGCTCAACAAGTCTATGCAAATGCTACAAACTCTAGCTCACTTCAGGACCAGACCTTTTCCAACAAGGCATACTAGGCCACATCAGGAAAGTGAAAATGTCAGCCAGAGACGCCAGAAGACATCCACACATACTTACACCTGCGGCTTTATATTATTTCAACTCGGCAGCAAGACTAACCTGTTTTTATTAGCTAGAAACCACATGATACTTTACAAAAATAACACACAAGGATTATCAAAAGTAGATGAAAAAGTTCTCAACATTTTAAGTCACCAAGGAAATTAAAACTACCATGAAATACCTCCTCATTCCCATTAGAATGGTTCAAACCAAAGAGACGGACCGCGTTAGAGAACTGTTTGATAGTTAGGTATTGATCCAAGGGTATATATATGTCACAAAAAGACCTTAAACAAGGTTGGGGGTGCGGCTCAGTGGCAAGTGCACTTGCCTAGCTCCAATACCCTGCCACCCCGCCCCCGCAAATACACGCGCTCACACACACACACAAATCTTATAAAGCAAATGCAGCTGACTCATAATAAACACTTTCTGGAAATAAACAAAACACCCAGCAAAAAAAAAAATGAGTAAGTGGTTTGTGGAAGACTCAGACAATGGAAAATAACTCTGTAAGAAACAGGAAAGGAATACTAATATAAGCAACAACACAGATGAACCATGAGTCTCAAAGCCTTGTTGGAGGTTCCCAATACTATGGAGGCAGAGGATCTTTCTAAATTCAAGGCCAACCTAGTAACTTAAACAGAGAGAGAGAGAGAGAGAGAGAGAGAGAGAGAGAGAGAGAGAGAGAGAGAGAGAGAGAGAGAGAGAGTTAGGGAAAGCAGATAGAAACAAAAATGCATGCTGTGAAAGCTATGTCTACTTGGCTACATCTGGACTTAACTAAAACCCAAAAATGAACTGCATGCTTGCTAGGGAGTTGTGCTTAATTTGAAGTAGGAAGTCCACTTGTAATTCAGACCTTGGAGGTAGGAAGACGCATCTTTCTCCTGAGTCTGAGCTGTGATAAGCCACCTCTAATCTGGGCCACTCATTCTGCTGGAATGTATACCAAAGAAGGAAGCTCTTTGCCCTCTTGCACTTGCTCTCACTGGCAAGTTCATTCCTTCACTGGCATTAGAGTCCACTTCTCTGGGATTCCAAAGTAGACTGAAGACCAGCTGGGACACGCAGCCCTGTGGACTGAGCAACTACTGGATTCCTGGGCTTTCCATTCATCGGCAGCCATTGTTGAATTATTTGGACTGTAGACTGTAAGTCATTTTAAGAAATCCCCTTTCTATATACACAGAGATTCATTCAATAAATTGTTACTCTAGAGAACCCTGAGTACACGCATCAACACGGTTCCAGAAACAGTGACATCATGTGAAATGGCTGAATGAAGCCAGACTATGTCACTAGAGTAGGAGAAGTGACGGGTGTGAGAGCTAGTAGTCAAAAGACCACGGAGAAAAACACGCTGTCTAGCTAAGTAGGTTCGTTAACTTGCTTACAGAGTTTTATTTTGTTTGTATGGGGGTTGCAAGGGGCTCTATTTGGCAATGTTTGTACTCTTAATGAACAAACACGGTGGACAGAAATGGCAGTTATTTGTTTGAAATTATGACCTCACTCCTTTATCTCCACCCTTCACCCCCAATACGAGGGAGAGATCTCAGAGCCTGTACATGCTAGGCAAATGAGTTGTCCTGAGCTTAGACTCAATCCCAATCTTAAAACTGAGAAAATTCAGATAAAACGATTCTAGCCTTGTGAGGAGGCTAGGATTCGAACTCAGTTCTCAGGCCATATCCAAAACCTCCACTCCAGCTACTTGGCAAGTTTCAAAAAAGAAGAAGAGTTCAATAATAATAAAATAATAATAATAATAATAATAATAATACAGCTGTCTATTTGAACACTTGGCACAAAGAAATAGGCACAAATCTATGAAGAGAACACAAACCATTACAATTACAGACCACAAGCAAAAATTTTATTTTCCCGCCAAGTTTCTTGTTTGTGTAGTAAATATGAAATTAAAAGTTTGCAGACAGGGTGGGGAGACGGTTCAGAGGCTAAAATGCTTGAGGGACACAGAGCTCTAAGCTCGCCACCCCATCCCGTCCCGCGCACGCGCACATTGTCTCGCGCACGCGCCTACGACCCCACGCGCTCGCCACCTCCCCTCCCCGCGTCTCGCGCACCCGCGCTCCTGTACCGCGCGCGTGCACCAGCGCCTGGGTCACGCGCGTGGCTCAGGCACGCGGCCCCGCGCACCGGCGCCTGCTCCCTTACCCCAGGATTAGGAGCGCGCTCTGCAGCCGTCTCCGCACTTCCAGGAACACGCGCGTTTCCGCCGCAGCCACCGCCATGGCCCACTCGTGCCCCCACCCGAGACCGAGCCCGCAGTTACCAGAACCCGGACAGAGTGGGAGCACGTGGGCAAGCGGCTCCCAGGCGGTGGCAGCGCGGTGGCAGCGCGGTGGCCGGGCGGGATCCGACGGACGGCGTCTGTCGGCTACAGCGCCGCCTTCCGGGCGGAGAAAGCACTGCCAAGGCGCCCGACCCTGGAGCGCACCTTCCTCTAAAGAAGGAAAAGGGGGCACAAGGAGCAAGCAGAGCTGGCCTCTGCTGTAAGGATGATGGATGGGCTCCATCTGAGCGCTTCTCTCCCTGAAATGAGCAAAAAGCTCAGACTTGGGGGCGGAGGAGGCTCCTCTGGATGGCTTGGGTAGGGATGAGGACGATAAGGGAGCAGAGACGATAGAGGTGGGTACTTTCCCCAGATCCAGAGCTGAATTGTCCGCCCCAAAGCCCACTTTATCCGAGTCTCCTTTTTTTGGAATTAGGACTGTTTATTAGCTTCCGTCTGATGCAAAAAAAATGACAAAGATTGATGGCGCAAAAATTGTTGCATTCGCTTTAGACACGATAGCTCCAGGACTGAAACAGTTGCAACAAAAAAAAAAAGAAGAAGAAGAAAAGAAAGAAAGAAAGAAAGAAAGAAAGAAAGAAAGAAAGAAAGAAAGAAAGAAAGAAAGAAAGAAAGAAAGAAAGAAAGAAAGAAAGAAAGAAAAGTATCTGTAAGCCACGAAAAGCCAGTGGATGGAGTCTGGCATCTTGAGTTGTGGGACCAATCATTCATATAACTTTTTTTTTTTTTTTTTCCCGAGACAGGGTTTCTCTGTGGCTTTGGAGCCTGTCCTGGAACTAGCTCTTGTAGACCAGGCTGGCCTCGAACTCACAGAGATCCGTCTGCCTCTCCCTGCCAAGTGCTGGGATTAAAGGCGTGCGCCAGCACCGCCCGGCGTTCATTCATATAATTTTTGAGAAGCAAAAAATATGATAATGATGATGATAATAATGAGTAATTGCTGATGTGCACACCCACCATACTGCGGAAATAAAAGACTCAAAGAAGTCATAACTTCATTGCTACTACAAGATACATTTTGACAGTTTGACACAGTAAAGGATATGGTGTGGTATAAATAAATATATTACACCCTAGACTTTCAATAGGACTTCTTTAAAAACGAAAGGCTGTTACTTCAGTCAATGATAGCTTGTATAAAGGAAACTGTCCTAATTAGGGTTACTGTTGCTGTCATGAAACACTGTGACCAAAGAGACTTGGGGAGGAAAGGGTTTATTCCGTTTACACTTTCGTGTCGTTGTTTATGGAAGGAACTCAGCAGAAACCCAAACAGGGCAAGACCTGCAGGCAGAAGCTGAAGCAGAAGCCATGGAGGGATGCTGCTTACTGGCATGCTCCCACGGCGGCTTTGCTTAGCCTGCTTTCTTATAGGACCCAGGACCACCCACCACGGGCTGGGCCCTCCCCGGTCAATCACTAAAAAGCGCCTTATAGCTGGATCTTGTGGAGGTGTTTTCTCAATTGAGGTTCCTTTCTTTCAGATGATTCTACCTGGTGTCAAGTCGACCTAAAACTAGCAAAGACAGAAATCCTGTTTAGTGTTGTTCCATCTCATAATTTCATAATAGTCATAATTACCACACACCAAACAAACCTGATGCATTTCCAAATAAGTTCTTTAAGCCAACCAGTATGGCATATACTGTAATCCCAGCATTTAGGAGGCTGAGGCAAGAGGATTGTTGCAAGTTCAAGGCCAGTCTGGGCTATACAGTGAGTGCAGGGCCATCCAGGGCTATGTGGCAAGACCTGGCCGCAAAACAAAACAGTCTTTAGTGTTTCAACAACGTCAGAGAAGTTTTCTAATTATTCTTTGAGGCGCTTAGGAATATAAGGAATATAAAATGCTTAAATACTGACACATAGCGAAATACACAGTGAATCGTATGCTCCTCATAAGTGACTTAAAACTTGTACACCCAAAGTATTTGAAAAAAAAAAACTTTAATTTCCCTTCATGTTATAGTTCATACAAAGCTCTTTGGTAGTAACTAACTTTGAAAGAAGTCTAGACTGTCTCTCAATTCCACACAGACTCTGAAGCCTGAAATTATTCGTATAAAATATTGATGACTTCTCTGGATCGCGGTCTTCAGTTCCCCCTATCCATCATCCATCCATGAAACCCAGGTTGTCTTCTGGCTGGTTGAAGACACCTGCTCCCTCCCATATTTCTCGCGGCCGCCCCCACGATTGCCCGCGTGAGGGCGCTGTGGCGCCAGCTAGCGCGGGCCGGCGAGCCGAGGCGGCGGGGGGGGGGGGGGGGGGCGGGACCGAGGCCGCCGACGTCGACGCCGGCGCGCGCGGTGCACGCTGGTAGCTGTCACCAGGCCCTCGGCTGGCGGCCTTCGTGCGGCTGCCGCGGTTGCCAGGAGAGCGGCGCCGGCGGGGAGCGGCAGAGCCCGCGGCAGGTAACAGCGTCCCCGCCCCCGGCGCGGTCGCGCGGCGAGCGGCGGTGCGGCGCGGCGTGGTTCGGGAGGGCGTCTCCGCCGCCGGCCCGTGGTGGTGGCGTCGGGGTGTCGCCACCCGGCCCCCACCTGTGCCCGCCGCGGGGGAAGCGGGGCCCGGACCGACCGGGGCGGGTGGTGGGACCCGAGCCCTGACCGCGACCTCGGCGGGCAGTGCCGCTGCGGGGCTGCCGGGAGGTGTCACCTGGGCACGGGCGCCCGGCGTCTTTGTTGGAGGCTTCCAGCCACCGCGTCGCCTTGTCGGTCTGGTGGGTCCCTGTGTGATCGAGGCCCGCCGATGTGTCTGGGCAGAAGGGTAGAGAGCACGGCCAAGTTCGCCAGAAGGAAGTCGGGCTAGCACACGGAAGTTGTTAACAGCCCTCACCTTTGATTTCCCAAGGCTTTGAAAGTTGAGCCTTGACCCTTCCTTCCCGCTTCTCCCCTCCTTACCCTGAGGGGGCGGGAACGGCTACGTCTTTGGCCACGTAAATTGTGCTTGTTTATTCTTTCCTTATCTGCAGAGTTCAGGGGAGTTGAAGAAAAATCAGGTTTAGCGATTGCAGTAAAAAAAAAAAAAACACCTTTGGGGGGTTTTAGAGAAATACAGGAATCTCCCTCATTTCATAGCTTTGAACTATGGAGACAAAACTCATTTTGGTGGCGCAGGCTCTTTAGATGTTAAGTTCTTAACACGTTAAGGTTAGTTGTATTTGTTCATATTAATGTGACCTTTTATGAATAACATAGGCCGTCATTATGTGCGAAGTAACTCACCTGATCACCAATCAACCCCTTGATTCTGCCCAGCTGACTGAAGTTATAGGTAAATTATAGCCCAGGTCGACTGAATGCCTTCTTCTTATGGTTACTTTTAGTTAAACTTGGCCATTCCTCGGAATTAAAGGGAGAGCAAATCTTTAGGTGTATGTACCTTCTTTGGGGTACCCAGTTTTTAACGAAGAATTAAATACACTGAAGTAAACACAAACCAGAAAATGTAACACTGTGAGCCAATTGTTAACTGTAAATTAATGGTTTACCTGCCGGCAGTTAGGAGCCCTATTTTATAACTTAAATAGTAGAACCAGCTGTGGCCTGAGGATAGCAAGCTGGAGGCCAAAGTTCTGCCTTGCCCTACTGACCAAGTGTGAGCTCTCTAGTCCTCAGTTACTGTGTGTGGTCTGCTGTCATGATTTTGTTGTTTTAGTGATGATGTAGTTGGAAACCAGGGCCTGAGGCACTCATGGTAAGATTCTACTACAAGCCTGCACTTCCAACCCATTGTAAACTTCTTTCTTGGGGTGCTGGGAAGGAATCAAAATTGTAAACTTTTTTCTTGGGGTGCTGGAAAGGAATCAAACCTAGGACCTTGCATATGCTTGGCCTCAGTTTTTTCACCCATTAAAGAGATTTTGAAAAGACCTTGGTTTTCCAAATTGCTACTTCCCCTCAGCCCTCTACTAAAGCAATAGCTTGCTTCCCCTAAACATGCTCCACATCATACCATGTGGGAAGACACTGGACTCAATCAAACCTATCTTGTTTTAGTGTAGGAAATCAAACCCAGGGTATTTCCAAAACAGGGCAAACACTCTACCACTGAGCCACACCCCTGGCCTCCAATTTTGACTTTGGTCTGCTTATTAAAGCAGCTCAGGAGGGTCACTGCTAGGCTTGTATGCGCGATTTTCAAAGGAAGGCGAAGACAGCCCTTCCAGATGTAGCTAACCAGAGAGCCCATCTTCTGATGCGGCTTATGGAGAAATGCCTACTATGCGTGCATGAGGCCCTGGGTTCCATTCCAGTGGTGTTAAAATCTCCTAGAATAAAATACCACACAGTAATTTCAGAATGACTTTACACTTGAGATATGGCTGCTTCCAAGTTGACCCCATGCATTTGCCCATTGTTGCTGTCCAAGGTGTCTCGGGCATGAAGACGAACACCTCCCTTGTATAACAAAGAACTGAAATTTTCTTGGTTAAAAAAAAAAGTAATATTAAGGATACATACATCCTTTACATTCCTAATGCTTTCATTTATAACAGACGAATATCTTTTTTCTTGCTGCTGCTGCTTTCAACCATAATTCATGTTGTAGTTTGATGTTTGTGGTTATTATTGAATGTCTGTTGAACGTGTTTTAAAGTTCTAAGTGAAGACTTGTTGGTGATGGTTTTACTTTCACTGTAATGATTTCCCCTTCTGGTTAGGCTTTCTGAAAACAATGAGATAGGAAAGGGACCTAAAATGTATCCCATGCTTAATAGTTACATGATTTTAAAATCCAAGGTAATCGAAAAGAGCTAATGGCCAAAGAAATTCCGAGACTATTATTTCTGAGCTATTTGGAAACAGTATATAAATGTTGAAAATGACATCCTTTTGCTGAATTGTGTGAAGCATTATGTTGAACATTTTGTTACTGTTAGAAAACACCTGACAATCAGAAAAAAAGACTTTAGATCGAAGTTGCTCTCCCTGTTCTTAGCTCTATTGGTTTGGGCCTTTTGTAGTAGGAGCTGCGGGCTGTGTTCCTGCCGCCCCAGCTCCTGGTCGCCTGGCTAGCTTATGCCCCGAAATAACAACACACAAACTGTATTCTTTTAAACACTGCTTGGCCCATTATATCTAGCCTCTTCTCAGCTAACTCTCGCACCTGGACTAGCCCATTTCTAATAATGTGTGTAGCACCCCAAGGTGCGCTTACCAGGAAGATTCTAGCCTACGTCCATCCTGGGTCGGAGCTTCATCGCATCTGCCCCAGAGAGGAGAGCTATTGAGTCTGAGCTCACTTCCTCTTCCTCCCAGCATTCTGTTCTGTTTACTCCACCCACCTATATTCTAACCTATGAGGGTCAAGCAGTTTCTTTATTTTTTAACCAATGAACTTCCTCCATCAGCCTCTGCTCAGGTAAAATGCATGGTGGGGGCATTTACCTCATGGTGGACAAAGAAGAGGGACTTGGCAAGATTCAGCCCATCCCTGCCCTTCCCCATCCCACCCCCAACCTACTTTCTGGCTTCACCTCTTAAAGTTTCCACACACATACCCTACCCCTCCTCCCCCACTTCAAATAGCAGCAGTAGCTTGGAACCAAGCCTTTTGGGGGTGATGCTAGTAGTCAACCTTGCCGATATTCTGTCTTCTTTATTACTTGGTATAAATGCTATTAATGCACACGTCAGTTTGAGGGAATATAGAATATTTAATTTTATTTGTTTTTCAAGACGGTTTTTCTGTGTAGTCCCGGCTGTCGTGGGACTCCCTCTATAGTCCAAGGTGGACTTGAACTGAGACATTCACCTGCCTCTGCCTCCAGAGTGCTGGAATTAAACATGTGTATCACCATGCCCAATTTAGAATATTTAATTTTAATAGATAAACTTTAAATGAGGTAAGTTTGGCCTCTGAAATAAAACTATTTAGTAGGTGAGTAAAGCTATTATTTTTGTTTAGTAGCTAACAGTTTTTATTGACAGTTTATTGTAGGTACTTTAGATTCCCATGTTTTTAAACTGTGACATCTCTTTTCTTTTGATAGTATTTACCTCTCTTTTTAAGACAACTAAACCTTAAACCCTTCAGTGACTTTACATTTACTTGTCAAAGATAGTATCAAATTTCTTAAGGAAAAAATATTATGTAGTAATATACATCTATTTAATGGTAGGGTTTACTGGGTTTTAGCCCATTATCCAACATTCAAATCAAGATTTAGAGTTTGCTACCAGACACATATTGTTCAGAGTTCTCTTCCGTTATGCTTGCCTGACTTACATTCTTCAAGTCCTACCTCAAATACCACCTTGTCCATGAACCCTCTCTTTTCAGTTATCTCCTCCTCTGACTTGCCTGTACTTAAAAAACGGTCCTCCATTCTTCACGGTGGCTAACTAGCTGATGATGACATGTACTTCACAAATACTCGTGTCTTGACCAAAGAGGTGATTTAATGTAGTATTTATGAAATATTTTCCTTAACAAAAGTTTGGCCATATATATGTTCCCTTTAAAAATACATCTGTGCATCAATATGATTATTTTTTAAAAGACACTTGAAATAACCTTTAGTTAACAGTTGATAGCACTTGCCATAAACAGAAGGCAGACATAGGTAAAAATAAAATTTAAAATAAAAAAGTGTTGCCGGGCGGTGGTGGCACATGCCTTTAATCCCAGCACTCGGGAGGCAGAGGCAGGCCGATCTCTGTGAGTTCGAGGCCAGCCTGGTCTAGAAGAGCTAGTTCCAGGACAGGAACCAAAAAGCTACAGAGAAACTCTGTCTCGAAAATCCCCCCCCCCCCAAAAAAAGTGTTGTTGAAAGCTTCTATCTAGAAACACATGCTTCCTGAATGTTGTATGCCTTGAAACTGACTGTTTTTTGTTTAAAAGGAAAAGTAGCCAGAATTGAGTGTTGTTATTGATACCATCCTGGCACCAAACTTAGACTTGGTGTAGTCAGAGGAATTGGAGGAGAATGAACAAGGACTATCTTCCTCACCTTAATTCACTGTTATTCTCCCCAGTCTGAAAAATCCATGAAGTTATCTATTTGGTGGTTGGTGGCCCAAAGTTCCATAAATATAAGCAGAATTTTGGCCTTCTTTTGAAGTCTTTTCTGTTCACAACGTAGAGAATAGCGTCATTGAAAATTCAAAGTGTGAGAATATACTTTAAAAATTACAGTACAGGGAATTTGGACTGCTCTTCAGTATCGAGAGGGAGGGGGAATGGTGTGGGAGGAGGAGAAGAGGAGTGGGGATAGGGGGAGGGGAGTGGGGGGAGGGGGCAATATTTGGGAGGAGGGGAGGGAAATGGGAAATGGGGAGCAGGTGGAAATTTTAATTAAAAAAGAATAAAAATAAAAAAATTACAATACAAATAGAAAACTTAATATAATCATTATTGAACCAAATAAATGCCTATATTTTCAAAACAGTCTTAATGGTACTCTATCACATTTATAATAAAAAGCTAGAACTGCATTTTTAGTAGGATAATTCATCTTTAAACTAAACCCTCTAATCTAAAGGTAAATTCTAGAAACAGGCCCTTTTGTTAACCAAGTGATCAAGAGGGAGAAAATATGCACCTTTTAAAATGGCTTTTCTGTGCTCTTTAGAGGAAACTCTTGAGGGAAGGGGTCTGTGAGAGTAGAGACGGTAATGAGCCTAAAGTACGCTCATTCCTTCTCTGCAGCTGTCTGTCACTTACAGTTTATGTGGCCAGTTTTTCATACTTTGTGCTGCTGAAAGCTGTTGCCTCTCGTATAATGAGAAATGTTCCTGTCCTTCACAGAAACTGGCATGAAAGCTGTTCTTTCGTATGGACATTTTTGTGTTTCAGGTGGCTCTGAGAATTTGTAGGCATGTGCCTAAATTTTGAGCCAGATGTTTGCTGTTATTTTGTGTTCAGGGACAAAGAGCTTAGGTAAGTAGACCAGTTAGCTAGAGTTCCTGTTTTCAAAACAGTTGTTCAAAACAAAACGTGCTGATGCAGCTCTCACAGGTGATTTGCTACTCAGCCAGAGGTTAGATTGCTGTTGGTATGAAGTTTGGAGATGCAGCCTCAGACTGGAATTTAGAAAAGCTCTTTAATCTGTGTCATAAGAAAAATTGAACCCCTGAAAAGTGGTCTCTTCATTGTTTGTCTACTAGAACATAAAACAACAGTATAGGTGCCACAGATGAGCTGTCAGTGAGTGATGGCTGACAGTCACAATGACTCTAAGTGCACAGCAATCCTAGTTCTTTGAATTGAGCAGATCCATAGCCTACATTTTTAGTTGCTTTTGGTTGTGTTGTGTAATGTTAGGAAAAGGGACCATACGATATCAGTGGTCTAAAACCTTTTCAATATACTTTCATAAGATTTCCAGATATATTTTCTAGAATATTTTGTATGCCACAAATACCATCCCAGATCACTAATTATGCTTTTTTTTTGAAAGACAGAACTGGCACAGTGTCTTTTCCATACATTCTTACTTATATCTTACCATATGGGACTTTAAATATTTTTCCTGAAGATTATTTTCCATCTAAGAAAATATCAGAATATGTTACGTGCTTTAAAACTACTCTGTGTCATTTGAGTATTCATATTTTATTGACTTCCTTATTATGTACAGTGGCATCATTAATTGGAAACTCAACTTTGAACCTGAGTGGGGACTCCAGCATCATAATTATTTCATGGTATCATAGTCCTCAACATGCCTTCTCCAGGCCTACCTGATTCTGTAGCTTGATGCAGTTACTTTAATGTGATCTGATAACTGCTATTTATATTATGTCTTTTAGAGTACAGAATTTATACACCTTTTTTTTTCATTTCGTAGATCATGCATTTATTTTATGTTTTCCAGAATACTGAAGCTTAGAAGTAACTGAATTTCTGGGGATTCATGTTAGATTTGCCAATCTCTGTTTCAGGGAACTTACTAGGAAACAAACGTCTTACAATCATTTGCTCTCGTCATACAGTTTGATCATGCATACAGAGTGGCAGCAAAGCCAGGAACACTAAAACGTGCATCTTTTCTGAAAAACAAGGTGTGTTCAGTAAGAACTTACCTTAGTGAGGACTCCTAGTAATTGAGGACACAGAGTCTGACCTAGTCATCTTTTGTAGCCAGGCAAGGCTTCCAGGGCAGGACTGAGTTACATTCGGCATAATTTATACCTTTAAAATAAAAGAAAGCTGTTACTTATGAATAAATTCTTCTAGTTAAGTATTGCTGCATACCAAATTGTATTGGTTCCTTTTCTTCCTCATTGTCCTGATAAGAAGCAAGTTAAAGGAGGAAGGGTCCGTGTTGACTTACAGCTGAAGGGTACAGTCCATCATTGTGGGGAAGTAAGATCACAAGAGAGTGAGGCAGCTTGTCACTTTGTGTCCAGAGTAGGAAGCAAAGAGATTGATAGCTTTTCCTTCTTCAGTCTAGGGCCTCACTCCATGAGATGATGTCACCGGCACGGTGGTTCTTCCCTTCCCTTCAGTGGAACCTTTTTTGTAGATTCCCACACAGACAAGGAAGGCTTGAAGGGTTTCCTATAGTTGATTCCAAATAC
Source organism: Chionomys nivalis (assembly GCF_950005125.1). NCBI lineage: Eukaryota > Metazoa > Chordata > Mammalia > Rodentia > Cricetidae > Chionomys > Chionomys nivalis. The sequence continues at coordinate 84,601,990 of NC_080089.1, forward strand.
AGCAAACTGACAGTGTTTAACCATTATCTAAAATCGTCTCAAGCTGTACTGACTTAAAACACTATCCTTCACAATTCAGTTTGTTTGTTTGTTTGGTTTGGTTTGGTTTGGTTTTTCAAAAAGGATAGAGGAGCTTGGCTGGGAAGTAATGCCCCACCTCCACCCATTCTGATATTGCAGTTTGCTTGTTGGCCGGAGATGCAAACATCTGAAGGTTTGATTAAGTCTAGCAGATCTACTTTTAAGGTAGCTTACTTGTATGACTAGCATTTTTCTTTCTGGCTGTTGGGGAAAGTTCCTCCCTAAGTAAGTCTCTATAGCACTGGTTCTCAGCCTTCCTATTGCTGTGACCCTTTAATATAGTTCCTTGTGCTGTGGTAAAACCCAGCCATAAAATTATTTTCATTGCTACTTCATAACTGTAATTTTGCTACTGTTATGAACTGTAATGTAAATATCTTTGTTTTCTGATGGTCTTAGGTGACCCATGGGTTGAGAACCACTACTCTACAGGGTTGCCTGATTATTCTTATGACAAAGATAGTAATTCCAGAATGAGTGATCCCAGAAACATCAAGGTAGGAGCTGCCTGGGCAGGGGTGGAACTGATTTCATAAGTAGCATTTAAGACACAGATCCTAATAGTTTTGTTTTTGTTGTTGTCGTAAGATGAAAGAGGAAGGAAATACCACATTATTGTTACTTTAATTCATTCATATTCCATCCCCCATCTGTCCCTCTCTTAGGAACACACATAGTGATCAAACCCAGGGCTTTGCATGTGCTTGGCATTGAGCTGCATCTTCAGCCTCTATTTGTTGTTCTCTAGGGACATTATTTAGTCATTCTGTTTAAAATTTTTAAAGTATTGTCATAATTAGGAAAACCTTCATATAATTTTTAAAGTATATAATGAAAACTCACTTTCCCATCCTTCATTTTTCTGTTTTCCATCTTCCCAGAAGATAATCAACTTTACTTTTGAGAGGTATCATATATACACAAATTGATATATACCTGCCTTTCTTATGTAAGTTATAACTTTAAAACTTCTGCATCTTGCTTTTATTTTAGTTTTTGTATCTTGGAAGCATTTTCTAAATCAGTACATAGACTTTATTCATTCTTTCTGCCACTTGAGCATGCTATTAAAAAGCACTATTGGTCTGGTATTGATGATTTTATTGATTATGCAGTCTGGTAAAACACTTACTAGGAGAGGATGTAAAAGCTAAAATTATAGATGAGACCCTTCTGTCATTGGGATTGTGACTTGGGAGTCACAAGGCAATTACTGGAAAACAAGGTGAACTCTATGGGAGAGGAACAATATATAGCCAAAGTTTAGGGTTGGAGAAATGAAATGAGAAGATGGGATAGTCAGGAAGATTTCTCAAACTACATAATATCTGAAATCTGAAGGATGAATTGGGGTCTAGTGTTTCAGACAGAAGAAATACAAAACTGGCCACAGTAATCAAAACAGTGTGGTACTAGCAAAAAGACATAGAGACCATGGAATAAAATGGAAAGGCATGATATAAATCTCAGTATATATAGCCATATACTGATTCATGAAAGTGCCAGGATTACCCAGCATATAAAGGGCAACCTCCTTAACAAATGGTGTTAGAAAATCTGTATCAACAACTAAAGACCTCAACATAAGACATGAAACTATAAAAACTCATCCTAGACAAAAGCCTAGGAGAAAAGCTCTATTGAGTCTCAGATAACACATCAAAAGCATAGGCAATCAAGACACAGCAGGATGAGAAAGGAGCCCATGGGACAGGAGAAAATAGGAATCCAGAGTACACAAAGAACTAAATTCAACTACACACATCCCAATTAAAAGATGTCATAAGTATGTGAAAAGACATTTCTCCAAAATCTCAGTGGCCAATAAACATGAAAAGAAGCTCAGTGTTACAACAAATGAAAGCTGCAGTGAAATACTACTCATGCCCCTTAGGGTGACTAGTTGCAAAACAAAAGACTACCCAGAAAATAATATTAGTGCATCTGTAGAAAAGTTAGAATCCTTGTGTTCAGTGGATAGCCACATTGGCAAATAGTATGGTAGTTCCTCACTTGCCACACAAGCATAAGAACTGCAGTTTGATTCTCCAGCACCCACTAAATGCTGGCTGGGCCTGGTGGACTGCCTGCAGTTCTGCTTGTTACAGAGAGAGACTCCCACAGAGCAGGCTGGCCAGCTAGACTAACACACATAGGTGAACTTGGGGTTCATTTGCGAGATGCTATCTCAGTAAATAAGGGGAGAACAGTTGATGAAGCCTGTCAGCCTCTGAGCTTCGTATACCTCTATACACAAGTGAGCCTACACACATACAAACACAAATGCACACTACACATATGAAAATAAAATTAACTCTGTAGTCCAGGAATCACACTTTTTGAATGCATAGGTGAATAGAAATTGAAAGTAGAGATGCTTGTATGCCAATGTTTGTAGCACTACCTGCCATTAAGGGAAGCTAAGAGGTGGAATTAGCCTAAATGTGCATTTGCAAATTAATTGATAAAACAATGAGAACTAGAACTGGGCAGTGGTGACACACATTTTTAGTCCCAGCACTTGGGAGGCAGAGGCAGGCAGATCTCTGAGTTCAAGGCCAGGCTGGTCTACAAAGTGAGTTCCAGGACAGCCAGGGATTGTTGCACAAGGAAACACTGTCTCAATTCCACCACCCCCAAACCCACAAAGAAAAGAAAAATGGTAAGTGTTCTGCTGTTGTTAAATGTATTGATCAGGGTTGTCTAGAGCAGTGATTCTCAGTTTTCCTAATGCTGTGTGTGACCCTTCCCTTTAGAACAGTGCCTCATGTTGTGGTGACCCTAAAATCATTTTTGTTGCTTCTTCATAACTAATTTTGCTACGGTTATGACTCATAATGTAAATATTGTTGGAGAGAGGTTAGTTGAGAACTGTTGCTCTGGATGAACAGAATATTACTGATATAAAGGATGATTTCTTATATTGCTTACACAATAGAGGCTAGGTAGTCCAACAGTGGCTGTCTGCCTGCAGGAGAGGTTGAGAAACTGGTAGCTGCTCAATTCATAATCTGCTGCTCCTGAGCAGTGCCAACCTCATACCGAAGGCCTAGAGGATTCCTTTTCAATCCATTGGAAAGCCAAAGATGGGTTCTGATGGCATTAGTAAATACAATGGCAAGGGCATACTTATTAGCAAGAATGGAAGAATATGCAGGCAAATAGCATTGCCTTTTCCTTGAACCTCTGTATCTAGACTGCCCTCAGAGAAGGTGCCATCCACTCTGGTGGTGGAAAGTCTTCCTATGGTTAATCTTTCCTGGAAGTATTCTTACAGACCAACACAGAGGCATGCCTTTTAGTTGATTCTAGAGCCAATGAAGATGGCAAGATTAATCATCACATTGGAAATGTAAACTGATATAGCCGTTATAAAAATAGTAATGATATTCCTGAGGAAACTAAAAGTATATCCATCATCTGGTGTAGTAACCCCCTGCTGGGACTGTATCCAAAGGAAGGGAAATCATTATGTTGAAGAAGTCCCTGCACATGAATGTTTATTGAGGTATTATTCACACTAGCTAATATGGACTCAGCCTAGGTGTCCATCAGCTGAGGAATAGATTTTTTAAAATGAGATATATATAATCTCACTTTATTTTTTTGTTTTGTTTTTCGAGACAGGGTTTCTCTGTGGCTTTGGAGCCTGTCCTAGAACTAGGTCTGTAGACCAGGCTGGTCTCGAACTCACAGAGATCTGCCTGCCTCTGCCTCCCGAGTGCTGGGATTAAAGGCGTGCACCACCATCGCCCAACAATCTCACTTTAAATATATATATATGTAATTTTTAAAAATGTGTATATATATATACACACAAACTTGAATATTATTTAGCCATAAAAATGAAGTTTTTATTTGTTCCAACAAAAACCTGAAAAATAGTACATCAAGCAGAATAAATCAGGCACAGAAAGACAAAGTAGTACATATTTGCTTATATGTGGAAATGAAAAATTAATTTCATAGAAGTCAAGAAAAGCATTTACAGTCATGTATCATCATTTACAAATAGAAATATACTAAAGTACAGTAAACTTTTAATATTTGCTCTAGCTAGATCTGTATCTGATTAATATTTTTGACCTCTGAGACTATAATAAATCATTTTTTCTCCATTTTACGTAATTATACACAATAAAGATGATTCTAATAAGTTTTTAAGTAACTAGGTAAGTCTTTGAATTTTTTTTTAAGGGAACTTGTAGCCACACAGATAGTCTATATTTAGGGAATGTTCTAGCTGAGCCAAGTGAGAAAGTGGAACATTATGGTTGTTCTCCTGCCATTTTGTTGTTGTTTTTAACAGAATTTTTACCCATGAGAAAAAATGATCTGTGGACTGTGTTGACTTCAGTGGATTATTTATTCTAAATATTTGAGGGCCTGCTGTAGGCCACTTATAGAACTGATGCAGAAATGAGCTCATCAGAGAAGTTCCCAACCTCTTTCAAAATGTGATAGACAGGAAAAGCAAACAAGACAACTTCAGATTATAAGAAATATTGGCTGAGAAATAATGTGATGTTTTAGGTAGAATGAAGAGTATGAGCCTTGGGGCAAGGCAACTCATACTAATCAGAAAAGTTTTTCTGACATTTTGCTATAACTGAAAGAGCAGAAGTTTTTTTCAGAGGGGTAACAAGTATAAAAAACGCTTACAGTACAAAACATGGTATTTTGGTGAACATAGTTAGGATATTATTCTAACATCAGAGGAAATACCATTGCAGATTTTCAGTAAAGAAACAACATGCCTGGCTTCTCTGTGGAAGATGTATCAGAGACTCAGGAATAGAAGTGGGTTCAGTAGGCATCTAACTGGTTAAAAAGAAGAGGAAAGAAAGTGATAGCTGTACATTGAAGGTGCGTCAGTGAGCAGATCTCCTTAAAGCTGTGAGACTAGAAGAAGTAACATGTGGGAGTGCAGATCGTAGAGTGAGCCTTGAAGTACTTCACTACCACAGTGAAGAGTGGATAAGAGACAGGGACTAACCTAGACAGAAATGGGTGGCCAAGACATAGGTGCACACCCTGAGTAGAGTCCAGGAAGCCAAGAACAAGGTGTGTTTATTATTACTGAGAGTAAGATGAATGGCGAGAAAGGTGGCTGTTGACTTGCCGACATTTATATGATTTTCTTCCTGGAAGGACTGTGTCATAACACATTTTTGAGCAGGCTAGATTGTAAACTGAGGGTAAGGCAGTGAAATACTGAATGTAGGAAAACTTTTCATAAACTTCTGCTGTAAGAGAGAACAGAGAAACTGACCACTAGCCAGAACCTGTGGAAGTCTAGAAAAGGTGAATTTTGACTTCATACTCAGAACTGGGTATGTATGTCTGTATAGAGGAGCTGGTATTGAAGGGAAGTGAAATAATACAGACTCTGAGCACATAGGAAATGAAATCTAGACCACAGCAAAGAGTGAACCTTTAGTGAAAAAACCTTCTGTTCCTAACAGGGAAAGCAGAGAATCTGGGCATGGGACATTGGTGTAGGTTTGCTGAGGAACTGAAAGCATTCCTCATATTTCTTCTTCTCCTTCCTCTTCTTCCTCTCCTCCTCTTCTTTCTTCTTCCTCTTCTTCTTAGTTAACTACATCGTGTTTTGGTTTTTATTTATTTCTTTGTTTGTTTGTTTATGTGGTCTTGTTCTCCTGACCAGACTTCTAGATTCAAGCCATGCTCTGCCTCAGTCTTCTGAGTAGCTGACACTACAAGCCTCTGCTCCCATACTGCACTCTCTTCATTATATTTGAGATAGATCTCTCATAATGAAGGAAAGAAGACATTGTTAGAGTTTGGGGAAAAGAAGATATAAAGTAGTTGTGCCAAGATGAGAAATTTATGAAGGAAAAATCACTAGGTTAGGATAGTGGTACAGCCAGCCAAATAGTCTAGATTATGTATCTCCAGCATTATTCCAGTTCAGGTATTTTAAAAAAAGCAGGCAAGCCGAAGCAGGGTTGGAGTTTTTCTTGGTAGAAGTAAGGAAAGCTCTTCTTTTATAAAACGCTCTGAGGAAGGTGTTTTAGGAGAAGGAAAAGTTTCGTGAGAGAAAAGAATAATGGTTTAGGCAAACTGCTTGAGTTTATATCTGACTCTGCTATTTCTTGACCTGCATTTTTATTTTTCGGTTTCCTATGTGTAAATGAAAATACTAATAGTATCTGTGTCAGGATGAAATGAAATAATATGAGCTAAATATGCAAAGCACACAAACAACAGCACCTAGAGCTTAGTAAATGCACTGTAAGTTGTCTAAGATGCTGCTACTTCTGCTGCATCCGGAAAGCTCTTATCTTTGAAAGATGACTAAGGTTGGAACCTGGGACATATGCAGAGGAAAAGCTAAAGATATCTTGGTCATTTGTGTGCAGTTTGAGATGACAGTATACATACAAGTGGTTGAGTCATACTAAGGATGTAGGGCATAACCTTTATTTGTGAATTCCTTCAGTATTTTGTTTTTTATCAATTTTTTAAATTATTAAAAAATCTCTAAATTTTTATCTTCTATCAGCTTCCAGTTTTCAGGAGTGATTAGTTTTATAAGTTTCTTAACTGAATAATTAAAGATTATTTGCTGTCACATCTGTATTGAAACTCAGAACATTTAACCAAAGTGAAATAGTAAAATATACTAATTATCACGTTCAATTTCCAGATGATAGCAATTACTGAATGATAACTTTTCATTTAGCCAAAAACATTTGGTAAGATCATCTAATTAATATATAGTTTTTGTTTTTCCTTTCATGGCCAAGCAGGGCTGGTGTTTGTCAGAATTCATCTATATACTTTTCACTGTGATAAAACAGCCCTAGGTATATCTGTAGAAAGGTGAAATTGGGCTGGAGAGAGCTGAGCTGCTCCTGTAGATAGAAGACCTGAGTTTGGTTCCTAGCAGTGTATCAGGTGACTCACAACCTGCTAGTATCTGTAGATGCTCTGATGCAGAATTTAATTCATTAAATTTTCTCCTTTTATACCATAAAATATAAAATAAATCTGTAGTACCTGTTTTCACAGGGCCTAATTTACCCAGAGAAAACTTTGACTTTTTTTTTAAGATAGCTATGTTGTTTCATTTTTAATTTTTTGAAAGAAATAATGACACACTAATCATGATTTATAGCAATTCTGGTCCGATTTGTCTGAGTTGTTAGTTGGAAAGAAATAACTAAATTTTCAAACGGTGCTATAGATCAAATCAGAAAACCATTCATGACTCCTGAAAGATTTCAAATGCCGTTATGATTTGCTTGTTTCACTTTAAGAAAAAAAAATCAGAATTTTTTATTTATTTCAAGCGCCTCATACCTCAGGCTATAACAGAATACTGTATACTGAGTAATTTATGGAGGAAAGATTTGTTCAGTGCATGGTTCTAGTGAACTGGAGGCCCACGGTTAAGGCATCACATCTGGTGAGGTCTTTCATGGTAGTGGGAACTCGTGGCAGAGTCCTGAGGCTGCACCTCACATGGGTTGAGGAGCTCATGTAAACCAGCCAAAGTGGTTCTTGTAACAGACCTAGTCTTGGAATAAATCAGGAAACCTATGGATAGTTTTACTACTAATTTTGGATTAGTTAATCCATGAATGAAGACATGGCCCCAATGACCTAATGATTACACCTCTTAATATCTCCCATTAGGAATTGAATTTCAACATGAATTGTGATGGGGACATAATACCAAGTTATACTAAGTAATTGTTTCATGGGAAGATTGGGATTTTTAAAACTTATTTGTGGAAGAGATAGAAGTGATCATATGGTGGTCAGTTTAAGAAGGATGAAAATGTTCTGTATCTTTGTTGTGGTGAGGATCTTGATTGTATCTAAGTATGGATGCACCCGTCACTCAAATCATCAACTAGATGTGTTAAGTGTAGTCATTGTTCATTCTCTCCTCCAGGGAAGCAGTTCCCAGAGCCTCAGTTCTACTCATACTAAACTGCAAAGACTCAAGTTTCTTGTGTATGATTGTGTTATATTTACAAATAGCCTAAATACATCCTCCTGTACACTTCTTTAATCATTTCAAGGTACTTAAAGTCATTAATATAAATACTGTTACAATTTTCCTTGTACTATATCAATTAGTGGATGTTGACTTTAGTGACTTTAGTGGATGTTGGAAAAGTTAATATTGAAATGAAAACATTCCATAGAGGATTTGATGGTAGAGTGCGTGCTAGCATGAAAGAGACTTTGTGTTCAGATCCCAGGACCTCCACCCCTCTCAAAAATAAAAAAAAAAAAGGAAGGAGTGAAAGAAAGAAATACAGATGCATTTTCTTTTTCTGAATGTTTCCATTGGGCCATTGTTTGAATCTGTTGATATGAAATTCATACGGCTTGACTATATATTCAAGCTAATAAAGTCATAAATAAGCATATTTTTTAAAAAACTACATTTTAGTTTGTGTTCATAAAACTATTCATAGTTCATAAAACTATTCACTATAGGATAGTGAGTTTTATACTTTGTTGCCAACAATTCAGAGTCACAACCAGTGCTTACTTACAATGTATTCACCCCTAATTAACTTATTTTCTAGTATTGTGTTGATTTAATAGTGAGTGGTAGAAGGAATAACTAGATTGCTCTTAGCATTTTCTGTCAACAAGCATTCTGTTAGCTTAAATATATTATTTATTTAGTTTTGACAAGCTTTGAACTAGGTCTTATCTCTTTTTATAGATGAGGAAACTCAGACTTGAGAAAACTAAGTGCTTGGTTCAAGTCATTCATCTGGTAAGGAAACTTATCTAAATTTTATACTCAGGATATCTTGACTAATCTCCTGTTCCAAGGTTCTATTTTATTTTTATTCCCTTTTTTATTCTCTGGATTTCTATAAAATGTCCTTTATTAAATACTTTTTGGGATGTTTTGTTGGTTGGTTCTTTGTTTGACAGGGTCTCGCTCATTGGGTAGCCATGGCTTGCCTAGAACTCACTATGTAGACCTGGGTGGCCTTAACTCAAAGATCCACTTGCTAGAATTAAAGGTTTGTCTAGGGGACTGGAGAGATGGCTCAGTGGTTAAGAGCATTGCCTTCTCTTTCAAAGGTTCTGAGTTCAATTCCCAGCAACCACATGGTGGCTCACAACCATCTGTAATGAGGTCTGGTGCCCTTTTCTAGCCTGCAGACATACACGCAGACAGAATATTGTATACATAATAAATAAATAAATAAATAAATAAATAAATAAATAAATAAATAAATATTTTTTTAAAAAAAGGTTTGTCTACCACACCTGACTCTTGTATTGAATATTTGGTGCAGTTTAGTATTTTGTTTGATTTGCTTTGGTTTGCTTTAGTTTGGTTTCTTTGTGCCTCAACCTTTCTTGGGAAGAGGCATGTCATAGGTTTTCTTGGCATGATACAGGAAGTGTTCCGTTTGTATATGGTTTAAACCAGTGGTGTTGTGACTTGTGGGAACATACTTTTTAAATAGAATATGTTTAAATAAATATAAAAATATAAATAAACACTTCAGAACCTTTATGACAACTATGTTACAAAAGCTAACCACATGATTGTTTCTATAAGTAATAAGTTTGGGAACTTAACTACAGATAGCATGAAAAATATTGACTTAAGCTATCCTACAATAAAATAGGAGAAAAATTACCAAGAACTAGAATTTGTATTATATGTTAGATTAAAAAGTTGAGAAGTGGCATACCTGTTTGAGTTCAGGTGTGTGACTAACTTTGTGGCTAGCTAACAGGAAACTGCACCTAGTGCTCATTCACATCTATGATTCCAATGTACAAGAGGCTAAGGCAGTAGAGTTGCCCTGAGTGAGAAAGCATCCTGGCCTACACAGTTTCAGGTCCCAAGGTTATTCTCTGGCCTCCACATACACACACACGTATGAGCATCTACACATACATGTATTCCCTCAACCTCCACTAAATAAAAATACATCTGCATTTTCTTTAAGATTCATTTTTAATTCATGTATGTGTGCACATGCCTGTGGGTACTAGTGTAGATCAGATTGTGTCAGATCTCCTGGAGTTACCAGCTGTGAGCAGCCTGATAAGGGTGTTAGCAACTGTACTCAGGTCCTCTGCAAGGGCAGCAAGTGCTCTTAACTGCCAGCCTTTCATTCCTTCCAACCTTTATTCCATGAATGAATATCAGTTTATAAGTGTATTATTAATTATTCAAAGTCATGACTCTGTTTTAGTATGCTATATTTTTATCAAAAGCATGTTATTTTGTGTATGTTTATGGTTGAATTTGAGAAAACATTAGACTAAATTAAATATGATTTATAAGTTCATATCATCATATGGTTCATTGTAGACATTTTTCACTCATTAAAATCAATCTTATGAGAACTCTGAAAGCAAATTCTTATGAAAACAAAATATTTTGTTGACATTTTATAAATGTCAAACTATAAAATATTTATATATTAATATGAAAAGAGAACCTCCACACATACCCAAATAAGTAAATAAATAGATCCAAATTTAATTTTTTTTAAAAAGGTAGTCAGAGCATAGAACTAAAAATGATTCTTAGTGGCTTTGGTTTTTGTTTTATTTCAGAGAAGGTATTATTCCTCAGCACTGTTCTTTTTCAAAATTGTATTATTCGTTTTTTTTTGTTTTGTTTTGTTTTGTTTTTATTGTTGTTGAGACAGAGACTCTCAGGGGCCTAGAACCTGCCAAGTAGTCAAGAGCCCTGAGGATTCTTCTTTCTCCACTTTCTCAGTGCTGGAATTGGAAACACATACCACCACACCAGGCTTTTTAAATTAAAAAATTTTAAAGTTATTTGTTGATGGGTATGTGGAGGTCATGTTGGCAGCTAGATGGAGGTGTCTTGCTCAACTGCTTTTCCTCTTATTTTTTGAGACAGGGTGTCTCATTGGATCCAGAGGTTGAAGTTTCAGCTAGAATAGCTGGCCAAGGAACCCACAGGATCTTCGTATGACCGTCCTTACCCAGCAGTGGTGTCATTGGCACACTCCTCCATGACTGGTTTTTACGTTAAGTCCTGAGGCTCCAAACTTGTTTTTTAATTGCATAGCACTTTATTCACTGAGCCATATCTCCAGCCCATTGCCTGGCATTTTGGCGTGGGTTCTAGGAATCTCATTCTTGCAAAGCAAGCACTTTACTACCTGAGCTATCTCCCCAGCCCCTAGAATTTTTTTTTTACCTGACTCAACCTTAACACAAGGTAAATGTATTCAATTATAAGCACCTATACTTTTCTTTGGGTCCACCTTATTACTTAGCTTCTTTAGGATCGTGAATTGTAGGCCCAATGTCCTTTGTTTATAGCTAGTATCCACTTATGAGTGAGTCCATACCATGTTCATCTTTTTGGGTCTGGGTTACGTCACTCAGGATAGTGTTTTCTATTTACATCCATTTGCATGCAGAATTCAAGGTGTCATTGTTTTTTACCGCTGAGTAGTACTCTAATGTGTAAATGTGTCATATTTTCTTTATTCATTCTTCGGTTGAGGGACATCTAGGTTCTGGCTATTACAAATAATGCTGCTATAAACATAGCTGAACAAATGCTTTTATAGTATGATTGAGCATCTTTTGGGTATATGCCCAGGAGTGGTTTTGCTGGATCCTGAGGTAAGTTGATTCTCAATTTTCTGAGAAACTGCCATACTGACTTCCAAAGGAGTTGTACAAGTTTACATTCCCAAGCAATGGATGAGTGTTCCCTTACTCCACATCCTCTCCAGCATAAGCTATCATTATTGGAAATTGGAAACGGACGGGATTGACTGGCAGGGTTGGGAGCATGGGGGAGGAGAGAGGGGGCAGCAGGAATAGAGGAGGGGAGAGTGGGAGGGTAGAGGAGAACTTGAGGGAATGGGATGGTCGAGATGGAAGAAAGACAGAAATGAAAGCAAGGAAAAAGATAATCATGATTGAAGGAGCCATTATAGGGTTAGAGGAAGCCTGGCTCTAGAGAAATTCCCAGGAATCCAAAAGGATGACCCCACCTAGGACCCGGGGCAATAGAGGAGAAGGGTGCCTTGATTTGCTCTGTAGTCAGACTGATGATTATCTTGCATATCACCATAGAGCCTTCATCCGGCAACTGATGGAGGCAGAGACGGAGACCCACATCAGAGCACTGAATTAAACTCCCATGGTCTAGTTGAAGAGTGAAAGGAATGAGAATATGAGCAATGAGGCCAAGACCATGATGGGTACACCCACTGAAACAGTCTGCCTGAGCTAATGGGAGCTCACCAACTCCAGACAGACTGGGAAGGAACAAGCATAGGACCAAAGTAGTTCCTCTGAATGTGGTTGACAGTTGCATGGCTGGAGCAGACTGCGGGGCCACTGGCAGTGGCACCAGGATTTATCCCTACTGCTAGGACTGGCTGCTTGGGAGGCCATTTTGTTTGGATGGATACCTTGCTCAGCCTAGATATAGTAGGGAGGGCCTTGGACTTTCCAAAAGGCAACTTGCCTTACATTCTCTGAGGATTAGATGAGGGTGGGGTGGGAGGGTGAGTGGAGAGAATGGGAGGAGGGGGAGGAAGTGAGAACTTGGATTGGTATTTAAAAAAAAAATCAAATAAATAAAAAAATTATATTATCCCTCTGCTTATTGATAAATTACTCCTATTTTCATAAATAGAAGTTGCTACTAATTGATTCTCAGGTTAACCTTCTAATACACTGAATATTGATTGTGTATCGTCGAAATGAATATATTCTAACTTAAGTTGGAAATCTTGCCAAGGAAAGAAATTGTGTCCCTATTAGCAAAATTTTTGCTTGTGTTTTTATTTACTCTATTTACTGCTAATAAAACACAGTTAGATTTACTTATTAAAATTTATTATAAGTTGAAATTTAATATAAAATTTATTATATTATGTACATATATCTTTAGAAAAGCTAATACTTTACCATTCTGTTTACTCAGAAACAAAACTTGAAATATTTTGGTTGTGTTCATTCCATGAATAGTCTTCAAATTTTAGAGGTTTTATCATCCAAAGTTATGGCTTTGTTTTCATGTGTAGTGCTCTTTTTTTTTTTTTAATCTAAAGCCTGTTGGTTTGTGTATGCTTACAGTTAAGTTTTTTTTTAAAAAAATGGTAGATAAAACATGCCTGTAATCTCAGCTGTTTGAGACCCATTTGGGCAACGTAGCAAGACCCTGTCTCAGGATAAAATTTAAAAAGGGCTCGGGATGCATCTCATTGTTAGAGTGTTACATGGGAGCCCCGGGGTCCATCAGTATGGAGAAGTATAGAAGCCATAGCTTGACCATAAAACAGTTTGCAGAACATTTCACTTCTCCTTTTAACTAGTAAAGCACATTGAGTGTGAGTCTCATTATTACAGTTTTCTGTTGTATATCTGCATATTTTCATTGTATAGGTCTGTTCACATATTTTGTCCATTTTAAGACATTGTATTCTTTTAGTGAGGGGGAGTTTTTTTATATATCAGTCTGAGTAATGATCAGAGAGATTGAAAATACACATTCTCCCACTCTTCTCATTCTCTTAGCACTTTCTTGAATCTCTTGCAGCATAAAATTTTAAATATTGATACAGTGGGAATTTTCCTTTTTTCATATTATTTCTTGGAAGATTGCTTACCTCTAGATCATGAAGATTTACTTCTATGTTTTCTTATAATTTGACATATCATTTAAATCTATGATCTTTCTAAGTTAATTTTTGTACAAGTTTGAGAAAGGAGTCAAATTTTGTTGCAGAATATTCCTTTACACTGTCTGAAGATGTATCACTGTGACTGGTTTAATAAAAAGCTGAATGACTAATAACTAGGCAGAAAGAGGTTAGGAGGGACTTCCAGGGACAGAGAGATCTTGGAGAAGTAGAAAGGCGGGGTCACCAGCTGGATGTGGAAAAAGCAGAGTAAACAGTACAGAAAGATGAGGTAACAAGCCACGAGACAGAATGAAGATTAAAATAAATGTGTTAATTTAAATTGTGAGAGCTAGTGGGACAAGCCTAAGCTAATGCAAACTTTCATAGTTAACGATAAGTCTCTGTCATGATTTGGGGTCTGGCAGTCCAAAAGAACCTGCTACAAAAATCAGTTTTATAAATGTGTATATGTTATATTTAAAAGTTTGAGAGATTATTCTTACTTCATCGAACTGTTTTGGCAGCCTCTGGAGCCGATTCTTAGAACTTCCTAGAGGCCAGGAATCAAGCTGGTAGGGAAAGATACCAACAGAAGTTAAGGTAAAAATGTAAAAAGTGGAATGTTGAAGGAGCTGCCGGTCTCTTCCCACAGCGTGGCTCCTGGCCGCCTGGCTAGCTTATGCCCTAAATAACAACACACAAATTGTATTCATTTAAACACTGCCTGACCCATTAGCTCTAGCTTCTTACTGACTAATTCTTACATCTTGATTACCCATTTCTATTAATGTGTGTAGCACCACGAGGTGCACTTACCAGGAAGATTCTAGCCTATGTCCATCCTGAGTCGGAGCTTCATCGTGTCTGCCTCAGAGAGCAGAGCTATGGAGTCTTAGCTCACTTCCTCTTCCTCCCAGCATTCTGTTCTGTTTACTCCACCCACCTAAAGGCTGGCCTATCAAATGGGCCAAGGCAGTTTCTTTATTAGCCAATGACCTTCCTCCATCAGTGGAAGAGAACCCATACTCATCTCAGTTAAATTCTTGTTATTCGATTAATTAAAGTGATATAAAAAATAGCCCTCAAACTCATTGGCCAATGGGAGAAAATATTCTTTGCTTATGTCTACATGAATTTGTGAGTCTTGGCTGCATGTATTAGTGGTTTGGGAATCTCTTATAGGGTGACATCAAAGTGTCAAGTTGGGTCTGCACTGAAATCCAGACTTAGCTGATGACAGAGGATCTATTTAAAACAACTCATTCTCATGACTGTAACTCAAAGCATCAGTTCTTCATTGTAAGTTCAGTTCCAGAGAGATGCTTGAGGTGTCTTGTCTCATATCTAAGTTATCTAAAGTGTCTTTAGAAGCTGAAGTGCTCTTGTGACATATTGACTACTGCCAGTATCTCTTCTGCCTTCTTGTTTTCACTAAAATTGAGCCTAAACTGAGGGACTGGAGGACTGTGCATACTTGCTCTTAAAAGGTAATATCAAGGAATTTGTGGCTGTATTTAAACTACCATAAATTCTTGTCCTTTATACCCAAAGTCAGTTTGATTCCAAATAGCTGATGATCCTTCATACTTGATGCCCATTATTAGTTCATACAGTAGATCTTAAGAATAGACACTTTTTTCTTTGGTTTTTCTTTTTTTTTTCTTTCCTATATTTTTTATGTGTCCCATGTGACCATTTCTACGAGATTTTGCTATCAAAATAGAAGAGGATGTATACCAGAAGTGTTTCATCAACAAATGTGGCAGAAATAACATGTAATAATCAGAAATTTTCTTTTTTATATGAAATAATGCCAGTTTTCTATTTTGAATATTAATATCACCTTGTACACTAGCTGACTAGAGTTTTGAGTGCCTTTATTAAAGAAACTGTAAAATTAGTCATTTCTTTTATGATGAGACTCTATGAACACACTTCCATACTTTGTAACCTTGGTTCCCTTGAATCTCTTATAGGGAATGATTTTGCATGACTTTGGAACTGGTCTCTAACGGGACACGGTGAGAGGATGAACACAGAAGAGCTGGAGTTATTGAGTGACTCCAAATACAGAAACTATGTAGCTGCAATTGACAAAGCACTAAAGAATTTTGAATACTCCAGTGAATGGGCAGATTTGATATCAGCGCTTGGAAAACTCAACAAGGTATGCTTGTTTTACTCATTTAGTAAAAGGAGTAAAAAAAATCAGAAGTCTAGTTATACCTGTTTACACAAGTTTTATCTAAATCTTAAGGAATATAAAGTGTAACCGAACCTCATTTTATATATGGCATTTGACTTCATGACTTACTGTGTAGTCAGGCATGCTACTAACACTTTAGCAGTTCTCATTAAAAAACAGTAGCACTTAAAAGATGCAATTATGATCACTATTGGTACCTGTAAAAGCTCAAGACTGGGAAGCATGTATGTTACTGTGAGGACAAGTTTCTGTGATTGAGCATCAGGTAAAGCTTTGGAGTTTATAAATAGAAAAGTAATGACTGCAATATCCTTTCCAAATGTTATAAGTGCATCAACAAGAAATAGTTTATCCCTAGGCAAGCCTAGTTACAAGTCAGTACTTTTTACAAAGACAGTTTTTAATATAATCCCTAGGCCTTAGAACTTCACTTGAAATGAGCCGCCTTCTATAACTCTGGCACTGACCAACGCTCAACTTTCTGTTTTGACCCAATAATGGTTTATAATTTCAGTCAAACTTTTCTTACTTCACACACATAGTTTTGGTATGATTATTGTTCTTAGTGATTGGGGATGCTTCTAAATATATTGAAAAAAGCAGGATAGGAAATGAATCCTTTTAAAATAGCTGTTTGAACATCAAACAGCTCCATGTGCGGTTATTAGGAAAAAACCTTAATATTGCATAGCTAGGACAATAGATGGCAAGGTATTTCACTCTACAGATCGTTACCCTGATAGTACAAGGAAAAAAAAGCTTTCATTTTCATTGTGCTAAGAACTTATATTAAAATGGGGACATATACACTTCTGTGTTGCACATTATAACATCCACAAAAATCACTCCATAGTATGACTTCACTTATAGGAAGTTA
Organism: Chionomys nivalis; assembly: GCF_950005125.1. NCBI lineage: Eukaryota > Metazoa > Chordata > Mammalia > Rodentia > Cricetidae > Chionomys > Chionomys nivalis. The sequence continues at coordinate 84,618,806 of NC_080089.1, forward strand.
GGTTCTTTGTCTTGCTGAAAAATTGCTAAGAGTCCCACTTTGAAGGCTGCTTGGGAATTATTAATATGAATTAGACTAAGAACATAATTAGCTTCTTATATACATTCATCAATTTGTGAAAACACTTCACTGTATCTAAATTACAAAAATTAAGATACTAAGATTATAGATGAAACTAAGGTAAAACGTAGTAGAACAACCCAAGGATTTTTTTTTTTTTTTTTTTTTTTTTTTGGTTTTTCGAGACAGGGTTTCTCTGTGGTTTTGGAGCCTGTCCTGGAACTAGCTCTGTAGACCAGGCTGGTCTCGAACTCACAGAGATCCACCTGCCTCTGCCTCCCAAGTGCTGGGATTAAAGGCGTGCGCCACCACCGCCCGGCTACCCAAGGATTTTTATAGGCATACATGTATGTGCGCACACACACACACACACACACAGAGAGAGAGAGAGAGAGAGAGAGAGAGAGAGAGAGAGAGAGATTTGTTGTAGTCAAAATAAGTATTTTGGTATAAAGTTAATGACTTGCAACTCTAGTGCTGACTTCTCTACTGTATTGCCTTTGACAGTTTTTCTCTCTCTCTGTATTATCCCCGCCTGGGCGGGGGAAGGGCAGGCAACATGATTTTCTGTCTCATAGAAAATAGCTGCAAAAATCTGTGCCTTTATTCTGTACATTTTATACAAAGTGTTCTTTCATTAAAAGTACCTTAACAACCAGGAGGTGGTGTTCCACGCCTTTAATCCTAGCACTTGGGAGGCATAGGCAGCCATATATCTGAATTCAAGGCTGATCTGGTCTACAGAGCTAGTTCCAGAACAGCCAGGGCTACACAAAGAAACCCTGTCTCAAAAAAAAAAAAAAAAATGGCAAAAGACCTTAAACAGAAATGTTAGCTTATAATTGGTGTGTTTTTAACAATGTAATTCTTTTTAATTTTGTGTTTTCATTTCAAATGTATACTGATATAACTTTCAAAAGCTGTCTTTGAAATATATAAGAAAATAAAAATAAAATGAGACATTTTTCTCAGTTGCTCTGAAATTATTTTCTTCAAGGTTTTACAAAACAATGCCAAGTACCAGGTAGTACCCAAAAAACTGACCATAGGCAAACGCCTAGCTCAATGTCTGCACCCAGCATTACCAGGTGGAGTTCATCGGAAGGCACTTGAAACATACGAAATCATCTTCAAAATCATCGGACCTAAGCGACTTGCCAAAGATCTTTTTTTATATAGGTAAGAGTAATTTTCTTAATTATGTACAATATAAAAATATATTTCTAGCCAGGTTGGTACTTGCTTTTAGTCTCAGCACTTGGGAGGCAGAGCCAGGCAGATCTCTATAAGTCTGAGAACAGCCTGGTCTACATAGCAAGCTCCAGACCAGCCAAGTTTGCATGATAAGACCCTGTCTCCAGATATATGTATGTATGCATGGCTAAACCATTTAACCTTTCTACAATAAAATTTTGAAAAAATGTTTCTTACATAAATGTTACATATTTGAATTAAGGGACTTAGAAAAAATAAAACATTTTTCGATTTTTTTTATTTTTAGATATTATTCATAAAAGTTACTCAAAATTGTTGACACTAATAAGGTTGGAAGCTAGCCTGAGGAAAATAAAATACCTTGGTTTCTCGTAGCTTTGATATTTTTGACCATCTTTTCTTTTGGCTTCTACGAAATGGCATTTTTCTTTTATCTTTTTCATTATCCTTTATCCCCCTTCCTCTTCTACCCCAATTCAATACCTGCCATTTCTTAGGGCTTAGTTCAGACAGGCCTTCTTATGTACTCACTTTATATTTTCTTGTTAAGCAAACATATCCACACCTATATTTATCTTCTTTATCTTACCATATGTATTTAAAGTGTGTAACGTGATGACATGAGATATGTACTCTAATGAAGTAGATTCATTTGTCTCTCATCACACAGTCCTCTGGACCTTTCTTGATGCTTATCTGTTACTTGTATCCTTAGGCCTGCATCTCCCTACTTCCTCCCACGCCTGATAACCATGTTTTGTTTCTTATGTACTGACTCCAAATTGATGTCCCAAGTGCTGGCCTTAGCCTTAAACTCTAGACTTGGTCATCACATATGTGTGTATCTTTAAAAGCCATTAAAATATTACCTGTTTAAAAATAAATCTGTGCTTCCTTAACTTGCCCTTCCTGCATTGTACTGCATTGTCACCATCAGTCCCTTTGCACAAGGCTAAAAAGTGAGTTGTACATTTGTTAATAGTGTCCATATTCTCCTACCTCCTGTGCAGTCTCCCTGAAAGTTCTGTCTTGCAATGGTTAGGGGTGGGGGTGTCAGACTAATTCTGTGTTCTTGTGTTTAACCTATTTGTTTTTAACCTATTTGTGACTCATCTACAAAAATGGAAATGATACAGCTGGTCTCATAGGATTGTTAGTAGAACTAAAAGTCAATATACAGAAAGTACTTACAACCATGTGCATATTACTCTGATGTGTTTCCAAAGCATCTGTCTACCTCACTGGCAGCTGCCAGTCCAAGTGAGCATCATCTTTACTCTAGGTTTTGTCATTGGCCTAATACTTGGCACAGTCCTTAGTTTTTTATATTCTCTTCTTCACACAGTATTAGAATGATCTTTTTAAAATACATTAAACAAATGATGTTACATATGGCTTCTGAGATTTCATGTACTGGGTTGAAAAAAATTCCAAACTAAGATTATCTAATGTACAACATAGATCGTCTGTATGATCCTTAATTGTGTGATGATTCCTCTCCTTTGGCAAGCAAACAAGCTCTTCAGGGGACTTCAGCTGGACATCCTCTTCCTAGGAATACCATCAGATCTCACAGGCTGAGGACCCAGGGAGACTGCTTCCAATTCTAACACCAAGAACAAGTCCAGACCTCCAGACTTGTGACCTCTTTAGGTTCAGTAAATTTGCTAGAAATAAAATTCAGAGAAATATATTTATTGACTATCAAGAAAGATATTTTAAAGGACACAGGTATGCAGCAAGATGAAAGTCCTGAGCACAGGAGTTTCACTTCCTTATCCAGAACTGAGATACATACACTGCCTCCCAGAAAGTGAATGAGTTTCTGGTTCCCTTCCTGCATGGGTCTATGTATCCAGAGTTCAGAAACTCTGAAGCCTCTATCCTTTGAGGTTTTTATGCATACTTAAATACATAGGCAAGATTAAAGCATGAGCAGCCATATAGCAAAATGTGTGCTCTGGTGCTCACTGCTGACACACTGAACAGGGAAGCCAGCACGATCTGCCTATCCATCTTCTTTTTAGCACCTCTGTGTAACATTACCTCCTAAGAGGTTTGGGGAGGATCCTTTTTGAAATTGAAGCCTTCTACTGCCACCAAGGTAGATGAATGAATTTCTGTACAGCTACATCCAAGTCAAAATGGCAAGGAAAGATTGATTTCTACAATATACCTTTGAAAAGAGAAAGTTCAGTTTTTATAATCTGGCTTTGGGATAAAAAAGAAGCTGATTTCTGAATCCTAAAATACCATAACAAACAAAAGACTGTCCTTCCTTCATCTTCATTGCTTTAGAACACAGATGGAAGGCCAAATGCTTTTGCTTCTTTTCTTTTGTATTATTTAAGGTACTCTTTTGCTCTAGTTACTTAGTAAGTAATAAGGACTATGAAAGTGAGAACTAGAAACTATGAATGATAGCCATAGTTTATATATCACAAAATTTATATCATATCACATGTAGAAGGGTCATGTCACAGTTGAAGAGTATGGGGAGGGGGTAAAATATAAAATGGAGATTATGTGTCTGTAGGGGGGTGGATGGATATATAAGATGGATGGATGGATGGATGGATGGATGGATGGATGGATGGATGGATGGATGGATGGACAAACACATATATTTGTATATAACACTGTAATCAAATATGTTCACTTCATACTCTTAAACATTGATGCAGAATGATGGTTTCAAGCTGAGAGCTGGTTAAATTTGGATTTGGAGGTTTGTTTATTGCAAGCTGTTAGCGTCATGGAGAAATATTTGAGTACATTGGGTTTGAAGCAAAGATGTCAGCAGAGAAAGACAGAAATTGAGGAGATAGAGTTGTCAACGACACTAGCCCATCTCAAAGGTGGGTTACAACCCCAGGCACATAGTCGGCAATTGCACAAAGACAGAGTATGACTGTATCTTCAGGTCACACAGTTCCTAAAATTTCGGGCAGAAAACTGGCCAGTTGAACGTGACTTCTATCTCTCTATAAACTAGGAGTGATTGAGAATCTTCATTTATCTTCAAAGCACTACTTGAATGTAGAGCATGATGCAAGGGATTTAAATACAGAAACCTCTTTGACCTCTTGTTCCTGATACAAATAGTTCAGATCTAGTAATAAATACTCCAATAAGTTATAAAAATGAAATAGGTTTACTATCCTACTCTAGTTAGCAGATAAGTTTCATTGAGGAACTGACATAAACTGAGAGCTGGATGTTTAAGGATCCTCCAGTGCTTATAAGGATGTAGGCAAGAGAGTAGGGATTGTGTCTTTGTGATGGGCATAGGCCTGGACCCTACAGAGGGCATGGAAGGTTCTCAAAGAAACCAGCAGAAAACACTTCAGAATGGCTAAGTTGGAGGTGCAAGAACAAAATAGGTGAGTACACATGGGTTGTACAACATATGCAGTAGCCACAACTTAAAAACTGTTCAAAATTGTTGGCAACAGGAAATCTATGAGAGGTTTTTACTGCAAGTAGGGGCTTCAGGGCAGTTTTCAATTCTACCTGTTGAGACAAAGTGATGAAAATATGGCAATCTCTCCTAGGTAATTACACAGATAATATAGGAAGAATTTACTCAGGCATTATCTAGATGAGAAACCTGAAGAAAGAACATGGCCAGTATTAATAGTTGGAGGAGGTTTGATTTATTTTGTTTTGTTTTATTCAAGGTCTCTCTACAGGCTCTGGCTGTCATGAAACTCACTATGTAGATCAGGCTAGTCTTGAACTACAAGAGATCTACCTGTCTCTACCTCCTGAGTGCTGGGATTAAAGCTGTGCACTACCAGCATGGGTCTTGGAGGAAACATTTTTATATTGGGCAAACATCACTTCTAGACTTTTAGCCAGCCAATAACAGAGATGCCATATTTTAAAACACTAGTTGCAGAGGAGAAAGGATAGGGTTTTGGAAAAATGAGAATTCTTGTTTGGAAGTGTAAAATATAAAGACTGCAACAGATAGGAAGCTGCAGGGCTTATGAGTATGAAACTCATTAGAGAATTGGTTTAGTTTAATCAATGTAGAAGTCATTAATAGATACTATTCTATCATTTGCTGTGACCTGTTTCATCAAAAATAAAAGATATGATGTAATTGCATATGGATTAATGTTGGTGCTTTTTTACATCTTTTATTTTTTGACAGTTCTGGGTTGTTTCCTCTACTTGCCAATGCTGCTATGTCTGTGAAACCAGCACTGCTCAGTTTGTATGAGATATATTACCTGCCTTTGGGAAAAACTCTGAAACCTGGTCTCCAGGGATTGCTGACTGGTATTCTTCCTGGCTTAGAAGAAGGATCAGAGTACTATGAGAGGTAATATGGTATTTGGTCCACCGTGGTTCTACAGATTATGGATTAGTCAGCAACCATCCTTAGCTGTGTTTTAACATCACAAAGTTAATTTTTCTAGATGCATCAACATAACACATTAAGATTTCAGTAACATCAGCCTGGAGAGATGGCTCAGCAGTTGAAAGCACTGGCTTCTCTTGGAGACCATCTAGGTTATATTCCTAGCAGGAAACTATAACTCCTGTTCCATGGAATCTGATGACCTCTTCTGGCCTCCCTGGGTACCAGACATGCAGGCAAAGCATCCATATACACATAAAAAATAAAAGTTAAGGAAAAAATTATTGGAGCTAGAGAGATGGTTCAGGGATTAAGAGCACTTGCTGCTCTTCCAGAGGACCTGTGTTCCAATTCCAGCACCCACTTGGAGGTTCACATGCATCTGAAACTCCAGTTTCAGATTTGGCATCATTTTCTAGTTTCTACATGTACACAGATGTAAATGCAGAAAAAACAGACATATAAAATAAGATTTCAATAGCAGTAAAAATTGCTGTAAAGTATATCTTTGGAGCTTAAAAACACTTTTTAATATTTCCTAATTGTGTTCCATTTTCTCATCTGTAAATGAAGCATAATACCTATCTCTGTGTTACTGTAGTAATGAAACCAGTCCAGTGCTTTGCACATCTGTGTAATTCACTCAAAAATTATTACCCATAATTTAAAATAATGATACCAAAAAATAGAGTAACAAATAACGAAGAGTACGAAATGGGGCCCTATACCAGCCCTGCTTGATCTGCCAATGGAGAAAATAGCTTAGTGCCAGTGTGCTGCTCTTCATTGACTGTTGCCGTGACACTCCATACTTAGTGTTAAGAGAAGGATCTCTTCTATTTTGGAACTTATTGTTCTTTTGGTTTGTTGTCTTGTTTTCTTTGTTTTGTTTTTGTTTGTTTGGTTTGGTTTGGTTTTTGGTTTTTTGAGATAGGGTTTCTCCGTGTACCCTTGGCTGGCCTCAAATACAACATCCGCCTTCTTGTGCCTCCTGAGTGCTGGGATTAAAGGTGTGTGCCGCACCCACCCAGTAAGCCTATTGTTTTCTAAGAGCTAGTAGCTACAGACAATGCATGATGCCCTTATATCATTACTAGAAAAAGAAAGAAACTCAGTTTAGGTGGCAAAAATAGAAAATCCTAAGTTTAAGTTGTGAGTAGATGTAATGATTGAAACTTAAGTAATTTAATCAAGTATACTGACTAATTACGCTAGTATATTTCAATGATTTCAACAATACCAAAAGAATCTAATCCTGAAAATACTGCATTATCTTTAGAGGCTAAATTTAAAAGAATATATATATTCTCTTCTGTCATTATAATTATCATGTGCCTTTGTGTGCCTGATGTGTATGGAAGTTAGGGGACAACTCTGTGCAGATGATTCTCTTCTATCTTCATGTGGGTTCCAGAATGGGAGTCTGCTCTTCAGGCTTCCATGGCAAGTGCCTTTACCCCTAAGCCATTTCTATGACCCATGTTATTTCTATTATTAGTTTACCTACTTGCTTATAATTTTAGAAGTATAATATAAAAGTAGTTCATTTAGTTTAGAAGTAAGTTTTAAATTATTCCTTTAAGGGAGGTATATAATCAGTGCCATTTAATTCTACTAGTTGTAATTAAAATTTTGTAAAGAAATTAGGTAATCCTCTTTCTGGTTGTAGTGTCCTATGATTTATGTTTTGCTAAGTATTCTGTATGAGTACTATAAAATGTTTATAAATGTATAATTTTAATGCATAGATAAACTGAACACAAAGATTATTGTTACTATTAAATCATTATCAGAAATCATCTGACTCTACTATAATACAATAGACTTCTATATATTGAATTATTTTGTTTAAAAAAGTCAGTCATTAATGTCCTTAGCTTAATTTTTGTCATAGGTCTAATTCACTTATATTATTGTGAACTGTGTGTTGTGATTGCAAAAAGAATGAAGCATTTCAAAATGTCTTTTTAGGTCTTTCTTGTAGGAAGTCAGCATAGGTATGCCAAGATTGGTTAACTAATTTTATAAATGTGACTTTATTGCTTACAGTAACTTAACAACCTGCTAAAGTAGACAGGTGCTGCAACGCTGTTCTCTGTTACAGATGGAGACTGAATTGAAATGATTACATTTATCCAACTGATACACAGTAAAATCAGGACTTGGACCCCTTCTCTGACTTTTGAAGGGTCTTCTTCCAGACTAGCTCATTTGTTTCCAGAGTGGAGCACATGACTGTCTGTGGATGCTGTCATTTATTTTGGAAGAGAATAATGATTTCTCTTATCTGACAGTGTTTCCTTCTTTCACCCTTCTGTTGTGCACCCCAGAACAAACACACTGCTGGAAAAGGTTGGTGCTGCAGTAGAACAGTCGGCCTTCTACAGTGCACTATGGGGCAGTCTGCTCACCAGTCCCGCTGTGCGCTTACCCGGAATCACATACGTTCTGGCCCATCTGAACAGGAAGCTTTCCATGGAAGATCAGCTGTATATAATTGGCAGTGACATCGAGCTCATGGTAGGTTGTCACATCAAAAGTGTTTCTCTAGAGCCAGGCATTCCAGACTATTCTGAGGATTATGCCATGGGCATCATTCCTGTTTTCATGAAGCTTGCCATTTTTCATCAGAGAAAAGCTAACAGCCAAAATACTGAATAATTATTGATATTTTAAAAGATTAATATTTCATGTGAAAGACTATTATTTTTGCCTGTTAACCTTTTTTCAAGTAAATTCATGATTTTTATTGTTCCTGTCTTGCTTCCTAATAGAACACTCTTACCATAGCTACATTTATTATAATAGCCTAAAGTGGACCTTCAATCTTACTTTTCTTTATAAGAAAGGTGAATTTTAGACAAAATGATATAGCTGAATTCTGCATAAGGTTTGAGGAAGAGGATGAAAGCCAAAGCAAACAGTGGAAAAGAGAATAGCACACTGACTGTGTTCTTACATTTTTTCCAAGACTGTTAATGGAAGAAAATCTTTATATGATGCTGTAGTCTTAAAATGAGGGAGGAATTTATTTTCAAAGCTTCTTAAATGTTTTTTGATTAATCTTGTTTTCCATATAATTACATGACTTTTTTTTTTTTTTTTTTTTTGGATTTTCGAGACAGGGTTTCTCCGTAGCTTTTGGTTCCTGTCCTGGAACTAGCTCTTGTAGACCAGGCTGGCCTCGAACTCCCAGAGATCCGCCTGCCTCTGCCTCCCAAGTGCTGGGATTAAAGGCGTGTGCCACCACCGCCCAGCTATGACTCATATTCAGTGTACAACTTTGTTTATTGTCTTAGCTAGGGTTTCTATTTTTAAAAAGAGATACTATGACCTCAGCAACTTTTATAAGGAAAACATTTGAGGGGGCTCACTTACAGTTTCAGAGGTTCAGTCCTTTATCATCATGACAGGGAGCATGGCTGCATGGAGGCAGATGTGATGTTAGAGGAGTACCTCAGAGTCCTACATCTTGCAGATAACAGGAAGTTGACTGGTCAGTATTCTGAGCATAGGAAACCTCAAAGCCTGCCCCCACAATGACATTCTTCCTCCAACAAGGCCATACCCACTCCAACCAAGTCACACCTCCTAATAGTACCTCTCCTTATGAGATTATGGGGGCTCATGACATTCAAACTACTATAGTTAGATTTCGTCAAGTATTGCTTGCATTCACTAAAATTGGGCCATCTTACATGTATGAATTTTCATATATACATACAATGTATACAATCTCCTAACCGCTACTATAAAGAAGACTAACAAAATTGTATCACACCAAACAACACTAGACCCCTTGTGGCCGTTCCTTTTCTGTTTTTAGATCCTTGAAAACATTGTTTGGTTTCTGTTTTTTAGTTCCACTCCATCCAGACTGTTAATATGAGTTGAAACATACTGCTTACGCCTGTGGGTATGGTTTATTCACAATTTATAACACAGTGGAGTTTAGTCCATGCTTCTGTGTTTGTTGCTTTATATTGCTCCATATTCTTTTATGATTAGTACTGTAGTGTGATTACTCTTTCATCAGTCAGTTGACATTTGACTTTCATCCCACTTAGAGCAAATATGAGTAAAGCTGCTGTGCAATATTTGCACAAGCATACTGTGTGGACATGTAATGAGGCATAGGGTAAAAGTCATTGATACTGACGGTAACATTTGTGTTTGCGGTGCTCTCTGATCGGCACAGTATGTTTTCTCTTTCTTAGATAAATGAAAAGTTACTGTGGAAAGCATTTCCAAGCATGCTAAAGGCTTTCTTATTTCAGGTAGAAGCAGTAAGTACTTCAGTGCAGGACTCGAGTGTACTTGTACAGAGAAGCACACTGGACCTCATCCTCTTCTGTTTTCCATTCCATATGAGTCAGGTAAAACTTTAATACTAATGTTTTCAACAAAGACATTCTTTGATAATCATAGATCTGTGATGTATAGTCATTTTAAAGGTACCATATTAGAATATCTTCTTTTTTTTTTGGTTTTTCGAGACAGGGTTTCTCTGTGGTTTTGGAGCCTGTCCTGGAACTAGCTCTTGTAGACCAGGCTGGTCTCGAACTCACAGAGATCCGCCTGCCTCTGCCTCCCAAGTGCTGGGATTAAAGGCGTGCGCCAATAGAAAACATTCCTTCTTGATGAAGTCGAAATTGTATTTTAAAGAAAAATACTAAACTGTTTGATAAGCATATAGTAAATGAAGGAGATTATTTTATACATTTCAAAACAATTCTAAACTTTAAAAAGAAGGGAGTGCTCATTGCTAACTCTTAAATAAGCAGCCTTTAGACCGAGGCCTTCAACCCAGCTAACATATGGCTGATGTTACCTTATTTTTACTTTGGTGGTTCCACCATTACATGCCAGAACATTAGAGGAGTTAGCCATTGTTTGAGAACCAAATATTTGCCAGGCAGTGGTAGCACACACCTTTAATCTCAGAACTTGGAAGGCAGGGGCAAGCGAATCTTTGTAAGTTCGAGACCAGCCTGGTCTACAAGAGCTAGTTCTAGGACAGGCTCCAAAGCTACAGAGAAACCCTGTCTTGAAAAACCAAGGGAAAAAAGAACCAAATACTTAGTGCCTGTGCCATTTGCTACTGATTTCACTACAGATACAAGCAACTGACTTGACAAATCACAAATGAAGTGTGTCATTACTGAGATTTAATTTAATCACTATCCTTAATTTGAAAGAAATGATATAAATCTTTTAAAAGAATAAACTTTAATTAAAAATGAGACTTAAAACACCAGAATATATACATTCAGAATGGTGGAACCAAATACCATAAATAATAAGATACAGAGATTTTCTGATTTGAAAATTAAACTTATACCAGCTGTAGTAGCATGCTTTTAATCCAAGCACTCAGGGGGCATAGGCAGGTGCACCTCTGGTTTACATAATGAATTCCAGGACAGTCAGAGCTACATAATAAGATCCTGTCTCAAAAAAATAAAATACATTTCTAAAATGGGATTAGCAGGAAGGACTTTGTTTTTCTCATAATGACTGCTAGTTGAGAGCTCAGCAGTTTTTCATTTAGCTAAATTTTCTTTACTACTCTACTTTCAGTTTTTTAACTACTTCATTTAATTTGAATAAATAATAATTGAAGAGTTTTATAGTTCATCGAGTACATTATCACTGGTTGACATATAAACCACTTCTAGTTTCTATTTTGAGACTCCCACTCTTAACCATGGGCCTTTTTTCTGCCCTTTGGATTTTCACATTTCCCCTATTGGGAAAATTCAGTGTAAACTAAGCTTGCCAAAGCTGTAGCATAGTGATGACTGAATGGACCATAGCGTGGGAACGTTTTTAAGGTCTTTTTTTTATTATTATTATTATGTGTACAGCATTCCTTCCATGTGTGCCCGCAAGCCAGAAGGGGGCGCCAGGTCTCATTATAGATGGCTGTGAGCCACCATGTGGTTGCTGGGAATTGAACTCAGGCCCTCTGGAAGAGCAGTCAGTGCTCTTAACCACTGAAAACAATGAGTCAAAGCAATGTGGATAACAACCTATATATGTACACATAGAAAGAGAATCAGTGACCTTTGATCTTGACCTTTCTTCCTGTTGAAACATTCTATATTAATAATCCCTCCATCGAGAGGCACCTCCACAGCATCCAGGAATTAAGTCTTAGGCTTTAACTGATAAGAGCTTAATTTGTAATTTCACTAGCTCAGCGATGAAAACTAAACCTTCTCCATACTTTCCTACTCTCCCTTCTCTCTATCCCTGCCAGCCAAAATTCTACCAGACCTCCTATGCTGTGTTTCAGGAAAGCAGTGGTGTGTTGACGCAGTCTTTTGGTGTTCACCTCTCTCTGCTACTCTTGCAGTTCTGATCCTCTCTTACTGTGCTACATTATATAAGGCTCCGAGGCTGGTCATCTTTGTTCCCCACTTGACCTTTTTTCATGTCTTGTGTGTAACAAATTCTTAGCAAGTATTGATTTTAATTGTAACTTAACAGAGCCTTCATTACCTACCTCAAAAATATGATTGCTGTTATGCTATGGATGGACTGGTAGACTTCTTTAAAAGCTGACCTGAGTGTCTACTATTAAATGCTAGTGATCTTTTGTATATTATAGTGATCTTTTACATATTGCAAAATATGGAGTGATGTCCACAATATTTACAAATGGCTTCTTAGCCATACGTTTGGTAATGGTGGCACATGTCTGTAGCTCCAGCTTTGAGGAAGATAAGGCAAGATTGCAAATTCAATAGACTTTGTGTCTAAAATGAAAAAAAAAAGTAAATTCTTATCTGGGGAATAGCTCAGCGGTAAGAGCTGCAGGCTCTGAGTTCAATCTGTAACATGTTTTATGTTTCTACATGATGTTTTCAAATGTATGCATAGAGAGGAGGAGAGAAAACCATTGTAGAATGGCTGAATTGAGCTAACTCGTGTATTACTTCACATGCTTATTTTCTGCTTGAGAACACTTTAACTTTGAGTACAGCACATTTTAACTATGGTTACCATGATATAGTAGATTTCTGAAAATTCCTCCAGAAATTGAAGTTTTATAGCTTTTACCATGTCTTCTGTTTTTTCCTATTGAGTTTTCTCCTCAGATAAGATGGGGAGACATTGGTGCTTCCAAGATTTTGGGACAGAGCCTATAATCTACATATCTGCTAGTGAGGAGATAGCATAGAAGTTCTCAAACTTTTGGTTGCAAGATGCTATTGCATACTTAAAAAGTATTGAAGATCTCAACAGTTTCTTGATATAAGTTAGTACTATCCATATTTATCATATAATTTTTAAAAGTCTACTGATTTATCTGAAAATACTGAGTTATCTTACCAGCATAAATGACATTTGTAAAAGTATGTTATAGAAAAAAAAAGAAGGAATGTAAGAAAGAAATTAGTGAGAAGTAGAGTTTCATATTTTTGTCAGTATCTTTAATAACTGGCCTGAAAGCTCATAGCTGCTTTTTGGTTGATGTATAAGGAAAATAAAACAAAATTAAAAACAACTCTCACATTGATCTACTGTTTGAAAATCAAGGAATCATTAATATGTTCTGTTAATAAGTACACACTCTTTGATACTATACCAAAGTTATATCTGCTGTTTTACAGTTAATTGCAATATGTAAATATAAATCAACTTTTAGAATTCTCTTCTGTTAAACAGTCTGCAACTTTTACTCATGTATGATTTTGCGTCATCAAGTTTGGTTATTTAGAAAATGATGGTGCACTCAGCTGGGCAGATTTTCCATACATAGACCACCACTACATTAAACTAAGCAATCACATTTGTTGCTATTACCACTTATATGTATAACCTTTGTCATCACTGTCACCTCTGTGAAACATCTTAAGGGAAGAAAGGTTTATTTTAGCTTACTCTCCCACAGAGATTTCAGTCATTTTAATAGGGAAGGGATGGCAGCCGATGGAGCTCAATACATGGCAATAGAAACCTACTGCAGCAACTGTGCATTCAAAGTCCAGCTCCCACTCACCACCTCCACCAGCTCATCTGTACCTCCTGAAGACCCCAAAGTAGAACATGAGCTTGGAGCAGGTGTTTCTGGTTTAAGACACAGTGTCTTTAAAAGCAGTATTTACATTCATTTATTATGGGTGTGTGTGTGTGACCACAGCACTGATGAGGAAGTCAGAGGACAATTTGCAGGATTCAATTCTCTTAGCATTTATTGTAGATTCTGAGGATTGAGCTCATGTTATCAGGGTTGGCAGTAGCCATCTTTACCTATTGAGCCATCTCACCAGCCCTTAACTATAACACTTGGTCAGTAAAAAAAAAAAAAAAAAAAAAAAAATTCGTAACTGAACCCTTCAGGCATAGTCCTAGTTGCCCATCTTTTGTTGAGCCCAAAGGATGACTGATCAATCATCCCCAAACTGTTCCCAAACCCACGGTTTAATCCACATTGTTCATCCTGTATACCAGCCTAGTTTGGTCAGCCACCTGACTTCAACCCACTTGTGCCGCATCCAACCTTCAGGCCTTCCCCCAGGTGCTTATCCTATGCCAAATCCAGTCTGTCTTAACCCAGAACCCAGATCTGGACATGAGTCAAGCCTGGTGAGTCACTGGCACCTAATATGCCTGCAACATCTTCAACCCTTAACAAGTGCACAGCCTGTTTAACATCCTAGCCTGAGGTGTAGCTTGCACCTCTCACAGCTGGTCAAAATGTAAAGAATAGCTGATCATAGGTGCCTGGCCCTAACTGATACAGATGTAACACAACCCCTACACCTAAAGCTCATAGAAGGTCATGAAAGAGTTGGTGGAAAGATTGTAAGAGCTTGAGGATCAGGACATCCGCTTCAAGATTGTATCTTCTAAATATGACAGGGAAGCTTTACCCATGAAATTTCAACAACATGCTTGCCTAAACAAGACCTGGACAGTAACAGCTCTAATTGACGTGCCTACGTAGATGGTGGGAATTTCACAAGGCCTTGCCACTAGATGAAGAGCCACAGGCAATTAATGACTGCTGAGAGAAGTAGAATCAGTTTTTCCCAGTTGGTTTTCCAGTACTGAGTGGTCACCCTAAAAACATACATACACATACACACAACACTAAATGGTTGTTATTGATGTATTTATTCATTTATAACAGCTAAAGATAAAGATGCAATGTGGGCTGGAGATCACTGGCTGCTCTTCCAGAGGTCCTGAGTTCAACTACTAGCAACCACATGGTAGCTTATAGCTATCTGTAATGAGATCTGGTACCCTCTTCTGGCCTGCAGGCATACATGCAGACAGAACACTGTACATGTAATAAATAAATCTTTAAAAAAAAGAAGATAAAGAAGCTATTAGCTGGAGAAGGAGGAGGTTGGACTTGGAGGGAGGAGGGAAAGGTAGAAATGACGTAAATACATATGTTCATATATATGAAGCTTAAAAAACTACTGAAAAATTTTTAACTCAGTGTCTTGAAGCAGTGTAATTTCAACACACAAAGTCTTCTGCAATTTAATTAGCTTTCTTTTGGAATTTCCAATATTATTTATACCAATATTGTTTTCGTTTAAGTGACAATATCATGTTGTTTAAGGAGGGACTACTAAATGCCAAAATCTAAAATATTCCATATTTTATATTGGATATAGCCCAACATATTATAAAGAAAGACCATAGTTTGGCAAAAATGGTATTTTGGTTTTTTTTTTTTTTTTGGGTGGGGGGAGCTTTTCAGTTCTTAACAGTAAGACAACCCTTCTACATTATACAATTTCAGTACACAAAATAGTAGAAGTCATAAACTGAAAAGTGTATCTTGAGTGACAAGCTCAAGTTTCAGAAGCATTCTTTTAAAAGACCTGTGAACTGGCTAGTTTCCTTCTTTCCTTTCTATGTACTGGAATTGAATTCAGGGTCTACTGCAAACGCATCTACCACTGAGCTATACCATCAACTTGTTTTCCTTTTTTTGCTGCTGTTTTTATTTTTCTCCAAGAATGTGGCAGCGAAAATACAAAGATTATAAGTATGGTAGATGCTTCCACTCACCTGCTTTTCATACGAATATGCCAGATTGTTTAGCTTGCTTCTTACCTATTGGGAGAAATGGCAACACAGCAAAAGAAAAAGTAAATACATTTAGACATTATATGATGTTTTCTTTATGTATGTTACGTAGCTGGTTTTCACCCTGTAAGCCACCTGGAATGGCACCTACGGATCACACTTGACAAGTTTTCTGGCTTACTGACAGTATCTGTAAAGAATGGGCATAATTTGTCACCTGTGGATGACCTGTATTCTGTATCATCTCAGCTATTACTAATTCTGGGGATGATTCCCTTTCCATAACAGGAAGATTGTATAGAGAGGGTTTGTTGTGATTAAGGAAAGGTTAGCTCTGTAGTATTACCCAAACATTTTATTTTCACTGTGCTTTTGGACCTTAAGAGGTTCAGATACTTTTTGTTGTTGTTTTAATTTTTTATTAGTTCTTTAAGAATTTCATACAATGTATATGATAATATTCCTGCCTCCAACCCCTCCTAAATCTAGTCCCTTCCCAGCCCATCAATTTCTGTGTTGCCCCCCCACCCCCAGCCAACTCATCAATTCATCCTGTGATGCCCTGTGATGCCCATATACTCCTGAGTGTAGCCTTGCACTGAAGCAGGATTAGCCTTCTAAGCCATATCCTGAAAGAACACTGACTGCCCTCTCCCAGAAAGTGAACTGCCAACAACTCCAGCACAGAGATGGGGACGTGGGCACAGAGTCCCATGTCTGGTTACAGAGCTACTAGCAAATGAGAGAAAGCTGCCGGGGACTTTTTTACAGTTTTAAATTGGTCAGTTTCCAAGATCAGATTTTAAGATTCCAAGATTACACATTTAAGTGATTACCCAGTGATGTTCTTTTGAAATTCATATTTTGTGTGTGCTTCAGTTGCATATACACAGACAACTTTTAGGAGTCAGCTCTGCCCTTCCACCTCACAGGTCATCAGGTTTGCATAACAAGAATTTTGACCCCTTGAGCCCCCAGTAATACCCTTAATGTTAACAAATTTATAAGCAATCTTCCATCTTTTCTTTTAATATTTTAAACATCAAATTAAAGCTAGAGGGGAAAAATATGAAGGAAAAGTTAAAGCTATTAGAACAAAAGGACTCTATTTGGATTTTATTTGTGGTTTTTTTTCCATCTTTGAGGTATTACAAATAGAATTTAAAAAAGAAAAAAGAAAGAGAAGAGGACTGATTGCTGCTAAAGTCTTCCTCAAGATTTTAAAGTGTAATGCTAGTGTTGAACTGTTTGTCCTCTTTACAGTACTCATTTGTGTCAGATTGTACTGTTGATGGAGAGGAAAAGAGAACTTTAAACGTAATGTTAGAGTGAGTGAGTTATGGTTCCAGCTGTAAAACTGAAGTTGGAATTGGGCAGCTGGGCACAGTGGCACACACTTATTAGGGAGGTAGAGGCAGGCAGAAAGAACAGAAGGTCAGAGTGGAAGTTGAGGGCCATCCTTTGCTGCTTAGGGAGTTTGAAAACAGACTTCTAAGCTCTGTGAGACTACCCAGAAAGAAAACTGGGTCATTTACCTTTCTTCCTGTTTCCTCACACGTGAACTAGCAGTAATCGCTCCTGTATTTGAAAGATTAGATGAAGCAATGTTATGTAGAAACACCTCTCTTACACTCTAATGTTCTAAGAAAACTTCAAGGTATTCCTTTTTTAAAAGAGTAAAAACAGTAGTATATCTCCATTAAGTATAACTACATTCCTTTTTCAGGCCACTCGACCAGATATGATCAGGATTTTGTCAGCAGCCCTTCATGTAGTACTAAGGAGGGATATGTCCCTGAACCGAAGACTTTATGCATGGCTTCTTGGTAGGTATCTAATGAATATGCTTATAATTGACAAAAAAAAAAAAGGAGACTTGTCATGCATAACTATTCTGAAATTGTATCAAGAAACTAAATATTTATGTTTAAATGAACAATAAAAATAAAATACTGTGCCAGAAAGATAGCTCTGTGGTTAAGAACGTCTACTGCTCTTCTCAAGGACCAGGGTTTGGTTGCCAGCACCTGTGTCAGGTGGCTCAGAACCACCTGTAATTCCAGCTTCAGGGGTTCCAGTGCCCTCTCCTGGCCTCCAAGGGCACATGCACTCATATAGCACACACACATGCACTAAAAATCAGTCAATCAATCTTAGGTGGGGGGACGATTAATGATGACATTTTTGATCAAATTTCAAAACCCTCTTAAGGGACTATTTGAATACATAAAATCATGTTCACTTTAGCAAGATGTCATTCCTGTTACACATTATACTTAATGTTAGTATATTAAAAAGATTAAGTGAATAGACAAAATAAGAACAAAATTTCCAAAACTTTCAAATCATCAAGGAATCATAAGTAGTAATTACCACTGTCTTACGGATGACATCATTGTGAGACAGTATGTGTACATAAGCCGTAGAGCATTTGTTATGTACATGTAATCTTCTACCTTTTTATGAATATTTTGTCTGTCCTCACAACCTCTTACTAGAGTGAAAGGACATTTGGTGACTTAGATATTGTAAATCCTCAGTTATTTTACTGTAAGATTTGGGGTAAAATAAGAAGATAACTTTGGAAGAATACTAGTAGACTCATCTGTTGAATTGGTTTCCCTTTATTAAACTATCTAAAATGGTCTCTCTTGCTGACACTGAACGGGCTACTAATTGGGTAAGTGTTTAGTGCTGTTTTTGAGATATTTTAGCATTTAGTGAACAACAGTTTTAAGGCTTCCATTTTAATTTTGTGATTTATTCCCATGGAGGTTTTGATAACAACGGTGCTATCATAGGACCCAGGAGCACAAGACACAGTAATCCTGAAGAACATGCCACTTACTATTTTACAACCTTTTCAAAGGAATTATTAGTCCAGGTAACGACTGTTTTCATTATTCTTTGCTTACTTCCTGTTGAAAAAGCCTGGGAAAGTCCTGTTTTAATTGAATTCATAATTGAAGAACTCAGGACAAGACTCAAAAACTTCCAAAAAATAACTGTAATAGACATACAACTACAGCACAAAGGTGATCACAGCTGGACTCCACAGGAGGACAGTTTTTACCTGTCTGCTCTTGTGAAGGTTGGAGCATTTCAAAAGGTGCCCATGACCATGTTTCCTGCGACACTTTGGTTGGATTGGGCTTTTGCAGGTTAGATATGGTAAGACTGCAACACACATAGAAGCATTAAAATTATCCATTTATTTCCTATTATATTTATTTAAGGTGCATCAAATGCTCTAAGAAAATGTATCAAGAAAACTAATGATTGCTCAAGCATTTTTCTTCATTTACTTATTTGATTTTGAGATCAGATCTTGCTGTGTAGCTTAGGTGGTCTTGAACTCAGGACCTGCCTGCTTCTGCCTCTAAAGTGCTAGGATTACAGGTGTGTATCATAAGCCCAGCTTGAAGCATTTTTAAATACAGGAAATTATACACTGAATTTTAAATAGCTAAGAAGATAATTACATACTATACCCCTTGGTGATAAGATGGCATAGTTCATGTCCTAAACTAATATCTTCATCTAGATGGCCAACACTCGATTTCTCAGTACACTTCTCTTGATTCTCCTTTGTTTTTTCCCCAATGAGAAAATTCATGATCTAGATTGATGCACTTGTAGCTCCACACTCAGAGAACTGAAGCAGGAGGATGGTTTGTTGTCAACCCAGTCTTTGTAGCAAGGCCTTTTCTCAAAAATAAACAACAAATTAATACTTATGATTTAAATATGTTGCTTTCTCTCGGTAAGTGAGTCTGCCATCTTTGTTCCTGGCAAAGAAAGAAGACGTCAGTCAGAATAGTGCAGGGATGTGAATCTACATCTCATGGATATAGTTAAAAATAGTTCTTTAAAAAAATATATATGTATATATATTACTAGTTCCTAAATCATTAGTATGCTTTTTTTTTTTAAAGGCCATGATAGGAATCTTACAAGTGAATGGATTTGGAGAAGAAAGCACTCTCATGCAAGATCTAAAACCTTTTCGGATTTTAATCAGCTTATTGGACAAACCTGAGCTAGGTAATATATGCCCAAAACATAAGCGGACATGTGCTTTTGTATTGTTTCATGATAATAGTAGAATGAAGACACTGGGAAAATTGCGGTGTTCTTTTAAATACAGATTCTCAGATTCTCAACAGTTTGTTAACTGAAGTTAAAGATGTGTTGCTGGCGTTTATGTCAGCATCAGACCTGTGCCTTACACTGTAGGCAGCAGAGTCAGTTTCTTAAAAGATGTCATCTCATCTCCTTTTAATCATTCACTAAAATGGAAACATTGTTGATGTGGCATAACTAACTTACAATTTGAGGACTGGAACAGAAATGTGAGTTATATATTTCCTTCATAGTCTTCTTGTTGCTGTTGCTTTCTGTGGTTTCCATCATTGTGTGCTTATTATTTATTAGATCTACTAGAAAATGAACTATAGTACTTAACATAAACTAAGAAAGGCAATTATCTCTTATAAAGTATGTAAATTTTCTAAGTATATTCAGGTGTTTTGTCACATGCTATAGTTCCCCAGCTCTTAAAAGTGAATTTTTTTGGGCCGGGCGGTGGTGGCACACGCCTTTAATCCCAGCGCTCGGGAGGCAGAGGCAGGCGGATCTCTGGGAATTCGAGGCCAGCCTGGTCTACAAGAGCTAGTTCCGGGATGGGCACCAAAGCTACAGAGAAACCCTGTCTCGAAAAACCAAAATAAAAAAAAAAAAGTGAATTTTTTTGTGTCAGGAACTTCAACAGGGTCACTTTTGAGGTTTTCTGTGATGGTGATGAAGCTCAGGGGACTTTTTAAAGAAGATAGTGGTAACTGTGAAGCAGTCAAACTTATTTTTCTGATTTTGAGCATTATTTAGCAACAACTTTGATGTGACAAAATCTACTGGATAATTGTTCTAAGAACTGCATGGTGTACCTTGCAGATGTTTCTCTAAATCTTTAAGACTGTCCCATAAGCTGGGCGGTGGTGGCGCACGCCTTTAATCCCTGCACTCAGGAGGCAGAGGCAGAGGAATCTCTGTGAGTTCAAGGCCAGCCTGGTCTACAAGAGCTAGTTCCAGGCCAGTCTTCAAAGCTTCAGAGAAACCCTGCCTTGAAAAACCAAAAATAAATAAATAAATAAATAAATAAATAAATAAATAAATAAATAAATAAACAGACTGTCCCTTAAAGCTCGTTTTACTCTCCTCATTTGGGATTAGGAAACTAAGACTAAAAAACTAAAGAGCCTGCCCGTCCAAGGTAACAGATTTAACCAATTTTTTGGATTATGGCCACTTCTATTAATGTGACTCTATACTTAAAATAAACATTTATCTCATTACTTACTATTGGACCACATTTCAAAAGTTTACCTTTGGGGGCTGGGAAGTCTCTTCATAAAGTACTTTTTTTCAAAGCATACTTTAATTGGACTATTCTTCAGGTCATCGTGATTTGCTAGCCCTAAATAACTGCTGCATATAATTTATTGTATATTAATTTTAGGACCTGTAATTCTAGAAGATGTTCTAATTGAGGTGTTTAGAACATTGTATTCTCAATGTAAAGCAGAATTGGATCTTCAGATGGAACCACCCTTCAGCAAAGACCATACTCAGTTAAGCAGGTAGATTGCTAAAAAATTAAGCATGACATAAAAATAGCCTCAATTATTAATGCTTATGAAATGGACTCTAGTAATATATATTAATGTAATATGATTATTAGTAATGGTTATGATCTTACTCTAAAGTTTATATTACAGTGAATAAAATCACATTCATAGTATGAAATATCATAATTAATTGCACTCACTATTCAGGCAGGTACTTTAAACAAGAAGAGTAATTACCATTTGATAGTTGAATGTTTCTTAATCATATCAGTTTGGAAAATTAATTGAGTATTTGGGCTGATGAAATGACTCAGTAAGTAGAAAAGGGCACTTGGCTCCAAGAGTGAGAATAGATTATGTCACCATTGCAGTATTCCTCCTGCTAGACAATATTCTAGCAGTGTGTAATAATGTGTACTACCCAGTAATATTGCACTCAGTTTTGAAAGAAATACCAATATTTTTAAATGTTTGTTTTCTTTTATTTTTTAGTAAATTAAGGGAAAACAAGAAAACAGCCGAGCTGATTAAAACTGCGAATCTTCTTTTTAATTCCTTTGAACCTTATTATATGTGGGATTACATTGCACGCTGGTTTGAAGAATGTTGTCGGTAAGTTAATGGCTTCATTTGTTGTAGTCCAATAACATTCAAAGCTAACATTTAGCTTTTAAAATGTTCTTTTATACGTTTTTTCCTACCAAAAACTGTTAATTATTTACCCATAATCTAAATTAACTTTGTCAATTCAGGATATAAAAATCATTGCTAATATAGTCTTAGAACTGGAAAGGAGCTTAGAAATGATGATCCACTCCCCAGCATAGAGTGTTCCTGTGTCTGGCTTGCAGCAGCCCCCCTATTTTTGACTGTGGAGAAGATAGCAGTCTGCATCAGCGCATTTTCACGGAACTATTTCCGTTTATCAATAGGCCCACTGTGTGTTTTCAGAGACTTAGAACCATCCCATTTGGTAACTGATAAGTAATAATAAACACACCGCCCGTTAGGGTAGAAAGCCTGAAACAGTCTGAAATCGCTAGAGTGCTAGTGAAGCAGAGTGAAATCTCTATCCAGACTCCAAACTTAGCTCTTTCACGCCCTAGTTAACTTCTAAAGCATGAGAAACATGTATTCCAAAGTAGGCATGTCCAATCTTGAGTCTAGAAGAATTTAGAAATATATTTGTCTATGAATCTCTTTAAGAATTTGGGGATTTGCCGGGCGGTGGTGGCGCACGCCTTTAATCCCAGCACTCGGGAGGCAGAGACAGGCGGATCTCTGTGAGTTCGAGACCAGCCTGGTCTACAAGAGCTAGTTCCAGGACAGGCTCCAAAACCACAGAGAAACCCTGTCTCAAAAAACCAAAAAAAAAAAAAAAAAAAAAAAAGAACTTGGGGATTTACTTGCTTGTCCAGTTGGCAGATATTGAGAACCCAACTGAAAAGCATCTGCTAGGCATATTAGATAATCGCTGACCTCAGGGACTTTATAGTGGGACAAGTAAAATACGCACATGTCTGCCCCGGGAATAGATTAAAAGTTGAAAATGCCTCGTAGGTTAAGGTGTCAGGATGGAGAGGAATTATTAGTATCTTTTGCCCACCTTGTGTTTTCTACACATATACCCACCCTTCTGTACTAATATATATTCACAACAGACATCCATGGTTCTTGAGCCAACCTGAATTATTTCTTAAACATTCACCACCTTTTGTGCTGCCGAGCCTTCACTGTGCTATTCTTTACATATCCTACCTCCTTTGTTCTTCTGGAATGATCCTGTAGAGGGGTCGCTCACCTTACAGGTAGCCTTGGCTCTCTCAAACCCCACATCAGAATCTGCTACCCTCATACTTTCATTGATTTTATTGATTTCTCTACCTGTTTATGTTTCTTGCTAGTCAAATACGATATAATTATATCTTGAGAGTGTAGGACAGTGTTTGGTCAAATAGGATTAATATTGCTGTTTGTGTTTCATCTTGGATCAAAGGAGACTTCCTGTAAAACAGATGTTTGATCTCAGATCTTGAAGGAGAGTTACATTCCAGATATGAAGAACATATGTTGGCATAACAGCAACACAGAAAAAACACTTGTAAACCAAGTATCTCAGTTTAGAAATCAAATAAAGAAACATTTATTTTTACTTGGAGACATATCCATGGTGACAGCAGTGCAAATCTCGACAAGTGTGTTATATCCAGAACACGTAGAATCCAGAGTAGCCATTTCAGGGACCTCACTTTGAGATGTTTTCTTGAAAACAGTGTGGTGGTGTTCTGGGACAATGGGAATGAACATTTCTATGTGTCCCAATCCTGACTTGAGTCTTATTTGTTAAGACAGGGTTATAGTCACGTGTCTTCTCTCATGTGATAGTGTGTTTGATAAAGTTGATTGTTTTCCTT
This sequence comes from Chionomys nivalis, assembly GCF_950005125.1. Taxonomy (NCBI): domain Eukaryota; kingdom Metazoa; phylum Chordata; class Mammalia; order Rodentia; family Cricetidae; genus Chionomys; species Chionomys nivalis. The sequence goes on from NC_080089.1 coordinate 84,642,547, forward strand.
TTAGGAGAACACTGCATGCCAGACTTCAGGTTGGGCCTGGAGACAGTAGTGACTCATCTGAGTTACAGCTGACCAATTTCTGCTTACTGGTGGACTTTTTGTTGGATATTGTCTCTTTGGTAAGACTATCTTGGTAAAAAGAAAAACATGGAATTTAAAGAGCATAGTTTATATATTTCATGTTTAATATAAATGTCATCTTCAGAAAAAAATCTTATCTTTAAAACTAAATGTTTTTTCTTTGGCATAGCTTTTTTCCATAACATCTTCTAAACATTTTTTCTCCTTGGCATTTGTGTATAGAATACATGGAATCTACTTCCCAATTGCATGTTGTAAAATCTTATGTTTATTGGGTGGGATTCTGATGCTGCGTTTGTATCTGTTAACAATGTTTTCTATTATATGAAGACCGTTGGAATTGTTTTCCCTTGTGTTTTCTCTCCTCAACTTTTTGCTTTCTCATTCTGAAGCCTACTAGAAGTATGAGGGTGCTGTGTCAGGTATGGCATTCAGCCTGTCTTTATTTTAACTGATTTTATTCACTTCCATTAGAATGTTATTAATATAGCTCATAAAATTGGGGTATCTAATTATATAATGCTTGAAGTACTTAGATTAAGAAATTGGGGGGTGGGGGGAGTTTGTGACCACGCGCTTGTCCTATGGACGATATCTGTACCTGTGGAGGCCAGAAGTTGAAAGTGGCTGTCTTCCTGAATCACTCTCCACCTTACTTTTTGAGACTGGGTCCCTGGAGCTTGCCAGTTAGACTAGACTGGCTGACTGCTGGCCCTCAGGAACCTGCCTGTCTCTCTGTCCTTAGCACTGGGATTGCAGATGTGCACCACCTGACCTGGCTTTAATGTGGGTGCTAGGGATCCGAACTCAGATCATCTTCATGCTTTCACAGCAAGCACTTTAGCCCCTAAGCCAACTCCAGACATTAAGTGCACATTTTCTGAGTCATCAGTATGAAAATGCCTATGAGCTGTTAGGAGCATGATACCCATAAAACATAAGCAAATATAGAACCTTACTTGTATGAATTAAAATAAAATAGCTTTTATATATTACATTAAATCTTTCTAATTTTCTTTTATTTTCAGGAAACTTACATTGAAATACAGACAGAACACTTGCCCCAGTTACTGCTCAGGATGATTTCTGCCTTGACAAGCCATCTCCAGACATTACGCTTGTCTGAGCTCACAGATTCTTTGAAACTCTGCTCAAAGATCCTTAGCAAAGTCCAGCCCCCACTGTTATCTGCTGGCACTGGGGGTGTGGTACAGTTTCCAAGTGGGCAGAGCAGCACAGTCAAAGAATGGGAAGACAAAAAGGTAATTTTAGCTGGGGTTCTTAGTATCAGATCAGTTATATTTTTTAGTGTAGAACATTTTTTAAGTTGTTTAAATATCAGTGATCAAAGTGCTTTGGCAATAGAATCTTGTTAACTTGGTCATTATATAGTTGATTGTCTATGTCAGTACTTTACAGTAGAATTAAAATACATATGACATCTAATTTTAGGAATTTAAAATTTTCTGTTTGTCACATTAAAAAGAAGCTGATGGCATTGTTTTACTTAGCCAAATATAACAAATACATTATCATTTCAATATGTAATGTATACAAAATTGATACCATAGTATCTTTATGCAATTACCAAACTTTTAGCAGGAATTCTTGGTTTTGTAAAATTTATATAAGACAATTTAGTCATATTCAAGTTTTTATAAGCATGATTCTTTGATAATAGCTATGTTATCTTTTTATTTTAGTTTTAAAAATTGAATGCCTTAATCATATGAGCTACAGTGTGAAATATCTAGTAAACATAAAACCATTACCTATAGTCTGGGTAACAGGCCTATGTATAAATTTTATTGATTCTTTCACTGCACCAAATTTTTGGCATGATTTTCCTGTAATCTATATTCTTTTTTTTTAAATTTTTAAGTACCCATATGTTCAATATTTTGAAATGGAGTAAAACTAAACTCTCTTTGTACATATTCACACATATATCTATAATATCTAAGCATGTAATATATAATTTTAATGTTTTATACCAATAGCATACTTTAATACCAGTGAAATCCTAATAGAAAAATTAGTGATTTAATTCCTTTCAGACTTACACTGATATATGTGAGATGACTGACGCAGTGAGTAAAACCATTTGCTGTCAAGTCTGATGGCCTGAGTTCAGTCCCCAGAACACACATGGTGAAAGGGAAGAACTGACTCCCTAAGGGTTGTGCTCTGACTTCCGACATACACACCCACACAAACACATATACATAATAAATAAATGAAACAATTCAATCTAGTAAAGTATGAGTGGAGATTTTCAATTGAATTATATGTTAATTACATTAGGTGTAATCACATTGGCACTATGTTAATATAAGTATTTGAAAATTTCTAGAGAATCTGGTTTGTCGTCTGTAATCATATGCTTATATAATTGCCCCCTTTCCTTGGATAACCTATTTTACTTCTCCACAAAATAAAATTTGTGGGTAGTATGTACAACCTTTCCCACCAGCCGTTAATCCTGAAACTTTTTTTCTCATTCTGTACTAATATATCCTTCATAATGAAATGAAATTTGATCATTTTAAATATATTTGGGGTTATTCTACATAAACTAGAACCAGCCTGCTTTCCAGGTTGGTCCTTTCCAACCTGCTCTTCATATATGTATAATATATTCTGTCTCTACCATGGTAGGAAAGTCCTTTCATGGGACTGTCATTACATGGTGCTCTAAGATTTTCTTAGCAAGAAAACTAAAAAGCGTTTAACTGATAATATGCTGAATGAGACTTATGGGAGCTGGAGAAGACACACCCTTACCATTTTTCAGTAACATGTTCAATATGTGGAAATTCATATTTATCTGAAAGCCTTTATTGATGATCATAGGTATGGTAAATGAGACTCTGTTCAGTTAAATCCAGGACAGTTAAATAATACAGTCTAAATTATGATGTAACATTGAATATAACTCCCATATCCACCCATATTTCTGTCCATCCTTCCTTCTTCTTTCATGCGCCTTAGCCATAATATGTTTTTCCAATCTTTTTTCCTGAAGCACAATTGTATAATCTTAGATATATGAAAGTTGATAATATTTTCAGGCTGAGACCATGTTTTTTTGAAATGTATGTGAAGGGCTGCTGCTTTTAATAACGGTGAGCCTAGTGTAACCACATGGCACTTAATATTTTTTATAGTATTTTTGTATTGGTCATCTACTCAAATGGCCTAAATACCCTTTCTATTTTTAGAAAGAAATTCATCATAAAAACTATATATCCACATAATATAGTCTAAACCAATAAATATTACTCATGAATGCAAGTTTAATTGGATTTATAGATTAAATTCTATTACCTTAGTATTGTCCTTTGTATTAATATAAAAATAAATAGGAATAAGCTAATGATAGTTTTATCATCTGAATAAGTCTTCTTTTGTAAAAAGTACATCATTTAAATGGTAAATAACCTTTCAAAGGAGAAAAATAAGCAAATGAGTTCAATCTGTTAGCCACTATAGACTTTGACACCATAATATGAAGAGTTGTACTGTACATAATAATACTGTGGTCACATTAAAAATAATAATAAATAACCGAGTTGAAAATCTCCCTCTCCAGAGATCTGTGTTAACAACTTAGCTTTTGTACTGCAGCATTGGGCGAATTTATTTTAAACTCCCTAAAATTCAGTTTTCTTTCTGTTGTTGTTTGGTTGGTTTTGGTATTTTGAGACAGGATTTCTCTGGGTAATAGCCTTGGCTGTCCTGGAACTCACTTTGTAGACCAGATTAGCCTCGAACTCATAGAGATCCTCTGGTCTCTGCCTCCTGAGTGCTGGGATTAAAGGCATGTGCCTTCATGCCCAGCTTGAACTTAAGTTTTCTGTCTTTGAAACAGAAAAATTACTTTGTTCATTCAGTATCTTTTATGAACTAACTGTACAATCTATATAAAACAAGCAATTACACATTTAATTACAGTTAATATAGATGATTAGTGTAGGGCCCAATTAGAGGTATAGGTGTAGGATGGGGGCAGGTGAGAGGGTGACTTGGCATACCTAGGAGTCAGGAACTGCTTCTGAAGTGGAGCCCTAGAGAAATTGTTGGGGTGGAGAAGTATGAAAAGAGAAAGCACATGACAGGAAAAAACAGTGGCAAAGACCCTAAGGCAGAAAGGAACTCTATGCACTTAATGATGCAGTTATAAGAGAGGCAGGAGCCAGGTTAACAGAGCCTTGTTCGCTATACTAAGGCTTTTATTCTTTGTCTTAGGAGCAATGGGAAGACAAAGAAGGGGAAAAAGGCAAGTGCCAAAATAAGATACATGTTTTAGAAACTTACTATGGCCGCAGTGTGGAGTGTGGATCTGAGAAACAAAATGGATGTGGGGAGGCCTGCAGTAGTGCAGGTGAGAGGTGGCGTTAAGTTGGGCTAACAAGATATGGGAAAAAGAAGAAATACATTTAGGAGCAAAATTTTATAAACACTAGTGATAAAATAATTAAGTATAATGAGTGATCACTAAAATGTGTGCTTGCTGGGCATTAGGTACTCTGCCAGTTTCCCTCTATATTAAATCCTTTAACTGTAAAATGTAAAACTTGTTGTTATAGTAGTCCTTTTTATGAGTGTTCCCATTTCCATAATTTCAGTTGCCAGTGAGTAGTCAATGGCCAACCTAATGTTTTATGTGGAAAATACTAGTAATAATTTACAAGTTCTAAATTCTTTGCTGCTGTTGTTTGTACATTGATGGAATCATGCGCTGTCCTCTTCAACATGCAAAGCATCCTTTTTCTGGCATAGGCAATCTGGTATCTATCCACCCTCCTTTCTTAGTTATCAGATGGATTCTGTCTGTGTGCTCGTTCAAGCAGCTCTTATTGAGTAGCAGTGCTAATACTGCAGCCAAGTACCTGCGTCATTCATCTCACTTCTCATCATGCTGTCACATCGTCTTAGGAAAGATGACTATGATATAATAAGATATTTTGGGAGAGTCCATGTTCATGTTAGTCTTACTTTATTAGAATTGTTTTATATGATTAATGTTGTTAACATTTCTTCTTGTGCTGCCTTATCATGGGTCTGTGTATATCACTGGTTCTCAACCTTCCTAATGCTGTGATTCTTTAAAATAGTTCCTTATATAGTAGTGATTCCCAACCATAAAATTATTTTGTTGCTACTTCATAACAGTCATTTTTCTACTGTTATAGATCATAATAGACATATCTGATATGCAGGATATCTGATATGCAACCCTGTGATTGAGAACCACTAGTTTGTATGAACAAAAAAAAAGCCAGTTATGAAGTTTTCAGTACTAACCACAGTTTCAGGCATCTACTACGGGTCTTAGAATATATACATACATATACACATATACACACACTGTATATGTATACATGTGTATATGTGTGTATATAGTATATGTGTGTGTTGTGTATGTGTGTGTGTGTGCGTGTGTCCCTTGCAGATAAGAGGACACTGATGTGCACAAATTAGGAACCTGAGGTTTGAAGACTATCAAGTTCATGGCACATACCTAGCTGACTTAGAACTCACACCCTTAGCCACCATACTGGTGTCGGTAGAAGGCAAGTTGAAAAAGGAAGGTGTGGAGAAAATACTGTGACTTGTAGGCTTCCATCTTCCTTGCTTTAATGAATGATGGTGTTATTCACTAAAGCAGGAAACACTGGGTTAAGCCCAGCTTTAAGTAGAAGTACTTAATTCATGCATTAAAAAGAAAATATTCTCATGATCTTACTCAGATTATCCTCTGTTGCAGACATGGAACACATTCAAGGGAATGCACAGCTTTATTTACACGAAACCAGACAATACTTGACTCTGCCCCTAGTCTAGAAATGGTCATTTGTCTGTATTGCCATTGTCTCTTTCTAGATTCTAAACTGTTCCCATTGGCCCTGTGCCTAATCTATGATCTGAACATATGAGCTGAGCACTCTTCACTGAAGGGATCTAGGTGTTAAGGGCATGCAATGACACTTGACATACTTCAACAGAGATTTTCATTCATGTGGTCCCAAACACATCCTCCATTAGATTTTATTTATAATTCTTAAAATGCAAGATTTTTAATCTTGTACTTCTCATTATTTACATTGTTTAGACATTAAGAAAGATTGTTTTATGAAGAAGATAGAATAGTCATTTGAAACAAGGGTACAGATCCTAAAGATTTGTACATATATGTATATTTACCTCAGGACCCTAACAAGTGTGGTGCCACATGTCTCTTCTCTTAAGAGGAGAGTTTGAGGTAGAATTGAGCCTGGGTACATGACAAGACCTTGTCTGAAAAATCAAGTCATTAAAAAAAAAAGCCAGCCTTATTTTATGACACAATGAATGATAAGTACTTGGTGAATGAGCTTATCTTCTTGTATTTTTTGGAACCCTATTACTGTTTGCTATTGATTATCAAAAACTTTAGTCAATGTAGGAACTGCTTTGATTCTAGTGTAAACTTAAGCTGTATATAAGTAGTCTATAGCTTTCTCTGAAAAGATGACCCTTTCTAGTCCTTAGTATCTATATTCCTACTCAACCTTTCGCTTTGTTTAAAATCATTAGGTATCATCAGTTTCTGTGGAAAATCCTGTTGAAGTATTTGAAGATGGAGAAAACCCACCAAGTAGTCGATCATCAGAAAGTGGCTTCACTGAGTTTATACAATATCAAGCAGACCGAACTGATGATCTTGACAGAGAGCTGAATGGACAGGGTACAGCTACCATCCCAATTGGAAGCACATCTTCAGAGACAGAAACAGCATCCACAGTGGGATCTGAAGAAACTGTTATCCAGCCACCTTCCACCTTCACTCAGGGTACACCAGCCCGAAGTGGGAAGGCAGCACAAAAGACTGCTATGCAGTGCTGCTTGGAGTATGTCCAGCAGTTTCTTACCAGACTCGTTAACCTCTACATCGTTCACAGTGACTCCCTTTCTCAGCCTTTGGCTGCCGACCATCAGGGAGATGTCCGTCGATTTCAAAGAGACACTTCAAAATGGGACAGGGATTCCCAAGGGGATGCAAAAGAAAGAAGTATATATACACCAAAAACTTCAAAAGAATACCTTTCTGCCTTCCTTGCTGCCTGTCAGCTCTTCTTAGAGTGCTCAAGTTTCCCAGTCTATATTGCAGAGGGAAACCATACCTCAGAGTTACATTCTGAGAAACTTGACACTGGTAAGATTGTTTTTGCTATTTATATTTTAGTATTTTATGCAATGTCCATGTGTGTGCATGTGTTAGAGTTGGTTTTCCTTCCACCATGTAGGTTCCAGGAATTGCACTCAGGTTATCCGGCTTGGTGGCAAGTGCCTTTTCTCACTGTGCCATCTCTTCAGACTAAATGAAATCCAGTCATTATGGGGAAGTTACTGTTAGGAGATTGTGATTTACATGGCTTTTACATTTTGCTTAAAAGCTAGCAACTGAAAGTAAAAGTCTGGGAGAAACAATGTAACAATTTCACTTCTCTCCTATGACATCACATGTGTTCCTGTAGGACAGTAGGCATTAGATAATATTTGTTGATAAGGTGCTTCTAAAGATAGGAAGTTAGATTATATTACTTGGCATATGAAAGTATATATTTTTAAAAGTTTGTGAAATTCTTATTGTTGCCTTATTTTTCAAAGTTATAAAGACTATTTGAGAAACCATGATTTTAAACGATCAAGACCTGAAGTAGTGTTGTTTGTCATTTTGAAATTAACTTAAATCTACATGAACTGATTCATGTTGTCTTTTGTTTCAGACTGTGAACATGCACATCCTCCACAGTGGCTCCAGACTCTCATGAGCGCCTGCAGCCAAGCAAGTGATTTCAGTGTTCAGAGTGTCGCCGTGTCTCTGGTCATGGACCTAGTGGGATTGACTCAATCTGTTGCCATGGTCACTGGGGAAAGTATCAACAGCATGGAGCCTGCTCAACCCTTAAGTCCAAACCAAGGAAGAGTAGCCGTAGTTATTAGACCTCCCCTAACACAGGGCAATCTGAGGTATATAGCTGAGAAGACTGAATTTTTCAAGGTAAATTCCAAGAAATCCAGTTTGTACATGGCTAAGAATGTTTGCATATATGACGCTTGATTTGTGGCACTGAAGTAAGAAAAGAAAGAGTTTCAACTAAACAAGAAGAAAACCCATTTATATGGTAGATATTTCTGTAGTAAGTGGGTATTTTGCTTCTTTTAATAGAGTAAACCCTTACTTTTCTATAACTCTATGGCAGGTTGTTCTGATTTTGTGTTGTTTGATTACGTTTGGTGCATGGTGTCCCTCAGGACCAATAGTGCACACTCTGATTTTACCATAATGGTACAGATGCCTTCCCAGAGAACATCAAGTATCTTTAAGCTCACTGCCTCCTACAGGTGGATTCTTTATACATTCAGGAGTCTTTAGAGTCAATTTCAAGTCATTACCCCCTACCTGATACTTCCTGCTAGAGTAGAGTTGATTCTATAATATTATGGTAAGCCCTAAAGACTCTTGTCTTCTTATGAGTGGCATAGATCAAAGACTCTGATAGCACATGGAGCTCTAATCTGACTTCAGAAAACTCCATGGACTTGGGATGTAGCTGAGTGATAGCATGCTTGCCTAACATACATGAGGCCATTTTGCAATCCTCAGCACTAGAGAAGAGGGACAAAACTTCACAGGTTCTTAGATATTTGAATATTTTAGTATGTAACATGTGAGAATGTATCAGGCTTTATTCTGGTGTTACTTCATTAAACACCAGTAAAATAATTGAGAGTTCTTATCTAGGCCATGGAGAAACTGCCTGTTACATTGCTGATTTTAGAAGAATTTGAAAGGAGTATCAGCCAGAGAGTTGGCTCAGTAGCTAAGAGCACTTACGGCTGTTGTAGTGAACCCAGGTTCAATTCCCAGCACTGAGTGTAATTCACAACTCTCTGTAACTCCAGTGCCAAGAAATGCAACACCACTTGTCACCTTTATGGGCACCAAGCAGATATATGGTGCACTTACATACATGCAAGCAAAACACCCTCATGAAATAATTCTAAACAAAAAAGTTTTTTTAATGTGTTATAAAGGATTCTAATGTTCAGTTAGCCAGAAAGTGAGCAGCTGAGTTTTACTTTTATAAAGATTATATAATCAGTCACTTTCACATCTTTTTCTGTAGCATGTAGCCTTGACATTATGGGACCAGATGGGAGACGGGACACCTCAGCACCATCAGAAGAGTGTGGAATTATTTTATCAATTACATAATTTGGTTCCTTCTTCTAGCATCTGTGAGGACGTTATAAGTCAGCAGTTAACCCATAAAGATAAGGTAAGTCCTTATCCTGCACACACAAGAGCACACACGTGCACACATACACACACACTCAAGCACATATTGCCAAAAGATAAATTAAGGGACCTCTCTAGGAAAATTATTATACCTCATATCAGAATAAATAATAATAAAAAACATAATGTTAAATATGAGTAACAGTGTTCATTTAAAAAATTCTTAAATTCTAATTTGTGTCCTACCATATTCTTTCAAAATTGTTCAGAAATCAAATTTTAGAACAAATATTGTGTTTCATTTTCTGTTTTACATTATTTATAAATATATAACAAATAAAAACCTGTTATTTTTAACATGCAACATTTCCTTTTTAAGAATAATTCTTACAATTTCTGAGTAAAGATACACATCCCTGAAAAAATTCAAACAATATTGAATTTTAAATATTTCCCTTGGTTAATGTATAAATGCGAGCATCATAGAAAAAAGTCATGTCTTAAGCTTATAGATAAAGCAAGCACTCTTCTAACTTATCCCATGTAGGTTGTTGTTTTTTTTTTTAACAATTAAAGTCTTATTGGTTGGGACTTTGCTTGAAGCGTTTTATAAATATTTGAGGACGAGTGTAAAAAACTGACACCATATTTTCACTAAATTTAAAATACATGGTTTTTTTAGAAATTTATTTGAATATGATTATTTTCCTGAGAGAAAATAATTTTTAAATTCAATTGTTTTATTTAAGAAGAAAGAAATGTTTTGTATATGCATGATATAATGGCACGCATGTTTTTAGCTGTCATTGTTTTCTGTTATACAATCAGTAGTCACATTGATAAAAGTCTAAAGTAATTCTTTGAGTTAAGGTGATGTTCTAGTTTGGTTTCTGTTGCTGTAATAAAACATAATGATGAAGACCAGCTTAGAGGAAAAGGTTTATTTGTCTGATACTTCTAGATCATACTATCACTGAGGGAAGTCAGAGCAGGAACGATGACAAAAAACTATGGAAGAACATTGCTTTATAGCTTGCTCTCTGACTGCTCACAGGCATATACTTAGCTAGCTGCTTGCTTGTGTGAGTGCTTATGTCTTCCTCCTTTCTTCTCTCTTTCCTTCTTTTTTTGAGACAGGGTCTCTCTCTGTAGCCCTGGCTGTCCTGGAACTCACAGAAATTCACCAGATTCTGCCTCTAGAGTGCTAGAATTACAGGTGTGTGACACTACACCCACCTTTGCCTTGTTTTCTTGTATATTCCACAACAACCTGCCTAGGGATGCTTCCTCAATGGGGCTAGGCCCTCCGAGATCAATTAGCTAATGAGACAGTGCCTCTTAGACGTGTCCACAAGCCAGTCTGATCTAGACAGTTCCTTATTTGAGGTTCCCTCTTCCCTGATAACTCAGGGTTGTATCAGCTTCCAGTAAAAACTAACCAGCATAAGTGACCCTTTAGGCTAAATATTTTGTCTATATACAAATATTTTGTTTGATTCTACTTCCAAGTTATATAACATACTAAGAATTCATTGCAGTGTGTACTTGAGTACTGTGGCCATTAAACTTGGTACTTGTAAACAGTTATACTGATTTTATTATTAAATAATTTTATTAAATCACTTAATATCTTCAGTTGAGAAGAAAATAATTTAATCTCCCATTTTTCTCAGAAAATAAGGATGGAAGCACATGCAAAGTTTGCAGTTCTTTGGCATCTAACAAGGGATCTCCACATAAATAAGTCATCTTTTGCACGTTCCTTTGACAGGTTGGTTACATTTTATATTCCCATCTTACTGTTGGTTATCTTATTTGTTGTCTTTTCTGGAAGTCTCTGTCAGGATAGAACAGGAGATGAGAATTTATTAGTTTTTTAGAAAATCAAAGTTGCAGAAAAATACTTGGTAGTGTTACCTAGCCAGTAGATTTTCATTTCTAATGTGTAGAGAACCAAGTGTCTTCCTTTCAGACATTGGCCACTGATCATCAAATCCCTTTTATGTGCCATGTGTCATTGTATGATGGTAGGAATACAGAGAACACCCAGCCTTCTTGAATCTATATTCACACTGTTGAAATACTAGTCAGCCATTCTCAATCCTCTGCCTTAACTGAAAGTACTACCAATGCCCCCCCACATGGATTCAAAATATTTGTCTCCAGAGATGCTTGTTCACATATAGACCCAAAAGTAAATGGAGTAATTCATGCTTCAGATATTAGATTTGCATTGGTTCCAGGCTCATAAGGTATCAGAAGATAGTAATCTTACCTTCAGGTCTTATAAAAGTGGCCATAATCCTAACTGCGATTACAACCCAACTTTGAATTAACCAGTACTTTTCAGCCATCTTCAAAGGAGTTTCTGTTGAACCATCTGGTCAACCCATATAATGAATGAGACCTTGAGCCAAGTGCCTTACAAACAAGTTTCTAGTTTGGCAACCACCTGTTCTAATCTGACAGAGAAAGCAGTTGAAATCCACTGAATTTAACTTGCTAACCCAAGATTCCACAGAGGATTTGGATATTGAGTTCTGGTTTCAAACTAGCTCAGACCTTTTATGGGATGGCATTACTTGAATTTTGTGCATTCTTTTAACTCCTGGAGAGAATTGAGAGCAGAGTAGCCCTCGCCATTGTGAAAACCTTAGTGCATAATATCAGTGAAATATGTTACCAAGCAAGACTAAGTAAAATGTGTCTTGTAAAAGTAATATACACTTGTAATATTTTTCAATGTGAAAAGAAGAAAATGTTTTCTTAACTAGAAAAATTGCTAAAAATATTAACTACAGAAAAAGCCATACTACAATTAAAAGTGTTTTATTCTTTGTTTTTATTGTCTGTGTTTAGGTCACTATTCATCATGTTAGATAGCCTTAATAGTCTTGATGGTTCTACTAGCTCTGTGGGACAAGCCTGGCTGAACCAGGTGCTACAAAGGCATGACATTGCCAGAGTACTGGAACCGTTATTACTGCTTCTACTTCATCCAAAAACTCAGAGGGTTTCAGTGCAGCGTGTACAAGCAGAACGTTACTGGAGTAAGACTTCCTGTTATCCAGGAGAGGAAAATGACAAACATTTCATGCAAAATTTTACCTGCAACAATGGTAAAGGTCATAAAGTTTACTTCTAATTAGACTTAAGTTATTCAAAGAAATGAGGTGTGACCATACAGTGATTGTCAAGAGAATTGTGTGTAGAATTTTTTTCATGTCTTATTTCCTCCCTTCCTTGTCTGTTAGAGTCTCATCTAGATGGGTCAAAATACACTTCATCAGTAACTGTCTTTGAGCTTTTAGAATCAGCCACAACTGTAGTCAGAGACAGTCAATTTTTTATGAAGTATTTTTGAATTTATGTAGCAATTCAGATCCTGCAAAGGCTCAATAGATATTTCATGGGGAGGCCTATAATGCACACTTTATATATGATAAGTCATGAGTCATTTTTCCTTATCTTTTATAGACAAATCACCTTGTGGGTCTGCTTATTTTACCAGCCATTCAGTTGATGTTCAGAAAGCTGTGACTTTCAGTTCCACAGCTGGTAAATGGGTGACGCTGCAAACTATCATGCTTCTGTTCCATTTCTAGTGTGTTTCTGCTGAGTCTGGGGTCCTCTGTTTAGCTTTTATGTGCTTCCTGTGGATGTTCTAAGAACTTGCACTACCCTGCTTATTGCCAAAACATTCAAGTGGTAGCACTCTGCCAGCCAGTCTCTAACTATTGCCGAATTCTCATTTCTCCTCTTATTCCAGTCTCAGACTTCAACTGAGGTACCAGCACTTTGGTGGCATTTAACTTTACTATGCATACAGCACCAAAACTTCCAGAACTTCTTCTGAAACATAACATAGTTCTGCCCTACATGGTGTGAAATGGAAGAAAAATATGTTTTTGTGGTGCCTTATTCATTTAAAACTTCTCTTGGTTTCCCATCTGACACAGGCTAGATAGTTCATAAGTATTTGTTGAATTTGTACTAAAATAAGGAAGTTATTGATACTTTAAACTATATATTATTTAAATTTTAACCAGCATCAATAAAGGGGAGTATCATATAAGGAGGAAAGAGTAATTTTAACCTGTAATTTTAAAGAATGTCTTATTTTAGAGAAAAAAAAGGTAAAATTTATGTTCTGTCTATTAAACTTACTTTTGTCATTAAGCTATAAATTCTAATGATCATCTACATGATTATCTTATTTCAAAGTTCTAAGATAATAGTAAACTAAAATTTTAATCAAAGATACAAGTTAGTGATGAAAATAAATATTATAGTTTTTGAAGTTTGTCTGCTTTTTATATTTTAGTTATCTTAATCATTTTTGTGTTTTTTCTCCCTTTCTATTTGTGTCATATGCCAGTAAGCCAAGTGCACCTCATTGCATCGAAAGGAAATGGTGAAAAGCATCTTACTATGGACGAAATAGAGAATTTCAGCCTCACTGTTAATCCATTGAGTGATAGACTTTCCCTCCTAAGCACCAGCAGTGAAACGATTCCAATGGTTGTATCTGACTTTGACCTCCCAGATCAGCAGATGGAAATACTTCAGAGCTCTGACTCCGGGTGTTCTCAGTCTTCTGCCGGGGACAACTTCAGTTATGAAGTTGATCCTGAAAATGTTAATGCTCATGAGGATTCTCTCATGACAAAGGCAAGCTCCCCAGATGATGACGTTCAGCAAGTCGTCTTTGACCTGATATGTAAAGTTGTAAGTGGCCTGGAAGCAGAATCCGCATCAGTTACATCTGAGTTAGAAATAGAATCCCTGCCATTAAAGAGCAGTGATTTAGATGCTGGTATAAAGGCCATGAAAAGTGACGATCAGGCCCCTCAACACAGTCAGCATGCTTTGCTGAGTGACGACAGCCCTCAGTTTCTGTCTGTGTCTGCAGAGGAAGGCTGTGAGTGCTTGGCCAATGGGATCTCCAGAAACAGCTCTTCTCCTTGCATTTCAGGAACAGCACAGACTCTCAATGATTCTTCTGTTTCCACAGAAACCAAATCTAGACAAAGGAGTCACAGTAGTATTCAGTTTAGCTTCAAAGAAAAGTTAGCAGAAAAGATCTCAGAGAAAGAAACAATTGTTAAGGAATCAGGTAAACAACCAGGTGCAAAACCCAAAGTAAAGCTTGCCAGAAAAAAGGATGAGGACAAAAAAAAAGCTGCAAATGAGAAACTGAAACAAACAAGTGTGTTCTTCAGTGACGGCCTGGACTTAGAGAATTGGTATAGCTGTGGTGAGGGTGAAATTTCTGAAATCGAGAGTGACTTGGGCTCTCCAGGATCACGGAAATCTCCCAATTTCAACATCCATCCTCTCTACCAACATGTGCTCCTGTATCTGCAGTTGTATGATTCATCAAGGACTCTGTATGCCTTTTCTGCCATCAAATCCATCTTGAAAACTAACCCCATTGCTTTTGTAAATGCCATTTCAACCACAAGTGTAAATAATGCATATACTCCTCAGCTGTCACTGCTTCAGAATCTATTGGCCAGACACCGAATCTCTGTTATGGGCAAAGACTTCTATAGTCACATTCCAGTGGACTCAAATCATAACTTCCGGAGTTCTATGTACATCGAAATTCTTATTTCTCTCTGCTTATATTACATACGTAGCCATTACCCAACTCATGTCAAGGTCACTACCCAAGACTTGATAGGCAATCGAAACATGCAAATGATGAGCATAGACATCTTGACTCTCCTCTTTACAGAGCTAGCAAAAGTAATAGAAAGCTCTGCAAAGGGTTTCCCTAGTTTTATCTCTGATATGCTATCTAAGTGCAAAGTTCAGAAAGTGATTCTTCATTGTTTGCTATCCTCTATCTTCAGTGTACAAAAATGGCACAGTGAAAAAATCGCAGGTAAGAACATGGTTGCTGTGGAAGAAGGCTTCTCGGAAGACAGTCTCATCAATTTCTCAGAGGATGAATTTGACAATGGCAGCACACTCCAGTCACAGCTTCTTAGGGTGCTTCAGAGGCTGATTGTTCTAGAACACCGGGTGATGACGATTCCTGAAGAGAATGAAGCAGGTTTTGATTTCGTTGTGTCTGATCTGGAACACATCAGTCCCCATCAGCCCATGACTTCTCTTCAGTATTTGCACGCTCAGCCCATCACTTGTCAAGGCATGTTCCTCTGTGCAGTGATCAGAGCTTTGCATCAGCACTGTGCATGTAAGATGCATCCACAGTGGATTGGCTTAATCACATCTACTCTGCCTTACATGGGAAAAGTTCTACAGAGAGTTGTGGTTTCTGTGACACTACAGCTGTGCAGGAATTTGGACAATCTAATTCAGCAGTACAAATATGAAACAGGATTATCTGATAGTAGGTAATGACTGATTTTAGCTTTGTTGTCATTTTGGACATTAATTCAGCAGTAAAAATACAAAACATGGTTATTTGATGGTAGTAAAGATTGATTTTTAACTTTGTTGTTAGTGACATTTTTCATAGATATGTCTCCTTAAATGTCACAATTTGAGTGAAACATAGAATGCAGCTCTGACAGAGCTGGTATTTAGCTGCATGCGGCCCTCAGTTTGATCCCTAGCACTGCCACAAAGAAACAAAAAGCGTTCTAGGAGTAAATGAAATAGTGGCTGTCAGTATGTTATAAATAGTAAGCCATTTTTAAAAATAAGAAAGTTCAGTTCAGCTCTAGTATTTTATTGAGTATCAATGAGATATATAGAATAGAGATGAAAGAAAACAGTTCTTTTTTCTTTCAAGCAAGAATTAAAGTTAAATTAGATGTTCTTTGGACTTAACTGAGCCAAAAAAAAAAAGTTTTTCCAGTCCAGTATATTATCTAAATACAAATAAATTTGCAGCTGAAGTGAATATAAATTTTAAAGTATTTTTCCCATCTAGTTTTGTTATTGGTTTCCCCAGTTTGGTTGTAAACTCTGTGTCTCAGCCATATTCAGAACTGATCTGTGAAGAATTAGGCAGATGTTTAGTAGACTGGTATCTGGTTCTCCTCTAAGAAAACCTCCATTGATGTGTTTGGCCTTCCCCAGTAGGGGGTTCACAGAGGCTTTATTTCTTTACTTTGTATATTGTTCTTTTTTTAAAAACACATATATTTTTTTAACTCATTATGTATACAATAGTTTCTCTGCATGTGTGCCTGCAGATCAGAAGAGGGCACCTCATTACAGACGGTTGTGAGCTACCATGTGGTTGCTGGGAATTGAACTCAGGGCCTTTGGAAGAGCAGGCAATGCTCTTAACCACTGAGCCATCTCTCCAGCCCTGTATATTGTTTTTAGCCAAACAGAACTCTGGTGCAGTTAGATCAGATCACTTACAGATTAGGAAATGGTAAGTCCCTGACGTTTTCTTTTTTTATTATTCATGTTTATTGAGTGCCTACTGTGTGTCTGGCATGTGCTGGGCACTTCCTAGTGGTAAACTGAAGTATGCTTTCACAGACCTTCTGTTTTATACATTTTTTCAGGCCTTTGTGGATAGCATCAGTTATTCCACCAGATATGATTCTTACTCTTTTGGAAGGGATCACAGCCATTATCCATTACTGCTTGTTGGATCCGACTACCCAGTATCATCAAGTAAGATTTCAGAGACATTTGTGGTCTTCTTAAAGATGTGCCTCACTCAGTAAGTAACTTTTTCCTCTGCTTGATAGCTCTTGGTCAATGTAGACCAGAAACACTTGTTTGAAGCTCGAAGTGGAATCCTCTCAATCCTTCACATGATCATGTCCTCTGTGACTCTGCTCTGGAGCATACTGCACCAGGCAGATGCTGCAGAAAAGATGACGGTCACTGCATCTGCATCTGTTACCACAATCAATCTGGGAGCCACAAAGGTTAGATGACCTAAACTTCATGTGTAGAGCACAAGTATCTGTTTGAGGACTTTCTTCACAATGAGTTGCTAACTTAGGTCGTGCATGTGATATTCCATGAACATCGAGTAGTGAACAGTTGTGTTACTTATTTTAAGGAATGTAAAACAGTAAGTTCTTTAGGCAAATATATAAAGTTGTGGAACTGTCACGGTCCAGTTTTCAGTTATGTCTTTTGTTACAGAAAATGTCTTTGTGTATGCATGCTCTTGCTCGTTTTTCCATCCCCAACCCTAATCAACCGCCAGTCCATTTTCTTTCCATATATATTTGATTCTTCTGGATCTTTCATAGGAGTGAGTTTATATACTATTTGTTCTTCTGGGTCTAGTATCTTTCATTAGATATGTTTTTGAAGTTCATTCTTATGTTTCCCTCTTAATACATCTTAAACTGGCATTTTACTACACACTGCCCCACCAAACACACACACTCCAGAAAATAGTTCAGCAGTATGTGCAGAGAATCCAAAATTTTATAGTCAAGCCTGGTATGGTAGCATATGCTAATAATCGTAGGCTCACAATAAGAGAATCTATGTTTGAGGCCAGCCTAAGCTTCCTAGCAAGTTCCAGGATAGCCTGTGTAACATAGTAAAGCACTATCTCAGAAGTTTCATAGTCTTTGACCTAATAAACTAATTTAGAAGTAAATTCTAAGGTAAAGTTACACACAATGTGTATTGCAGCTTCAATGGCAATGAAGCTGCTAAGTGATAATTAAAGTAATGGATAAATTTTTTAAACAAAACTGAACTTCATACTGTGTTTTCCTAGTATCTGATCAGAGTGGTAAGTTGTCATTTTTCGGACAAATAGGGTTTTTTTTTTCCTTTTAAATTTTGTTTTCTTTTAAAATTAAAATATTCATGAGGCAAGGACTTACTACGTAATAGCCCAGACTAGCTTTGAACTCCTCTCTCATCCTCCTATCTCAGCATGCACAACACTGAGTATATACTACCATGCCCAGTGACTGCTGCTAACACGAAGGTTTCTCTACTATTGTTGAAGTAAATGCTTTATCTAGTTATTAATGTTCATGTGTTTTATTTTACTTGTAAAATGCTTAAATTGTTTTAGAATTTAAGACAACAAATTCTGGAATTATTGGGACCCATTTCAATGAATCATGGTGTTCATTTCATGGCTGCCATCGCGTTTGTATGGAATGAAAGAAGACAGAACAAAACCCCTTCCCGAACCAAGGTATTATATTCATAAGTAAACATGTGGTACTTGGTAAAGCCATGCTTTTGTATTTCATTTTGTATGTGCTGATTTTTAAATTCTCCATTGGTTAAACTGGAAAAGTAAAAGCTTGTCTATAGCTCTTGATAATGACTTATTGTCTAAAGTTTTTGTTAAAACTTGGTATCAGCCAGGTGGTGGCGCACAGCTTTAATCCCAGCATTCAGGAGGCAGAGACGGGTGGATCTCTGTGAGTTCAAGGCCAGCCTGGTCTACAAGAGCTAGTTCCAGAACAGTCTCCAAAGCTACAGAGAAACCCTGTCTGGAAAAAACAAAAAATAAATAAATAACTTTAAAAAAAATTGGAATCAAGTGTGAAAGATTATATTTTAGGACTCGAAAACTAGCTCAATGCTGGAGCACTGGCCTTGCATGCACAAGGCCATACATTCAACCTCAGCAAGAAAAAAAAAGGTATTAGAGAGAAAAATAAGCTATGTTATCAAATTTGTCACTATATTTCAAATAGGAATTATAATATATATTTTTTAATCTAGTGACTTGGGGTAGAAAGCAAATATTGGAGAAAGATTTTTATCTTTTCTGTTGTTTTTCATTATCTGATGATGTCTTTTAAGTTGTTAATGTCTCTAAGTATAATTCCTATCTTGGTTTTGATTGGATAGCATGAGTGAAAATTTTTTTTACTTTGTAAGTTTTAAATCAGGAAGGGTGTTTTATATTGGAAATAAATCATAGTATATTAGAGTAATAATGCAATAGCATTTACTCTCATGCAGAATGCATGATTGGTGTACTTACAAGTCTCTGACTTGTCATTTCTTTCAGATTCCACATTACATATGTATTGACATTCCTGAAGTATGAAAAATAAACATTTCTGCCATTTTAAATTATTTTGCATATGAGCATTTAGTAGTAGATGCTATATGGAGGGAAAAGACAACTTAAAAAAATTTTTTTAAGTGATTGTATCTTAATTCTGTAACAAAAAGAAGTAAATACCTGAAGTGAATTATAACCTTAAAGATAAGAAATATACAGAAGGGAATTGTAAAAAAAAATAGGGTATGGTACTAGATATTTAATATCTTCTCCCAGAATAAACAAAATCATAGGAGGAGATAAATATTATAGAAATAGTACAAGAAATTCCTTAACAATCAAAGAAACAAATTTTAGTCCATGCTCATCACTGAAAAGATACCTACATAAAATTCAGTATGTTCTTTCAGAAACATTGTGGGTAAAGAGAAGATGCTAAAATAAAATCTTAAAAAGAGAAAAAAATTAAGAACTATCCCATTCAAAGGAATAATGTTAAGAAAACCTAGCAACATGGGGAACTTACGGGAAAGCAGTCTGAAGATATAGTTCCATAGACTTAGTCACTAGTCTGCAAGGCCATTAGTTCACTGAAGGATGACAAGGAGGAGACAGCACTTTGACCTTCCAGTCCCAGGCAGAGCCAAGAGAAACCTAAGCAAGAATGTCTGTAGGTGTGGGTGGAGTGCCACAGGGACTGAGAGGAAAAGGAAAATGTATGAGATTAATTACTTAAAATCTTAAATATGTGATTATAGAAAATTCACTGTCAGAACTTTTAGGAATGAATTTTTTCATGTGTGTGTCACACAAGTATGATACAAATCTGTTAAAATCAGCAGACAACCTCATGAATGAAGTTTTGATAAAAGAAGCAGATCAAAAACTTTGTAGTACCTCTGTGGTGTGGCGGGGGAGACAACATGGAACAAGAAGGAAACCGCAATAGTACAGTCAGGTCAGCCATGGGTAGTTATTTGAACCCGGGCACTGATCTAAGTGCAGTTGTGATAACTACTTTAAAAGATATGGAAAACTGTTTTAGACAGTTAACCTTTGTCTTCTGACTGAAATTTCAATTGTTGATACTGAATTTGAAAAAAGAAAAAACATGAAATAGCGAAAAATAGCACTCGATGAGAGTACAAAGTAACCAGCAGAATGGATTGGCTCCTCCTTTAAGGTACATGGTACTTAGAATAGGCCATGATATATTGGTTTTGGTTTCTATTTTCCCTGTGACTTGTCCTGTTTGATTGTGATATACTTTGTGTATGGATGCACACATGCCACAGTTGCACACATGTGCATGGTCAGAAGACAGCCTACACGAGTTGGTTCACTCTTTCCACTATTGTGAACCCTGTGGATTGAACTCAGCTTGATGGCAAATACCTTTATGCATTGAGTCATCTTGCTAGCCCTGATTTTTGATTTTTATTAAGATTCATGTATTGATTTTAGAAGTTAAATTTTATCACAAGTATTCAAGAGACATCTCTATATTAAGAAAGGGTCATAAAACTGTCTTCTGTGACTTCTCTTGAGATTTACATAGCAGCACTCCTGCATAGATACTGTGATGTGCTCTCCAGGTGATTCCCGCAGCCAGTGAAGAACAACTTTTGCTAGTAGAACTGGTTCGCTCCATCAGCGTCATGAGAGCAGAAACTGTTATGCAGACTGTGAAAGAAGTTTTAAAGCAGCCTCCAGCCATAGCCAAGGACAAGGTAAGAAAGCTTTGCTTTTGTTTAGAATTCAGTTTCAGTAGTGGAGAAAATTTTTGAATAGTAATTTCATTGTGGTTATCACACAGCACTCTTTTAATAAATAAAAAAAAACCTTGGAGTTCCTTGATAGTCTAATCATTCCTGTAGCCAGTTATGATTTTCTCTCCATGTGTAGATCAGAAGTGTCAGAAACTGTGGGACTAGATTCCTAGTAAGGATTTTCTGTCCATTAGAAGAACACAGAAGCCTCAGACTAAAATCTACTTTGTAGTTTCACAGCTTCCTTAATGCTTTCTTTTCCAGTGAGTTTTCAATTTTGTAAACTCCCAAAGTATTGCCATAATCACTGTTCCAAACAACATCATTTCTTGACCCTACATAAAACTGTACTTTGTGATTGTGAGGTCTGTGCTCCAAAGCTAGTGAAGAGAGGTGTCAGGATACTGGGAGGGTGAAGAGAGTGTAATGAACAGTAGACAGCATACTTTTATGTTAGGGAATATTATTTTAAGTTGTATTGCTTTTGTTTATGCTGTGTAACATTTGTTTAATGCTGTAAAGATGTGTTGCTTTTTTTTAATGCTGCACTTGTTTAATTCTGTGAGACTGTGATTCTTTGCTTATCTAAAACACCTGATGATCTAATAAAGCGTTGAATGGCCAAAAGCGAGGCAGGAGAAAGGACAGGTGGGGCTGACGGGCAGCGAGTATAAATAGGAGAAATCTGGGGAAAGGAGCAAGAGAAAAAGGAGAGGACGACGCTAGGGGTCAACCACCCAGCCAGCCATGGAGTGAGAGTGACAGCAAGATGTGCAGAAGAGGAGCCCGAGGCAGAGTGTAGCTGGGGCCATTTAAGTGTAGAAAAGCTGGCAAGAAATAAACCAAGCTAAGGTCAGGCATTCATAACAAAGAATAAGCCTCTGAATGTGATTTATTTGGGAGCTGGGTGGGCCCCCAAAAAGCAAAAGAGACTAAAAGATATGCACAACATTTTGGCACCCAATGTGAGACACCAACTGTTGTCCTTTTGAGAAAATTGTTTCTGCCTTTTAAGCCAAGACTGTCGTACCAGCAACTGCAGCTCTGCCAAGGCATCATCTTGCTTCACTGTAAAACTAATTTTCTTTTGTTTATAGAAACATCTTTCTCTGGAAGTCTGCATGCTTCAGTTTTTCTATGCTTATATACAAAGGTAAGATGCTGATGTAGACCTTTTTCTAATCAGTTGCCACCTGTACAGCTTCAGAAGCTACAAGGAAAAGCACTTGCGTTCTTTCCAAAAGTAGTGGGTTTGCTCTTGTTACTGTTGCTTCCTCTGAAGGGAAAGGAAGAAGCTCTACAGCAAAAATGGTGTGACTGTTAATCCTGGGCATGCTAATGAGGGAGCTGTGCAGATCCTGCACTCCAAAGATGTGAACAACATGTGGTTAAGAAATAGTGAACCTGCAGGCAACTGACAGCTTTCTCTTGAAATCATGTTCGCTGCCTCTAAACTACTATTTTGATTGGTAGAGGTGAATGCATAGCAATCCATTTTGGTTGCCTTTTTGAGAAAGAAAAAAATAGAGGGCTGGACATTTTGATCCATGCCTTTAATCCCAGCAAGCAGAGGCAGGCAGATCTCTATGAGCTTAAGGCCAGCCTAGTCTACATATTGAATTTCACGATAGCCAGAGACCCATAAATGAATAGAATAGAATAGAATAGAATAGAATAGAATAGAATAGAATAGAATAGAATAGACTAGAATAGAATAGAATAGAATAGAATAGAATAGAATAGAATAGAATAGAATAGAATAGAATAGAATAGATGCTTGCAATTATCTTCATGTTTGGTGTTCACTTTTGGTATTAGCTGACTCTGAACAAAAGCAGTATTCTAATACAATTCTTCCTTAAAAACTTAAATCCTAATCTTCCCTAATGGAACAACTGTATTAATTTGTGACTAACATCGGTAAGTCGGGGTTTTGATGTATTTAAATTGATGATGACTTAAAGCAAGACCCGCATGAAGTCTCTGCTTAGGTACAGGTGGGGTAAAGGTTGGGCTGAAGGCAGAGATCAAACTCAGTTTTTTGCAGGTGGGAGGCTGGTGTGCAGCACAGATGGACCATTGTTTAAAAGAATTAATGCAGTTATATTTTGTTTCTAACACTGTATGTGATAAGAGATCTCCATTGCAAATTTTAAATTAAGAAATTATATCAAGTATTTAAATGTGCTTCCTTTTCTTAGTAGAAAATAAAAATTTTTAAATTTCCATTCTTATTTTTTGGAATGGGGCGGGTTTCAAGACAGGGTTCTCTGTAGCTTTGGAGTCTGTCCTGGAACTAGCTCTTGTAGACCAGGCTGGCCACCAAGCTCAGCAAGATCCACCTGCCTCTGCCTTCCAAATGCTGGGATTAAAGGCGTGCGCCACCACCGCCAGGCAAATTTCCATTCTTTAATAGTCTATAAAAGTTTAAATGCATCAGATATCTTGGAACATGTGTTAAGGGTTATAAGAAGACACGAGAAGATTAAAGTTTACTGTGGTTTCTAACAAACTGATTTATATTTCAGAATTCCAGTGCCCAATTTAGTGGACAGTTGGACATCACTATTGGTTCTTCTAAAAGATTCTATACAGCTGAGTCTTCCAGCCCCAGGGCAGTTTCTTATACTTGGGTAAGTAATTCGTCTTAACAATTTTGAAAGGTTAGAAATATAGCTCGGTAGAAGAACAAATACTTATTATACAAAAGAACCTGAGTTCAGACTTCAGCGGCACACACACAAATACATCTCTATACATATGTGTACATACATACACATGCATACATGCGATTTTAATAAAGACATGATCCTCACTGTCCTGATTGCTGAAGAACATGTTTTGTGTGGCATGTCATCTGTGTATCTGTTCACAGGCATCTTGAGGTACAGATCCAGACATTTAAAGTCTGTAAGTGGAAGGAAATAGGAAGGAATAGAGTATGTTTAGACATATACAAGCTGCAGAACACAATACACAAAGATGAGAACCAGTCATCATTTGGGATCAGTAGGGAAACAGTGGGGAAAATGCAGGTGAGTCTGTACATGCTTAAAGGAACTTTGTAGAAAAGGTATGCTGAATCCTGCACATAAATAGTCTTGAAATTTGGGGGGTTTTTTTGTTGTTGTTTTTAGTATGTTTTTGTGTTCATTGGTGTTGTGGCTGCAGGTATGTCCGTGTGAAGGTGTCAGAAACTTTGGAGCTGGAGTTACAGGCAGCTGTGAGCTGCCATGTGGGTGCTGGGAATTGAACCAGGTCCTCTGGAAGAGCAGTCAGTGCTCTTAACTTCTGAGCCATCTCTCCAGCCCCCAGTCTTGGAGTTTCTAGATCTAGGCTAACAGATACCCATTTGTTTGATTATTTGGTAAATGCTAGTCACCTTGCCTTACTAACAGTAAGCATTGCCTTGTGTAGTGTTGTTTGGGAATTCATAATAGATCTGTAATAAAAACCTGGTAAGTGAACCACAGTGGTAAGAGTAAAAAGACTTTATTGAAGACAGGGAGGAAAGGGATATACTAAGACAAGCTGCATTATCTGGTTTGGTGATGGTGTGTCACAGGCAGAGAAATAGTAAAAAATTAGGGTGAGCAACAGGAGATGGGTGCTGCTTGGAAAGAAAGTTGAATTTTATTGGATAATGTCGGTAATGAGTGAGAGATTGGTATGACTGCAAACTGTAAAGAGAGGATGGTGCTCCTTATGATCAGGGAGCTAGGAATTTATTTCAGTGGGAGGTGAGAAGATGTGAACAACTGATATTGGCATTTAGAAAACAGGAAAAAGACAGGAAGGGAGCTAGACAAGGAGTTATCAGGAAATATAAAAAAACAGGTGTAGTCTGTGTGGCATCTAGAAACAAAGGTTAAGAAGATGGTGAGGAGTTGACTCAGTGAGTAAAGCACTTGAAATGACAGCATGAAGACCTGAGTTCTGATCCGCAGAACCTATATAAAGTCCAGTGCAATAGTGTCTATACCCTGTACCGCTACAGTGAGAGGAGAGGCAGAGGTGAGAATCCCTGGAGCTCCAGGGCCAGCTAGTGTTCTGCACACAGTGAACAATACTCCAAGTGGTAGAAGACAAGGACCCACAGCTGAGTTTGTCTTTCGAATGAACTCCACATGCTCATCATGGAGCACACATCTGTGCAAGTGAGTGCACATACACAGAAAAGATTGAGAGAGAGAGGTGGCACTTTTTGGAAGAAGTTGGAGTGATGAGGATTTGGTAAGAGGCTGGGTTGGAGATTAGAGAAGCACTGATACTTAGTAGCAAGAAGGGTAGAATGTTGTAAGTGTAGGTGGAGTGGAGAAGGAAGGGGACTTTTTTTTCAAAGATACTTGATCACAAGAAAAGAAAGAGAAATGAAAAGGAGGTAGAAGGAAGTGTATTTTAGACGATGACCTTTAATGCTAAGAAATATGTAAGGATGTTTAGTAAACAGGCTCTGAAGTTGTACCCTACCTGTGCTCAAATCTTAGCTCCTTTACTTAGATATGTGAACTTTAGGTAGGGTAGGTAATTTAACCTTTCCCTGGTAAAATGGAAACAGTGATGATGCCTATCTCACACGCTTGTTAAAAAGGATTAAAAGAGTTAATATTTATTAAATTCTTAGAACAGTGCCTGGCCATTAATCCATGTCATTGAAGTGGATAGTGATTCACTAAAAATTCTAGACATGAGGAGAATCATTTATAGCAATAGACTCAGGAGATACTTGGGATGTGAGCTGAAGAACAGAAAGTAGCAAGTAAGACTCATTATTATTACTGTTTAGTATCTTAGGCACAGATTCTCCTGCTGTTATTGCAAGACATATGGATTCCTTCCATTTGAAGGTTCTTAACAAATAATGATGCTCTTATTATCATTGTGTCTTTCCATACATAAATGTTAAGGACTAGAAAACATGTACTACAAGAAATTACACTTTTCCTTTAGACTGATAACTTTTTTTTTTTTTAAAATTGCTCCTACAGGGTTCTGAATGAGTTTATTATGAAAAATCCTAGTTTGGAAAATAAAAAAGACCAAAGAGACCTTCAGGTAAGGCATTCTGAATTCAAGGTTGCTATCTAAATTAAAAGTTAAAATTAGGAGATATCACAGAAGATAATTTATGATCCTTCTAACTACTCTATAAAAATCAAGATAGTCTATTATATAAAAATGGTGCCAGGGTGGTGGCTTAATGTCTATAATCTTAGGAAGATAGAGGTGGGAGGATCAGGATGCCAGTATCTGCAACATACATGAGTTTGAGGCCGGCCTGAGCTACACAAGATCATTTCTAGAC
Source organism: Chionomys nivalis (assembly GCF_950005125.1). Taxonomy (NCBI): domain Eukaryota; kingdom Metazoa; phylum Chordata; class Mammalia; order Rodentia; family Cricetidae; genus Chionomys; species Chionomys nivalis. The sequence goes on from NC_080089.1 coordinate 84,668,934, forward strand.
AGGGTGAGGGAGTGGGGGAAGAACATGTATTAGAAAATATCTCTTGTCAGAACATAAAACACTTCAAAAGCCCATGACTCATTTGCATGTGTGTGTGCACAAACGATTCTTTGTTGTTTCTTTAGGACGTGACTCACAAAATTGTGGATGCTATTGGTGCAATTGCTGGTTCCTCTCTAGAGCAGACAACATGGCTCCGACGAAACCTAGAGGTTAAGGCTTCTCCTAAAATAATGGTGGATGGAACCAATTTGGAGTCTGATGTTGAAGGTATTGTGCTCCTTTCTCTTATTCTCTTGGCATATATTTATTAAACAGTGTTTTATTTTGATGGTAAGCTCATCCTTTTTTTCATTATTAAATAGCTTTTATCAGTGAGAAAATACTAATTATCTTTACCCATCTCTTCTCTTATTTAGATATGCTATCACCTGCAATGGAAACCTCAAACATTACTCCCTCTGTATATAGCGTCCATGCACTGACATTGCTTTCCGAGGTAAACATTATCAAGTGTTTTCAGATGCACACTGAAGCGAACAGTTAAATAATACATATCACTGAGAAATTCGGATCTACAGACTGAGTTCCAGGACAGCCATGGAAACACAAAGAAACCCTGTTTCTAAAAACAAAAATAAGGAAGGAAAGAAGAAATTCTCATAGAGAAGTTTTTAATTTCAGAAATTATTTTGTGCTTCTAGAAATCACTGGTATATATAATTACCAAGTATAGGACAATGTGGGGCAATGCCTGTGTATTTGTGTATGCGTGCACATACATGCACATACACCTATGCATGTGGAAGCCAGAGGTTGATTGTCAGCTGTCTCCTCTATCATTCTCCAGCTTTTACGTTTCAAACAACCTCTTCACTGACACATGAGAATGGCTGGCCAGAAAGCTTTGAGGATTTATCTCTCTGCCCTGCTAGCATTGGGGTTACAGATAGACTCCACCATTCCCACCTTGTGTGAGGGAGCTGACAATCCAAACTCAGGTCCTTACTTGTGCAGCACATACTTGACCTATTGAGTCTCCAGCTCCAGATAACAGGTTTGACCTTGACTATATAGTGATCTTAAGATACTGCTCTCTTGCCCCAGATATTTTTAATTTTTTGAGAACTCCAAACCAATTTCCATAGCGGCTAATTAGTTTATGTTCTGGCCATTTTTTAAAGATTTTCTGCTCTATTAAATGCCTATCACATCATAGCCCTACATACTTGCAGGCATTTGGTTTTTAATTTTTTGACAGTAGTCATTTGGACTGGGGTAAAGTGGAATCTTGGGGTACTTTTTATTTACATTTTATTTTGTTTTAATTTTGGGTTTTTTTTTTTTTTTTTTTCAAACAGGGTCTAATTCACTATGTTGACCAGGCTGGCCTTGAATTCAGAGATCTGTCTGTCTCTGCCTCTGGAGTGCTGGGATTGGTGTACACCACCACGCTCAGTCTGATTTGCATTTTTCTAATGGATAGATGTGCTGGGCACTTTGCCATGTATCTATAGGCCATTTATATGTGTTCATTTGCCCATGAATAGCTTTTAGAAACCTTTCTGTATGCTGACCTTTTGCTCTGGCAATTGTTTCTTTGGCGTGCAGAAGCTTTTTAATTTGCTACAAAATCATATTTGCTGATTCTTGCAGTTATTTGCTAAGCTATTGAAGTCCTATTCAGAAGGTAGTTACTGTGTCTAGTTCTTAATGTGTATTCTCTGTTTTCTTCTAGAAGTTTTAGCATTTCAACTTTTAACACTAAGATCTTCCCATTTTTAATTGATCTGGTTTCAGTCTTCTGTGACACCTATGTTTGGGTATGGGATTTTCCCAGTTCTACTTGTTAAAAAGAAAGTCTTTTTATTTTCACCTTTGGGTACCTTTTTCAAGAATCAGAATATTGTCAATGTCTGCGCTTGTTTATTAGTTTTCTATTCCGTTGGCCTACGTGTCTGTTCTTGTGCCCTTATCATACATTTTTGTTAGTATGACTCTGTAATACTGTTTGAAGTCAAGTATTGTTATACCTGCACCTTTCTTTTTTCTTTTTTTTTTCTTTTTTTTTTTTTTTGTTTTTTTGTTTTTCAAGACAGGGTTTCTCTGTAGCTTTGGAGCCTGTCCTGGAACTCCCTTTGTAGACCAGGCTGACCTCGAACTCACAGAGATCCGCCTGCCTCTGCCTCCTGAGTGCTGGGATTAAAGGCGTACGCCACCACCGCCCGGCCAGTATTCTGGATCTTCTATGTTTTACTGTGAATCTTAGGACTTTTTTTTTTTCTGTGAAGAATGACATTGATATTTTGATAGAGACTGCATTGAATCTGTAGAGCTTTGCGTGTTTGTGACCATTTTTTCAGTATTAACTCTGCCAGCCCATGAACACAGGCCGTCTTTCCATTTTCTAATGTCTCATTTAATTCTTTTCTTCGAAGCCTCATAGGTTTTGTTGTAGAGGTCCTTGATACCTTTGGTTAAGTTTATGCCTGTTTGTGGTATCTGTGTTTTTAAAAGCAGTTTTTAGATTTTTTTCATTGTGTGTACTCAATTATATATCGTACTGTGTTAAATAAGGACATTTTTAGATGAGTATATGTTGTGCTTTGAGACTATCCCTCTCCACTATCCCTTGTTCCCCCTTTCCTTTTTTGAGGAAGTTTTGTTTCTAGTTTCTTGTCATACATTCATGATTTTATGTATTTAATAAAGCCAAGGACTACAAATACTGGCTTAAATGCTTAATATGATTATCTCTATTTGCAACTGTTGTCCTGAAAATACATAACTTCATTGCTTTTTAATGGCTGTAAAACAATCTAGTGTTCATAGATGCCACATTTTCATTTTTTGTTCCTTCGTATTAGATACCTAGTTCCATAACTTTGCTACTGTCAGTTGTGCAGGTATCTCTGTTAGCTAGAAGTTCTTCAGGTAAATTCCATATGTTTGATTCCCCTATACCACATCTAGATATATGCAACAGAATAAAAGTCACTGCAGCGACACCCTCATGACAATTACACACATTCACCATAGCCAAACTATAGAATTAGCCTAAGTGCCCATCAATAGATGAATGGATAAAGGAAATGTTGTTCACATACACAGTGGAGTCTTTTTCAGACATAATGAAAATAATGTCATTTGTTTAAAAAAAATGGATGGCACTAGAGATTATTGTATTGAGTCTACTAAGCCATTGTCACAAAGACAGATGCCACATTGTCTCATGGGAGTTTAGGGCTAAAAAAATGAAACAATAAATTTAAAAAATGTGGAAGAGGAAAACAGGAAGCAGGATAAAGGTAATGGGGTAAATATGATCAAAGTATATTGTATGCATGTGTAGAAGTGCTGTAATGAAACCCATTATTTCTTACATGTAATATATAATAAATTAAAAAAGAGAAAAGGGAATTAAATAGGGGTAGAAGTTCAAAAGTTGTCAGAACCAAAATGAACTGTGAACTGAAGTTTGGCAGGGTGAATACACCTTGAGGATTCTCCAGGGCTGGTAGAATGTTTAGAACGTCCTCGCTGTAAAGCATAGAAATGTTGCAGCTCCAGGACCATATTGGTCTGGGCTGTCGTCAGACCCTGTATTAGCCACTCATCGCCTATCTTGGTGTCTAACCTAACATCCTTGTAACTTCCACATAAAACTTTTTGGAATGTATTACAGTCTAGCATCCAACAACCCCAAAACTAAAAATGTCTTCAGATAACATCTCAGAATTCTAAAAGAGTTTTCCACACTTTGCTGTGTAACTTTCCCCCAGCAAAGTGTGTGATAAGTGCCTTTGATTTATGGATTTTTGTGATATAATAGTTCATGAGAATGCCCACATAGAACATGCAATTCAGGACTCACCCCCCCACCCCACCCCCAGCATTCATGTTTCTGGCCCTTAGTCATTCAGATTTGGCTCAAGATTCTGTCTCCCCACCCATACTTTTAAAGTGTATATTTTAAGAAATATAAATGTTTTGTATCTGATTGCAGTGTGGAAGGGTGGAGGTAGTTAAGTATAAAGCATGTATAGCAAACAAACCCATTATAGTACCATACAGGTGTGAATGCTGAGTTTTAACAGAGGTTAGAAAAGATGACTGTATGACTGTTGGTTGACTGAACTAGGATTTACAAAGCCCAGCCTGATTAGCTTTGGAATTTTCTTAAGCTTCTTTTTAAGTCTGGGGAAGAGAATGCTGAGGTTCCCACTCACTATCACATAGAAGGTCCTGGACTATTTTTATACCTCTCTCCCTCAGTGTAGATTTTCCTCCTTTTAAGTAGCTTTGGTTTTCTTCCAAGTTGGAAATCAGTACACACCTCTGACCCCAATTTCAGCATGTAGATAAATTTGTTTCCTTTCTGTTTTGTAGGTATTGGCTCATCTTCTAGATATGGTCTTCTACAGTGATGAAAAAGAGCGTGTTATCCCTTTACTTGTAAACATTATGCATTATGTTGTACCCTACCTCCGAAATCACAGGTACCGTATGATTCCAATAGAATTCAGCTAATTCACACTCTGGTACAAAGTCTGCCCCCTTATTTGTGGCCTCAACTACAAAATGATGTTATTCTTATCGTGATTCATTTATAATAGCTAAATTTTAAATTTGCATCTCATTTTTATTATGGTCCCTTCTGTTTCTTGTTTCTATTTTGGTATCTGAGACAATGAGAACACACATAATTCAAGATGATAACCAAAGTGAAAGCATCATGTAGTTTATTGGGTTTTTTTTTTTTTCTGTACAGTGCCCATAATGCCCCTAGTTACCGAGCCTGTGTCCAACTGCTCAGCAGTCTTAGTGGGTATCAGTATACACGGAGAGCCTGGAAAAAAGAAGCCTTTGACCTTTTCATGGATCCCAGTTTCTTTCAGATGGACGCGTCCTGTGTTAATCAGTAAGTAGTCCTCTTCTCACTTTCACTCATTATAGTCGCTTGACAGCAGTCATTGTCTAGCATAGGTAGGCTTTGACAAGAGTAAACTCTTAATAACTTATGATAACCCTGTGTCTTTCAGTTGGAGAGCAATTATGGACAACTTGATGACACATGATAAGACAACATTCAGAGATTTGATGAGTGAGTTGTGACAACCCAGGCAATATTTTTCTTGTACATGATTCGTTATTAGTGTGCACTATTATCTTTTGAAAACTATAGGATTAGCTCTTTGTCAAGTTAATTGTAGTATCCTATGGGACTATAATAGACTGAGAAAGACAAACGTCCCATGTTTCCCTTATATGGAGAATATAGATTTTAAAGAACAAGTTACAAGAGATGGGGAGCACTGTGGGAATGAACAGCTATGCCTCCAGCCCCAAGAGACAAAGACAGGGGCTCACATTCTAGACCAGCCTAGCATATATGTATATAGCAAGACTCTGGTAACAGATAAACAAAACCCAAGATACAATAGCAGAATGAGGGCTGTGTAGAAAATGAAGAGAACTGGTGAATGGTGGGGATTAGAGAGAATAATGCAGTATGAGCAAGAGTAAAATATGTGATGTAATTATATGGAAGTACCTGGTGAGAGCTCTCATTTTATACAGTGAATGTGTGCTGACAATAACATTACCAAGGATAACTTAGTGGCAAGTAAAATTATCCTTTATTTTCCCATCACACAGCCTAGTTACTGGTGCATAATAGGCACTTGATAACTACTGACTAGATGATAAGACTGAAAGTGGGTGAGACACAAGAAGGTAGCCAATGGGGTCTAACCTCTGTGATGATCTACTCTGAATCTCTGTGGCCTTGGATCTCCAGGACAGAGAATGGGAGTTGTGGGGGGAGAAAAAGAGTGTTACTAAACTGAACTGTAATCGCTGGAATTCTGCGTCTGTACAGTTGTGTTTCCCAACTAGTTTATCTGGAAAAAGATTGCCATAATTAGGAAGTGAGGTTGTAAAGGAAATAAAATGGAGCAATGTGTGACAAATTTTAAATGACAGCCAAGAGTTATGTATTTTACTTTATCTTGATTCACATCATGTTTGATGTGAAACTCAGGGAGCCAACCCTTCCTAGAAATGGAATTCCCAGCCAAAGGAACAGAAATTGCAAACATTTTGGGGTGAGAACAAACTTCCTGAGTTTATGTCATAGCCAGCAAGACAATATGGCTATAGTGGAGGAAGTCAGGAGCAAGGAACTAATAGAACAGGGACTCAGAAGAAGAGCTTGGTTTCTCTGGAAATTATTTTTTAAAATAATACAAAAGATTTAACAGAATATTTATGCAGATGGGATTTATAAAATGGTATTATAAACCCACAGTTCTAAGTGTCCTTGTCTGTCTACATCCAAATCCTGCCATTTGACCTTCAGGCATGTATATGCTCAAACTGTCTGCCAGCTTTTCTGCACCAGATAAAGGTCCAGGTCCTCTGCTATATTCCTCTCAGTGTGTATGTCACTCATTTTAAAAAAGGAATGGTCATTTTCAGATGATGATGGCCTTCTGCTTCCATTCCTTTTTATAGCTCGAGTAGCTGTGGCCCAAAGCAGTTCTCTCAATCTTTTTGCAAATCGAGATGTGGAGCTAGAACAGAGAGCCATGCTTCTTAAAAGATTGGCCTTTGCTATTTTTAGCAGTGAAATTGACCAATACCAGAAGTACCTTCCAGACATACAAGGTAAGTAATTAAAGCCTTTTATCTTCTCATTCTGAATTACAAGGACTTGGGAGTGCATTTATTTGGGTTAGGGGGGCTTTGTTTTGCTGTTCTGTTGTTTCTATCTCAACCACACTTGTGGGCTGAGATAAACCACAGGTGTGGGTTGATGGACAGTATTACATAACAAATCTTTTTAGCTTCATTATGTAAAAGAAATCAACACTGAATTTGAAAGACACTAAACATTATCTGTGATTTATTGTTTGTTTCAAATATCAGAGGAATTCATATACAAAGTCACTCTAGGAAAGTTTATTCCTGTGTTTTAGTTGTGAACAACAGGCTAGGAAATATATCCTTAACACAAGGACAAAATGAAGGAGAGCCAGGAATTTGTGGCCTGCAGTAATATTTGCATGTCTTATTTGGAACTGTGTTGGTGCTATAGTAGACAGGGTTCTCTAGAAGAAGATTGTATTAGATTGGCTTACCCAGTAAGGGCTGAGTAGTCCAACAATGGTCATCTGCACACTGGAGAAGCAGAGAACACAGAGAAGCTCTTTCTGAGAAGATGGATGCCGCCACAATTACAATATAATTGTAGGTCTCCAAGTTCCCTGGAGAGTGCCTTGGTATTGAGTCTACATTGAAAGGCCAAATAAGTCAGAATCTAATGTTAGAAAATTACAACAGCTGTAATAAAATGTGCTTGATGACAGAAAAAGGAAGGCAGACACAACACACACTGATTTTTCATTGGAAGAAAAAAATTGAGAACAGATCTTTCCCTCCTAGTCACTGACCCACTTGTCATTGTTTTCTGTAGTCCACTCTTCTTTCTCGATCGACAATAGCTGTACTTTGGTTTTCAAGTGAGTGAGTTTATTAGGTATCTAGCAAGGAAAAGTAAAAGAACAAATGGCAAGCTGTAGATAAACACAGCAGACAACCACAGCAAAATAGTGTAAAATTGGACCCTTGGCAACATCTAGTAGAGCCACTGGATAGCTCACCTGGGTGAACAAGCAACAGGAACATCATCAAATCAGGCAATTGCAGCATCTATTAGAAATGACTGGGGAAGCCATGGTGCAGTTCCCATGCAAAAAAATCTTGGTCCAAGAACTAACTTCATGGCTGAGCTTCCAGTTTCTCATTTCCAACACAGGCATTATACACAAGGGGATAAACAAAGTAACTCCTATTACTTCTAGCTGTGCCCAAGGACACATTGCTATTTAACACCCCCTGCTGTCTGCTGTTCTCTTTTCTCTGTATTGTATAATTGGGTATCAGTCTGCCCCAGGACAGAGAATTTTGAAGGAAACTTTGAAATATACATGCTGGAGTTTGGGTAAAGGGCCTTCCTTTTTGTTGAAAGTCTACTTTCAACAAATGCAAACAGAACGTGACCACATAATTTTTGTTACACTTGCACAGACACACAGCTTTAGGCATCCTTTACTCCATTCAAGTTGACAGTCAAAATTAACCTCATCAGTCCCTCTCCTGTCAATAACCAACCATATCTCCTGATGTGCTTAAATTTCAAAATATGAATTACAAAGACATTCTCCTAATAACTCTTCCACAAACAACTGAAAACACCCAGATTCTTTCCATAGTATAGGTGGGAATATTTCTTTTTCTTTTTTTTTTCTTTTTTTTCTTTTGGTTTTTCGAGAGAGGGTTTCTCTGTAGCTTTGGTGCCTGTCCCGGAACTAGCTCTTGTAGACCAGGCTGGCCTCGAACTCCCAGAGATCCGCCTGCCTCTGCCTCCTGAGTGCTGGGATTAAAGGCGTGCGCCACCATCGCCCGGCTAGGTGGGAATATTTCTTGAGGGATGCTTGATCTTTTGACATCCCAGAACTTAAAATGATAATAGAATTTTCACAGCTCTTAAGTACTGACTCAATCATTGTTATATTACAGTGTGAAAGACTAGGGAAAAATCTCTCTCTCTCTCTCTCTCTCTCTCTCTCTCTCTCTCTCTCTCTCTCTCTCTCTCTGTGTGTGTGTGTGTGTGTGTGTGTGTGTGTGCGCGCACACACACACACATGAATAAGCATTCCTAACAAAATAAGAAGAAAACACCCATAACAATTACCCAATTACCATCTTTTAAAAACTAGGTTTGTGGCCATAACTTGAGCTTATAACTACCTTCTTCTTATTCTGTATTTCTTCACCCCCTACAAGCTCATTAGCCCTTGGTTCTCTACCCACAGCTTCAGTCTTGCATATTCATCATTCTGCCTAGATTGGGTTGTTGTGGTTTCCCATTGGGACTTTAATACTAGGGCCTGGTAACATTATGAGACACAATACTGGATTGCTTGCACTGCAGAAATGTTCTTTCTTACCTCGATTTTAGAGAAGTTCAATTTCTCTTTAATAGTCTAGATCAGCCATTCCTGCTACAAATGTAATTCTTAGCCTGTTGACTCAGTGCCATGAGAAAGGAACCATGGGCAAGTGTTCCATTCTTAGTATTTCCTTCTTAGTGTCCCATTCAATGCTATGGTTGTACCTTCACTTAGAAACACTTCCCTTTAGGAAACAATACTTCTGGGCCAACAGCATAAGACTAGGAGTGGGAGGAGGAAGCAAAATTTTTGATAGTGAGCATGACTCTGAGTAGTAGTATTTCCATTTCTACCCTTGACTCCTAGACTCATGAATCCTGGCTATGGAGAAAACAGTACCATGTATGATTCAGAGCATATAAAGGAGAAACCTGCCTCGTTCTCAGCCTGTCTCCTAGTTAGCACTGTAACTATATCTTCAAATGATCATTCTACCATTCTCCCAGTTCATTAATGTGAGCCCCACTGCCTCACTTCTTTGATTGTGGCATGAGCTCATTGGTCAGAAGTAATTCTGTGTAGAAAATCCAAACAGTAGATAAGGCATTCTGAAAGTTAATGGACAAGTTTTGGCAGAAACATTTTGCAAAGAAAATAAAAACCCTAATACAACTACTAATAAGTGTCTGTTTTAATAAAAATATTTACCTTCCCAAGTTTTACCCATAACCAAATTATTGGCTGCCCAACAAAGGAAGTGCTATGCAACCTCTAGTCTCAAGAGTTCACGTAAAAGCAATTCTGTCCCTTAGCCTTGTATACCTGATTTCAAATATAAAACAGTTAAACTCTTCTGTGAATCCTTGGATTGGTTAGTATGGTGTTGGGTTTGTTTTGAGATCAAACCTCATTAAATAGTCCAGGGTGGCTTCTGTATAGACCTCCAAAGTGCTGGGATGTCATGTCTGGCTCCTTCATGTCTATATTAATCTTTATTCAAAATGTACTTCATGGACCAGTACCACTTTCTTATTCTGTCCATAGAGAATTCGAAACTTTTGTTGCTATGGGATAGAATCCACATCTAATAAGAAAACACTTGATTTTTTATTTTATTTTTTAATTTTTATTGACCTGTTTTTCTCTGCTCCCCTCCCTTCTTCCCCTTCTACCCTCTCCCATGATCTCCATGCCCCCAATTTACTCAGACGTTGTCTTTTTCTACTTTCCATGTAGATTAGATACATACTTGATTTTTATGCACATTTCATGTCACTTTTTAGCCTCTAATGAAAGTAGCACCCTGCACAAGATTTTTTTTTGTCTAGAATAGACATCAAGTTTTATAGTAATTGGAGTTCCTTGGGCATTGAAAATATGCTGCCTTTGTTTCAGAGAGATTGGTTGAGAGTCTCCGTTTGCCCCAGGTGCCAACTCTTCACTCTCAAGTGTTCCTGTTCTTCAGAGTATTACTTTTAAGAATGTCTCCACAACACCTTACCTCTCTCTGGCCTACCATGATTACGGAACTTGTGAGTTAATTTTAATTTATAAATTTACCAATATAAACTGTAAAACAGAGTGGTTAATTTCTCCATGCTTTTTAGGTGAAAACTAATCTTAAGGACTAAACTCAATTTTATCAATTCTTAAAGTTGAAAATAGTAAAAGTAATTTTTACTATTAAATAAGAGTTTTACTGTTAAGGAGCTTAAGCCTCAAATTGTACAGTACAGACAGCCAGCTGCCTTTGAGCCTCGACTTATCTGGTTTAATGTTCAGTCTCCTTGACACATTGTTGGCTTTGTCATAGCCAACAGGTCCAGTGTCCCCCCTGCAATGGTACTTCTAGTGAGATACAGCTGAACTGGATGGTTAGGGGCTGATGCAAGACATGTACTCACCCTTCCAGCACAACAGTCATCCCAGTTAAACTCACTTCAAAGATTGTAGTGAAGACTTCCTAAAGTAAATCCTCCCAAGCCCCACTTCCAACAGAGATAATGTTGAAAAACTCCATTTCCACTTGAAAGTGAACATTTCCTTTGTGGTCTGCAGGTGCAGGTATTCCTACTGATGGAGCAAGAGCTCACTGCTGATGAAGATATTTCACGGTAATGTGTGCTTCTGTGTCCGTATGTTCCTCAGGGGAGTTCAGTTACCCCACCTGTAAACACTGCCATTATTTGGGGCTGAAGAGATGGCTCTTGGTGAAGAGGATTTGCATCTCTTTTAGAGGACCTGGATTCAATTCACATCACCCACATGGTGGCTCAGAACTCTCTGTACCTCCAGTTCCAGAGGCTCTGACACATGGTACACAGACAGAAAGGCAATCAAAAGTCCCATACACATAAAATAAAAAATCTATTAAAAATACTCCTATTATTTATTGAATATAATTTTATTTAATCAGGGGACATGATAGACTAAATTATCAGCACTCATGGCCTTCAACCTCTGTACATAGATTCCGCCTAATACAATTCACTATTGTTTCAACTACATGCATCATACTAGTTTTGCTAGTTCAGATTTAGTCCCTGCGACTTCGAATAGATAATAAAACCAGTATGGCAGGTAACCTGTGACCAAGGTAATCCATACATCTAGATCTTCCAAAATGTTCCCATCAATTATACAATAGTTTTATTCTTTTTAGAAGTAGCTTACTATTATGTATAAACACATTTTTAATTATGTAAGAATTATTGTTCAATTTTATAAATTACAGTTTCACTTTAAGAATCATGTCTCCATCTTGGTAGCTAGCTGAGGGTGTAATCCTTACCATGTGAGTACACATGTAAGAAGCTGAGGTGTGGAAGCTGGAGAGATGACCGAGCAGTTAAGAACTCTTGCTGCTCATGCAGAAGACCAAGTTCAGTTGCCAGCACCCACATGACAGCTCACAACCATCTGTAGGAGATCCAATAACCTCTTCTGACTCCTGCAAATACCAGACATGCACATGGTGTATATACATACATACAGGCAGAAAGTAAGAACACAAGAAGGTGGGAGTGGTACATGTGCTTGAAATCCAAATGGGGAAATGGACAACACCAATCACTGGGACTTACTGTCCAGGCAAGCTAGCCTACTTGGTAAGCCACAGGCGAATGAGAAACCCTGTCTCATATAACACGATATACAGTGCTAGCAAAATGACACCCTAAGTTGACCTCTGGCCTTCCCATGCATATATATGTACATATGGACATGAACATGCAGGCACATATAAAAGACCTTGTGTTTTGAATATTCTTAACTCTTTGGTGCTAATTTTTATTAATTCTCTAACAATAGCTATGTTTATTATTACAGAAAGCCCCCCTACTCGTTATAGAAAGCAGTTAAGTAATAAGATTTGTTGATTATCCACTTTTCACTTTTGTTTTTCTTGACTGTAATGGAAGTTATGTACCATGTTTACATTCATAACATTTAAAGAACAAAAGTAAAATTTTCAATTTACAATTTAGTCATGATCACTGTAATCACCCTTTATCAGTGTGGCTGTGGGAGACAAGGCTGGTGCTTTAGGAGCCCTGTGAGCCAAAGGCTCTGCTGCTGACAACACTGTCTACTTGCAGGACATCAGGGCCATCTGCGGCTGGTCTGGAGACAACCTATACTGGAGGTAATGGCTTCTCCACCTCTTATAACAGCCAGAGGTGGTTAAACCTCTATCTCTCTGCTTGCAAGTTTTTGGATTTGGCACTGGCATTGCCCTCTGAAAATCTTCCTCAGTTTCAGATGTAAGTAAAAGAATATTGAGTATTTCTGGAGATACATTTGTTTTGATCACTGATGTCCAACACTAAAGTTCTTTGTGAAGATTGAAGTAGTCATAATTTTCGCTAAAACCTTACTGTATTGGAAGAAGTGGGGTAGCACAGGTACTAGCAGTAAATGGTTGCTGTGGATTTATTCCCAGACTACTCACTTAAAAACTAGAGTGCCCTGGATGTGAAGCGGTGGAGTACAGACCCAGAAGCTCAGCACTTGCAGAGTATTTTGATGGCATACGCAGAAGTTGCTGTGTGCCATACAGCAGACTGCCGCCAGCTTTGAGGTTCAAGCAGACCCAGTAAGAAGTTTAAAATGGATGCAGTTTAGGGTTAGAGAGGCTCACTATGACAACAACAGAACCAGAGCTAGCCTGTCTGAGGTGTTGAGAGAAGAGGCTAGAAAGAAACTCAACTATGTAAGCATTGTAAGTAAGAGCATCGATTGACCTAAGATAATTTGAAGCCACTGAAGCATTTCATGGATTAAGTGGTATTATTAGGCTCGCATTTTATGAAGCTCATTTTGGCTTTGTAGTGTGGACAAGTCTCAAAAAAGAAAGCATAATCTTAAAAAAAGGTCAAAATTTTTAAAGGCTCCAAGATAGGTCAAATAGCAATTGTGTCTGCTTTTCTTTTTAGTGGGGTTGCCTTAGTGCTGGGAATGGAGTTCAGGCTCCTCATGCCAGGCAAGCACTCTACCCCTAAGCCGTTGAATCTACACACATCCCTTACGTGACTTTGGTAGTTACTTTTTTTTTTTTAAGGAGAAGATTAAGTACATGAATACGTGCTTTTCTATGCACAAACACTATAAAAGGACAGAGTACAAGAGTCTAGCAATATAATGGAAAGATCTCCTTTTGATATACTTTACATGTTGCAATAATTACGTTGGACTTTATTCAAGTACAAACAACTATAAAAAAGCAATTTCCTTTTGAGCTTTCTACCTACCAGTTAGTAGGAGGCTGAGGTAAGAGGAAGCAAACAACCTACCTATTAGGTATGGAAAAAATATTTTTCAGTACTAATTTTGCTCATGCATAAACAGTTGCAAGCACTTTACAAGTTGTCCTAGTACTTACCACTCTGAAATGGTGGTGATTTTTTTCCTTTAGTTTTCTTGAGACAGAGACAGTTTCTCTGTATAAGCCAGGAACTCACTCTGTAAACCAGGTTGGCCTCTAACTCAGAGACCCACCTGCCTCTGCCTCCCAAGTGCTGGAATTTAGAGGGTGAGCCACCACCACCCAGCTTGTAACACAAACTCCAGATGAATGACGATGCTCCCAGCTTGACTTAGCTGTCACTTGAGTTCTCATATGTTAGGGCCATGTTGTTTGTACTGAATTATGTGGCTTATCTCCCCTGGCACAGAGTCTGTCATACTAACATCAGCGTCCTTCCACTGCTAGGTACCGATGGGCCTTTATACCAGAAGCTTCAGATGATTCAGGCTTGGAGGTCAGACGGCAGGGCATACATCAGCGAGAATTTAAGCCATATGTGGTTCGACTAGCAAAACTTCTTCGGAAAAGGGCAAAGGTACTAAAGTTTCGGAGGGTTCTTAGTAGGTTATTTTGTGTTTTGTGTATCATTATGTATTCTTTAACTGTGCTATATTAAATGCTATACTCATGAGTCATGTAAGAGGAGAAATCTTTCATAACATTTGAAAACAATGGAACCAGGGCTTGAAAATGTTCCTGAACATTCCTTATGACAGACATGAGAGTTGTATATGTCCAGAGTGGTTAAGTTGACGCCATGTTGAAGATGAGATATGTTCTGATAGAGAGCACAGGACTAACGGGTTTTGTAGGACAAATTTGTCAGTTTTATTTCACAAAGAACAGTCAGAAGATGAAAAGATCACACATTTTAAGTTTTAATAAACTTGACAGAAATAGCTCATTAAAACTGAATTAGCTAGATAGACTGCAGTCAGAATAAAGGGTCACAAGCATAGAACCATTCTTTCCCATGGGACATAAAGTACACATCCTAAACTATGGCTAAGTGAGTATTTTTCATTTTCCTAAATTATAACCTAGAGATAAATCCGATGACCTAACGTATCGGCACTCTTAGCTGAATCAAAAGATTTTTCCAAAAGTTATTAACCTTTAGTCATATTTCCTCTTTCTATAGCTCTTGTTATGCCATGTCTCAGTTTTGTATATCCACCCCACTAACGCTCCCTGCAGTTGTGAAAACACTGCTGAGAAAGGCAGTACAAACACAAAAACAAAAAAACAAATGTCTAAGGAACTTTTTTTTTAAAACTTTTTATTTTATGTGGTGGAAATCAAGGAGAAAATGAGAATTAACCAGAAGCCTGTCCTGTAAATAAGGTGTAGGAAGATAAATGCTGTGGTTTTAGAGCATGCCCCACGTCCTTTCTGACTAAGCACCAGACTGACAGTCTGCCAGAAGCAGAAAGGTAACGAGATGACTTGTTCATCACTGGGCCTTTGCTCATTACATCTGTCATCTCCTTAGTTCAGAATCTTCCCAGTCCATAACAGTCTGGAGGCTGGTCGAGTGGACTATGCGGCCCAGTCTGCAGGTGCTCACGTATTCTGTCTTTCAGCAGTGAAGCTGTATTTGATTCTCTACGGAGCACAAGGGAAGAAACTCATTAGAAGCTTTATGTACAGGAAATGAGGAACTTGCTTCCTTAGGAGCCCAATAAAAGGACAAAGTGTGGACGAAGCCTAAAACAGGGTTTAAGGACAGAACTTTTACTTTTCTATCACAGAACGTGGGCGGGAAACCATGCCCTTTGCCATCTGCAATAATGGAAATCCCCCTTTGCCCAGAAATTGACCCACAGACAAGAAAAAAATGTCTCATCCAGATCCTTTAAACAAGGCCTTCATGGCCAGATATACTTTTCACTGGAACAAAGGCTATGAGTTCTCTTTCCTTCCACAGGACGAGGAGGACTTTAAGATTTTGGAGGGAATGGAGATGGCCAAGCATCAGGTGAGGGTGGCTATTGATGCTTGTGATATGGCAGCAAAAGCTACATGAGAGGTAAACAGGAAGGAAGCTGCACTCCATGTGGAGATTTGTGAGGTCAAAGAGAAAAAGGTTTTCCGGAGATGTTTGGTTATTTAGTATTGAGGACAAGTACCTGAGACAAAAAAAAAAAAAGGTTAAGTGTTTGGGGCCCACAAGGGATCCCTCTTTTAAGAAAAAACTCTATAGAAGTATTTAAAAAATTATATCATGATTATCATATATTTCAAAATGAACTATAGAAGATGTAAGCAGCATTTACTTCCCTACAGGATAAATTTATCTTTATCCACACTTTGCTTGACATTTAGTTGCAGTTTGATTTTTTTAGAGGACTAGAGGTAGCCCTCCAGTATGGTAAGCCAGGACTGTCTGATGGCATTTAGTGATAGGAAAGTCCCTGTTTATCCTTTAATATAGATTGGAGGCTAAATTATTGCTAATAAATAAACTAGATGACAACTGTAGCCCATTTTTAAATCTTTTCTTGCCTACACATGGCATTTCCTACTGTAACATACCTGTTTTCCTTCAGATTTAAAGCAAACAGTGCTAATGCTTTTAATAGCCACAAGGTCCAGGGGTTGCATCCTTAACATAATAAATAAATAACTTGGATCACATTAGGAAACTGACAACAAAAAAATACCAGATAAAATCAATTCCTTAGAAACATCCAGATTTAGAAGGGAGAGCACCATTTGTGAATGGCATGCTTAATTGTCCTTCCTGTTTTCCTATTCCATTGTTTTCTCCTTGCACTGTAATATATGTGATTTTGCAAGTGATAGCACCCTCAGTCCTTTCTGTCCAGCTCGTAGCTGTTGGGGTAACTTAGCTGAGTTCGTGAAGTAGCCAATAAACAGGTATCATTTATTGCAGCTTTGAGGCAAAATCTTGTATCTTGAACTCAGTCCTCCCAAGTTGCTGCGATTATGTGTTGCTGCATCCAACATAAGCAGCTCTATGTCTTAATATATAGGAATTACTGGTGTTGGTATTTAGTGAACAGTTTTTACATACATTCTCATTTGACTTCCTGACTGCAAAAGAAAAATTTGCCACATCATCAGCAAGAACTCTGTGTGTCTTGCACAAGTTTAGCTTTTGCTCACAGTCCAGCTTCCCTCCTGTGTCTAACCCAACCCCTCATTTCTCTGTGTATGGACAGTTAAGTATTAGCTCTTGAACCCTGTAACTACCTTAAGGCAAATTTAGGCCATAAATTGATTTATCAGCAATAAAATGTACGAAAAGCTCTGTATCTCGAAATCCCCAGCTTTTCTATGACTCTTTGTCACAGGTCATTTAAACTAAAGTCACCGCTGCAGTCTAGTTGAAAACTACCACGAAAGGGAGCTCAGTGATACCAAACTAGCTAATGGCAGCATCGGCAGCAGTGATTTTAATCAAGTCCGGAACAAACGTCATGGGTCTCCATTTCTCACATAACATAGACTTCACCTGTTAATGACAACTCTCTTTTTGTTTCTACAGAAGAATCCAGAGGAAGACAGCTCAGGGAGGACACTGGGCTGGGAGCCGGGACACTTGTTACTCACCCTCTGCACCATGCGCAGCATGGAGCAGCTTCTGCCCTTCTTCAACGTCCTCAGCCAAGTTTTCAACAGCAAAGTCACAAGCCGGTGCGGAGGACACTCAGGGAGCCCTGTCCTCTACTCAAACTCCTTCCCCAGCAAGGACATGAAACTGGAGAACCACAAAGCATTTTCCAGCAAAGCCAGGCAAAAAATTGAAGAGATGATAGAAAAGGATTTTCTGGAAGGAGTCATAAAATCTTGACCACCACCGTGGTTCCCCAGAGACGCAATGGAAATGTAATTATTTAAAACATACTGTTCTGAGTTGTATAGTTTTTCTTTTATATATATATATATGTATATGTATGTAATAAGACACTCTTCAGGTTGTATTTAATTTAAATATTTGTAAATAAGAGCTTATGTCTAAATGTGGCCTGAATCAAGTTTAAATATAGTTGGCTCATACTGATTATGGTGCCTATGAGAGGTCTCTATATGCATATATAGTCCATTGTTCACTGTCTTGGGTTGTCTTGAACCTGCAAAATATGCACCAATATTGTTTTTTTTAAATGCTGGTTTCAAGCCTCATTTAATTTAAATTGTTTTTTTTTTTTCTTTCCTATGGTTACCAACATCCTAGTATCAGAATGGTCACTTTGCTGTCAGAGACTTCATGTGGAGCTGTCCCTCCACATCCCTTCTCTTAAGAGTAGCTGAAGCCTGGACCACACATCCTAGTGAGTAGAGCACAGGCCTCTGTTAGTGCAAAAAAAGATGGGCCAACTGACAGTTCTATGCTGCTATGCAAACAAGCCAAGTCATTTCTCACTTTAAAGTCTGCCACTGATTTATGTGAAGTCTCCACTCTCCACTTCTGAATCAGATAGGTCAGTGGTTTATTTAGATAAGTAATCACAAAGGCATTGCGAGGAGTTAGTAAATAATACAATTTAATTTCCCAACACCCTGCATACACTGTAAAATTAATGACACTCAAACTATTATTACAGATTAAAATCAGAGGTGAGCTTCATTACTAAGTCTAAGATTTACCAGCTTCTAAACCGTTTCTTCTGGTAGCATTTTAAAAAAACAGATCTACATCCATTAGAGTACTGCCGGTATTTCCAATAGTTTTATAAAAACATTTTAGAAGTCCATTTTTCAAGAATATAAAAATTATCTTCAGAAAGATGGTTGTGGCCTTTCTCCAATGCCTCCAGCCAGCTGAAACACCACCAAACTCACTTCGCCTGCAAGCCTATCGGCACTTTCCTACAAATCACAGTAAGAGATTAGTGAGCGATATGGCGCCAGCCATCCATCGCTGGCTAGTCTAGGGGAGATGCTTCCTGATTCTGTTTACATTAATAAGTTCCAAAATCCATAAATAATAGAAAGTAGGTTGGATTCTTCTAAATAAGGTGAGTTTTCGATTCAGTTAATAAAAGTTTCCAAAGTAGAGTAAGAAACCAAGCCCCTTTAAAATCAAGATGGTTATATACTAAGAATAAGTAATTCGTAGGATTTCCATCAGAGAATACCCATAGTCATGTAAGTAACTGTTGGTGTCTCCGAGTCCCCAGTTCAACCACAGCATGTAAAAAGGGCAAATGATAAAACTGCAGAAAATACAGGTAGTAAGAATGTCATTAAAAGAAAAATTTGAAAAGCAATTCAAAAGTCCAGAAAGAAAAGCAAGCATTACCTGCTGCTTTGGAAATACTAAAATAAACTTATAGACTTTTAGAGGGAAACTTTTAGAGGGAAAAGAATGAATAATCTATAATAAGTTAAAATTAGCACGTGTCAGACAAAGGATATATTAAATACTCCTGCACAGGCAGAACATTATACCTGCAAGAATCTGCACTAAAGAACTGTTTGGGAACAAATTAAATTTTAACTGTTTAGCTATATACCTCCCAGTACATTCAATCTTAATCTCTAAGAAAAATGTATTATTTTTCCACAGTGTGAGTCAAAACACAATCAAACAGTGCTTTCTCCTCCCGTTCCCAGCTTACTTGTGAGTCTGCTTCTGCATATACTCGGACAATATCTTCTGTACCAGAGGGCCGGACAAAAGCTCGGGCAAGTTTGTACTTCTTCACCAGGTCGTTGATTGCTTCTTGGAGTCCTGGCGGAGTGACTGCTTGTCTTTCAGCATCAGTGGTGCTAATAACTCTCCTGTCGGCAACCTGAGCACAGACATTTCCTATCTGTTATAGAAGCTTTACCTGTTCAAAACAGTCCAACCCACAGAGTAAGAGGCAGCCATTTCAGGTTACTAGCCTACACGGTGTATCAGTGACGCACAGGGCAGGTGACGGGAACTGTGGTAAAATTTCCTGGTGTATTTAGCTAGAACCGTGTAATAGTTTTAACATTTGTCCAACTATTTAAGTAAAATTCTTCAGAATATAAAAAATTAACCAAACAGGACATTTACACATGGACTCAGAGCTACCATTAGAATAGTGGTCAATAACTATTGTCTCGCCCCAGTAGTTACTGATCAAATTGCTGATATGGCTGTAACAAGTGGCAAGCGATTACAGAAGGCCGAGGTAAGAATCTCCTAGATATGTCAAAAGCAAATCCAAATACCTGGTGGCCATTTCTGTGAACTCTGGCTTTAATCTCTAATCTCTCAACAATTCTACTGGAGAATATGTAGAGAGATGCGAATCAACCACCCATTCATCTGAAATGTCTTTAGAGTGTTCTTCTTTGAATCCAAGGTTCTACTGCTTACATCTAGCTCCAAAAAGTACTGTGGTCTGGTGTGGGGGTCGGCGGGTAAGAACTGTGAGGCTCAGTCTCCAAAAAAAGAAAAAAATTTAAGCATTATGGCATTATGTGAACTAAAAGTTAATTCTGAAGCAACAGTTTCAGTTAAAATGATAACATTATTTATCTGGGTTTTGCTTCAAAACAGTATGAGCTGGGCTGTGAAAGGAGAAACCTTTTTAAGCTAGTTAAATAATTTTTATGATTTTGTTCATTTTTTTTTTTTTTTTTTTTTTTTTTTTTTTTTTTGGTTTTTCGAGACGGGTTTCTCTGTGGTTTTGGAGCCTGTCCTGGAACTAGCTCTTGTAGACCAGGCTGGTCTCGAACTCACAGAGATCCGCCTGCCTCTGCTTCCCAAGTGCTGGGATTAAAGGCGTGCGCCACCACCGCCCGGCTTTTGTTCATATTTTTAAATGATGCATATTCACACATAATACCATTCTTTATCATAAAAGTGGAAGTACAGAAGAAGTTTTGTTTTTTCTTTTTTCTTTTTTGGATTTTCGAGACAGGGTTTCTCCTTAGCTTTTTGGTTCCTGTCCTGGAACTAGCTTTTGTAGACCAGGCTGGCCCCAAACTCACAGAGATCTGCCTGCCTCTGTCTCCCAAGTGCTGGGATTAAAGGTGTACGCCACCACTGCCCGGCAAGAAGTTATTTTTTAAAGTATGAGTAAAGCAGTTTCTATAAGGCTTTCTTACTTCCTAAGTAGAGTGTACATACAGACCGAAATGTAACCCACTCAGGAAACACTTGGCATGGGAAGACTGGAAGAACGCTATAGTCTGAAAGATTGTTTCATGTTCTCTTCACCTTAACTTTGAGTTGTCTGTTAGGAAGATCAACATAAATAGCATCCCACTGCTGCACAGTCAGGCCCTTGAGAGCCAGGATCGCCTCAATCACCAGCATGTCAGAAATGGCATCTCCAGCTGCCTGCAAGATTGGGGAAACAAAGCACATAAGCCACCATTACATAATCCCACACGGATGCTGGCCGTGTATCGGCAACCAGAGTGATGAATGCCATGGACCAAGGAGATGCACGTAACCATGACAGACAACACTGACATGGATCCAGAGCAGATTACACCAGCTCCTGAGAAACATCTAGACTGAGTCATAAGATGTCAGGGCCAAACTTTATTCAAATTCTTTAACTAGATCTCCTTTTAGATAGCATGACAGTGGTATGAACAGAGAAAATAAGCTTTGGCTCAAGACACACTTAAAGTCAGAGCCAACTCTAAGCTTCATTTCATAAAATGGAAATTATAACCTAGCTTCCTGCATTACTGCTGTGATTAGAAGGAAAAGTAGATAAAATGTCTGACCCATATCTCTCCTGGCTTCACTGTCGCTTTTCCATAGCAGTACTGCAGTTTCAGCTGTCGGACCCAAGCATGTAAATGGTACAGAATTTTCCCAAGGTTGTCTTTGAAAAGTTAGCCAAACACACAAAATACACACTCAGTAGCTACTAAGTATACTTGAACATTTCAACATTTTTCTGACAAAATATCAAGAAAAGGAAGCATATAAAAAATGTTATTTCTAGTGCAAGTCTCAACTGTGGGCACCACTGTTAGAAGCAAACCACCCAGCCAGGACTTCACCTTTTATAATTCTACATCCCATGTTTTGACTGATGTTAAGGTAACTCAGCCTGTCGCCTCACCACTTCTAACCTGGTTGAACAAGTCGATAATGCTTGCAAGCATCTTTGCAGCTTTTCCTTTCTCGTCTTCTAATTCTTGTGCTAGTCTTTTTATCTTCGTTTCAACTGCTTCGCTAAACAGTGCCTGCAGCAGAAGTATATGAAGTCAGTCACAAACTCCAGACCACCTTTCATTCCCAGGGAATCTGTAGAAACTGAATAGACAAATAACGGCAGCCTAATGTCTGCCATTAATGCTGAAATCAAATCAGAGCACAAAGGGTATTACTAAAGAAAAAGTTTATGGATTGTAAAAAGATACCACTTTTGACAAAAACTGAATACATATGAGCTCACTTCCTGAACTCTGCAGCAGGTACCTTTACAGGATATGTGAGAGGCAACATCAGCATGAGTTCACTGCACTCAACAGTACAGCAGCTGGTGTCAGATTCTTACTACCACAGACATTCCTATGTTTTGAAATGCCACACCCATCCTTTATAGTCCTCAAGAGGCCAGTATTGACGTGAGTACATAGTGATCAATCACTTGAGGAAATGGGCAGTTTTTGGTAAAATTAGATGCAGGGTGGTCACCTGGTTTTTTTAAATAAATTCTGACTGAACAGACCTACCCATTTTTTCTGTGAGTCGAGTTGAACAGATTCAGAGACCTTATGGACTTTACCTTAAAAACTGTACCAATGAAGTTACATTTCAGCTGCATTTTGTAGAAACACATTCTCCTTCTCCTTATATTCATGGCTCTTCAAAAAGCCAAATTGAAATTAGTGAAGAGAATGATTTAAACTACAGTCAAATATTCTCATGTCTACCTCAAATCCATTCATGGAAAGAGGTGATATACAAAGACATTTTTAAATAAAATCTGAACATAAAAATAATCTTTAAAAAGTTATACCCTTTAAAATAGTGACATTTATATTGAATTATATTGGCTTTTTATTTTCAGAATAGTCCTAAGAAAGCCCTGAAAACAAAAAACCAAACATAAAACACCTATGCTCATAGATGCTTTAAACCCAATAAAACTTTTCATCATAGCTACTCTGTAAGGAGTGGGAAAATTTTAAGAACATGAACAGAACATTTTAAAATAATTTATTGGGTTTTATGGGGGGGGTGTATATGTGCACACGCACGTGCATGCCTGCATGTACCTGTCTGACTGCAGCACTGATCCAACTCAAGACCTCACGCCTGGTTACAGAACTAAGCTCACCCCAGCTCTTTAAAGAACAAACTGGTACACTTTTTATGGAGGCTTGTCATAGCATCTAAGTATACATTCATAGTGTAATTTACTACTACCTAGCCATGTTACCAACTACAAGAGAAATCCATTATTAAGAAAAATGCCAGCTAACCAGTTGACTTCTATAAGAAAACTTACTGTGCCATGCCCATTTGCTTCAAAGTAAACTCCAATGTCAAACTCTTGAGCCTTGTGATGCAAATGCTTGACACCAGTTTTGGTGCAATAAACAGGTACCTACAACATATTAAAGACAACAAAGTCGGTTAATTATATATCTGTTATTCCATAAATAAAACAAGGAACAAAATCTGAAACCTCCCTCTGGTGCTAAAGACAATAAAGACCTAAAACACCCACACAGGGAATGACTGCAAGTAGGTGGCACTGTCTGCTTTGAGAAGGTTGTCCGAGCTATAACATGGAGAATGCAGGACAAAGAGATCTGCATGCTTTCTAATGAATGAGCCAATCCTCCTTTGTAGGTAAATAGCCTACACTAATGCAGGCTATATGATCTCCCACAATCATTCTGTAGTATACAGAGACAGCCACAGACCTCAACAAATGTGCAGGGCGCTATTCCAATAGAACTCTTACAAACAGTGGCAAGTTAGATCAGGTCCCCAGACTATTTCTAACTATTGGCATAAAAAGTTAAGAAAGGACAGTTAGAGATGGGTGTGGTAGCACACACCTTTAACCCAGCTCTCAGGAGACAGAGGATGGCCTGTTCTACAGAATGGGTTCAGACAGTCAGGACTACACAGAAATCCTGTTTTGAAAAATGAAAGTAACAGTAACAAAAAGGCCAATTAGACTTTCAAGACTGATCATGGCTAGTAATAAATCACCATGACTGGACCAGCAGCAATAAATAGGCTATCAAGGGTGGGTCTAAAAGATTTAGGAAAAACTGACAAACAGAACTACAAGAGAGACATCCAGTAAGATCAGTATTTGTTGGACTTGAAAAACCATAGGATGACGAGGGCCAAAAATACTTAATCCAAAAGGAAAATGGGATAGGAAGTAACAGTTTCTGGTGTGTATTAAGTTTCTAAACATACAAGGTACATACAGATGAAATTTTCAAACTAAACACTCATGCACTAAATGATGTCTGTTCAAAAACAGACAATGGATGCTGTAGTGGTACCAGAAGGTCAAGTCTCCTAGCAATACCGTGGCCTCTATCAGAGCTAAATACACTCAATGTTCACACAATGACATAAACTCACATCACACTACTGCGTTTCTCAGAATGTGTCCTGGGACCAAGTACCAACCCCATGAAAGGCCTTGAAGTGAAGCCACTATGACCATGTATTTAAAGTACGACAGAAGCAAGCAGCATCCATGATGTTTTTTGACCGTCTACTATTCTCTTAAAAAGCAGAAAATTCACATGAAATTTCATTTCTACTCCTCTAGAAGACTGACCGAAGTGGACAGCAGCTGGTCCAGGCATACTTCTTGGTCCCTTTCACCTGCTGTGCTGACTCACTTATCTGCCCAGAGCCTGCAGAAATTTGGAGAAAAGACGTGGGGCACCTAGCTGAAGGAAGTCAGTCACTGGGAAACTTACTTTTCTATCCTTACTTCCTGAGTGACCCAATGTGTCCATGGGCCTCACACTCCTGCCATTCCTTCCCCACAGTGGGCTGTATGCCTTCATGCACACTGAGGTAGAATAAGCCCTTCCTATCTAAGTTGCTTTCCAGGTCTGTGATCACAGCAATGAAGATATAGGTGTAATGTTACCTTAAGGGCTATGTTTGACAGAGGCATCTTCAGGCCTTCATGAGTTACAAATGTGGCTCAATAAGTCTTAGAAAAGATCTGCATTCATTATTAGATCACAGAATTCACAGGTTTTAATATGTTCCAAGGTACAAGTGCACCAGAGACATGTGAGCCTTTTGACCTAGTCACTGTCACCTGGACAGCGGTTCAGCTGTGTTCACTGTTCACATGTAGTAACATGATTATCCTCACAGAATGACCTTCCCACACTATTCAGAAGTGACCCAAACTGAGGACACTGAGGTACCTTCATAACTTCTTCTAGGTATCTTGTGGAGCTCCCATTAGCATATGCAGTCTGTACAACACCAATAGTCAGGCTTTCTCCAATCTAGAAGAAAACAATGACACACTTAACTTGCCATCAAAGGTCCAGGAGCCTCTGACAGGGATTTTTCCAAAAGAGGAAAAAAAAATTACTAAATTTATCATAATGATGATATTAATTATCTCAGGTATTATTTATTTGTTCTTAGAACTGGATGCTTTACAGTTATGATGAAATTCTCAGGAATGCATGCATCATCTGTTTTAAAGGAACCAAACCTTTACAAAGTTGCATGAGAAAGTCAATACCAAGAAAAGCACCAATACAATACAGTCATCTAGAATACCATCTTTATTGCAACTAAAACTAATGCCCCTATGCTGAAATGGCTGCAATTTCCACTTATTTTTGTTTTCCAGCCACAAATATCAGGAACTCCCCCTACCCCAAACCTCCCACACCCCCTATATACACTCAAAGACTCTGGTGTGGAAGTGCTCCCTAGCAAGCCTTGGATGTCTCCCCACCCCACCTTACCTCCAATAGTAGCTCCTTAAGGAAGCTGCTAATTAAGGTGGCTATCTTGTCTCCATCTATGAGATGAAAGCGACCGTCTGCATCACAGTAGTAATACACGATTCTGTCTGCATCCCCATCAAAGGAGCAGTATCTTTCGTTGGACTGCATTTCCATTCCTAGCACACAGGATTAGGATTAAGTGCATTTCAGACTAGGAAATGAGAATAAAGCTCACTATATAAAAGATAAGATTTTTTTCTCTGACACACATAACTATTTTCAATATAGATCAAAATTAACACTATATGCAACAGTATCGCACATCCACTATAAATTTTTCAAGAGATGTTTAAAAGATTCCTTGCAAAACACAAACCAATGTCTCCAGTTTTAAATACTGGTGTCCAATAAGTCTACTGGTGCTCTTTTTGAAGACAGATCCTCACTATATAGTCCAGGCTAGCCCCAACTTAAAAGTCGCCTGCCTCTGCCTCTCAGTGCTGGGATTAAAGGTGTGTGTGTCACAGGCCCAGCTATTTGTACTTTTCTTGCAGGTTAAATTCTTGCAAGGCAAACTTAAAAAAAAAAGGGTCCTCAAATCTATTCATGCTAGAATGTGATATTACACTAAAATAAAATTCTATTAACCAGCTGATTTGGCTACACAAGTTTCCCATATCATTTTTTGATACTTTGAGATTTTTAAAGGTAAGATTTCTGTCCTTTACATATTAGAAATAAAAATCAGCAATAGATAAAATATCTGCTTTGACTTAATAAGTATTTTATCTGTTTAAACTAACAGCAATAAGAAAAGTAATTAGGAGCACAGAATTATAACTTCCCAAGAGCTCACTAAGGATCTGCATAAAGTCACTGAAACTTCAGCAACTGTTACATCAGATTTATTAGAAAACTTTGCCGTCCCTTAGCAAGGATGCAGCAGACAAAGCCAGACTCTGTTAGCCTTGCTGCCTGCAGGTTAGAAAAACAGCCTGGGGGGGAGTGGAGGGCTGGATTTCCCCAGGACACAGAGGTCACCACAGCAGTAGAGGAAGACCTCAACAATCAGACAGATGGGTGAAGGTCCAGAACTGAAGGACAGGTAACGTTAATATCAAAACAAGCACTACAACGAAAAGGTTATATAAATTAAAATTCTACATGCTTGCTACAGTAAGCCAGAACAGACCACACAAGTGAGGCCAATGTAAGGCAGCTGTGGAGTGGTGAGGAGATGGGGTTGGATGATTTTGATAGAGAAATCAGAGTACAGGCAAACACTCAGTGGCCCAAGCAATACATCTGCAAGCCAGGCAAGGTTAGGGTCTGTAAGGGAGCATCTAGGATACCTCTTTACTACAATTAAAACCAGAACAGGGTTTTCCTAATCCTCCCGTGTGGGTAACACTGAATCACTGAGGATGTAAAGGCAGCCTTCCATTCCCTTTCCAGCCGGTCTAGTGCAGACAGGAAGACGAAGCTACTTACAACTGCTGCCATGGGACCAGTGATTCTCGGCGTGCTCACTGGG
The DNA here is from genome assembly GCF_950005125.1 of Chionomys nivalis. NCBI lineage: Eukaryota > Metazoa > Chordata > Mammalia > Rodentia > Cricetidae > Chionomys > Chionomys nivalis. The sequence goes on from NC_080089.1 coordinate 84,696,109, forward strand.
CCTGAGCCACCAAAGCCTGGCAACCTACCAGGAATAGAAATTCCCAGCCTGCATGCATCCCACCCTGAACAGACTAAATGAGAAAGGGAGCGGCCCCTGTGTGCTGACACGGCACTTCGGTTCTGACGGGACCTCAGTTTTGAGAGCTGCCATGCTAATGTGCTGTTTTCTGTCTGAGCTTTCAGCAAGAGCTGGCCGTGTTTTGAACGGCACTTAGAAACGAGAAGATTTCTAAGAACCCAAAGGGGCAGAACCAAGACGAGTGCTGTGATTCTTCACTCGGAGACAGCTCGAAAGTGAACTGGCTCCAAAGAGCTCTAGGAGCAGGTGCAGACACTGCCGCAGCTGGGACACACGGCTGCAGCTGGGACACAGGGCAGCTGGGACACGCCACTAGGACATACATACCCTGTGGGGGTTTCTGATGACTCTTCACGAAGTCAGCACCGCACAGGTGGTTGAGCCTCCCTGCAGTCCCGTCATTGAACAGCTGGACCGACAGGCCCTGGGAGAAGTAGTGCGCCATTTCTTTTAGCTTCAAGGCCCCTATGCCGTTTGCACAGTCAACCTTAACCGATCTGTTTTCATCTCCACTGCAGGAAGCCTTCAAAGGAAAAATCCATGGAAGGAAAACAAGTCACCAAAGAGAAGCACTATGATGCATGCACGTATGTGTACTTGAGAAGGTCGCTTGATTTCCCTTTACCTGTCTAATTTAATGCAAAAAACGTGTCCACAGTCAAACAAATTTCAAAACATCAAAGTCAACCTGAGCAACACAAGAGTGGTGCCACTGAGTGACAGCTTCCAGGAGAGCAGCTGCATTAGAACCGAGGCCCAGCAAAGCATGACATTAGCGCTCTTTCCTCGACAGCCATTTGATGTGCAGACGGCCATGCAGGTGTCTGAATAACACTAGCATTCTCTGCAGGGCGTATCATGTCACAGGCGTGTGGGCTTGGGGATGTGTTTTTTATCAGTCTTTCACCAATCCCCACACCAAAGCCTGAGTTCTGAGAAGCAATAGCAGTGCTGTCCAGTGAGCCACCCAACACATCTCCAGGGAATCCACCTAAAAGAAATTCCTTCCCAGCAGTACTTCCTCAAGCCAGGAGCATCTACATTATAATCAAGTTCATCTCACTGAATACTGACGACCACAAGCAAAGAAACCATGAGGTTTCCCAGGATGCACCTTGCCACTATACCCTCGCCAGCACACACTGATCAGCTAAGTCCCAGTCGGAGGAAAGAAAGAGAACAAGAGGTGAACTCTGTAAATGCGGTTGTTGACTGACTGTATCACTATATTCACCTGCTGAAATTCTAATCACGACGGAAAAACCCTCTCACCTGTTTGGTAAGTTCTACAAAAGCCTTGGAGAGTTTCTGGCAGTAGCCTTCTATGGTTGCCTTTCCGTACCGGCCTCCGGAATTCCGACAATACACCATGTAATGTAGCTGGGGCGTAGTCAACAGGCCATAATCTGCCGAACAAACACAAAAGCACTTCAGCTCACTTAGTAACAGAAGGCGCTCACACGAATTCATACCTTAAGAATGTTAGCTCCAGACCCCCATCCCCGACTCCCACTCCCTCACCCCACCCCCCCAAAAAAGATTGCAGTGCTGGTGAGATTGTCCAAAACAGAAGTACTTTGACCTGATAAACAGAAAGATTGTATATCTGGTTTTGGTTTTTCGACACAGGGTTTCTCTAAGTAAGAGCCCTGGCTATCCTGGAACCAGGCTGGCCTCCAACGCACAGAATCCACCTGGGATTAAAGTTGTGGAGACTGATTGTCATCATGTAAACAACCCTACAGGTGAGTTTCTGTTTACACTTTCTGATAGTCTCCCAGGAACAGGCATTAACCTTCACCCAAAGGTCAGTTACCTAGAGTGCCCAGCACCCACTTCCAGGTCAGTATCAGCTCGGATCCCCACCCTGTGATGTAAAATCTGCTTGCTTTCCCACCATTTTGCTCTTCTTTCTGCTGAACCTCACCCCCAGCCCCCCCCCCACACACACACAGAGAAAGAGACAGAGAGACAGAGAGAGCACACGAATGCAAGCGCCTTGGCAGTCCAATCACCAATAAATCTTTATTTCTACCCACGGGTAGTCTAGTTTGTGTGGATTATACCAGAAACTCAGAAATCATAAAGCCAAACTTTCAAAATATCCAAATGCATAAATACCATTGTAATCCTCAACATTATGTTTTTTGTTTTAATTACTGTGCTTAAGAGATCTGTAAAGCAAAAATGTCTCTAACCTGTAAGTCCCATTTTCCCAACAACAGAATAACTTCCCAGAGTGCTGGGAGATACTCTTGTCTGATTTGAAGGACTTTGATGAAAATGTTGATCATGTATGATAAAGAACTACTTCTTTTTTTTTTTTTTTTTTTTTTTTGGTTTTTCGAGACAGGGTTTCTCTGTGGTTTTGGAGCCTGTCCTGGAACTAGCTCTTGTAGACCAGGCTGGTCTCGAACTCACAGAGATCCGCCTGCCTCTGCCTCCCAAGTGCTGGGATTAAAGGCGTGCGCCACCACCGCCCGGCAAAGAACTACTTCTATAACAAGCTTGCTTTTCCTGGCTGCATGTGGACAGGATGTGTGCTTGATTACACTTGGGCAGGAAGAATATCAGGATGTATGCTTGTCTCTAATTGCACAAACACAGGAAGTATTATAGCCTTGTGAGTTTTGCCTTTATACACTCCTGATTAATGTAACTGTGCACTAAATCTTAGGAGTCCCAAATGCCAGGTGTAGACCTGGCGCCATATGTAAATAAAGCCTCTTCTTTGCTTAAAATTTATTCATGGTCAAACTGGTGAATCTCTGAATGACCTCAGACCCATAACAGTATCATTACAAAGACATAATTCTAAAAGTGCATAATTCTAAAAGAATTGTAAACTACTACTAATAGCAAAAAATAATCATTTAAAATAGGTTACAGATAAAATTCAAATGAAGCATCCTGAAATCACCAAAATACAGATAAGAGAAAATGTAATGGTTGTTCGGTCTCTTTAAGAGACAAGCCACGCCCACTCGTTCCCCCATCCGCTGAGGCAGGCAGGTCTTCCTTTCTGTTTCCCTCTTGGAGAGGCAGCTTCCGTCTCTCCCTTCTCCCCCCACCTCTCTCCCTCCTCCCCCGCTCTTTTCCCCTTCTCCTCCCCTTCTATAACCACTAAATAAATATCCAACCTCACTCTGCATGGCGTGTCTATCCATGTCTCTGTCTCTCACCCACCACCACAGCCATGTGTCTGTCTCCCTGTCCTGGACCAGCCACCACTGGGGGACCTGCAGTCGTCCCTGCCTGGGACTGGCTACTCTCAGGGCTCACTGCCTGCCACCACATGGCCCGCTGCCACCGCTTGGGAACCTGCAGCATTTCTGCTGCCTGCTGCCGCTGGAGATCCTACAGCATTTTTAATTTTGCCATTACAGAAAGATCTCAGCCCAGGGTGGCAATACACACCTTTAATCCCAGCATCTGAGAGGCAGAAGTAGGTGGATCTCTGAGTTTGAGTCCAGCCAAGAAACACAGTGAGACCCTATCTCAAAATAAGTAATAATAACCATTAATAAAGACAAGGAAAGGAAGAAGAGGGGACATTCTCTTTGAAAGGAATTCCTCATCACTTGACAGGAATTATCAAACCTAAGTCTATGTGACTCCCAGGAGCAGGGTTAAAGGTATCCTTGGGAACATTGCTCTAAACAGGAGAGCTAGGCCTTTAAGCAGAAAAACATGTCCACACACTAGGCTAAGATAAGGACCCCAGGAGAAGAAGAGCCTTTTATAATGTTGAAGCCTCATTCACATTGTAAGGGTGCATCACCCCAAGTCTGCACTTCCTGCAGTGTCTTAGCATGAAGAGACCAAATGAATCCCTCGGGAGCTGTCTCCATAAGCATAGGCCCTTGTGTGGCATTGCTGCCCCAATGGACATCGCCAAAGCCCAAAAGATGCCAGTCACTAGCAAACGAAAACAGACCCAATCAGGCAGTGGCCAACGTACCTGGTAGAACACTAAACTCTGCCAAAATAATACATCTTAATAAATGTGCCACAAGTAACTTTCCAAGGAAACGAACACCTTTCATACAGAATTGGACTCAGAACACCAGGAGCAAGAAGCAAGAGAAATGAATGCTAGGCATGAGTTAAACCACTAGTTCTCAGCCTTCCTAATGCTGCAACCCTTTAATAGAGTTCCTTGTGTTATGGTGACTCCTTAAGTGACCCCTCAACCATAAAATTATTTCATTGCTACGTCAGAACTGTAATTTTGCTACTGTTATAACTGTAATATAAATATGATATGCAGGATGTCTGACATGCGACCCACAAAGGATGAGAACTAGTGAGCTAGATGAAACTCAGAGGAAGAGTTTGCAACAGGCAAAGGAGCATATATAAAGTTCCTGGGTCATCAGCTACACAAGAGAACAGCTCGGGAGGCCAGTCGCTCTGGTGGAAGGATTTGAGAGGAGGTGCAGAAAAATGGGGATAACCACCTAACTTCATTAAATGGAAATAGGTCAAAATAAAATTAAAAAGTATTCTAAATGACATGCAAAAGGAGGAAACAAGGATTTTGAGAGCAATACTGAAATTACCAAATCCTTAGTATTCGCTTTTGTTTTCTGTTGCTACAATGAACACCATGACCAAAACTAACTTGGGGAGGAAAGGGTCCACCATGGACTGCATTTGTCCAATGGCACAGATGGGTGCTGGCTTGTATGAAGCACCGCTGACTGAGATGAGCATCTCCATTATCCACATAAACACAACATGAGAGAATGCGGGTATCTCACTGGATTGTGACATGCAGTGGAACAGACACCATAGAGCAGATAGTGAATGAATAAAGGTATGAAGGTGGCTGGATATAGACCAAAGGAGGGGACTGAGGAGGGGACCAAGGAGCCCTCATCAAAAGGGACAGAAAACAAGCAGCAGAGAGGACCAAGAAGGAATGAATCCAAGCAGAAGGGTGAAGAGAAAACTACCATGGTGTGGGGAGCTACAAGGGTGTAAGCTATGGTGGAAAGTAATGAAGAAGGTAAAACCACTTACCTTCTTCCTATAACAACCACTGTTGGGGTGGGAGGGGTTTGGTGATCGAAGCACAGGTAGACAGCATGCAGACTGGATTAGGACCCCCAGCACCCATGCAAACACCCAGGCAATACTGGGCAGCTGTGCTGGCCCACCTCTAACCCTAGTTGGCTGCAAGCGAGTCTCTTTCCTATCATGAATGAATTGAAAGCATACCCAGTGGAGTCGCCGAAGAAAGCACTCGTGACAAATGAGAAAACAGCACTCAGGAATGAAGAGGGTTCCCTGGGACAAGCCGGCTAGCAAGTCTCGTCACACTGTCCTTGGCCAACCGCCCAGGTGAACCATGGGTGAAACAGGGAGCTCTGAGTTCAAGTGGGAGATCCTGCCTCAACATATAAGGCAGGAAACAATCAAGGAATGCCCACCACTGACTTCTGGCCTCCACATACATATGCCAACACATGCACACACAGAGACAAAAAATAAAAAAGGCTGTCAATCCTTACTATAAATACTGTACTGAAAAAGCCTCAGGCTCTCTGAAGCTTAACCCAACACTGCAGGATCTCTACTTGTCCAGATGACCCAGCAATCTGAATTCAGGTGAGCAGAGGAGACAGCACTCTGAACAGCCAGACACGGCCACCTGTATCAGACTACGGACTGGTCAGGTGAGTGATCAGAGGCAGAAGCTCAAATCAGAACAGGATCTGCAACCATTTCTAAAATGGGCCTAAAGATATTTCTGTTATGCATTAAGACCAAGCAGCTTTCTCAGCATTGACAATTATATATTAAAAATATTCAAAATCTCTGGAAAATGTTGACAGTGTCAAATACTCAACCAAGATTGAACCGTTGTGTAAAAAAAATAAGCAAACCCACCTAATTAGTATGTGAATTTGCTTTCTTCCTTTAAAATGATAAAATTATATATAGCCAGGCGGTGGTGGCACACACTTTTAATCCCAGCACTCAGGAGGCAGAGGCAGGCGGATCTCTGTGAGTTCAAGACCAGCCTGGTCTACAAGAGCTAGTTCCAGGACAGACACCAAAGCTACACAGAGAAACCTTCCCTCAAAAAACAAACAAACAAAAAATGATAAAATTATATGTCTAAAGAATTCTTTTATAATAAGTTTCTTCATGATATATGATCAACAAACACCAGACTTACAATTTTATATAACTGTATACCAGGTGTTGTAGAAAATATATCAGACAGAGGGGTCACAAGTGGAAAAGATTTAATATGCTATGGCCCATGGATAAAGTCATATGACTGCTCAGAAAAACCTGCAATATTTTAAAAGTTTATCTAGTTATTAATTTAACTTTTATTGTTTGTTACTTCCAAATTTTAAATATGTGCTACTTTTGAAATTTAAAAACAATTCCTTGATGATTTACTTACATACCATAAAATTTATGATACTACATACCATAAAATTGGCCTCCTAAGACAGTCACACCGTCTAGTACAGACTGTGAAAGTTTCTCACTGCTGGGCCTGAGGAAGGAAAGAAAGACTTAGTAAATGGGAAAGCACTGGAGGAGTGTGCTCACAATTTCAACAGCATGATCACTGAATTTGAAAGCTATCAACTTTGGCAAAATCACAGGGTAAATTACAAGCGTTTTCCCAGGAGCCTTTGCACAGGTGATTTCTTAGAAAATTTTGGCTTTTATATTTACAAAGAAAAGGGCTGGAGAGATGGTTCAGAGGGTAAGAGCACTGGCTGCTCTTCCAGAGGTCCTGAGTTCAATTCCCAGCAACCACATGGCAGCTCACAACCATCTGTAATGTAATGAGACCTGGTGCCTTCCTTGCCAGCAGTACATTGTATGCTAAATAAATAAATAAATATTTTTTAAAAAATTTACAAAGAAAATACAGTGAGCCAGGTATGTGGATGCAGACCACTGATTCCTCCCACCTACTTGAGAAGCTGAGGCAGGAGGATCACTCAGTTCAAAGCCTGCAGAGACTGGGTTCAAAGCCAGCCTGAGTAAATTTGTGCAACTATATCAAAATGTAAAAAGGGGCTAGGACTGTAGCCCAGTAGAAGTCCTTTCCTAGTATGCGTAAGGCCCTGGGTTCAATACCCTGTATTAGCCAAAAAAGGAGAAAGTGAGGAGGAATGTAAAGAAGAGCTGGAGAGACGGCTCAGTAGTTAGAGTGCATACTGTTGCTGCAGAGGACCCAAGTTCAATTCCCAACATAGGCAGCCCACAGCTGGCTGTAACTCCAGCTCAAGATCTGATAACTCTAACCTTCTCAAGCACACACACACACACAAATAATATTTTTTTTTTTTTTTTTTTGGTTTTTCGAGACAGGGTTTCTCTGTGGTTTTGGAGCCTGTCCTGGAACTAGCTCTTGTAGACCAGGCTGGTCTCGAACTCACAGAGATCCGCCTGCCTCTGCCTCCCAAGTGCTGGGATTAAAGGCGTGCGCCACCACCGCCCAGCTACAAATAATATTTTAAAAGATATAAAAGGTACCCTAACTCATACCCAAATACCTTTCCTAGTTTGACTGTAGCAATATGTATCTTAGTTAATAACAGCAACAATCAAGACTGAATGCACACAGTTTGGAGTATGGAGCCTTAAACTACTGAGAGCATAGAACCTAGTTTTCATTTTATAAAATCATAACAAAGTACTCCTCTATCTGAAAAGCCAGGGAGTCATTATGTAACTACAGGTAAGAGCCAAACACAGTGATGGGACACTAACTGACTTGAGGGAATCAATCTATTAGCTATTTCTGCTGCCTATGGACCTAATGTGTGAATAGTTTTTGCAAAACCTGGTACCACGACACAGGGTAAAAACTAAATCCAAGCTTTCCAGAGAATGAGAAAGAAGACTTCGATGAAGCAGAATTTGCATAAGAGGGAAAACTACTATTGTTTCAAAGTAGCTTTTTAACATTGCAAAAAAGCAGGCTTTTGTAAAGGCAAAAGCTGCTGACAGTGACAAGTACAGAGACTATAAAATGCTGCTTCCAGTGAATTCCAGAACAAAGAAATGACAGAACACCAGAACCAGCAACAGATTAGAAACCAAATCTCCAAGTGTGGTTTGTTTAAAATGATGTGCTCTGACTGCAGCGGGGAAATAATCCTACAAAGCGTCACATAATTAAGTGCTTCTGACATGCAGGAAACAGCTATTTTGTACATTGTTATTCCATGCAACTCTCACATAAATTCTCATTCATCACTAACCCTGAGATGGAAGCTCCCAAAGACTACAAGACCTGCTGAAATCATATAAAGTTTAAAACTAGAGAGACTCCAAACCCAGACAGTCACCATGTGCCACTTAAAAAGGTAGGATGTGCACTGAGCCTCTCTTAGTCCTTCCCACTGCCCTTCGTCCTGAAAGGAGATGCAATATTTTACAGATATTTGCCCTGGGGCAGGCAACTCGGATCATCACCTGGTGTCTCTACCAATAACTACGAAGGCGGGCTGCTGCAGATCCACGGCTTCTTTCTCCATGATGGTGGTAAGCACCTGAGGCATATCCTGCTCCTCAGCACTGGCCAGACAGGTAGCATGCTCCTCCCAGGAAGGGGCCAACATTTCCCCCATAGGATCAATCAATTTCACACCATTGTCTTCCTAAAAGAGAAAGAAACCTTAAGGGGAGCCCAGAATGGAAGTGACTAGAGGAATAACTTTTGCTATCATCCCTCCAACTGATGGCTGAGCAGCTGCCCTGGGGACCACTGGTACCAATCAATGCCAGGCACCAACAGGTGTTTCCCTGATGTGGAATTCCCCTCTGTATGCTGTGATTACTGTTAATGAATAAAGAAACTGCTTTGGACCTATAGCAGGGCAGAACTTACCTAGGTGGGGAAAACTAAAGATTGGCACTCCAACATGTGCTAACTACATTCACGTAAAACCTAAAAGCTTAAAAATAAAGCCTAGACACAAAAGAACAGAGTTAAACATGGTTTGGTAGCACATGGGCTTTGTTTGCTAGAAGCAAGCAGAGGCATGGCTCCTTTAAGAGGTTTTCTTGATTCAGCGGTAGCAGAAAAAAATATCCGCGCTGTTTGGAAAAGGCCATGGCAAGGGTGGTGCTGCCAGCACAAACTCTGACTCTTTCGAAAGATCCAGCTATGGAGCATTTAAATGGGGTTTATGAGCAGAGTGTGACAACTGGCTTAATGGCAACAGATCGGTGTGAGCCTAAAAATGGGGTAATGTACATGGCTCTCAGAGGCAGGAAACAGTTCCACCATGCTGTGCCATCCATATTTGCTCTAGCAATGCCACAGCTTAGTTTTTAAGAAGCAGTCCTGGTCAGAAAATAATTATACACAATAAAGACAAATTCAGATAGAAAAGACCTCTAAATGAGTCACACTGTTGGATAAATATGTAGGCTTAGGAGAGAGAAGAAAAAGTATATAGACAGTTATAAAAAGAAGTAAATGGTTCTACAAAAAAAAAGTAAAGTCTTTAAAGAGACAGAGTACAGTCAAAGATTAAAAGGAATAAAGAATAAGTCATGTAAAGATAGTATATACACTGAGAGTCTGGATTATGTACACTATTGTGTTTTCTTTGAATTTTTTGACTGCAGAGAGGCATCTGATACTCGGAACTGCTAAGCCAAGCCAACGTATATACTTTAAAGGTATCTTGATTCCAAAACATGGGTCTAAGAATTTGTTGCTTTGGAAAAGAGGTTCTTCTTTTGTTTCCACAGAAAATGAGAACCTGTGGATTAATTCCAGACTAATGTGTTTTGATGAACCAAGACCCTCCCAAAAAGTTGCCCCGCACACCCCCAAAAATTGTTTATAAATGTTTGTTCACGTTTAAAGAGGGATATGATATAGAAGTGAATGATCTGCACTGGTGTGGATCTTGGTCCACTGATATATATTTCTGCTCTTAAGGTGTTGTGACTGTGCAGTTTACTTAAAAATGCAATGTATCCAAAAAAAAAAAATGCAATGTATAATTAAGAAATATAGGCTAATAGATAATCATCTATAATAGTCAAACTTGTAGTCATGTTAGGTTTTTAGATATATAGAGATATATTTTAGTCAAATCTTTCAGAGACCTTCAGAATATGGCATTTAAAATGTTTTAAGAACTTGGACTTTTCATGACAATGAGACACATCTGCTCCTGGAAGCACCAGTCTACTTCAAGAGGATGATGGGTATCAAAGAGGCTCCTTATGGAGTTTGCTAGTCATTTGGGCAAGAAACTGTTCTTGCCTGGACTTCTTGATGGTATGCTGTATGAACTGGACATGCAGGACCCAGAGAAATGACTGCTGAACTTGCCTAAAGGTGAGATGGTCCTTCGGGGTTCCTGTTACATAAAAGAGTCTGCCAGACATTCTACAGAACACAGAAAAAAGTTACTAATGAACTTTGCCATTACAAGGCAGAACAGATCTTCAAATTTCCTGCTTCATGGAAAAGTCTGCTGAATACTATGAGCCTGTAGGCTGAAGATGGATGCTCCAACAGTATAGAAGAACTTTGGGTGACTGTCCAGGCAGCAAGATGTCTCTGTCAATTCTAGAGTTTTGGAAGTTGCTTACAATGCACCTCTTCTTTACTTAGGTAATATATCCTTCTGGAGTCTTTGATGAAATTGAAGAATAGATAGAAAGTAGATATAAATATTGTAACTGTAATTCTTGCTCTGATAACTGTTTTGTTATATGTATGTAAATTTTCTTTGTTAAAGTTAAAACCTTCCTTTTTATTTAAACAGAAAAGGGGAGGTGATGTGGGATTCCCCTTTGTATGCTGTGATTACCATTAATGAATAAATAAACTGCTTTGGACCTAGAGCAGGGCAGAACTTAGCTAGGTGGGGAAAACTAAACAAAATTCTGGGAGAAAGAAGGCTGAGTCAGGAGACATGATGGATCCTCCACCAGAGACAGACATGCTGAACCTTTGCTGACAAGCCACAACCTCGTGGTGTTGAACAGATTAATTGAGATGGGTTAAATTAAGATGTAAGAGTTAGCCAATAAGAAGCTAGAGCTAATGGGCCAAGCAGTGATTTAATTAATACAGATTCTGTGTGTATTTCGGGGCTGAGCAGCCAGGGACAAACAAGCGGGCTCTTACAACGGTTCCCTTGCATTACCTCTTCAGTTCCTTGTGATACTATCATGACTAATAATGTCTCCATTCAAACTTGGAAGGACATTCTGTTACTTCTCTACTATGGACACTTTCCAAACAAAATAGCCTCATTTCATTCCCTCCACACCCAATGCAGCTAGACGGCTGCTAGGAGAGAGTGGCTTCAAACCCAAAGGACCATACAAATTAGGAGGCACACTCCCAGCATTAGCAAAGTGCTCAGACACATTACACCAACTTGTTACCTCGGGATTGTGGGAGGCCGTAACCATGACTCCAATAGTGGATTTTGTCTGCTTTGACCTCAGAACAGCTAGTAATCCCATTCGAAACATGATATGGTCAAGATGCTGGGCATTTGTCCGAAACCCAGCAGTCCCATAATGGAGAATGAGCCCCTGTGGCTTGGAATGGAATGCTGAGCGTTTAGAAACAGCCTCTAGATCCATGTCTGCAAAAGAAAGAAACATTATTATCAATAAAAAGCTTTCAAGGACCATTTGCTTCCAAACTGCCAGTACAATATAACACGCCTGTTTCACTGGGACCCTCTCCAAAGAATCACGTTGGGGTGAGGAGGGGGAGGGAGGATGGTGCGGGAGAATTGTCAGTATTCTGTCAATCATGTATTTTAATAAAACGCTGATTGGCCAGGCAGGAAGTATAGGCGGGTCAACCAGACAGGAAGTAGAGGCAGGGCGATGAGAACAGGAGAATGCTGGAAAGGAGGAAGCCCATTCCCTGCACTTGTGCCCAGACTCCGAAGAAGCAACATGTGACCTGCCCGCTGTGAAAGGTACTGAGCTACATGGCTAACATAGATAAGAATAATGGATTAATATAAGTGATAAGAGCTAATAAGAAGCCTGAGCTAATGGGTCAATCCGTTTTATAACTTATGGAGATGTCTGTGTGATTTTCTTTGGAGCTTGCCGGCTGTGGGGTACCGGGCGGGACAGAAACCCCAACAAGCTGGCCCTCATGTTACAGATGGCACCCAACGTGGATAACTGCATCCACATAAAACCCACGAGAGCTTGGGAAGTAATTCTGGGCAGAAAAGAATAAAGTAAAGCACGGCTTCTTGGTAGCAGCAATTTCTCAGGTCTGCTCTGCTTGTTAGAGGCAAGCAAGCCCTCTCATCTAAGAGAGGCTTCCTGACTCAGCTTTAGCTACAAAACCCTGCAAATCTTTTAAACGGTGTTGATGAAAAGCTGAACGCATGCTTTTCGGTTTTCAGCCGTAACAGGAAAAAAGCTGCACTGTTTTAAAGTGCCGGCTTTCTGGGCCGTCCTGCCAGGGCAAACTCTGACTCTTTCAGGCAGGTAGTCTGACTGAGTGCGGTCTGTGAGCAAAATGCTGCAGCTTGCTCACTGGCAGGGACCTTGAAACGCCATAGAGTTGTGGTGATAAAAACGGCTACAGCCGGTACCTCCGCCATGAGGCTGGAAAGCTAAGGAATAGGTTGGATCCAGCCATTAAAGCCATGGTTTTAATCCTCTCCATAAAGACTCATGTGGTCTGAAAAAGAGAGATATACAGTAAAGAGAGATTCAAAGATGAAGAAAACCTCTAAATGGTTTACAGTGTGTTAAAAATATATGCAGGCTAAAGGTTAAAGTCCTTAAAAATAAAAAAGAGAGTAGTTTGGGTGTGGTGGTACACACCTTTAATCCCAACACTTGGGAGGCAGAGGTAGATTGACCTCTGTTGACTTCAAGGTGTGGCAGGACACACCTTTAATCCCAATACCTGGGAGGCAGAGACAGACAGATCTCTGTGAGTTCAAGGATAGCCTGGTCTACAGAGTTATTCCAGGACAAAGATATACAGAGAACCTGTCTCAAAAAGTAAAAGTAAAAATAAAAGAAATAGAGGTTAAAATAAAGTCACATAAAGATGGAAAATACACAGAGAATCTTGATACTGTATGCTATTATGCTCTGTTTGAATTGTTTGAATGCTGAGGAAGGAGCAACTTAGGTGTGGGCCCCAGTTAATAATCTAGTCTGGTGTGAGGCCAGCGGGAGACCAAGGCTGAAGGTCAGACCCACAAAGGGCTGAGTGCCTCCAAATGCCTGGGGAATCCATGTGACTCACTCACTATTCCTCGCAAACTAGAGAGAAACCATCTCAAAGGAAAAGCAAAGTGCAACCATTTCCTCTTGTCTAAGACCTCCAAGATCAGCCAGGACATCTCCAAGATGACTCTCCAATTTATTCATAAAAACAGACACAACAATCTTCTAAATTTATGTCTAAAGCTACTCACATCTGCACAATGCTGCCCAAGCATGGGCCCTGTTCCCCCTAATACTCTGAGACACCTCCAATTAATTTGAGGTTTTCTGCCTCAGCAAGCAGGGTGCATGCAGATTCGTAGACTGTGCACTTCCTGGGTCAATTCTATCCTAGGTAGCCCAGAGTAGCTGTCCTTCAGCTAACAGCCACACCTCCTTGCTTTATTGTCCTTCCTTGCTTCAATGCACAACGCCACAAGAAATGCCGAAAAATGTTTGCTTCTATGTGATTTGTAAAATCGGTCCTTCCCAAGCTAATTTAGTTCGTTCCAAAGTAATCAAACTTTTGTTCACAAGAACGAGTATATTTTTGTAAAAATTGACCTGTAGGAAATGTATCACGATTATTCATAAGGGTGTCAACCACTCTTATGAAATCCAGAACTCTCTCAAAGGAAAACAACAGTCATATAACAGCACGCTTCCACCCTTTAATGCGTTTGGAGTTCTAGAACTAATTTCAATAGGTATGGGAATGGTTATTAAAAGTCCCAACAGTGTCCAAGCTATAAGAGCGAACAGCGAAGCCCGCTTCTTTCATTCATCCTGCTATACTCGGTAGTACACTCTGCTCCCAGCTCCCGAGTACCCGCGGCTCCCCGCCCTCCAGCGTGAAGTCGGCACGGACCTGGGCCGCACTGAGCGGTGGGTAGGTGTGTCCGGCGATCACCCCCAGTCATGGCTGTCCAGGAACCCCCACCCAAAGCGGCCCGACAGCCTCCAAGCCCGCTCACCTAGTACCGGAGCAGAAACGTCCTCTCCACATTCGAGCAGCCGCCGCGCAGTGCGCACCAAACCAGCTTACTCAGACCCTGAAGACGTGGCCCAGCCTGGCTTCCGGCCCGACGCCCCGCCCTCCGGCCAATCGCGGTGGGGAGGGTCTAATGTCCCCGCCCCTGCTCCGGGCTCCCGCCCCAGCCAATCGCGGCGGGTTGGATACCCTGGCCCCGCCCCATACGCCAGGCCCCGCCCCCAGCCCTCCGCGCGCTGCTCGCGCCCGCGGAACTGCGGCTGCGGTTCGGAGCGGGTTCAGGGGCTGCTTTTCTTGAGTGAGCTGGAAGGGTGAGGCCGCGGTGGCCGAGGCGGGCCGAGGGTTAGCACCCGGGGTGGGCAACTGCGCCTTCCAGCCTAGGCCTCGGGGGGCAGGGGTCCCCAGAGGGCGGGGAGCACTGCTGTCCCTCCGACCACCGAGGTCACCTCCCAGCCCAGCCCCTGAAAGGTGAGGGTATCGCCATCCCTGTGGGTCCTCACCCCCTCGACCCTAGACGTCATTTATTAAATGGCTGACACCCCTCCCCCAGCTCCGTGGCTAGGCCGAAGAGGCCCTATGCACCTGCGCGAAATGCTGCACGCCACTGCAGTCCGGGTGGGCTGTCCTCCAAGGGGTCTGCAGATGAGGGCTTGGCGGCGGGCGGCGGGGACGACCCGGAGCCCCTTCTCTCTCTCCGCTCGGCGAACAGCTCTCCTCGCCGCCTCCAGCACTGCGCAGGCCTGAGATCCGAGCGGGATTCCTGGGCCGGCCCCTGCTTTTCCGAGGTTTGAGGCTGGCCTGGAGTACGCAGGTGTTTGCAACCACCTGCCGCGAAACGTATCACCCAATCACCTGTTGAAAGCGCAGACTCCAGAATGACCGGCAAGGGTGGGGAAGAGACAGAGCATTTTAACAAGATGTGTTGTGCATACTAGATTTGGGGCTCAGGAGAGAAATCTAAATAGTTTAAGTGTCTGGGTGCGTGCCCCTAGCTCTCCGCAAACAGGAATTGCCTCCTAGAAAGGGGACCTTGGGAAATTTTTCCGTACACCAGGTGTCATTAACAAACCCACTGTTTCTGGGCCTTTCCAGGTTTCCAAGCAGGTTGATTGGGAGACATGTCCGCGTCGGTAAAAGAAAGCCTTCAGCTTCAGCTGCTGGAGATGGAAATGCTGTTTTCTATGTTCCCTAACCAAGGAGAAGTAAAACTGGAAGATGTAAACGCCCTAACGAACATAAAGAGGTATCTGGAAGGCACTAGGGAGGCGCTCCCACACAACATCGAATTTGTGATCACGCTTCAGATTGAGGAGCCCAAGGTGGGTGCTTTTATTTTTTTCTATGTGTTTCTGGGTGCCCATTATTTTAGTGTGTTTTTAATGTGTATGGCATGGGTGTTTAGCCTTGAGCATGCAAACTTGTGCATGCAGTACCCTCGGAAGCCAAAGGAGAGTGGTACTGGAGTCACAGAAGTTTTGTGAGACATCACGTGGGTATTTGGACTCCAACCTGAGCCCTCTAGAAGAGCAGCCAGTGCTGCGCCATCTCCATCCCCAAGTGTCCACTTTTTAACTGAAAAACCCAGTGCATGAGCTTCCTATCCAAGAATCAAAGAGACAGTTCCAAATACATATCCCATTACTTGTTTGGAAGGAAGGAAAAGGTACCAAACTCGAGGTGCTCCTTAAGTTCTCTTAGGTAACAATCCTGAATTTTACATAAGTGCACATACTTTTTTAACAAACGTGCCTACTGTTTTCGGTGAAAACATCCTGCAGTCTTCTTATTGTTATTCTGTCTCCTCATTCAGTTTCTTACCAACCTAACTGTTAGAATGTGCCTTCTGCAGATCCCATGATTTTCACAAACCTAAATGCTGCCTGCTACAAAGAGGCTTCTCAGAAGTTAGTGTTTAGGATGGTGTTGATGGCACTGACAGTAGAGAGTAACTACAAATACAAAATCTAAATGTTAACTATAAACTCACCCCTCTTCTGATCCCTTTAACCCAGGAGTATTAGCATATATGGTATAGGTACCATGTGGACTGGACACTTGAGAACTAATGTTTTAGCTCTCACCAACTCACGCTTCAGAGCCGGCTACTGCTTCCCAGACTTGATTTTTATATCATTCATTACACACTTCAATGGAACCTTGAACTTTTCCCATGGTAAATACTGCTTCTCAAATTCAAATTAAATTCTCGCTATATGTGGTCATTGTTTAACGTGTCTCCTTCACTGGGCTCTAGTCTAAGGCAAAAATCACGTCTGACTTTATTCCTTCCTTCTCCAGCACAGGGCACCTGGCACGTGTAGTTCAGCAATGATTTGAAAAATAACAAAAATGACCGCATAACTTGTAGCTGGTACTTGATAACCCCGTGACTGTTTCCTGTCATAACCGTGCCATTGCCGTGATAAGCTGGCTCGTGTAGTTCTGTGGTATTGAAATCTGTGTGGTTTTTATTTTAAGGTGACAATTGATTTGCAAGTAACCATGCCTCACAGCTACCCCTACGTGGCTTTGCAGCTGTTTGGACGGTCACCTGACCTTGACAGACAACAGCAGCTTCTTCTCAACCAAGGTCTCACTGCTTATCTGGGGACCTTTGATCCGGGTGAGCTGTGTGTCTGCGCAGCCATCCAGTGGCTGCAGGACAACAGCGCATCCTACTTCCTCACCAGAAAGCTGTCTGGTGAGCCATCCGCACAAGCAAAGCCGGTCAAGAACACGTTCCTCCGGATGTGGATCTACAGCCACCACATATATCAGCAGGACCTCAGGAAGAAGATTCTGGAAGTGGGCAAGAGGTTAGATGTGACTGGATTTTGCATGACGGGAAAGCCTGGCATAATCTGTGTGGAGGGCTTCAAGGATCACTGTGAGGAATTCTGGCACACAATCAGATACCCCAATTGGAAGCACATTTCCTGCAAGCATGCAGAGAGCGTGGAAACAGAGGGGAACGGTGAAGACCTGCGCCTCTTCCATTCTTTTGAAGAGTTACTCCTTGAGGCCCATGGCGACTATGGACTGAGGAATGATTATCACATGAACCTGGGCCAGTTCCTAGAGTTTCTCAGGAAACACAAAAGTGAGCATGTTTTTCAGATACTATTTGGTATCGAAAGCAAAAGTTCAGAGTCCTAGGACTCCATTAAAACGCTTGTAATTGTGCTAAGTGTTTATGTTAATAAGACCAAAATAAAAGGGCCAATGGCTCTATATAATTCTGGGTGAAAACCTGCTCTAGAATTTTCTGACTGATAATGAAGCAAATTCTATCAGTGTAACTGTGATGTTGTTTCCAGGTTGCTGTGTAAAGTTGCACCTGAATACCATTTCATTATAAATTAATAAAACAGTCTATTTAACCAGAGAAACTTGGCTCAACAAGTCCAAAGCCAGGCTAGAGAGGTGGCTCAGAAGTTAAGAGCACTGGCTGCTCTTCAAGAGGCCACTGCCATCTGTAACTCCAGTTCCACTGGATCTGATGCCATCTTCTGGCCTGCTGAGGCACTGGGCTCACACGTGGTACACAGACATATTCAGGAAAGACACCCATACACACACACAAATAAATAAATGAAGACCCAAGCCCCACAGTTAATGTCAAAAGCCAGATGCACATATAGATTCATAAATCTGAGACATAGTTTCACAATACCAGCACAGAGATGATACGCCAGCTCATCACTGGGAATGAAATCTAAATCACAGGTAAACTGAGAAGAGTGCCTCTTTAGTACATTTCTTACTTTAAAAACCCTACGTGAAGTGTTTCAGTAAAACTAGATACTAACAGCAACAGCTGAGATCACCGTAAGGTCTCGGGCACATACACAGAATAACACATTAGTGCTGTATGCCAGTATGCATTTAAACATAGCAAAAGGGAGAGAGAACTGAGGATCACTAAGGAGGGAACACCATCACCTTTGGGGAAAAATCAAACTACATTTTCAGTGGTAAGTCTAAAGTTCCACCAGCCCTTTTCAAAATTAGAGTTGAATAATTTTTTAAAAACCCTAATAAGGGGCTGGAAAGAAAGTTCAGTGATCAAGAGCAGCGGCTGCTCTTCCAGAGGACTTAGGTTCAATTCCTAACACCTAAACGGTGGCTCACAACTGTCTGTAACTCCAGTTCCAGGGTACCTGGTGCCCCCTTTGGCCTCTGAGGATACCAGTCACACACATGGTACACAGACATACATGCAGAGAAACATATACATAAAACATTGTAAAGACTCTCACTAAAGTAGTTTTTCTCAATCATTTTTTTGCTAGGTGTCTAGCCCAAGAATTCCCAGACATCTCCTGTGTGCCAGGGGACCTCCCCTCCTGGGAACCATCACTCCTGCTGGGTCTCAGGCTGATGACTTGGTCTCTTCAGGAGGCCAAAGTGGCAGGATTTAGTGACATGCAGAGGAATGCCCCCACTCCCCATGAGACATCACGGCTGCCAGTGCTGTATGCATTGAGGAACCTGAAGAAGCCTCTGAGGAGCCAGTACCTTCATACCTGCTGTCTGTCCAGAATGGACGCGCACGCCCTTGGGCTGAGGAGAGCACTCCATGCCTCCTCAGAGTCCCCTGTGCCCATGAGGCTGTAAAACTGGCTCCATTGTGTAGCTCATTAGGAGTCTTCTCAAGGCACAAGTCAGTCCGTGAAAGCTCTGGCGATGCCCTGTCTGGAAAGACCTTAGCTCCCCCCACTGCCAATGGAACCCAAGCTGGGGCCTCACACCTTACCTACATAGAGGAGGAAGAAACAGGACTTAACATCTCCAAACAATCTCTCCATGTTTGCCAAAACTAAACACACCATACCTATCTCTTTAAACTACCAATCATTAAACCAACATTCGCAAATCTTAGGCCCTTTTAAACTCCATTAACCCTTTGTCCTTCGAAATGAGACCATGTGGCGCACGCCTTTAATCCCAGCACTTGGGAGGCAGAGGCAGGCGGATCTCTGTGAGTTCGAGACCAGCCTGGTCTACAAGAGCTAGTTCCAGGACAGGCTGCAAAGCTACAGAGAAACCCTGTCTCGAAAAAGCAAAAAAAAAAAAAAAAGAAATGAGACCGTGTTATATGGTTGACCCACAGAGGACTTCTCCTACAATTAAGTTATCAAAAATGGCTTCCCGGAAAACAAACAACTTAAGGAGTAAAATATGGAACAAAACTAGATTATTACATAATCCAACGAGCAGAATACATTCAAGTCTATGAACTCATGACTGCCTCTAGAGCTACTTCTAAGAATTTTTTTAAGTATTCTGCTCTAACATGGCCAGTATTAGCATTAGCACTGAACAGGACTTTAGGGTGTTACCAACAGACAGTTGTTAGAGGTCCGATTTTATATTACAATGTCTGCTTGCACATGCATGTATACATACATATGTACATACATAAGATCTCATTCAAAACCCACAGCACATGGCTGTTGTGTGTGCCCAGAGCAACAGGAACACACACCAACCTCGCTCATGCATACATGGCTTTGGGAACAGTCCCTTCTTCTGTACGGTTCAGAGAAGTAACTGGAACCAGCCAGCCCCAGCCCCAGGGAGAAGTGCTCCTGAGTTCCTGCTACCAGGAGCATCTCTGGCCCCCTAAATACCCAGCTTCTCCACACCTCCTCAGCTGCTAATGATATTCTAAGTTAAAATCTTTAAATGGCTATTTGGGAATAATACTTGTTCATAACAATCAAGGTCTCCTTGAAGTTTACCGAGTTAGGCATTTTCTCAAGAGTGTATTTGACTTTTGTTATTTATTGATATATTGAATCTTCACTAAAAGCTGAAGACACTTCGGTGAGTAGCAGGGGGTACCTTAGCTAACAGGCCATCCAAGGCAAGCATGTTACCTGTGAGATTGAGTTCTCATGTAACTAAGGTGAGAGATCAAAACTCAAAGGGACTCCTAGGGTACCAATTCAAGGAGGTTTTTTTTTTTCCTGCTTTTACTGCAAGTGCCCTATTGTAATTCTATAGAATAGTTATATCCTGAAGGGCCATCATTTTACTCCAAAACCCGGGTTTTATGCAGAATCCTGATTTGTCACAGAAACTAAATCAATTTAGTTTTCCTTCATAAGGCCCATGTCGAAGAACACTGCATTAAGTCATCACCTAAGAG
The DNA here is from genome assembly GCF_950005125.1 of Chionomys nivalis. Taxonomy (NCBI): domain Eukaryota; kingdom Metazoa; phylum Chordata; class Mammalia; order Rodentia; family Cricetidae; genus Chionomys; species Chionomys nivalis. The sequence continues at coordinate 84,716,556 of NC_080089.1, forward strand.
ACCCCTCTCTGTCCACGACCAGTCAAAGCTAGAGGCATTTGGATCAATCCATAAAGGGGTTTAAGCAATGTGTAAAAATTTTTCTAAACTCCATCAAATAGCCAACTATTGAGCTACCGGTCTATAATCCCAGCATATGGAAGACAAAGGCAGAGTCAGAAGGATGCACATTTGAGGTCAGCCTGGGCTACCTGGCCGAATTCTGTCAAAAGAGTCCACCAAACACCAAGGGTTCCCTTCTCTAGAAAGAGGAATGAAGTATACAATATGTCCTTCATTATGAAGGAGACATATTTACATTCCTACAGGCAAAAGGATTCTCCCTGCACTGGGCCAGCTTGTGCTGAGAACTAATTCTACATGTCTCCATGACGGCTGCAAAATACTGATGTACAGTCATCTGGGGTTTGGGGTTTGTTTGTTTATTTGATTGATTGATTGATTTTGTGTTTGTTTGGCAGGGACTGCACCCAGGACCTTGCCCGCTAGATTAGCACTCTACCATCCAGTTACCACCCCAGCCCTCATCTGGACAGTTTCTGATGACCAGCCTTTAAGGTTACTGATCTTTCTTCTACTAACTGATGTAAGCCTCCAATGACTTCAGTTATGTCCTTTTAAAATGATACTTTCATTATTTTTCTAAGAATTTCACACAAAATCTTTCTTTCCCATTCACTCTCCTCCCCCAACTCCTTTCAGATTCCCCACGGCCTCCCCACCCACCCATCCAGATTGTTTTCCTCTCTCGCTAAACCTACTGAGTTCACCTGTGCTGCCTAAACACAACTTGGGTGTGGAGCCTGCACTGGAGAGTGGTCCACCTACCGGGATCACACCATTAGAGAGGACTGTCTCTCCGTCTCCCAGAAACTAGCAGATGTCAACAGGTCCCCCACTAGGGGTGGGCCTCAGTGACACCGCCTTTATTCATCCTGGGATTTTGTCTGGCTTGAGCCGTTTAGTTCTTTATACCCTGTGTTTATGATAAAATCTATTGTTACCTTTCCCCTGAACTTTAATCACATTATTATAGTATTTATTCTCAAAATCTTGTGTGATAACACAAGGCAGATCTGTCATTCTATGCCAAGTTTCCCCTTCTAATTAAGGATCATACCTTTATGCTTTTTCTGTATTATTTTTCCTTTGTAATTGTATACTGAACATTTTTTTTCAAAGAGGACAGAGCATTTTTTCTTCTAAACATGAGTACTTCATGTCATTTCTTATAGAATCGGGTGGGAAGCTGTAAAACTTACGTAGGATTTACATTAGGTCAGGATTGGTAACAGCTTTAGTTAGTTCAGGCACTGCTCACAGAAGCAGGGCTTATCTTGGTATGACTGAAGCAATCTTTTTTCCCCACATATATTAGAATGCATTTACTCACTTCCTTAGAAACATAAAAACTTGACTTATGGCAAAGTCAATGCTACACTGTCATCTTATCTGCTTCCTCTTGCAGCCCTGGACCAAAAAAGGACAGCATGCTTCTGTATTGCAGCCATGTGGCTGAGTGACAGCCAGCACAGTGCAGGGAGAAGCCCCTGCATTAATGCTCCATGTCTTCTTGTCCTTTTGGTGACTCTGGAAGTCACGAGATAAAAACGGGAGCACTACAAAATGAAACGGCTCTCCCCTGAGAGCATTAAACGTAAGCCAGCAGAATGCTTTTGTAGTGAGAGAGCCTTGCCTTAGTGTAGCCTTCGTCATGTAGGATCGTCCCGAATGTAAGGACTGTTTCTGGGGTGAAATGGCTTTGCGTTACGGCACCCCAGAGAAGAGCACAGTCTCACGCTGGGTGGGATGACATACTGGCAGTCCAGCACTTGGGCGGCTGACACAGCAGGCAGGAGGTGCATGAGGAAAAGGCCAGCCCGTGGCTGGTCTGACTGACTGATCAGGGTAAAGTCATACTGCCTTTGAAACATTTGGTATCAACCCAACAAAACACCTCAATAATGCTTATATTAATTATATTTTGAAATAATATTTTAGATATATTGGTTTTTAACATGAATTCCAATGTTTTTAATCACGCTACTAGAAAACTTGAGAATCCCCTTCTGACAGCGCTGCGCTGGAAGACTGCAGGAGACTAGTGGAAGGAGAGGGCAGGAAGACGGCCAACGTGGACTCAGATCCTGCCTCCGTTGTTTTTGAGATCTGTGGGCTTGACAAGTGACTAAACTATCAAGCTCATGAGGAACCCACCAGGATACCGCGGATGAGATGGTGCACTGCTGTTACAGAATATTATTAATATGTATCACATTTGTTTATGCTGTGGAACGTTGGTTTAATGATGCAAAGATGGACTGCATCATTCTTTGCATTGTATCTATTTAACTCTGAAGCTGTGTTACTTTGTCTGCCTAAAACACCTGATTGGTCTAAAAAAGAGCTGGATGGCCAACAGTGAGGCAAGAGAAAGGACAGGCAGGGCTGGCAGGCAGAGAGAATAAATAGGAGAAATCTGGGAAGAAGAGTTCTAGGAACAAGAAAAGAAAGGGAGAGGACATTAAGGGCCAGTCACCCAGATATACGGCAAGCCACAGAGAAAGAAGTAAATAAAGGCATAAAGAAATAGAGAAAGGTAAAAGCCCAGAGGCAAGATAGATGGGATAATTTAAGATAAGAAAAGCTGGCAAGAAATAAGCCAAGCTAGCCGGGCGGTGGTGGTGCATGCCTTTAATCCCAGCACTCGGGAGGCAGAGGCAGGGGGATCTCTGTGAGTTTGAGGCCAGCCTGGTCTACAAGAGCTAGTTCCAGGACAGGAACCAAAAAGCTATGGAGAAACCCTCTCTCAAAAATCAAAAAAAAAGAAAAAAAAATAAGCCAAGCTAAGGCCTGGCATTCATAAGAAAGCAGCATCATCCATGTGGTTTATTTGGGAGCTGGGTTGTAGGCACCCAAAGAACTAAGAGTAAAACAACCGGCTACACACTGCTTGCCATGTAAGGAGCAACCGTCTAATGCCCCCTTCACCATCTCTCCCTAGGACAGGACGAGGTCGCGCACAGCACCTAGCACACATGCTTACACACATATTAAATGAAGTCCACACGGGAATAAGCAGTCATTAGAATATTTTAAAACTTCATAATACCTTGGAATTGTAGACATGGGTCAGAGGTTACAATTGTGCACTTGCTGCTCTTCCAGAGGACTCCGGTTCATGTCCCAGCCCCACATGGGAGAGGAGCTCACAACTACCTGTGACTCTAGCTCCAGGGGATCTGACACCAACTTCTGGCCTCTGTGGGCACCAGGGAAAACCAGAGCAAAAGCACATGTGCACGTGCTCACACACACATACAAAATAAAAAATAAATCTTTTTTTAAAATGCTTAATAAATCAGGTGGTAGTGGTGCACACCTTTAATCCCAGCACTCTGGAGGCAGAGGCAGGGGGATCTCTGTGAGTTCCAGGCCAGTCTGGTCTACAAAGCTAGTTCCAGAACAGCAAGAGCTTCATGGAAAAATTGTGTCTCAAAAAATTAAAAACAAAAACAAAAAAAATAATAACTTCTCATTTGACCCAGAAATATCACTGTAAACGTTAGCAATATATTAAGAAAAATGACAATTATTTACAATGTTATTCATGTTTTCTATGCTTTAATAAATCTTTTGCATAAGTAAATACATTCAGTTAAAACTATTTGACAACACGGAAAAAGACAAGAAATTGATAGGAATTCTGAATCTTTCCCAAACACACGGAGGAAACTCTTAACCAAAAGTTGCCATTAGAAACTCTCCACTCTTTTACCTCACATTTGAAAGAATCTGGGTAGCCTTCACCTTCGAGGAGCTCACTTTACAGAGGGGCCGTCTGAAACACCATGCAGGCTTTACAGCATCACTTCAAAACCAGAAGTGTTTCTGGATATGCAGAATGTTCTTAAACCTGAGCTAGGATCCATCATCAATTTTTCCAGTAAATTAACACAGCCTGGGACATGGTTATTCTCCCTCACCGGATGGTTTAGAAATTAACGTATTTTGGTATCTGATAGAGAGTTAGACATAGGAGATGTAGCCACTCACACTGTGAGTTCTCAGTCACCTGAGCTAACCAGAGGGACATTAGGGCAGGCGACTCTTATGGATCCCTAGCTTATCTGGGAACCATGGTCTTGCTTCTGACACCCTTGTCTCTGAGCAGGCCTCCTCAGAGCTTCTTCGCAAGGATTCTCCTTGTGGTCTTTCTCACTGTCTAGGCCACACTAACAAAACATCCCAGTCTCTCAGCAGGGCCAGGAGCTGGGCAAAGTGTTTGGTCAGAGATGAGGAAAAGAGCTTTTGTGGAGGGCCTTGGGCTCAAAACCAAAGCGATGAGAGCTTTACTCTCTGGGATGTAACAGTAGCAGAAGACTGTTGAGATCTAAGGCTGCACAGGCACTGTAAACAGCATTAGCTTCCCTGGAGGAGTGAAAGAGTTCAGTTGTGCAAAAAGAACACGGCTAACGGAGGCCGGGAATAAAAGTCCTGAGAACTTTCTCTAGGCAGCCAAGTAGTGTTTCTGTTTAGTAAAAGTTCAGCTATGCCTAAGCTTGTGTTTACTTTTTAAAAGATTTTAACAAAATGGTCAAGAAAGAACTGTAGGCATTGATGTGATCAAGTTCCACGATGTTACTTGATTACTAATTTGGGTCTTCCATTGGCTTCCTACGTTATCAGCGACGAGTTTCTCAGCAGCAGGTACAATAGCTTTTGAACAGAATTTGTAAAGAGAATAATTAAAACGGAAAACATAAATAATCAGTAAGTAAAAGAAAACTGCACTGTGAGGTTTATCCTAGTTTAATAGACGTCCACGGGTCTGACTGTTAATCTAAATCACCTTATTCTAAGTACACTGTGAATCATCATAAAGATTCCAACCTTAGAAACTATGAAAACTTCAGGGTCTTATCAGCGAGGGTAGAAATTCTAGCTGCTGTAGTCACTGACTGACTTTGGTCTGGACTTTCTGGACTTCTTCAGGCCAAGGATAACAATCAGGTAGGATCTGGTCATAATCGGTGCTGTACATGTGGGAGCAGACAAATTCTTCCTTGTTTTGGGGTTCAGGATAAACAGTGGCCATCCTTTCTCTGTATGCATCTGTCACAATCTAGAAATAAGGAAGGCAAGTCATTATTTTAATAGTGAGAAGGTGATATTGAACACAAATCAAGTTTTTAATCCATTTCAAAAATTAATCTTTAATTTGTACTACAGTAAAAGCCACAGACAAAGCAAGATGAAAATGAAAATGCAACTGTAAATCACAGGTAGCGGGGGGGGGGGGTGATACTAGAACCAGGGAAAGCCTCAGTAGCAGAGATTTAGGTGAACAGAGTCAGTTTTCTCAGACATGTCCTGACATGCCTTGCTGCTGGTTAACCTGGACTGAACTCCCAGCCTCTCTGTGCTCTCTCCCACCTTCCAGTCACAGTAAGAGCATCTTCCAGCTCACTCCCCCTGCACAGCATTCTCTCAGCACCCGCAGCCACGCCTGCCGCCCCACTCACCACTTGCAGAGGACAAGCAGATATTTCTCTCTCGTCCCTCTTTATGTTTCTGTCCTCTCTATCTCCAGACAGAATTAGACGTCTGGATAGACCTGGGGACCTCAAACCTGCAGCCCCTTCTAGCAGCTTCCTCGCTGAAACTGGCTCTTCACTCTGAGTGCTCAGCTTCTGTGGAGGCGACTGCCCAGTATTCTAAGTAATACAGATTCGGGCTCCACATCATTCAGGATCCACGAGTCTTTATTCCCTCTACTGCCCCTGCTTTCTTACTTTCTAATTGTATGCTACCTCATTTTCATTTAACTTATCAAAATAAACCTAAAATGATAGCATACTGTACAGCACATTAATAATTGAAACTAAAAACTGATATAGATCAGAACAAAATATGAGGCTGTTTTTCCATAAAAGACACTCACACTGAAGTTTTTTGAAGTGCTTATTTTGTAGACTACACGCTCAATCAACAAGATAAACAACAACATGTGGCTCTTATACGCTGCTATTTAGGTAAACTTGGGATAGTGTAAACTCCTGAAGTTCAAATAGGAAGTTTGGTATGCAAGAAGACCTAACAATGTCCAGCTACCTTTTGACTTGCTTACTTTTGACTGCACAGTTGAGACTGTGCAGGTGCTACTGACCCCTAGTGGCCAGAGGGTGAAAATGCCAACCATATCCAGTTCAAACAAACTGTTAGGGATCAAGTTTGTGTTGGCCCACATATAAACTTATACGTTGGTGCCTTCACTAGGAATACTTCAGAAGTTAAAATACAGCTTTTAGGATGGCCCTAATCCACTTCACTTTTGTTCTTAAATGAAAAAAATTGGACAGCAAAAAACACCATAGATGAGCATATACAGAGAAGACTCCAAGGACACAGCAGGAAAGCAGCCACCAAGTCAAAGGCACAGACCTGCGAAGACAAACTTACTGGCATCTTGACCTGGGGTGTACAGCCTCCACAGAATATAGACAGATGATAGATAAGTAAACAGACAGACAGACAGACAGATGATAGATAGACAAATGGATAGATTTTTTTTTTTAATTTTCTGTTTAGTTTAAGCTACCCAGAATGTGGCACTGGGTTGTGTCAACTATGGCAAACTAGTACAACCACATCACTAAGGCAACCCCACTCATCTGTGCTGGAGAAAATTTCGCTGCCTTTCGGTTCCTGGCCAAGTCCTGCTGCTCATCTGTCCCCACAGCTGCTTTTGAGTTCCTTGTCCTCACTGTTTTTCCCGTGTTAGGCAGCTAATAAGACATTAGCAGGCTTGGAGGTCATTGGGGATGGACCCTACCTTAACGCTCAGCTTTAAGATCCACCTCCTACGGTCCAGGTAAGGAAGAGGAAAAATATCAAAAGCACCTCCTTACAATTTGAAAAGCCATGTGTGGTCATTTGAAGGAGAATGGTCCCCATAGGCAGCTCATATGTTTAAACACTTAGTCCCAAGTTTTTAGAACTGTTTGGGGAGGCTTAAAAGAATGGCGTTGTTAGAGGAGATGTGCCACTGGGCAGGCTTTGAGATTTCAAGACTTGCTCCATTCCCAAACTCTAAAACAATAAATCTTTCCATTTATTTGTTTGTTTGTTTGTTTGTTTTGGTGGTGTGCACCTTTAATCCAGCACTCAGAAGGCAGAGGCAGTTGGATCTCTTGAGTTGGAGGCCAACCTGTTCTACAGAGTGAAGTCCAAGACAGCCAGGGTTACATGGTTACAGAGAAACCTTGTCTCAAAAAACAGCAACAAAAAAGGATTATATAGCTTTGATGAAAATAAAACATTTCACTTCCTACTATCAGAAGTCTGACAGAATTTAAAATGGACACACTCATATACATACAAAAACTGGTGTTTGGATTAAATAAGCTAACAGCCAACATCAAGTGTGTATGTAATCACGCTCCAGCAGTGTGTGTCTTCTGTGTATGTCACTCCTGTCGGAGAAGGATTACTAGGAAAGGCAGGGATGGATGCTGCCTTTCAGACTACGGTGAACCCAGCCTGAGGCTGTGTTTCCTTCTAGAGAAACAATGTTGAGATCCCAGTGCACAGCCACCATGCCATCCCATCGGAAACACCCATCTCTGTTACCATTCCCTGCCTCTGTCGCCTCTCCAGGTCTACCAAGGTGAGGCCAGCACGATGGATTTATGGAGAATTACAAGATGGCCCAAACAATAAATCTTAAAGAACAAAGAACAGCATGAAGCCAGAAGGTGGGAAGAAACACAGCACACCCGAATGCAGACACGCTAGAAGATGGGAGGGTCAGGACCCCTTACTGAGGCAAGGGGTCACTGCTCACCCCAGGAGCCTCTTCCTTGCTGCAGCTACTGACAGAACACTGCTAGGCTGCCTCCTCTCTGAGCTCTGACTGAGGAAACGGAACCTGTTCCTCTGGCCCTGACACCCTGCACTCTGTCCCCACCCCCACCAGTACACACACCTGCGATTGATCACTAATGCCCTCTGCTCAACTTGCTCTGTAGACCAGGCTGGACTCGAACTCACAGAGATCCGCCTGTCTCTGCCTCCCCAGTGCTGGGATTAAAGGCCTGCACCACCACACCCAGCTCTGCTTTCTTGACCCCTAGATGACAAGGTATGGTTTCCTCTCTCATCCAGCACCGCCTCCCACTAAGAGTCCAGCTTGCCCACCTAGATGTCTTTTCCTCAAACCCCAGTGAAGCCCCCCTGAGTTCCCTTTTGATTCAGAGTTTGAATTATTTTATCGTCAGGACTAATAACTTGCCAAAGGGGCCCTATGTCCCCTGACACTGTCTCTCATCATGCTCTAAGTCAGTGGTTCTCAACACGTGGGTCGCGACCCCTTCGCAGTCTAAAAGAATACCATGGGAAAACACTGATATTTACACCACGATTCGTAACAGTAACAAATCATGTGGTCAGGGTAAGCACAACCTGAGGAACTGTATTAAAGTGTCAAGGCATGAGGGAGGTTGAGAACCACTGTTCTAAGTCCTAAACAGGTACGTGGCAGGAGGTTGCAGGTGTGAATGTCACTCTAGTGAGTCTGTGGAACTATAAACCACTATACAGAGCTACAGTAAGGCGAACAAGAGAAGCCTGACCAGCTGGAATGAAATGTAAGTCACAGGAGGAAAATGGAGGCCAAATGTACAACCAGCCCCATATTTCCAGCCATCTCTGGGGATGAAATGCAGCTCCCCCAGGCTCCCCTCACCAGGTCTCATTTCCTTGAGTCCTAGAAAATGAGCGCACATGCGAGCAGGCGTGTAAAACAGCAACAACACACATCTAGCAAGGGAAGGGAAGGGAGGACAAACAACAAGGCTACGTGGTTTTTACCTTCACTGCAATTTTCAATGAGACATCTCGAATTGTACTCAGAGGGGGGTAGAGCCGGCCCTCTTCTAGGTGTTTATCTGACACCTGTTGAGATATGACCTTTAAAAGAGAAAAGCAATAAAAATGTTTAGACGTCACAGGACTCCGTGTGGTAAATATACAGATAACTAAGGGAATGTCCATGCACGAAAACTATCACATGAAAGTGACTGCCTAATATACCCCTTTATCAACAGAAAAGCTACACCATGGCAACCGCTGCGGTCACAACAAGAGTGAAACAGAAGAGAATCCAGGTTCCCTTTTGGTTCAGTCCTTCACAGTAAACCATAACGTACTGGATATTTCCTAGAGGAACAGATGAAGACGTCATGGAAGGGACCACGGAAAGCGAGGAGGGCAGCTAGCCAAGGCAGACCCAGTGCTGCTCATCACTCAGGATTCACACAGGGGCTAAGAGAGCTTGCTCAGTTATACGCTGCAAAGGGACTTAACTTCTAGCCAGGCCCTTGGTTAACACCTTACCTAGCCAACCTCCCCAGTTCTCCCCCTAAGTCACTCCCTAGCTCCAGACAGAGTGACAATTAAGTCACTGCACAGGTCGGTCTAAGTCAGCTCATAGCTGGGCCTTGAGCTGGGGCAGAGTTGAGACAGAAAACCTTCAATGGCAACAAATAGTCTCTCTCTCTCTCTCTCTCTCTCTCTCTCTGCATTAAACCTAGGGCTTGGTAGGCACTAGGCAAGTACTCTACCACTGAGCTACACCCCAGCTTTGTTAGAATCTTAAGTATTCTTTAATTTTACTTATTTTTTATTACTTATCCAGATTACTATTATAAGTTGGGGGGGAGGCAGACAGGAATCAGAGACAAATTTGGATGTGTCTTAAGCCCTGTGTCATGCATGGCTCTGGGATCGGAAAGCCTTCATCCTACAATCCCAAGTGAATGAGCTGTCGCTCTTTTTGAGATAGGGTCTCACTCTGAAGCTCTGGCTGGTCTGCAACTATAGAGGTAGACCAAGTTGATCTTGAACTCACAGAGATACTCCTGCCTTTGCCCCAGGCAGTTATTTCAAAGACGGGTTTGGTTCCCTCAGCACACCCACAGGACAGCGCACAAGCTTGGCTCCACCTACAGAAGTCTCCAGGGCAGTCAGGTAACAGGCAGAACAAAAGGAGATACTAGAGGAGACAGCCTGGGCTGCAGGAGAAACGTGAGCTAATTGCGCGGTGACAGAAGGTTCACTGGTGAGGCCAGGGAGCCTGACTAAGGGGCTGAGGAGAAACTGGGAGTCACACACGCACAGGGCAGGTGCTGCAGACTGCATGGAGATCCCAGATATGTGGAGCAGATGCTGAGACAACCTGCTCTGAGCCTCGGGGTGCACAGAAAAGAGAAATGGAATACACAGGCACTGTGGGTGGCTGAGAACTTCTCACCAGGAACAACCAGGCAAAGCCAAAGTGGGGAGAAGCAGTAATCAATAGTACAACTAGTACTGGATTAGTGCAATTTTATTATATAAAAAGTGATAACCTGGTGTAGTGGTTTGAATAAGAATAACCCCCATAGGCTCAAATGGTTACATGACTGATCCCTGTTAAAGAACTCTTTGGAAGATTAGGAAGTGTGGACATTTTGGAGGGGCTGTGAGATTTCAAATGCCCATGCCACCATGCCCAGTTCCCCAGCCTGCCTATCTACAGAGGAGATGTAGCTCTCAGCTACTTTTCAGCACCTGATCTCCCCGCCATGATGACAATGGACTAACCCTTTGAAACCATAAGCAAGCTTCCAACTGAGCTTTCTCTTATAAGAGTTGCCTTGGCCATGGTCATGCTATCTGGTCACAGCAATAGAACAATGACCAAGACACCCAAATTTAGAGAATATTAACTCTGATAATATAGTAAATTCATTTAACTAATTAATTTCTTGCTTTTGTTACATGGTAGTAAACCCAAGTTTTCCTTTGCCCCAGAGATGGTGACCTGGGTCCCAAACTTTAGCCAGAGACATTAAATGTCCTACCACCCGAGTGGCTGTGCCATTTCCCACAAAACAAAGCAGGGGGAGGAACCAGTCACTCACACTGACAGCCACTCCTTTGCAGAGCTCAGGCAGGGACAGCTCATGGGTTGTGTGGTTTTCCTCATGTATGGATGTAAGGCCTAGTGAGGAATGTCAGGGAACTCCCAACCTACAAACGGGATTAGAACCTAGCTGGGTGTGCTGGTATACATGTTTACCCAGCATTCAGGAGTCAGAGGCAGACAATCTCTGTGAGTGTGAAGCTAGGAAACTAGCCTGGTCTGCATAGTGAGTTACAGGCCATTCAGTTACACACTGAGAGCCTGCCTCAAAAACAACAGAAACGACAAATCAAAAACAAACAAGACAGAAAGGAAGGGGAGGGGAGGGGAGGGGAGGGGAGGGGAGGGGAGGGGAGGGGAGGGGAGGGGAGGGGAGGAGAGGAGAGGAGAGGAGAGGAGAGGAGAGGAGAGGAGAGGAGAGGAGAGGAAAGGAAAGGAAAGGAAAGGAAAGGAAAGGAAAGGAAAGGAAAGGAAAGGAAAGGAAAGGAAAGGAAAGGAAAACCTGCCTTGGCACTGCAGAGATGTCCCAGAGACTGAGAGCTCCAGCTGGTCTTTTGGAGGGCCAGGGTTCAATCTCTAACACCCACATGGAAACTCACAACTGTCTACGACTCCAGGTCCATGGATCCTCTGGTCCATGAGCACAAGGCCACACACAGTGTACTTACATACAGCAAGGGAAACACCCGAACACAGAAAATGAAAAAAAATTTTTTTTAAGACTCTAAATCACTAAATCACTAAAGACACAAGAACTACCCCCAACAGGAGACAGAAACAATGGAGTGGCTCATTCCCTCTGAGACAAGCACACTCTGCACAGAGCAGGACTGTCAGGCCCTGTTTGTGTACAGAGATGAAGCTCTGCGTCGTTTATACCCATTCCCAAGACCAAAGTCTCAGAGAGAACTTAGCCCTGTTGTGTTACAGTGGGATTTTCAAATATCTGAGGACAGCAAAGGGCTCTTCCAGCCTAAATTAGCCCATCTCTATTATTTTATATTTTACCACGAGGCTTGTGATTTACTGGCAAGATTCTACATTGTCTCCTTCAATGCTTACATGGAGTCTCCCTGACTCCAGTTTCTTTCCTCCTCTATCTGCTGGAAATTCCAGCCTTACTCTATTCTGCGCTGCTATAGGCCGAATTATTAACCAATGGTAATAAAGCATATTCACAGCATACAGAGGGGAATCCCGCATCAATGTAGGCTGTGAATTGAACCCAGGTCCTCTTACCCACCAAGCCATCTTTCCAGAACCTTCAAACCAATGTTTTTGGTTTTTTTTTTATGTTTGGTTTTGTTTTGTGTTTGTTTTTGCTATAATACTAAAAGTATTATACTAAAAGCCTGGGCTTGTCAAATAAAGCAAGTTCATCTGTTACTTCAGTTCGCTGGTTAGCTGAACCAGACAATCCGGACAGCCTTCTCTAGGCCCTCTGGCAATGGGCGTCCACAGCACTGGATCTGTTCTTCCTGTTACACTGTGTCTGGTGTTGCTGAACTCAACAGTGCGCATGTCCGGCTTCTACTCCATGTTAGCACGGCACTAGCTGTTCCTGGCATCTGGAGAATGGCTTTGAAGAGAGCGACCTCTTTAGTCAAAGGGGTTCTCAAGAACAAACACCGAACAGGAAGAAAATCCGTGTCTGGTGTTTAAATAGTAACTGCCGAGGTGCTGGGAAGATGACTGAGTCCAGAAGAGCTCACACCACCTTGACAGCGGAGCTCAGCCCCTAAGCGGGGGAGGGGCAGCAAGGATCTGCAGCTTACACTAAGGACCCCAGTGCTTGGGAGGTAGATGGGTGGACCTTGCTGGTCAGCCAGCCCACCCAAACCAGCAAGTCCCGGGTTCAGTGAGAGACCTATCTTCAAATACTAGGTGGAAAGCAAAGTGGAAAACACCCTAAATTGCACGTGTGTGGACGAACACAGACAGACAGACACACACACACACACACACATACACACAGGGTCTTAATTAGAAGGGAGATAAAGAGACAAGGAAAACAAGCAGGGGAGAGAATGTCATATAAAATATGAGATAACTGGAGGCCAAGACGCAGCCGAGAGAAAACTCGCAGTGAGGAGAGCTCAGCTGAGCACAGCGCTGCTTTCTCTTCCTTTGTCTGGATTTGGTGTTCCCTGTGCAGTGCAGGCTGACCTGGAGCTCTCCATAGCCAAGACTATTCTAAAGCTTGAAATGCAACACCTAGGCCTCCCAAGTGACCCACCACACCCAATTACTTTTATTTCCTTCCAAAAAGAAAAACGAATATTTGGCTCAGGGTGTTACCACATAACTCTGGCTGGTCTGAAGCTTGGTATGCAGACCAGACTCTCCTTGAACTCACGGAGATCCACTTGCGATTAAAGCCTTAGCCTTTAGCATTACTATTAATGAATGAGAAATAAAAAGCATTTACTTGACATTGTCACTAGAGGGCGCTAGAGCTACAGGAACAAAACAGGCTAAAGAGACTCAAGTTCATCTGTTTTGTCCTAAAAGAAAAGGTTATATTTTCCTTTATGTAAAAACCTTAAAATGCTCTTAGTAATTAGATATCTATTTGAATTTAATAATATTTTTGAGTTAAAAAACAGACACACCAGCTGTTGAACTTTTGACCCTGTGAAGGAATGCCTGAGGAAAGCTACAGCATCCAGACATCTAGCCGGCAGAGGGAGGCAGGTGCTAGCCAGGCTGTGCCCTTTGATCCTGCTAGTGACTGGGATCTGCCCCCGTTCTTGGGGTTCTTCCAAAGAACTGCATGCTTGCAGGATACATGCTTTAGACCAATCAGGTTTCATCTGGCTCAATTCAGCTATTATGACATACAGCGTTTAATTTGTTGAGAGAAATCTACAAGTTTCTCACTCATGGCCACCCGCCGTCACCATCCTGCAGAGGCTCAGGATGCAAAGGGAGCGGCCACAGGATCGTTTGCAGCAGGGAAAACAAAGCTCTTCTTCTCTGAGCGGAAGCTCCATGTCTCTGCCAGTGTCTATGCAACCACGGCTAACTTGATAGCCTGCAGCTGAGTAAAACTGGTTCTCACTGTACACCATTCCCTGGGTTCTGAGAGGGGCCTTTCCTGAAATCCTAGGGAAGAACCAGCATCTCCTATGGTAGTTCCCTAAAGCAGTCTCATTACAGTTTTACTTATTTATGAGGGGAGGGTGGTACCTGCGTGCCACGGCACCCATGTGGAAGTCAGAGGCCAAGCTGCAGGAGATACTTTTCTCCCACTATGTAAGTCCTGAACACTGAATCAGGTTTCCAGTACTGGTAGCAAGCATCTTTACCCACGGGACCATCTCAGCAGCCCCTTTAGTGATCATACAAACACGTAATGCCCCGTTTTAATTTCATTTCTGTTTAAATACTAGTGTGGCTTCTACTTTCTGCACTGAAACACTGATGACAGCCACTTCTACTACACTGTGTCAGACTTCCAAAGGTCATTCTTCAGGAAGGCTCACAGTGGAGAAATGCTACTTATCACCATTTGGGGAAGAAAACACTTTTGTCTCACTGATCTCATAAAAGGTCATCACTACCTAAAGGCTCCTTCTGTGAAACGAAGCCTGACAGCTCCTGAGGCAGATCCTCACTATGGCTCATATGGACCTGCTACCCACTCCTAGTTCTTGACAGACACCCATGACACTAAACAAAGCACAGAGCTGAGCATGGCCAGCTCCTCCCAGTACCTCGGCAGTGGTGAGGAAGACCTTGTCCGTGATGTGTCTCAGCCCACAGGCCACAACCCCAAGAGCGACTCCAGGGAACACGTAGGAATTGTTGCCTTGGCCAGGGAAGAGAGTCTGTCCATCTGGAAGAGTGACTGGGTCAAAAGGGCTGCCACTGGCAAAGATCGCACGCCCCTGCAACACAGACAGAAAGCACCAATGACGAAGAGAACGGCCATCTGCAGGCAGTCTAACGGGTGTCGGTGCTGCCCGCGGGGCAGGAGGCATGCTTGCCACTGTGCTCTGTATCAGTCTGTCCAGGAGTGGGCAAAGCACAGGATTCCCTAAGGCTACCACTCTGTTCTCTGCAGTGGTCCAACCACAGGTCCAACAACCACATTAGAGAGGCTTCTAACTACAGACTTCTGAGGACGAAATCAACAGGTTCCTAGAAATTGGAAGTGGTATGTTAGGTTAGACTTACCTACTGTTCAGTCTCACGGTAATTTTCAATGTTTTATAGCGCATTCAGCAAGATCTCAAGAAAAGGTTGAGATCTATTTCTGACATACTGAAAGTTTACTACACAACTATAAAACTGATCTACCAGTATGTATCTGTATGGCAGAAGCCCCTATACTAACAAGGACTGCTGAGATGCATAGAGACAAAATAATTAACTACACACTTGCTTATCACAGGCCTCCTGTGTGCAAGGTACGACTCTACAATCTGCTCCAAAGGCTGGGTTTGCATCCCTTGAGGATTTAAAGCTACTGAAGAATGTAAAGAAAACTCAACCTGTACATGAGATAAAGGTTAAAATTACTTAGAATATTGATGTCGTCCCAGCTAAGAGAGAGAAACCGCGTAATAGCCCCTTGTCAAAACATGACTTGCTCCTGTGATGAGCACTCGGTGCTCCTGTGATGAGCACTTGGCACGTTCCTTACAGGTAGAGTCTTCGAGCTCTGGCTTGTTCACAGCATCACAACTTTGTGCTATGTTCACCCACTCTACTCTATTATATATAAATAAAGGATTTAGATGCATAAAACTAACTTCATTTATAATGATATTCTCAAGTATTTGAGGAGCGCTAAAGGCTTTTTGCCAACCTATCAGTCAAATATATGTCAGTACAAGCACAGTATAAAATTAACTTTTTATTTTTAAAACAGCAAACTATTGAGCACCAAGGATTCTATGACAGCCTGGCTGGGTATCAGAATGGCTGCCCAGATCCCCACCCATGGCATCAAACTCCAAACCTGAAATTTAGCTAAGGAAAAACTAAACTGTGGTTTCATTTTGTATGCTTCGGAGCTTGAGAACAGCTAGTTAAAGAAGACAGCTCCAGAACCATCCAAGACTAAGTTCTTTCCCTTTCATGTTTTATATTTAAGTCTTATTTTCTAAGTCACTCAAGGAAAGTTACCACTAAAACATACAAAGTTGACTTATTTATTGAAGATGCGCAGAGTGACTCCACATTGAGGAAGAGGAGGCAGTCACTCACGCCTTGGGTCTGTTCATGCATCTTTCAGCTTTGATGGACTAAGTATGATGTCAAGAGCACGTGATCAACGCCGTGGGCTTCCTAGGCTTCCCGTAACTAACCAACACATGATGGCCCACCTTGGTCGCTCTATAGCACTGCTCTGCAGAACACTCTGCTTTGCTGGTTGGATTACTCAAAGCAAAAATGATGGGTCGTTCGTTGAAGGCAGCCATATCTTTGAGAATTTGTTCTGTGAAAGCACCACCAATTGCAGCAACTCCTAAAAAGAAAGAAGAAACAGAGGAATAGGACTGTCACTGGTCAGTTCATCAAGAGGATCAGGTCCCCAAACAATGAGATATAGCAGCTCCTTTCTACCAGGCCCTAAACAAACTGTAGAATGTTCACACTGAAGTCTAGTGATGGAAAACATTGCTCAAGGCCAATCTCTTCAGGGTTAACAAGTGCCCTCATAAATCACAGGCATGACAACAGACTTAAAATTCGGAGTTCCTAGTCAAAGCACTGTATCAGGAAATTAAACCACTAATGCATTAAATCCAATATTCTCTCTAAGCAATCTTGAGTAGACTATGGCCATTGTGTCTTTATGGGCAATGTTAATCATATTATCCCATTGTGATATCAACACTCACTGGAAGCAGAATAGAGCAGCTAACATAAGGAAGGTGAAACGTAGGAAGCTTAAAGAATGCACTGCGTAAAACACATCGAAAGCTCAGGAAAGTTCTTTGTGATTCTGGACCATCTACATGGACAGCTATTGCAAACACACTCTAAGAATAGACTATGATTGAAAAAAGACACGCATACATGGGAACATAAACAAACTGAAATAACTTCCTTCAAAATTTTAAGCACAGAATTTGAACTTGTTAAGCATGTCTTCTATGAACCTTTAAAGCAGATCTCATATAGCACAGGTGTGCTCCTGTCCTGTCCTCCTGTCTCCACTTCCCAAAGCTGGGATGGGAGGGCAGGTGCACATCACATGCCCAGATGCCCACTACACACTGCACTGTGCACACACTGTGCCTGAGTACCTGAGGAAGAATAACAAGGAGAGGTGCAAGCCTAGGAAGTCTCCTGAGAAGTCCTGTCCAGAGCTCCTGGATCTCGGCATGACTGATATACCATGGACGTGGTTCCTCACGGCATAACTAGTACACTGTGGGCATGGTTCTTCACGGCATAACTAGTACACGGTGGACATGGTTCCTCACGACATAACTAGTACACGGTGGACATGGTTCCTCACGGCATAACTAGTACACGGTGGACATGGTTCCTCACGGCATAACTAGTACACGGTGGACATGGTTCTTCACGGCATAACTAGTACACGGTGGACATGGTTCCTCACGACATAACTAGTACATGGGTGAGCATGGTTCCTCGTGGTATAACTAGTACATGGTGGGCAAGGTTCTCACGGCATAGCTAGTACACAGTGGGTGTGGTTCCTCAGGTCATAACTACTATACTGCAGGCATGGTTCCTCATGGCCAGGCTACCCTGTGCACCACAGGACATTTTAACAACTTCACTGACCTCTACCCACTAGATGTCAGCTGGCCTTTCCTTTCTTTCTTCATCAACACCCCTTTCACACTGATGACTGCTAAAAACCATCTCATGGCACAGACCAGTGCTCTGGAGGGGGGTTTTCAGGACATTCAGGAAGGGCTGTCTGCCTGGAGGAATGAAACCTGGAAGAGGGCTGACTGTGGTAGATGTTAGCAGACGACCCAGCACAAAGGCCACACACCTCAGCCCAAATCAGGAATACTAGGAAGGCAGACTGAACTACATCTCAGTGCCTATGAGGACCCCGCTACTTAAGTGCATTTTCTTTCTGGATTCCAAAGGTTAGAATTTTTAAAAAGCAAAATAATGCTAAATAGGCCAAATTAAAGGAAAAAGAAGAAAAAAGCATTTACCTATTAGGGCAGTTGGTTTTATCTTTTGAACAATGGCTTCTAGACTCTTCATTTCTTCATGTTCATGGGCAAACACCTCTTTCTCTTCTGTGAGAGAAGCACGTCCCTAAGAAAGCAAATGAGAAGTGGAAGTAGTGCAAAAGTGTGCTTCAAAGGCACAGCACGTATTCCACACTGTTGGCACGCACGCTCACCACCCTGTGTCCGACACGTAGCATCTACGCTGGAAGCCCCTCTCTAAAGGTCACTGTATTACTTCACTTGTCCTTTCAACAAATATTTACATGGCAGACAGTGTTCCAGACAATGGTGACACAGCAGTAGGCAAAACAAATCCAACGACAGCCTTGAGACATAGGCCACGCATAATCACTGTTATTTTACACATGAAGTCACAGGTTCAGAGACTTGAAGTGACCACAACTTAGGACAGGCATTGTCTGGGACTGCCCTGGAGGAGAGGCTCTCCAAATGCTGGATGCCAGACTGAATGCTAACCGCCAGGCCTGAAGCTGGTGTAATACCCTTGTTTTAAAGCATGTGTGTGGTCATGGGAGGTCAGACACAAATTTGGCTTCCAGTCTTTCCTTCTACCTTGTCCCAGAGTCCCTGTTCACCACCATGTACTTCATAAACCAGCGAGCGGAGCTGCAACTCCCAGGAAATCTCCTGTTTCCACTTGCCATATTAGATGAGTTGCTGGAATTATTGCCATGTACTTTATGTGGGTTTTGGGGGTTTGAACTCAGGTCCTCATGATTGTGTGACAACCACTTTACCCACTGAGTCATCTCTCCAGCCCAGATTTATTTGCTTTTAAAAGCAATATACAGAATACTAGAAAATTTAAAACATATGAACCCCTTTTATATCTGCTTCCTTCTCTGTAAACAAGTAAAGCAGGAACTGGCTTCTCACCAGGTCACTGGGGGTTAAAGAAATGATGGGAACATGGGAAGCACTTGAACCCTTATCAACGCTGATAAAAAAAAAAAAAAAAAAAACCCTAAAAACAAAAAAACTTCTGCAAAGAGGAAAGGAACCCATCTCCAGCTCTTTATAATTTTTGGAACATTTTCTCCTAGTCTGCTACAAACTGCTATTTGTGTACCACTGCTTTTCATTATAAATGTGGCATTGGATTGGGTGGCTTCCCAAAAGAGAGCGCATCATTGATCATTGCTGTATTCCAACAAGTTTTCCCCATCCTCCCTGCTCTATGCATCAACACACTCTATGTCTACGACACCATGAAAATTAGCCCCTTCATTCACTGAAGCTTCCGTTTCATACCTACTGCTAGCAATAACAATCCATAATCTTATTAGTCATGTTTACTTGAAAAATGATTCTAATTTCTACTTTAATCAGGAACCACCTAATTGTTCGCTTGTGTTTTGAAAGAACTCAGTTGACAGAAACTTCTTGGGTAGTAGAGATTGGGTCCAAGGCTTCACACATTTTAGATACTAAAAACTATAACTGTCAAATGATTTCAAATCTTTATTCCTCTTCATGAACAGACTGCCTCTTTCTTTACAATAAAGTGAGATAATTTTAGCAGCCCTGTGTAGTGTGGAGCAGTAGGGCTGCGTCCTGCCGCCCTGTTAGCTTTACCCAGAATAATTACACAGAAACTGTATTCTTTTAAACACTGCTTGGTCCATAAGCTCCAGCCTCTTACTGGCTAGCTCTTACATATTGATCTAACCCATTTCTAATATTCTGTGTAGCACCACAATCTGGTGGCTTACCAGGGAGGATCTTAACCTGTGTCTGTGTCTGGCCGGAGAACCATGGCGACTGCCTGACTCGGCTTCTTTCTCCCAGCATTCTGTTCTGTTTATTCCACCCACCTAAGGGTTGGCCTATCAAATGGGCCTAGGCAGTTTCTTTATTAATTAACCAATGAAAGCAACAAATAGAAAAATGACCCTCCTCCATCAACCCTGTTGAGTTATACCTCCAGCCCCCATAAATGAATTTTAAACTGATTAATAGAAAGCATACACACAGAGATTAGTTTCTTTTGTGTTTGCAGCAAGATTTTTAACTACTTTCTAATAACATAAAGACTACAATACTGGCGATTTTACATTTCTGTGTGACTGGAGGTCCTAGGGGGCAGTCTTGCTGAGTGCGCTTATGCTTACTTCTGCTAACATCCGCAGAGTGGGAATTTGTTCCATTTTCGCAGTTCCATCGCAAACGTTAGGCAGCACTGGCATGGAGAGAGTGAGAGAGCCTCACAAGGTTTTCATCATCAACAGGAAAAAATAGGCACTTGGCATAGCAAAGAATTTCTCTCGAATGAGTTAGAGATGTAATAAACTCAATTGTTCCCAACTCTGTCCTACCTTCCTGTGTCTGTGTTCTCTGCTGAGTAGCTCTGCAGGTTCGTCCACAAAAGCAGACCATACAGATGCTTACAGCTCAACATGCTCACCATGGGGTGCCGCTCAACGACCCCCAACCCCAGTTTAAAAATGCAGTTATTACACCTAACCATGGAACAGCAGAGCTTATCCTGGCCTGCGTTAAATATGCTCAGAATCTGAGCACAAAATCTACCTTGTAACAAATGCAACATCAAACACCAGACAGTGGGGACCAGGATGACCGTGTGAGTGCCATCCTGCATCTGAATGCTCGAAAGGTCCTAACTGGATCCATCAAGTTGGGGATTTGTTTCTTCCTTGCCTGTGTTTCTGAATGGGAACACATGGCTCGCCCTGGTCACTAAAATATGGACTAGAATGACAATTCCTGCATCAGTCTTAAGAACTGATGTATCTATCCACCTGGCCCCTGGTACCAGTGCCATTGCTTGTAGTCTGCCACAGAGCCCACCCACACAGAGCAGTATGGGGCAGATGTGGACTCAACCTGAAGAAAGCTTAGAGCCACAGGGCAAACATCAACAGCGCTGGCCACTTTGACCCAAAGATGAATGAGAAGAGACCATGGCTGTGTGTCGTCAAGACGTGACTACCGAGAACATGGTACTGGGCCACAGCAGCAGAGCATCTTTAATGCTGCCTTTTGCTAGCTTAACACTAGTCTTAGTGACTTTAGGAGCTGATGGCTCCTTGCCTTGAAATGGTTTAATAAAATGAATGCCTTTGAAATCTCTCTGCCCCCTCGGTTCCCTTATCGGTAGCTGGCAAATATCATCCTGCCTTATTAGAAAGAAAAAAGAAATTCTTGTCATGGAAAAACATGGAATCATTTGACAGTTACAGTTTTTATTATCTAAACTATTTTTGAACAATTTTTGGAAGCAGTCTGAACTAAAATTCATGGTTAGTTTGAGTCTTACACAGTGAAATTTCCAGTAGAGATACCAAATAAAATGCTGGCTTGGAAATGCGTATTTCCTGGGATCAGTAACTTTCATCTGGAAACATTCTCAACAGAACATGAGACAATTCTGGCTTACTACTCCCAGAGAAATGCACACACTCAGTTGCGGTCGTAAAAGCAAGGACGCAGCCTATGCTTCCGAGGCCCTAGGAGACAAGCGTTACAGGACTCCGCACTGCTTCAGCATGACCTCCTCTGGGTTCAAGGTCAAACACTAAGCTGAACCCACCTCAGCTCTCATCATCTGCCCAGAGTTTCTGCATTAAACACAACAGTCACTAAATGATGTGCCCTCACTACAAACTCACACAGGATGAGGAATGAGGATAATGAAGGGGCAGTCACGTGGCTCTTCTGGAAACACGTGGTTGTGGTCATCTGGCTGAGGTGGGCTCGGCATGCTTTAGAGTCTGGGGGACAAGCGGCAGTTGGGTGCTGAGTAGCAGGGAGAACCACTACATGGCCAGCTCTCCTGTCTGTGGGCGAACCTGGCTCCTGGCAGTGGCAGTGAAGATAGCAGCCTTTCCTAAGGCAACGCTGCATCACGAAGACTGGTCCCCAAAGCTCAGGGAAGCCTACATGTCAGGGATGTGCTCTTCCAGCTGACACAACAGTTAAGGGAACTGTCTGACTGCACTACCTTCTCCAGTAGAGGAAAGTGATTCCAATGAGCTCTAGCTATCACAACAGAGCACAGTCGTGAAGGATCCTGAGTTATCACTCAGAGAACACTGGACATTGTGCTGTCTGCCCGTCAGCATTTTCAAATTACTTTCCACCTGAAAAATGGAAATGCTAAAATCTTCGGTAGTGTCTAGATGTCAATTTTACGTATTTATTGACTTATTACATATTTAGTTATTTAAGGTCTACACTGTCAGATAATCCCCCTGCTGTCTCTGCCACCATGCCTAGGGTTCTCTTGGTGCACAGTTTAATCTAAAGATGAGTTTCTCCATTTGGATATCTGAAGACAACACCCAGGAGACTCTGTCCTGACAAGTGCTTATCTTCCAGGGGAGTCACTAATCAGACATCCACAACCAGGAAAGTGTCTAGCTGAGCTTAAGGGAGCATGCCTACCATTCAGCATGCTGGAGAGTAAGGCAGGAGTAGGAGGCCAGCCTGGGCTACACAGCCATATCCTGGTGTCAAGAACAGAAGGGTGTCAACACAATTTTTAAAGATATTCAATAATATAAAAATCTACTATGTTACTTCATATAATTCTTTATTCTCAAATTCCTTGTCATTATTTTTTTGTTTTTGCTGTTGTTCCATATTGTATCAAAACCTTAAATAATTTTTGTACATGAAAACACATAACAGCTTATTACATGAGAACACATGACAGCTTATGTACATGAGAACACATGACAGCTTATGTACATGAGAACACATGACAGCTTATGTATGAGAGCACATGACAGTTTTTGTATGAGAACACATGACAGCTTGTGTATGAGAACACATGACAGCTTATGTACATGAGAACACGACAGCTTGTGTATGAGAACACATGAGAGCTTATGTACATGAGAACACATGAGAGCTTGTGTATGAGAACACATGACAGCTTATGTACATGAGAACACATGACAGCTTATGTACATGAGAGCACATGACAGCTTATGTACATGAGAACACATGACAGCTTGTGTATGAGAACACGTGACAGCTTATGTACATGAGAACACACGACAGCTTGTGTACATGAGAACACATGACAGCTTATGTGCATGAGAACACATAACAGTCATAACA
This sequence comes from Chionomys nivalis, assembly GCF_950005125.1. NCBI lineage: Eukaryota > Metazoa > Chordata > Mammalia > Rodentia > Cricetidae > Chionomys > Chionomys nivalis. The sequence goes on from NC_080089.1 coordinate 84,739,806, forward strand.
TCTTGTCCTTTCTAAGCTAGGAACCTTGTGATTTTAAACTGCTCTCCTGGCTCAATGTTTATTCCCTACAAAAGACAAGGATCTCTATCTGAACACTCAGATGACTATCCATCCTTTACCTCAGACTCACACTGTCCTCTGTCAAAAGGAAAGGAGCCAGCACTGAAGACAATGGAGAATCCTGCTCAGGTTCTCTTGTCGGAGCCAGGCAACAGCGCAACCACTGACAGGCAGTGCCAGAGCAAAAACATGCAAACTGCTGCAGGCATATAGGTTTAGATAAATTTGCCTATGAACCATGAAAAATAGGAATAAAGCCCTTTCTTTTGATCACAAATCAAAAATAACCATGCATATATGAAAATAAAAGTAATATAAATTCTTAGGGGTGATTTTTGTCAGCAGCTTAGATAACCATATTCAAACTAGTATAATTTGCATTACTGCTAGAAGCAACACGTTTTTGTCAGCAGCTTAGATAACCATATTCAAACTAGTATAATTTGCATTACTGCTAGAAGCAACATGTAAAAGAGGAGTAGAGTTATACTAAATATAACCAGAAACCTGAAAAAAGAAGCTAGGAATACCATAATCATAACTTGAAAATGACATAAATCTAATGTAACCCATATCTTCTTAATGCAGTGCAATGTCCTAGATTATCCAGGATGGAAAAATAAACATCTAACTGTATTTCTGACTGTTGCTCTCACCTCTGTAAACTGTAGTCAGTATGTTAACAGTCTGTGACAATTCATTATCTAGGGACATTAAAAGGGGGCAAGATGCATTTTGACAAACGGTAAATTCACTTCACTTTTGAAAGTTTTTATGATATTTAGGAAAATGAAGAAAAGCTCTGTTTGATACAGAAAACCCTTCATCTCAGAAGAAAGGCAGAGCCAGGGCTGGGGGTCCATCGGTCGTCCCTGCACCCACAGGCAGAGCCGGGGCTGGGTGTCCATCGGTCGTCCCTGCACCCACAGGCAGAGCCGGGGCTGGGGTCCATCGGCCCCTGCACCCACAGGCAGAGCTAGGGCTGGGGGTCCATTGGCCCCTGCACCCACTGCAGGACTTGAGAGTCCCATAATACTCTCGCTTCTTGCTTTCTCCACCAATAAGCTGGCTGGATTGCTGACAACGGCCAAACAGATGAACTGGATTTGAGCTTTCCAAAGCTGAGAGAACACTAGTAACCTAAAGAAAAAGAGACTCCTCAGCTCAGCTTCCGGGGTTAATTCAATGCTAACTTAGACCTGGAGTGAGGCCTTATGTGTATCTTTCAAAAAGACTTTAAGAGTGGTAAGGGAGCAGAGACACAGTTCCGCACTGTCGCTCTCGGCAGCCTTCATGGCTTTGATATAGAAAGAAATTTCAGAACTAGCCAATTTTGAAGCAAAATTGAAGATTTGATTGTCAAGGTATTTATTATTATTATTATTACTATTATTATTATTAGTGTGGTGGATAATTGTGCGCTAGCTATACTACTATAGTGCATATGTGGAAGTCACAGAACAAGTGGCGAGAATTGGTACTCTCTCTCTACTGTTATACAGATTCTGGGGATTAAACTGGGGTCACCAGGCTTGTATTGCAAGTGGCCTTATCTGCTGAGCCATCATCTCCCTGGCCCACAGTTGGAGATGTTATTAAAGATATTTTATGAGTGTAAACATGATTGGAGAGAGGATCTTGGAAAGAAAACCACACCTGAGAGCATGATGTAGGCTTCTGAAAGAGAAATCAGATGCCCAGGTGTAGGTAAGTGTAGGCTCCTTAAGGTCGAATCACAATTGTATTCACATTGAGCATTTATACCCTTTTGGCAACTCTCATTTTTCATCTTCTCTCTCCTTTGATAATGAGATTCTGGAGTGGTTCCAGTTGCCTTGGACAGAATGATAATCTGATAAGGTAAAATGGCAGATGCTTGGGTTGAATACGAGGTTCGGTATATGTGTTTTTCCTATAAAAAGGGTTTCTGGTTTCCTGCAAGATTTCTAGAAAACTAGTCTACAGTTGGGACAAGGCAATGCAGTTCACAGCGCTTGCATTCTTGCTTCTCCACTGTGAGAGGTTTCAGCTGGATGCCTGGGAGAGAGGCTCCCGTCCCTTCTGTCACCAAGATTCCCCCCCTCTTCTGTCCTGCCTCAGTTCCCCCTGGGTGATGAGAAATGACTAGCTGGTTTCAGGAATCCCTGTTCTAAAGGATCCATCACAACCCTACAGGCAAGCTGTTCAAAGGCATGTTTCAGGATATCCAACACGGAGACATGAACACACAGCTCTGTAATCACAGATTTCTGATAATACTGCTGTGAGAACAACCCAAGATTAATGAAAACATGTATGTACTTAGACCCTCTAAATTCCCTAGAATATGAAGTAAATCATAAAAAGTCATAAACACTGTAACAAGCATCTCCAAACTCCTCCGGTAAATAGTTCTCAAAAAGTTTGTCACTTATCTCCATGAAAATGGAGAGACATGTGTTTTATTGCAGACAGCTTGCTTTATTAATCACAGTAACCACTAGAAAGTCTTGGCCATGAAGCCCAAACTTGGCAGGATACACCCCAACTAGTAAGAAGCATAAATCTCCCAGAGCCCAGTCTCCATAGATTTTTTTCCTGGTGTGACTTACAAATGCTGACTGAACACTGAGACAGCCAGGAATCATGGAACAGTAATATTAGCATTGCTGAAGGGCTCTACAGGACACAACAAGAACCAAGAGACAAAAAAAAAAAATCGCCTGCTAACTATTTTCCACGCTTAAGAAATGACCGGAATGGGGCAGCCTTGTCTGTGCCTGCTGACGCTGCAGCGGTTGCCGTAAACTTCCACTTTCATCCCCACCCCGGACATACTCCTACGCTAGCCACCTCATCTGTGTATGGAAACCGTCTCCTCCTTCCCCCCCCCTTTGCTTTAGGCAGAGAGAGTAGAGTCTGGGGGCCCAGATGGGCTTTGCAGGTTCTGTGTCCAAGGAACTGGATTAATGACACACATACACGGTTGAAATAAGACAATTGATTAAGAAAGGTGGCACTTCCCAGGGAATTAGTTTCATTTACTGGGATGAATTTCAGATCTCTGTGGAGAATCTACAGTAACTCGGAACTCTTTCCAACTAAGCCTTAGAAATGCCCATGCTTTGTGGTGCCTCGGTCTTCCTTCCCTCTTCTCCACAGCAGTGAGGAGTGTCTCCTATGCACGATGGCACCACAACAGCGCTTCTGTAACAGCATCTTCCCGCTGTTCTGCAGCCGCTAACTTGATTTTCCCTTTATGCTGTGAGCATCCTGAAATCAAGTGCCTTACTGCAAACTTAGTAGAATCTAGAACAATGCCTGGTCAGTGGGAAATTTCATGCAGTGAACTACAATGCATGTGATGTGACCACAGTATATGTTGTTTACAGTCATTCTGATTCTTGAAAGCAACAAATCTTTAAGTCAAGAAGGCTACACTTGCCGGTTGCCAGACGGTGGTTGTGGTGCACAGCTTTAATCCCAGCACTTGGGAAACAGGGCAGGCAGATCTCTGTGAGTTTGAGACCAGCCTGATCTATAGAGTGAGGTTCGGGTTATCTGGGGATACAGAGAAAAATCCTATCTCCAAAAAGAAATTTACATTCAACACCTTATAACTGATAGCTTTACATCTACTTTCTCTTCCTATAAGGCAAAAATTGTCAATGTATGACTATTTTAAACATTTTCCCTAGCTTTTATGAATTACAATTGCTAAGAACCTGAACTAAAAATCCTACAAACAAAGTAAGCTTTAGCAGAAGGGGTATAGTTCAGAGGTCTAGCATTTGCCTAAGATGTGCAAAGCCCTGGGCTCGGACTCCAGCATTATAACAACTGTAGTAATAACCTTGTAAAGTTAAATACAGATGATATTTGTCTTCTGTATCTTGCGATATCATAAACTTAAATCAAGCACTATAAAAACATTCATTTTCTTTTTAATCTGATATACTGAATCATTTGCTTTAAACATATGTGTCACACTGCAGCTGTTCCGTAATCTATTTGACTACTACGTTTTGGAAGTATAACAGATCACCGTTATAATTAATGTATGATGAAACAACACTATTGTAAATACTGTCTTAATAATATCCTTACACCTACAACAATATAAGCATACTAATTTTAGGACAGATTTTCAAGAATGGAAACAATCGGTTCAACAATATCAACTTTCAAAAGCACTGGATACCTGGAGGATGACTTTCCTGAAAGTCACTTTCAGGTCATTTCCTCGCTGTGCTGCAAAAACACAGCGTATCACCCGTCATTCTTCGCATAAAAGGGGATCTATGTGTATTTTAGTAGTTTAATGAAGAGTAAGTGACACACCAGGTGGCAGAAGCCATACCGCAGCCTGCCACCACTAGGTTTTCACGATGACTGCACAAGGAGGCCCTCTGTCACATAGAAGAAAAACTGGGGCTCATTCCAACAGCCGATCTACTAAGTCCTTCTCCTCACGACCCCTTCAACTTCAAGAACTGTGGCAAACAGCAGGTATGTGGGCAGCTCCCTCACTCTCTCCTTCCTTCCTAATCTGCTGTGTGTGACAGAGAGCTCTTCCCAAAGTGTGCTGTGTAGGTGTCTCCTCTGTGTCTGCAGCCAACTGCTTCAGAGGAAAGCTAAGCTGATCCCAGCAGACTGAGGATCCGGGGCTGTGAGGATTCACTCCCAGTGGAAGCCATTCCTGAGACTGTTTTCTTCTTCGTCCAGGAGTAGATCAGTACACCTGAATGGCACCATCATTTGTGTTTATTAGCGTGTGTGTGTGTCTGTGCGTGTCTGTGTGTGCACGTGCTATCTGGGTGTGCAGGCGCACATCTATGTAAGGGTATATGTGGAGGTCAAAGGACAACTTCAGGCAGAGTTCGTTGTCTGCCATCTACCATTTCTTTGCTTCAGACAGGTTCTCTCACTTGATGGAGGAAGGTCATTGGCTAATAAAGAAACTGCCTTGGCCCATTTGATTGGCTAGCCTTTAGGTGGGTGGAGTAAACAGAACGGAATGCTGGGAGAAAGAAGCTGAGTCAGGGAGTCGCCATGATTCTCCCACTCCAGACAGACGCAGGTTAAGATCTTTCCTGGTAAGCCAGCTCATGGTGCTACACAGAATATTAAAAATGGGTTAGATCAATATGTAAGAGCTAGCCAATAAGAGGCTGGAACTAATGGGCTAGGCAGTGATTAAAAGAATACAGTTTTCGTGTAATTATTTTGGGGCATAAGCTAGCCATGCGGGCGGCCGGGTGCTAGGAACTTAGCCCACCGCTCTTATTACAACACTCACTGACCTACAGCTTACCCAGCAGGTTACACTAGCTGGCCAACAAGCTCAGGGGGCCACCCGCCTGGGCTTCCTCACACTGGGATTACAAGCTTGTGACACTGCGCTTGGCTCTTTGGAATTTAGGTTTGGGGACTGAACTGAGGTTCTTGTGCTTGCACAGTCGGCACTTTACTGACTGAACTCCCAAGTCCATGAATGCTAATCTTTCCAAACGGCTTCTTAAAAAAGACACTGAGAACAATGAGCAGCCTGCTGAACGGTCATTAGGACAGACACATACAGTGACTCTTTCTTACCTTAACTACCAACCCCTTTGAGTCAACCAACCAGATCTTCTTTATAGCTTTCTCCTTCGATAAACCTTCTTTCTCCATGGCCATAACAATCAGGTGAGCAATCCCCAAGGCAGCCTGAAAAGAAGGTATAAAAATAAAGACTTCAAAACTTGTTCCGCATGTCTTGTCGGGGGTAACACGTTACCTCATTGTGTCCATTAGTGAGGAACTGCAAAACAGCCCTCGGTCCACTGAGTTTCAGAGCTTTAGTCATGAATTTGCACTAGGAGCTAAGCATTTTTGTCACATTGGGTGTGCTCCACTTAATTACAACACAACCACTGTGATACAGTTTGCTAGGCAGCACAGATAAGCCAGTGGTACCCCTGACTGTCAGTATATCTGACTGTAGTTAGACAGTCAGGACCAGCACAACAAGGAAACACTACATTTAACACAATCAACTGTCAGCCTGGCTCACTGGATCACAAGGCCTACTGTCAGGAAGCTGCTCCTCGAACTTGAGTAAAAGAAGCAAGCTCATTTGGATGGGGTCTTAATTAGACAACAACATAAGACTGAAAGGAAATATGTGTTGCCCAGCATTTATTCTCTTAATTTAGGCAGAGAAAGCACTGCAAAATGTCTCCCAATATTAAAGAAACCATCTTATTTGGAATTTGATGAAGTTTAGATAATCTGTGACATACCACAGACCTCATCTTTTCAGGAACAAACCAGGGCCCACAAGTCATCCAACCAGGAACACTGCTGTGTCATTCACCAGAAACTTCTAGAAATGCAGAGAGGCTTACCAGAATAGAACTAACATATCAGGGCTATTTGGTAGGTTGGACTGTAATTTCAGTTTGAAAGTGAATCTCTGATTATATTCTGAATGTTTTCACGTATCTCTAGCTCATAAATTTAATTTCAAAATAAGCAAAATGAAAACACACATTCCTACCCATGTAACAAGTTGTTTTGTTTATAATCATATTAAGTTTAATTTTTTTTCAAAATGATTAGCCATAGTATTTCTAATTTTGAATTCTGTAATTCTAGAGAGATTTGAGAGTTTTCTCACAAGAAAATTAACATTTTATTCTGTTTGGCAGATGAATTAGCTTTCTTCTTTTAAATGAGTATTATCAATGACTTCAAGTAACTATGCAGTTTGGTCTTACACAATTTCTTCCAATTATTTAAAATGTCTTGGTTATAATGTTGAATAGTTTTGATGTACTATGTATCTTTAATTCAAAATGATTCTCTTAAAAAACAATTACAGTTATATATGTACAGGTTGGACTGTGTGGGGCTGTGAACACTTCTGACTGGGACAGTGGGGGATGGGTATACTAACTTAAATTCAGTGAGATTTTCATATGTAGCACACAGCACACATTGGTAACTTCATTGGGTATCAAGCCTTAAACATGCATAACAAAGTCAAGGTAACATTTGATAATCTCACGAATTTGAACTGTCAAAATGTTTTACACTTCCAAAGTCTCCTATAACATTACTGTAAGCTGCCTTAAAGCTTGCAGAATCTTCCGTCTACTGTACTTTAACACTAGGAGGGCACAAGACCTTGAGTAAGTACCGAGCTAAAGCTAGCCACTTATCAGTCAGGACGCAGTAAGCAGGACACAAGGCAGGTACCTCTCCAGCTCCCTGGAACAGCACTGTCTGATCAGAGAGCTTGTTCTTGGTTATTCGAAGAGCTGCAAGGAGACCCGCAACCGCAACAGACGCTGTTCCTAAAACAAGCGATAAATATCCTTGAGCAATCCTCAGATGGATCCTGCTGGATTCCAAGCTTCTATCCACATCTTCACATCACCATATGACAGGCTAACAGGGACAGGCAGGACCTATGTGTTTGTCTCCATGCTGGCATATGTGACAGAAATCTTAGGCTAGGGATATCAGTATTTTAGGACCACAGCTTAAATCCTTGAAAACCTCCCAAAGGGGGACCCTAGGATGGTGGGTAACAGCATGGGCTTGGGTTATGTTTGGTTTTCAAATTTGGTTTTAGACTTTTAAGGTAGGGCCTCATGTAGCCCTGGCAGAAGTTAAACTCTGTGTGTGCCCAGGATGACCTCAAACTTGCAATCCTCCTGCCCTAGCCTCCAAAATGCTGGGATTAGGCATATGCCACCATACCTTGTTTGAGTTTGGATATGATGTGGATTTCAGTTCACCCTATCTGGAAGAATTTAGAAAAATTATTTTGTAATCTGTTTTGCTCATTTGTAAAATGATTTTGTTGTATGATACAGAAGAGTAATTAGTGTTGAAGTTTTTCACCTAAATATTCTTGGGGCTTTGAAATGCAGTGGTGATCCCCTCCACACAAAGGAGGCACACAGTAAATGCTTGCTGCTGATGGGGTAGTGGCAATGGTGTTTCAGATATATTTGGAATTTAATATTTAAATTTGAAAATAGCCAATAATGGCAATTAAAATCTTGTTTATTATATTCTTTAATTGTCTTTCTACCTATAACTCCTATCAGAACCCTAGGTGATAAGGGAATGCATGTACAGTAGGGTACGGCTGCTCTCACCACACACAAGAACGTAAACGGCACCGTTCCAATCCTAGGACTTCACCACGCACACGGATATGCGGTGGTGCTCTTGTGCTAACATGACCACACAGCTCGATTCCTGAAATATAACTGCAGGTTTGCAATGCCTTCCAGCTTTATGGACATTTTACACCACCAAGGAAACAGTCTACTGTTTCAATATCACTCCAGGGAGCAGCAAAGTCTGGCCAAACTTAAAATACCCTTACTTGGTAAAATCTAGACCTGAGTAGACGCAAGTACGACCACTGAAATGTTCAGGAACTGCCACACACTGCGCAAACCCACTGTTTTGTGCATAAGAGCTGACGATGTGACTAAGCGCAGAATGTTTGCCTAGTGCACAGAAGGCCCGAGTTAAATCTCCAAAACCACAACAAAAGAAATTCTGTACAAAATATGGCTGATTTATATAGGAAATATGCCATGATGTCTGTCCCATGCACCAAGATACACTCGTGAGAACTGTTAACAGATGAAATTAGGGAGGAACAGACGTCAAGTTACCGTATTAAGTAATCACTCACAAGCAGCATGTTAGGCTATCTCTTCTTGGGTTCTTCTGACGAAAGCCAGTCCAAAGTTAGATGTGAGGAACTGTAAGCTCACTTCCAACTCTGGGATCATATGATTCCAAGACACCTACTGACTGTCCCAATGTCACAGGATTTAACTAGCGGAAAAGTCAATGTTGGCACATTAGCAGCATCACTACTTGGTGTTATTCGGTTCTGTGCTTTGTTTTTCATGGGATTGGACACGTGAAGACAGACACAAGAGGTTGTGTTGTCTAAGTATAATGTGCCATTGTCATGTGGTGATGCCAGCTCACTCCACTAAAATGCTTTACTGCAGACATGGCTAAATAGGGAGCACGAGTCTCCTCTCTCCGTGCTGGATACTGAGTCATTTTAAGTATATTCCACAGCATTGCCTTGAGACATAATAGAATGTCTAGTCTTTTCTTTATAGCATCAGATGGTAAAATTAAAGAGATAGTTTAGCATTACCAAAACTTTCATGTGAACCTGACTTTTTTAAGATTTATCTTTTTAATTTTTTTATGTATATGAGTGCTCTATCTGCATGTATGCCTTTATGCTGAAAGTGGGCATCAGATCCCACTATAGATGGTTGTGAGCCACAGTGTGGGTGTTGGGAATTGAACTCAGGATTCTCTGGAAAAGCAGCCAGTGCTCTTAACCACTGAGTCATCTCTCCAACCCATGAACATGATTCCTGTGTCTACTTTAAATTTCTTTGTAGAAAAACAAGTGCAGAAAATTAAAATTTTATAAAAATGTGTTTGCAAAATAAATCACACGATTAATTCTTATATTAAAATTAAACTTCAGTCACACAGAGGGAAGGCCTGCCTTAGACTGCTGGTGTTAAATAGGACTAAACACTGCTAACGCAATATTAAAGAGACAGGCTTTCTTGAAATTTTTACAAAGTTCTATAGGCTATGTGTCATAAAATTCCCATTCTTTCAGACCCTCAGATTTTTAATAATTCTTTAAAAACTGTACGAATATGCATGTGTACGTGTCTGCATCTGAGTACGAGTGCCGACAGAGGCCAGAAGATGGTGCTGGGATCTGAACTCTCCAATGTTCTCAACTGCTGAGCCATCCCTCCAGTCCCCAAACTCTGAGTGCTCTGAGCCCTGACATGACAACACATCTCGCACGTGATCTGAGTTGTAGCTAGAACGCAAGTGCTGAAATGCAGTGTGACATCACTTGTGACTTGTGTGCATATGGTATACCCTCGGCACAAAGGAACTTTGTGTTTAGATTTGGATCCCAGCCTCAAAATGTCTCATTCTCTCTCTCCATTCTCTCTCTCTCTCTCTCTCTCTCTCTCTCTCTCTCTCTCTCTCTCACACACACACACACACACACACATTCTAACATCAGGAAAAATATGAAATTCAATGCTCCTACTACCAAATACTGTGGATAAGAGCTGTTCTATCCCAGTATAAATTTGCAAGTAATATGTCTTTAATATACACAGAAGATTTGCTGTGGCTATAAATCTCTCTGATCTTTTACCAAAGAATGACCTCAACTGCTGGCATGATAATCTCAGTTTATAGCTGGATGATGGAAAATTCAAGGCCAGCCTGTCTCAAAAACAACAACAATAAAATCAGGCCTTTACTGATACACTGGTGCAGTGATTTGTTAAATCAAATTAGAACTACAAATTATGTTATATAACTAACAAGGCCAATTTGTAATGAAATAACTATAATCCATATGTGCTATTAATATATCAGGTGCCACTAGAATTGTTGAGGAAGAGGGTGGGCTTACATAGGCTGAGCTCAGGGTTAGAGCACACAGCTGGATACGCAGCTCGGGGCATGGGAGATGCCCACAGCCTTGGGTGGGAAGACACCCAGAGCAGCAGAAGCATGTGCAGGACAAAGGCAGGGAAGGCTCCCTGTGGAAAATGGCAGAATGTACCACACTAGCATTCCTCTTCCTACACAGGGCACTAAGGCGACAGAAAACAGACTCAAAAACAAACGGACAGGGATGTGGACTAAAAAGTAGCAGACATAGCGGAGGGCAGGAAATAAGGCTATACTGAAAAAACTTAAGTAGAATTCATTTAGTTGATATGGAGGACCACACACATTCTTAACTGGGAGAAGACAAACAGAAAGCAATTGCCAGCAGATAGCAACAGAGCAGAATCTCAGCAGAGTAAGAAAACAAAGGCAGGACAGAAAACTCCCCCGAGGAGATGGCCTAAAGCACAACATGACTTTAAAGCAAACCCGGGATCATTTAGGATTATTTTATATTGCTAGTATAGTTAGCTATGTTTTTCTTTAATCAAATAATTTTCATAAATTTGTGTCTTTAAATAACACATCTGTTTCAAAAGAAAACAAAACAGTTCCTTCAGGAGAGGATGCAAAGCACTCATCTGCAGTGCAGGCTGAAATACCTGCACAACTCTTTTCATGGGCAACATCCTTTGGCATAAAGGGAAAAGCAGAGGGTTCAAAAGATAAAAGAGAAATAGGAGGAGAACACCCATCATAGGCATGCAGCTCTCAGAGGGAGAGATGCTCAGGGTGGCTTGTTCATTTCCCGTCAAAACTGGAAGACTCCCCGAGGGCTTTCTCTACCAAGGAATTAGATGACTTTTCTCAACCCTGTGTTTTCCCTCCTAAGGGCAGTATTATTCTGAAATCCCTGTGAGGAAATGAGCAAGCATTGTGTGAGCAGGGAGCGAGGGCAGAAATCCGTGGTTTTACTGCCTCCACGCTGGCATCTTCAGCATGCCTCACACACTTCTCTGGACCTTGACTTGACTCCTGCATTAATTTCTAGACTTTACTTCTCATGTGCCCCAGGCCCTAACCTTAATTACTGGTTCTGATAGATAAAAAATTTCTGTTTTAGCTGGGCGGTGGTGGCGCACGCCTTTAATCCCAGCACTTGGGAGGCAGAGGTAGGTGGATCTCTGTGAGTTCGAGACCAGCCTGGTCTACAAGAGCTAGTTCCAGGACAGGCTCCAAAGCCACAGAGAAACCCTGTCTCGAAAAACCAAAAAAAAAAAAAAAAAAAAAAAAAAAAAAAAAAAAATTTCTGTTTTGCTTGGTGATTTAACCTTCTTAAACTGAACTCATTCCCATTAATTCTGTATAATGGTTCTCAATCATGTAATGTTGGTCCTGATACCATTCTACATCCTTTCACATACTCTGTGAGAAACAAAATGCAAAGGTATGAAATATTATAGGAGAAGAGGACGTGGGTTTGCTATGTTGTTTTTGAAATGCTAGGGATAACCCAGGGCATTGTATCCGCTCGGTAAGTGTCCACCACTGATACACATCCCCCAGCCCTCAAAAGGCTTGCTCACCCGTTCACTGGAGGCTGCTATAGAGACTGCCTCAAAATGAATTGAGGAGTGACTTACAGACATCAGCCTGCACCGCAAAGAGCAGCATGTGTGTGCATTAAGCTACTCTCTCATCATCCAGGGTACCCTAGAGTCAGGGCTGCAGCACCTTCCCACCAGACTTCCTTTCTATGACTCACATTCACACTTCTCAGCACCTGGAAACTCTGGATTTCCTTCTGAAACCCTCCAAATACTCAATTCCAAAAAATCTGTAGCTGTCTGTAAAGTGACTATCCAAGAACTATGCAAGATGAGAAAGCAAGCATGCACAAGGATGGACTTCTTAGACCAGCAGCAACAGATAAATCAATGGAAGATACCGACTTCTATGATATGGCGTCAGGGTGGCTTGGTGACAGGAAGCACTTGACCAAAATGATTCACTGGGAAGGAGGCCATAGGGAAAGAAGGTTGGGCTGGGGAGGAAATGGGTTTGCTTTAGAATGGTTTCAGAATGAGGTAACTCTGAGATATCCAAGAAGAGCTGTTAATAAACAGATGAACATACCACCCTAGAGTTCAAAGAAATCCTAAATGTAGAACTAACCCTGCGAGATGAATGTCAGAATGTGGAACGGGCCTAGGAGAACAGTACTGAAGCAAGAAGGGAAGGCCTGAAGTGCTCCACCATGGGATAGCCAAAGGGACGAGGGAGGAGCCGAAGAAGTAGGGAGGGATCGGCAGGTGCAGTGACATCAGACAAGTAGCTCAACACGGGACAATGACAGTGCTCAACGCTATGGAGACATTAAGACAAAACAGAAGAACAAGAACAGCAGTGAGATGGAAGCCATCATGGTCTTCAAGTTGCTAGAACTAAGTAACACCCTCTACCTGTTTGTCCTTTTACCTAACCTGAATCAAACGGGTTCCTAAGGCTTTCATATAAGGCTTGGATGTTGAGGGAGGGAGCACAGCGAGGGTCAGAAAACAAGAGCTTGAATAGAAAAGCACACACGGCTTAGACACAGGCCCACAGCCGAAGCATGTGCCTGAACTATCAGTTAGGATTCAGCAGACCATTCGTGTGCCAGGCTGGCGGCTTGTGAGATCTCAGCCCACAGGACACTGGGAGCCTGAGGTCCGTGTGTACAGAGAGAGAACCTATCCCCCCAAAAAATGGAGAAATAGCACTTTCTGGAGTGAGGCTTTGAAATTGGCTAAGGGGAATTACATTTATATACTTAAACCACGTACAGTCAATTTTCACAGATTTCCTTTATTAGGTCATAATAGCTGGAGATTTTCTCAGATTTCTGGGAGCTTGTGTATATGTAATATGGTACATTCTAGGGTGCTTTCTCAAATGTGAAAGAGAACCAGAAATTATGACTAAAAAATCCAACATAAATCCTGGTTTTTTAACAGGTACCTAACATTTACTGGATCTGAATAAAAAGCTGTGAACTAATTTCAGATGTTATTATTTTTCATCTGTTTATCTTGTTGGACTTCTGTATGTATACCTTATATGCATAAGAACATAATTCTATAATTTCATTAAAATAGTACAATGATACTGTTTATTTAAGCTTTAATTTATTGCTTTATTACTGAAGAATTTATATCTCACTGTAGAAATTGTTAAGTGCAGATGAGATTTAAAGCATATATTTTCTCACCACCTATGACAACTTTTCAGAGATTACAATACATTCAGAACAAAACATTAATTTTGAAAGTTACTGACCTCCCAAAGTTGTGAAAATATGAAAGTTTCTGATTTGAATAACAGTGTACTGTCTGTAACCTATCGCATCCCTAACATGCACCTCCTCAGCTCAACATCTCCCTCCCTCTTACAACGCCTCACTCCACAAACCTGCCGGCTACATCACCACCATCGGCAACTTCAGTCCCTCAGTATATTCTCAGTGTTTGAGAATAGTCACCTGAGTGTAAATACCGGTTTTAACCTGATTCCTCCTTTTCTGATGTGTATGGAGGGGGAGGGGACAAAGAGCCTAGAGCTGTATTCCGAGTTCCTGTGTGTCTTGCATGTCTAGATTGCTTTGTGACATGGTCTTTCTAGACGTCTTCTCTGTGCCGCTTCCTGCCTTTGCTCAGACGGGTCATGGCATTTCTCTCATCCACTGGAGACTACCAGATGTTATTTTTGATTCATACACAGTGAAATGTGATTACCTTGAATATCATCATTAAATGTGCAATACTTGTTTCGATACTTGTTCAGGAGACGAAATGCATTCAGATTGGCAAAATCCTCGAACTGAATAAGGCAATTCATCCCATATCTATGAGGCAAAAACATGCATTTTAAAAGTTAATGAAATGACATTTTAAGTAGACATTTAAACCTAGCCTGTATGAGAAGGCACACCAATTTCTTTTAAAAGTCCTTTCTGGGTGCTTAGCATAAATGTATAACACATTATCATCAAGGACTGACATCACACTTACCACAAAAAAGGGAGTGGATTGGTACTGTGGAATAATTCCAAACGACAAAAATTCAGTCCAAAATATGATCCATATCCTCAAGGAATTTGAAACTCAGTAGAAACAAAATCTTCTGAGTTAAAGAAAGGTATATAAAATGTAATAAAAGAAATGAACAAAGGATTACTGCTCTTCAGGAAACCATGCTTCTAGCTACTCTTAGAAGCCAACTGACAAATTAATGAACCTTTAACTGACTATTATTTTCTATCACGACCTATAGTATCCTAACATGTGCTGAACAGACGGCATCTCCTTGCTGTGTGCTTGCACGGCAGAGGCACAGTCCTTCCCTTTAACACGCTTCACATGCGCACTAGACCCAGGCATGACGACCGACCCTCAAAAGGCCCCACCTCCTCAGAGTTCCACATGGGGTTTAGTCCTAGTGTATGGGTTTTGGTGGGACACAAGCACTCAGATAAGACAGCTTCAACATGTGCTGTCTCCCTTGTCCATGAGTGCTCAACCCCATACCAGTCTCTACATCGCACTAAGAATCAGCTTTCCTTCTTTACGACTATTCTTTCTGGACCATCTCCATGAAGCTATGGCTTCTTTCATGAGTGTCAAAGTTCTCACTACAAAGCACTGAAATTTGTCCTTGTTTCTCACTCCTTTCTACTATGAGGACAACTGAAAGCCCCAGTTGCCAACATCACTGTGGAGATGAAGACTGTCGGAGCTCCCTCTTCCTCCACCTCTCCCGACCACCATGACTAAGATCTCCGTAGGGTCCATCACTCCATCATTTTCATCCATTATGTTTACTAACATTACTATTATCTATATTTGTCACTAGTGGTCTACCTCTTAAAAACACTATCATATTAATAGGTGAGGCTGGGATTGAATCAATCATTTTTTCTTCCCTTTCCTCTACAAAGGTTTTGTTACATACAGGGAAGGGAAGGGACTCAATCCTTTCTGGTATCGACTTTGCTCACAGCCAGGAGACCGCTGGGCTCCGTTTGACTACTGGAGGATGCTCATGCTCACCCATGTACTGACAAACTCAAGGCGGCCTTTGGCGTTTGAGTAGTTCCCCGCCACACTGCACCTCTCGGATCTCACTGCACACCTGCTACTGTGCTTGGTGAGGTGCCCACTACAGTGACTACCTCACCTGGCCAAGGGGCTCAGTCACCTGTGGCCTTGTTAAGACCCTGGCACAAAGACCTGGCTGCTCTTCAAGGGCTGCTGTAGTAGAAAACGGGAGGTATTTTCTAATTTTTAATTACTAATGAGACAATACTGCTTTCTGTTTCTTTGTATCTTCTGTATCTTGGAAATTTTTAATTCTTTGTGAGAAACTGTATGTTATTTGACTCATTTTTATTGTGTTGCCCCTTTATTTATTGTTCTAACAAGAAGTTTTTATATTTTAAAAATAGTATCTTCTATGATAGATACCTACAAATAGCTTTCCTAGTCACTACACTGCACCCTTAATCCCTTAGATGGCATTTGTTCTAGACAGCGTTAATTGTCAACTTGATATGGTGTGAGACCATCTGAGAGAAGAATCTCAACTGAGGCCCGGTCAGTGGCCTGTGGACATGTCTGTGGGGACTGTTTGACTGTTAATGACACGGGCAGCTGCAGCTCTGGGCAGCTGGTGTGAACTGTACATGGACGCTGGTGGAGTGTAAGCTGCTCTGTGCGCCAGCAACCAGTAACCTCAGTGCTGCCGTCTGTACTTCTCTGGCTGGGAAACGAGTGCCTTAGTCAGAGACAATGCCGTGTGGAGTAGCAGGTGGGCCTGCCTGGAATTCCTGCCTTGACTCCTCTCAATAATGGACTGTGGTCTGGAACTGTCAGCGAAATGAACCCTTTCCTCTCCCAGGTTGATTTTTGGTCAAGAGTATTTTTTAATTTCAGCAACAGAAATGAAACTAAAATAGTGATTCTGTTGATTTTGCTACAGAAATTTCAGGTTTTTATGGAATCAGAGTACTTGATGCTTTTACATATGGACTCACCTCTGGATAGCATGCCTATGGCATCCCCTGCATGTGCATCAATTTATAACCCAAACTTCCTTCTAATACCATCATGGATTTAGGAAATGATGAACCTCAAGATCGGTCATTACCTTTGACTGTTAGGCCATCCATTTTTAATGATGACAGTGTCTGTTTTCTGCACCATTTCCTCAGTACACTAGCACTGTTTCCTACTCCACTCTCGCCCTTCATTTCCTAAACCAGGCTTCATCCAGAGGTGAGGTAGCTTCTGTTTCTTGGCTTCTCTACACTACTGCTAATGACAGAAAATGTCTCGCCACGGTTACTCTTCGCAACTACAGCACGGGCTGTCACTGTTATTCCCATCTTACAGATAAGAACACAGGGACACATGATGATAAAGCGTAACAATGACACCTGAGAGTACCCTTAGTCTGCTACTGTGTGTATCCATAAAAAATGCTACCTCGCTGGCCCTATATTGTTCTCAAATACCTGTAATACTGAATATGGCTGGTTACCCCTTTGTTCTTTTTTGAATTTGGCTGCTGCAGTGGTTCTGGACCATGGGCTCAGAGTCAGAGCTCCCACACTGAACTCCTGGCATCCTTGTATACTATGTATCTTCATTTTTCTGCCTGTGTTTTCCTATCAAGAAAGATGTGAATACGATCTTCCATAGATTTGTTATGGGGGTTGTCTGAAATGATAAATATGTATTCAGTTCAATGATCAATAATAAGTCCTCTATACCAGAGAGTTCCAAAAATATTTAATGCTAACAAAAGTAACTATGAAATGTGAGATAATGTCCTCAATGACTAAGAGAAAATCACCACCATCCTATACAGTACAGGTTGAAAACTACTCTCAGGACTGAAGCTAAATCAAGACAGCTTAGATAAAGCTACTGCAGGAACTTCAAAGAATGGTCTTCACAAAGAAAATAATCCAAGTAATAAAATCTCTTTTACAACTTAATAAAATGGTGAAATGTAAATAAATACAAATTTTCTCAGATGACATAGTTATGACAGAAGCACTTCCGGCCTGAGAAAGTGAGGTGAAAGATTAGAGCTTCATATTGAGAACTGTTTTGGTGCTGTGGAAAGTACTGAGGGCAGACAGAAAAAAGGGCTGGGGGAAACTGGGAGAGTGAGGACAAGCCATGAACAAAACAACTGTACTCATGCATCTGGCGCCATTTTTCATATTCCAAGAAAGCTCTTCATAAAATGATGAAAGTGTTATAAAGAACTAAAAAGAAACATTTCCACAGTTATGAATTGTCACTTTTGAAAATGCCAGCAGAGAAGTAAACTTTGTGGTAGCAACTAAGTACCCGAAACACAAGTATCAGTCGGCAGCCTGCAATGTTTGTGATGGCTACTTTGTAATTCTCTGGTTTCTAAGGAGCCTTCGGAAACCAAGAACTGTGTTGTTGGGCAATGCCCTCATAGGGCTTGCTCCTGTGGTGCGTCATAGTCCGGGGGGCTAACAGCAGCAGATTCTCTATCATTATGTTCAGAAGAAGCAGCCTGTGGTCTGTGAGGAGGCCTCAGGGCTTTCTCAGTTCTATTCCCGGATCTACTACTTACTTGGTTTGGTGGTCTGGGGCTTGTTACAATTTCTTTGTGGTTGAAATTGAGTCCCTTCAGTGTGGTTTGCCTTCAGTGTTCAGGACACAGTGTATGAAGCTATAAATCTACAATGCTTCTGCAGTGTAATCTGGGAACCGTCCTAGGTAGTAAATCGGTACATAGGGCACCTTATCATTTTCATAGCCTGTTTTAGAATCATCTTCTGGAAGATGCCACATACCCATTTTAACTTTGTAGTTTTTCTACCTGGTAGTTAGTTCTGATTTCACTTCTAGAGATTTAAGAAGAGGCTTTCTGAATTCATCTTGGGATATGTGCATCTTGTACCATGTAATAAAAATAAAGTCATGGAAAGATATTTTGTTCTAGCTGAAAGCAGCCTAGTCACTATGAAATGAGAAGCGATGGAACTCTCGAGATTTGGCCATTTCACCTCTACATAACTGGGAAAAGAACCTACTTTTTACAATCAAAATTTGGCATGATATAGCAGATATAAATAGTTTTAAAAGCTAACGAAATATCCTAAAACTGACATGTAAAATTCTGGAGTATGTGTTCTTTGTGGCCATGTTAAGTCTGGAAACCACCTCACTGCAATGACTAATGGCTGTGGCTAGAACTGACTAAGCGCCAGACAGTATGGTCTACATTTCAGGGGGATTATCTAATTTAATTCTCTCAGCAATTCAGCAAGGAAGGCACTGTCATTATGCATTTTACAGATGAAGACACTGGAGTTCCTCATGACTAAGGACTGAGCGTTTAGTGAGCTCATACTGCTCAGAGGCGTAAGGTAGGGGCTGACTGCAGGCCATGGGACTCACATGCTAAGCAAGCACTTTGACCCTGAGCTACATCCTCACCACATCTCTGAATTCGGGGATCAGAACGCTCTCATCACACCAACAAGGTAGCACCTGTGTGCATTAAACACACCAAATCCCGCGTGGTTAGGTGTACATGGACAAATGTTGGTGAAAACAGTAGTCTTTCTTTAATATTAAAATACTGAGAATTCATGCAACCAACTTGACCGTGCATGCTTGGACTTTTCCTGAGAGATGGGGTAAAATCATGTTTAGGATGTGTGACGTGCATGGCACCACACAGTGTCCGAGGCTACAGTACGTCATAATGGATGAATCCCTCAGTGGTGGGGGGTTATTTTGAATGACTCATTTTGATAATGAACTGAGGCTTGAAGATACTTAATGAATTTAGCAGCAAACAGGAAACATAAATTTTGCTGACTGGGAGCACAAAGCATACAATCAAACAGTCTTAAAAGAGGTTTCCATTAAAAGCAATCAATGGGACTGAGAGGCTCAGTGCAGAGAGGTCCTTTACCATGCACAGGGTCCTGGGTTCAATCCTCAGCACCGCAAAAATCCAAATCCAGTAACAATCTGTGGCACACAGAGAGCCCAGCAAAGGCTTAAGGAAGATAGCATTAAATTTGGCTCTGGGGAGGACTCAAAAAG
Organism: Chionomys nivalis; assembly: GCF_950005125.1. Classification (NCBI taxonomy): domain Eukaryota; kingdom Metazoa; phylum Chordata; class Mammalia; order Rodentia; family Cricetidae; genus Chionomys; species Chionomys nivalis. Next base: position 84,759,467 of record NC_080089.1, read on the forward strand.
TGAAGGAGGAATAAATCAGGGTGTTCCAGAGGCTGTACTAGGAGATGTAATAGCATCACACTGAAGGACTTCAGAAGGAGAACAGTGCTTCTTAAATTTCAGACTATAAAAGGTCCAGTGGCATGGCTTAGCAACAAAAGGCACTTGCCACTAAGCTTATGACCTGAGTTCAGTCCCCAGAACTGGGCATGATAAGAACTGATGCTTGCGAGTTGCCCTCTGCTGCACACATGCTGTGCCACATGACCATCCTCCTCTTCCAACCCCCCACCCCCCGCCAATAAAAAATAAGTAAGTAAAATGCAGTGACGTTTAGTTTCAGATTATGAGTAGTCTTGAGTGCTAGCATAGGTGATCTTAAATTGACTCAAGTTCTCTCTGGCTATGCCCCCTTCACATCCAATACACCCTAGCATGTAAGAACAGAGCCCTATCCACGTCTTAGCAAATTCACTATGAAATGTCTCAAGTTCCAGCTACCTTATCCCTACATTGTTTCACAAGTAGGTATTCTTGTCACATTTCTTAGTATTCTTTCAACTATATTATAATGATATCTCTTGATTTTTCTCTGTGACCATAGGCATTATAAAGATTAAACTGTAATTATCTACTCATCAGATGTAACCCTCTTAAGGATTAAGTAATGGAATGGAATGTTTTCCTTCCCCACTGAAAATGTGTTACATTAAATTTTTTAAAGATTTATTTATGTATTTATTTACTTATTTATTATGTATACAGTGATCTGCCTGCATGTATGATTGCACACCAGAAGAGGGGACCAGATCTCATTATAGATACTTGTGAGCCACCATGTGGTTGCTAGGAATTGAACTCAGGACCTCTGGAAGTACAGCCAATGCTCTTAACCTCTGAGCCATCTCCAGCCCCCAATTCTTAATCAAGTTACTTAAGTGTAGGCCCTAGTTGTAATAAGACCTCATCTATTTCCTGTTATGCCCCAAAAGAAACCTTATCTTTCTTTCCTCATTTATTCGTTTGTCAAATGCCCTCCAAACAGCTTTCATTACACTCACTTCCCCCCTTAGAGCACAGAGTGATCGAGCATGTGAATGGGAAGTGTGAGGACCGCTATAGCTGGGAACCGCTGGGCACCCAGGCACCCAGGCACAGAGCAGGGCAAGTGTGCTGAGAAGGTCCCCAAAAGGTTACTTTCCAGGGGACTTAGTAAGAGAAAGAATTCCAAAGGCAGAGGACATGTTCAATGCTAGAATTAACAAAATCTACGGCACGTTCTAGAAAGTGAAGTCAATTAAAGGTGACTAAAAGCACAGAATTTGGAAGGAAACAAAGCAAAGATTAAGAATAGAGAGGTAAACAGGATTGGATTATGTTGCGCCTTTAATCTGTGTTAAAGAAGTTCATACTTGATCCCCAACAGAAGGAAGGAAGCAGAAATGTGGCACGACCAATTAGTATCTACACTAGGGCATCATAACCAGGGTATATGTGTATTGGGGACTGGCAAGAGTAGATGCAGGGAGTTCACTGAGGAGGTGGCTGCGGAACTGCAGGCCTCCATCTGGAAATGAAAACGCAGACAGAGAGAGATACATGGATCTGAGAAACGCTCGGAATAATGAGAACGCAGACAGAGAGAGATACATGGATCTGAGAAACGCTCGGAATACAGAATGGACAATATTAGGTGAAAAGAAGAAGATGAGGAAGAAGAAATCAAGATCAAATTCCAAAATTCCGACCCTGCAGTATGATAGGTGAAGGCAAGACAGGAAGCAGAAATATCAAGACAGGAAGCAGGTATGCAACGAGATAGGAAGCAGATATGTAAAGAGATGGGGCAGGTATGTAAAGATGGGGCAGGTATGTAAAGAGATGGGACAGGTATGTAAAGATGGGGACAGGTATGTAAAGAGATGGGGCAGGTATGTAAAGAGATGGGGACAGATATGTAAAGAGATGGGGCAGGTATGTAAAGATATGGGGACAGGTATGTAAAGATATGGGGACAGGTATGTAAAGAGATGGGGGCAGGTATGTAAAGATGGGGACAGGTATGTAAAGAGATGGGGCAGGTATGTAAAGATATGGGGACAGGTATGTAAAGATGGGGACAGGTATGTAAAGAGATGGGGCAGGTATGTAAAGAGATGGGGGCGGGTATGTAAAGAGATGGGGACAGGTATGTAAAGATATGGGGACAGATGTGTAAAAAGATGGGGACAGGTATGTAAAGAGATGGGGACAGGTATGTAAAGATATGGGGACAGGTATGTAAAGAGATGGGGCAGGTACATAAAGCAATAGGAAACAGGTATGGAAAAAGACAGGGAGAATGCTGAGAAGAAAGCTCAGTTGCTAAAGAGCCCACTTTGCAAGCATGACAACCTAAGGTTGACCTTCACAATTTACCATTTAAAAAAACCACGTTGATAGCATGTGTTTATAATCCGATGCCATGATGCATGTAAGATCAGTCGCAGTATTCCAGCCCCAGCCACCTTCCTGAGGAGCCTTTAGGCAGTTGCTAAGCTCAGCAGTGGGAATGGAGCCAATCATTCCTACCATTGTGGAACTCATCAAAAAGGATCTTTGTGGTCAACAAATCTCTACTATGCTCTCTGAAATCTTGCCGGGTGTATGTCAGTCTAAGGGCTCTCTGCCCAGTTTTCTTCCTCAAACTTGCTGAACCTCCCTCATCAGCCCACACTTGTTCTTTATTTCACAGCGGTTCCCACAGTGTATCTCTTACAAGACACCTCTCAGCAGGTGTGATGAAAACATACAATGAGATCATGAGTGACTTTGCTACATTTAAAGCTCTGCTGTCTGATCTGCTTTGGTTGGTATCCCAGCTCTACTGCTTGACAACAATGGGAGAGTTACTCAATTTCCCTATCCTTCAGTTTCATCTCTGAAGTCAAACTATTAGTACTGCAGCACAGGGTGGAGAGATTCAAACACCTCTGCCACATAAATATTAGTTAATGTTTGACCAGTGTGATCTTTTATTTATCATAATTGTGATTAAGTGTGGTGATCTATGAAACTGTGATTGGGTGTCCTGTAGTGTTTCCTGGCCATGTCCTTCTAGAACAGGCTGTATGATCCCAAATAAAATACTCGGTGATAATGAACTGTTCCAGTGGGAATACTTTTCAGTTGCTAATCAGCATGTATTCTGAAATCTTTTGTCTCTATGATTTGTGTTTTCTTGGAGTTTTGTTTATACTATTCTATACACAGAACTATATGTATGTGTGTGTTAAAAATCTTGACTGTAACACTGGAGAAACGCTCTCTGTAGGCTTTAGGAAGATGCCTAATTGAGTTTAGTGCACATAAAGATTTCAAAGTCTGCAACAAGTAGTGGGAAGAGAAAAAGCCCAAGCCCTGTCCTGTCTTCCGAGTCCAAGGTCAGCGAGCTGCCACACATCAGCTCAGCAGCACAGAAACTGCTTATTTTAGAACACACTCCTCATCTGGACTCATCTGCTTCTACTTCCTCTGTGTCCTGATCACCACCCTTCATTCTTTCTCAGAGCTGTCAGCTAGCTAACACGCCAGAACATGGCAGCCTCAGCCTTCTGATTGAGTAAATGATCTACTCTAGTTCAAGATCTCTTTTTTCTTAAGATCACTAAGAAATAAGCAAAAGCTTGATATTTATAGCAGGCAAATTCTATTCTATTACTGTCCCCTCATCAAAGTGATTTTTCTACTTTTATAGTGGCATTTCATTTGTATTTTAAAAAATAAAACTTGCCTGAAGATCACAGAGTAAAATAGCGCCACTGATCAGCCTTACAGACCAGGTAGTGGTAGCACACACCTTTAATCCCAGTAGCCACACTAGTTGTCATAGAAACTGGTCTGTGCTCCCAGTAGTGCGCGCTTTTAATCTCAGCCCTAGAGAGGATTGTAAAACAGGGGGTTTGGAAAGACACCTCTCACACTCTGGGATTCCTGGAGGCAGGATCGCCATTTCGGACTGAGGTCAAGGTAAGAGCCAGTGGCTGGCTATTTTGCTTTTTGGATCTTCGGGTTGAACCCCTATTTCTCTCTCCGAGTTATTATTTGTGCTTCAATCTTTCAATGATTAGAATCACGGGAGGACATGGGTGTCCAGAACTGGATGGTATAGTACATTAAGTAGGATTCTGCAAATACTGACCAAATGATTTTGGAAGCTCTAAGCAAAAGGAAACACAATTCCCCCCATGGGGCTTTTCACATGCTGATCTAAACTGGGAATCTACAAGAAGGGAGGAACAGTATGGGCCAGGTCTCATTCTTACTTAGAAAGTAGTTTTCAAGGCCCCCAAAAGTTGAAAAAACCCCGCCCATGCAACTGTTAAAACAGAACCAAAGTCCTAAATTGTTGAGCACTTTATAATGATGATGCCGGACCCTGGAAGAGTCAAGTGCAGTGACCGCTACTTCATAAAACAAGAACGCCACCAAACAGCACGGTGTATCACTAAAGCCACAAGGATAGAAGTTGTGGTTGGGCTAAGAGGAAAAAAGTTACAGCAAAGACATCTAAGCAGGGACTCCACACAAAAACCCGACAAAGAGCTTCTTAATTTTAATACAAACCAAGACCTCAAGAAGGAATGGGCCCTGACTTGGGGACAGTCTCACCTCAGGCCTCTTTATAGCTACAGCTCTCTTTTCAACACTAGATTTATTACACAGTAATGCCACAGTGTTCCACAAAATTCAGAAATGGACAATTACCGTTCTCATTATCTTTGGGTTTTTGTTTGTTTGCTTGCTTTCGTTGTTGCTTTGTTTTGTTTTTAGTGAAGTCGGAAGACAGCTGCATGAGTGGACCGGGCTCCCTTGTCCTAGAGAAGCCCCTCTAGTAACTCGGAAGGCATTCTGGGTTACAAGAGAAGGAGACAATGTGACAGCTGGTTGCTTGGAGGCTGCACTGGGTCTCCTGCAGGTCAGCAGCACTTCAGTCTGCAGCATATGCAAAGCCCCAAATCTCACTTCTCTCTCAGAAACTGTGTTGGACACTTGATTTTCCCCACGAGCAGATAGCTATATCATTCTGTGGCCCAGGAAGAAGGGTCAGATTTATACTGTCATGCCCCACGTTAAGAAGAAACTTGGCAATGAAGAACATTTATCATGATCCAGTTCGCACGTCAAAATATCAGTTATGAAACATTCCATACTCTCCACATACCAAGCAAGGTAAAGACAATCCAAAGAATGGAGAAGATTAAACTTATATAAAAACATGGACATCATTAAATCAACTTGACACGCTTAAATATCCTAAATATGTGATATCCTTCATAGAATTTCCAAATAAATGAGAAAATTCATTAAAATTTACTTCAAAATAACAGGCACACACCAGTATTAGCCTTGCCATGAGCTCCTAACTGACAATAGCATTTCCTAAAATATAATATGCTATTTTGAATTTTGATTTTGCAGTTATTAACTTTCAAATGAGACCACTTACAAGTGCTTAGAAAACGATTTATGTTTTTATTGGATGTCACTATCATCTATTGTGCCTTTAAACTTTACACATGGCAGACTGTTTAAGAAACTATCTGAAACAGAAAATGAAACATAGCGATTGGCATTGAAGCTGAGGAGACATATTATCCTTTCAAACATCCCATGGTTCTGTGTAGGCTAGAAACTGAGTCTGTGCTTGCTCCTTCTAGAGATGAGCAGAGCGGCAATTGGTAAGCTACTCCTTCTGTGTCCACAGTCTAGATTCAAACAACAAGAGCGCACACGCACACACACCCCACATCATTTTTTATTTTTTATTGTTTTTATTGAGCTATATATATTTCTCCACTACTCTCCCTTCCTCTCCCCTACACATCTACCCTCTCCCATGATTTCCATGCTCCCAATTTACTCAGGAGATCTTGTCTTTTTCTACTTCCCATGTAGATTAGATCCATGTTTCTCTTAGGGTCCTCATTGTTGTCTAGGTTCTCTGGGATTGTGAATTGTAGGTTGTTTTTTCTTTGCTTTATGTCTAAGAGTCAATTATGAGTGAGTACATATGGATACTTGTCTTTCTGGGTCTGGGTTAGCTCACTCAATATGATGTTTTCAAGATCCATCCATTTGCCCATGAATTTCAAGATGTCATTTTTTTTCTGCTGTATAGTATTCCACTGTGTAAATGTAGCACATTTTCCTTATCTATTATTTGGTTGAGAGATATTTAGGTTGTTTCCAGGTTCTGGATATGACAAACAATGCTGCTATGAACATAGTTGAGTACATGTCCTTGTGGTACGGTTAAGCATCCTTTGGATATATACCCTGATGTGAGATTCCCCTATGTATGCTATGGTAGTATTGCTGGATCTTTTTTTTCTTAATATTTATTTATTTATCTATCTATCTATTTATTTATTTATTTATTATGTATACAGTAGTTTGTCTGTGTGTATGCCTACAGGCCAGAAGAGGGCACCAGACCCCATTACAGATGGTTGTAAGCCATCATGTGGTTGCTGGGAATTGAACTCAGGACCTTTGGAAGAGCGGGCAATGCTCTTAACCTCTGAGTCATCTCTCCAGCCCCGTATTGCTGGATCTTGAGGTAGGTTATTTTCTAATTTTCTGAGAAATCACCACACTGATATGTAAAGGGATTGTATCAGTTTGCACTCCCACCAGCAATGGAGGAGTGTTCCCTTTACCCCACAACCTCTCCAGCAGAAGTTGTTATCAGTATTTTTGATCTTGGCCTTTCTTAACAGATATAAAATGGAATCTCAGAGTTGTTTTGATTTGCATTTCTCTGATAGCTAAGGGTGTTGAGCATTTCCTTAAGTGTCTTTCAGCTATTTTAGATTCCTCTGTTGAGAGTTCTCTGTTTAGGTCTATTCCCCATCTTTTATTGAATTATTTGTTCTTTTGATGACCAATTTCCCGAGTTCTTTGTATATTTTGAGATCAGCTCTCTGTTTGATGTGGGGTTGATGAAGATCTTTTCCCATTCTGTAGGCTGTCATTTTGTCTTGTTGATCATGTCCTTTGATTTACAGAAGCTTCCCAGTTTCAGGAGGTTCCATTTATTAATTGTTTCTTTCAGTGTCTGTGCTGCTGGGGTTATATTTAGGAAGTGGTCTCCTGTGTCAATGCGTTCAAGTATACTTCCCACTTTCTCTTCTATGAGGTTCAGTGTGGCTGGCTTTATGTTGAGGTCTTTGATCCATTTGGACTTGAGTTTTGTGCATGGTGATAGATATGGACCTATTTTCATTCTTCTACATCTTAATATCCAGTTATACCAGCACCTTTTGTTGAATACGCTTTCTTTTTTCCATTTGATATTTTTGCTACTTTGTCAAAAATCAGGTGTTCATGGGCACACGTATCATTTTATATGCTTAGAAAATCAATTCATGTTGTCATTGCATACACATATTTGTAGAATTAATCTTTTTTTAATTTATTTATTATTTATACAGTATTCTGTCTGCTTGTATGCCTGCAGGCCAGAAGAGGGCACCAGACCTCATCACAAATGGTTGTGAGCCACCATGTGGTTGCTGGGAATTGAACTCAGGACCTTTGGAAGAGCAGGCAGTGCTCTTAACCACTGAGCCATCTCTCCAGCCCCTAGAATTAATCTTTATATACTAACCAATTCTATAAAAGTAACTAATGGCTCCTCAGAATAAAGTTGAATATCAAGTATAAAGCAAAAATGTTAGTCTCTAAGTCTTCAGCTCATGAGTACATGGGTAGTCACAGGCCCATGAAGATCACAGATATGGCTGGTTTGCAGCAGAACTGTCGGATCATCAAGTGCTCTAACACAACACAGGGAGAGTTCATATAGGACACAACAAGTCAAGGGCATAGTTTGGATGACGAAACTAAAACTTAGAACAAGATTTAGAATTCAACTCAGGATACCATCAGGCTTCTCAATGTTCATGAATTACAGACTCCTGAATCTAGGGCCAGGGTTGCCTATTCTGACACACAAAATCCTTGAAAGGCATTGTTTCTGCTATACAGAAAAGCCCAAACACCAAGACTAACAGCTCTTCCCAAGCTCATGACCCACCGCTGTCTAAGCTTATGACCCACCACTGTCTAAGATCATGACCCACCGCTGTCTAAGCTCAGGACCCACCACTGTCTAAGGTTAAGACCCACCGCTGTCTGAGCTCATAACCTGCTGTGCTGTCTAAACCAAAATGAAAGGTAAGCAAAGAGGAAAGTCAGGAGCAGAGCCCAGCTGCTGGGGCCAAGTGGGAGCACTTCTGACTCCCACTGAACTGCAGGAGACAGTTAAACATTATCAGGGGATCTTGCCTTCAGCCAAACTTTCATGAATTAGATGTTTACTGTGAAGATCTGAGGGGGGAAAAAAGGTCCCCTGGTACCTTTAAGCAGAAGTGGGAGGTGTCCATACTGAAAATGCTAGAACACTGTTTTCATAAGGACTTCCCTCAGGAGACTTCCATTCATCCAAGATTATTTACTGAGGCTTTAGCAAAATCTAAGCAACCTAGGGGAAGAGAAATACTCAAGTTTCCTGTAGCTCCTAACATGGACTAGGAAATACCCAGCTTAAATCCACCAAAAGACTAAGACCTAAAATAGGGCTAAAACAGCATAGTCCCTGCTCAGCACCTCAACAGGACTCTGGGATAATAGGAGAGAATAGCTCAATGACCTGCAAGTCTCATAGTCTATACAAGAAATCACAAGGAAAATCCAAAGGCAGACAGTAAGAGACACAAAAAGAAGGGCACTGAGGGACAGTATATAACCTAACCAAGCCAGATAAACAAAACTGTCAGCAAGATTAGATGTCAGCAAAATGAGCTCCAGTGACTCCAAACAGCAGCTTTCAACAAATCACACAAAAATGATACAAGATATTCAGTCACATGAGACAAAGCAAAACAAAAAGACGAGATCTAGATGCTCAGCAATTTTGGAACAGTCAGACCGTGAACTGAAAATGACTATGACTCAGCTATGAAGAGCTTAACTCCAAGGAAATCGACGCCATGCAGGGACATATGGGTAACATCACCAGACATGGAAATCAAAGTCATACTGCTGAAAATTGCCTTTGATGGGCTCTTCAGTGAACCAGACACAGCAGAGGAAAGAATAAGTAAGCTTGAAAAACAGCCAACAGAAGCTCTGAAAATTGGAACACCAAGAGAAAGGGCAAGAAATTAGTGGCAGAATAGCTAAGAACTGTGGGGCAACCACAAAGGTGAGGCAATCACAAAGGTGTGGCGTCTGCACATGGGAAGACCAAAAAAAGAAAAAAAAGAACAGAGTATTTGAAGCAACGGTGGCTGAGATTCTTATGAAGTTAATGACAAACACCAATCCACACATCCCAAACGTACAGGAAACATACATAAATCAGGACAAATAGCATCTAAAAACGTATGTAGACATAGTAGAGTCACACTACAGAGGACTAAAGACAGAGCAGATCATGAAGGAAGCTGCAGTGGGAACCCCATCTTCCTATGCAGGAAGAAGGACAAAGTTGCACTGGCCTTCCTTTCTGAAATCATGTAAGCAAGAGAATAAAGGAAGAAAAGACTCACTACTCAACAATTAGTTAATGCAATTATCCTTCAAAGGCACAGCATAAATAAAACTATCTCAGACACTGAGGAAATCTGGAAAAGTTAAGCCTTTTTAAGAGAGAAGGAAGACTTAAGACTGAAGCTATGTAAAACATCAGCTCTCAACTGGGTCACGGCCTCTTTCACAGGGGTCACATATCAGATCTTTGCATCACAATTCATAACAGCAGCAAAGCTACATTAATGATGTAGCAACAAAAGAATTTTATGATTGGGGGGGTCACCACGACATGAGGAACTGTATTAAAGGGCCACAGCACTGGGGGGGAGTGACAACCATCAATATAAACAAAGGAAGAGAATTGGAAAGGGAATAAGTAAAGGTGAAATAAAATCTTTTTCTTTCCTTCAGGTGCCCTAAATTATTAAGTTTGTTCAACATAACACTGTGGACATGTGAGATAACTGGATCGGGAACAGCTGCGAGGCAGTAGGGTGCTGCTGGACACCTGGACAGGCTATGGAGCCATTCCTTGTTGTGTGGAAACAGACTTGAAAGAGATATGCTGCAAATTCTCTGTTTATTGCCAACTCTTGGAGCAGCCACTGGACATTTTCTTAATGAAAGATAAAACTGGTAGGTTAAGAATAAGAGAAAATGAATTTATGGTATTTATTCCTCCTTACCCCAAATAACTTTCTTGCCATTCTTTCCCATAATTTACCTAGACTTGTTTGGGGCTTCAAAGCTTTAACCATAGTTGACTATACACCACAGATAAACCAAATATTTCAACAACAATTGTTTACTGGGAGCCAGGCAGTAGTGGTACACACCTTTAATCCCAGCACTCAGGGGAATCTCTCGGAGTCCGAGGCCAGCCTGATCTACAAGAGCTAGTTCCAGGACAAGCTCCAAGCTCCTAAGCTACAGAGAAACACTGTCTTGAAAAAAAATGTTTATTGAGACCCAAGTTCAGAGGATACAATAGAAATTAAACAGGCAAGAATTCTTCACAGAATTTTCATTTGACTTATATGTGATATAAAAATTAAATTATTGACATGGTACGGGTAATCTATAATATACCGAAAAATAAAACATATAAAGCTAATAGTTTGAGATGTACAAAGAAGCCAAAATTATACAATGGAAAAAAAACAACAACAAATGGGTGCTGGTCAAACTGGATGGCAGTGTGTAGAAGAATGAAAGATTCAAGTCCATGTGGACCAAAGACCTCAAGATAAAACCAGATACACTGAACTTAAGAGAAGAGAAAGTGGGGAAGAGCCTTGAATGCATTGGCACAGGAGACAGCTTCCTGAAAAGAACACCAATTGCACAGGCACTAAGATCAGCATGGATCTCCCTGGGAAAGGGAAATAAAAGCTATCTCTTGGGTAAACTGGGGGTGGGACAGATGAGTAAAGTAATGAAAGAGATGTCTTGATAGGGGTGCGCATTTGGGAGTTAGGTTTCTCCCTAATGGCACCAGAGAAACCACAAGAAATGCACAAGGATGACCCCAGCTAAGACTCCTAGCAGTAGTGGAGACGGTGCCTGAATTGGCCATCTCCTGTAATCAGACTGATGACTACCCTAATTGTCATGAGAATGCCTTCATCCACTAACTGATGGGAACAAATACAGAGATTCACAGCCAAGTACTGGGCTGAGCTCCAGGAATCCTGCTGAAGAGAGGGAAGAAGGACTGTAAGAGCAAGAGGGGTCAGGGGTCAGGGTCATCACAAGGAAACCCAGAGAAGCAACCAACCTGGGCTCATAGGAGTCCACAGACTGAACCGACAGGTAACGGAGCCTGCATGGGACCAAACTCTAGATATGTGTGACAGTTACATTGCTTGGTCTATTTTTGGGGACTCCTAACAATGGGATCAGGGCCTGTCCCTAACGCTTGAGCTGGCTTATGGGAACCACACTGTGCTGCCTAGCCTAGTCTTAATGCAAAATAAGGGGCTTTAACTTGATATGCCACGTTTTGTTGACACCCATGGGAGGCCTGCCCCCCTCTGAACAGAAACAGAGGAGGAGTGGATGGGGGATGGGCAGAGGAAGCAGCAGAGGGAAAATAATGCAAGCAGAGGAAGGAGGGGAAACTGCCGTCAGTATGTAAAATAAATAAAAATTTAATTAAAAAAGATCAACAATTAACAAATTGAAACTGAACCTGAAAAGCTTCTGTAAGGCAAAGGACACTGTTGAAAGGACAGAATGACAGACCACAGAAGAAAAGAGCTTCACCAAACCATATCTGACAGAGGACTAATATCCAAAATACATGAAGAACTCAGGAAACCAGACATCACAAAAACAAGTAAGCAAATTAAAAATGGTGTGCAGATCTAGACGAGAATTCTCAACAGAGGACACTCAAAAGATCAAGAATTACTTAAAGAAATGTTTAATCAACATCCTTAGCTATCAGGGAAATGCAAATCAAAACGACTGTGAGGTTCCATCTTGCACCTGTCAGAAGGTCTAAGATCCAAAATACAAGTGACACCTCATGCTGGAGGCTTTAACCAGCAACTGATGAAAAGAGATGCAGAGACGCACAGCAAACGTTAGGTGGAGCTCAGGGAATCCGGCAGAAGAGGAAGGATGGTAGGGCCCTTGTAGGACCCAGTGATGCCAAGGGCACCACAAGAAAACCCACAGAACCAACTGACCATAAGGGTTCACGGAGACTGAACTGACAACCAGAGAGACTGTGTAAGGCTGACCTAGGCCCTCTGCGTGTGTGTTAAGGTGTGTAATCTGGTCTTTGTGCGGGACTCCTAGCAGTGAGAGCAGGTTACCCGCTTTTTGGGACCCACTCCTCCTACTGGATTGCCTCAACCAGTCTTAATAAAAGCGGAGGTGCCTAGTCTGACTTTAAATTGATATACCATAGCTGGCTGATATCCATGGGAGACCTGCCTGTATCTGAAGACAAACAGTAGAGGAGGAGTAGATGGGTGGGGGATTGACTGGGAAGAGGGGAGGAATAAGAAACTTTGATTGGGTATAAAAACAATCATATATATATATATATATATATATATATATATGAATAAATAGATAAACAACAACAAAAAGAAATGCAAAGCAAAGCTTAGTAACTTTTTCCTCTTGAGTCAATTGTTTTGCCAAATTTGACTCCTGATCTCAGTGAAAAACTTCAAGCAGCAAGGGAAAGCTGGCATTTATAGAAAGAGTATACCATGCTGAATGAGAATTTTTCTAGGTTAATAGTGTATAAATGTGGTAATTAACACTTCCAAATAACTCATAATGCGTCAAAAGCTGTGACACCGCCTGCTCCAAGCGTCAAAAGCACATGTAGGGTGAGCACTTCCACTGCAGCCCGAGCTGGAAACTGAGCAAGGCTGAATTCCAATCCCTGTTCCCACATCACGGTACCCTCAGGCACACTTACGAAGGAGCGAGTGATGCAGCGGCCACAGAGCACAACAGCAACCAGAAATCTCAAACGCTGAGTGATTTTTATCACTTTACAGTATAGATGGTTTCAACCATCGAATGTTCCATCTATATTAAACTGAAGTTTTCAGCTTACTGAAACTAAATTGAACTTAGCCATTCGTCCTAGGAAATAAAAATTACGGTTGATATTTACAGCACTTAATAAAGGTAACTTAGTGTCTGTATTATTATTACAACCATTACAACTCTCCTGTGTACTATTATTATCTGCCTGAAATTCATGGGGCAAGAAACTAAGCAAATAGTTTCCTTAGATTATAAATAGAGTAGACGGACCTAAGCACTGATTTGAAATCCCAGGTTTCTCCTCTACACATCTTGGGACATGGGCTCTAAAGCCTGAAAGAAAAAAAAACCATTCCTATTCTAAGAGTCATTGTATGTCTGAGCACACATGGGCATGTGCGCACATCCTAAATGAAAAAAATAAAATCTAAAACCTTCATCTATATGGAGCCTAAAGATTTGGTGCAGAGTCAGGTTGACAGGGAAAATAACAGTCCTGTGTGAGGGTGAGGAATACATAAGTTTACAAATAACAGATCTAGAAAAAAGGGGGTGTTAGCACTAAGAATTAAAAATACATTTATTTGGTAGACACATTCATGCTAACTCAAGGGCTATGTACCTTGTTTCTCTGAACCCTGCTGTGTGATCTTAAAGAACTATGGCCAACTTACTATATATTCTGCAATATCTGCTATGCTTTATACAGACAACAAAGGCTCTGAGCTCAACAGTGACCAGGCAAAGAAAGTGACATCCTATAAAAACCCCATCATCACACCATGCAGCAGGTGAAGGTTGATGTGGGAGGTGATGTACGCTGTGAATATGTTTTATTGCCACTGGTTAATAAAGAAGCTGCTTTCGGCCAATGGCTTAACAGAGTAAAGCCAGGCTGAAAGAGTAGGTAGAGTCAGGGAAAAGCCATGTAGCTGCCTGCAGGCGACAGATGCCTCCACCAGAGCCCTCTGAAACTTTGCCAGTAGGCCACGACCTCATGATGACACACAGATAAATGGAGATGGGTTAGTTTAAAATATACCAGCTATCTAGAAATATGCTTAAGCTATTGGCCAAACAGTATTGTGAATAATATGGTTTCTATGTGGTTATTTCTGGTCTGGGCAGCTGGGAACGAACAAGCGGCCTTGGACAACAGAAGGTGGCATGACTTCAGATGAAGATCATTTCTCCTAAATGTTATACACAACAAATTAAATGAAACCCATGAAGAGCCAAGATTGAGGAAGTTTTCTAAATACTGTAAGGATCTTTGCAGGCATTCCCAGTGCTTCCCAGTGACTTTTAAACACGTAGAGGACAAATCTTACATAATCCCAGTAGACAGGTGGTTGGGAGTTTGAAGCCAGGCTGAGCTAGAGTGAGGCTATCTAAAAAAAAGTCATCCAGACTTTTTTTTTTTTTTGAGGTAATCTTTCCTTTTATTCACTTAATTAACAATCTTCACCGGGCGGTGGTGGTGCACGCCTTTAATCCCAGCACTTGAGAGGCAGAGGCAGGTGGATCTCTGTGAGTTCAAGGCTAGCATGGTCTTCAGAGTGAGTTTCAGGACAGACTCCAAAGCTACACAGAAAAACTCTGTCTCAAAAAAACAAAGTAATAATAATAATCATCATCATCTTCAGAGAAATTCCCATGTAGGGAACACTGTAGAAGCTGTTGCTACTTTTCTAACTATTCTGGGAAAAGAGGGACCTAAGAAGTACAATCACAAAACAAGCTCAAACACAGACAGGCTCATGTCTGCGTTAACTTTAATATAACCTTAGCAGTGTGTGCTATATACAATATATAAGAACACTTTACTATTTCTTAAAATGAAGTCACATAAAAAAGATTTCTTAACACATCAGAATTTCTCTAGTCATACCTTTTTTTTTGTTATATAAATGAAGTACACCAATTCTATCATCTATCTCACAAACTGAGTACTTACGACACACCAGGTAACATCTAAGAAACTGGGAACAGCAGTGATGGAAAGACGAGGCGCTCTGTTTTCAGGGTGTATGGATCTACACTGAACACAAAAGGTTGGATAAAAACAAATCTGGTATGGTTTGGTGCAGAGAATGAAAAACCTGAGTTGAGGGTAACACCTTAAGCACATTGGTCTTGACAAGGTTCACTGAGTAAAACAGATCTCTGGAGATTTCAAAGGAAGGACAGCTATTCTAGTGGGAAACCAGGCAGAGACAGACAACGGTATAATTTCAGCAGATGACCCGATACATCTTGACCTCACTTCAGTTAGAAGAGAACAGCAGACCACATTAACGAACGCAAGGGAAAACAGCAACAAGGTCAGGAAGGCACCAGGAAGCCAGGTGGCACAGGACTTTTGTGTTAGTACAAAGCCCCTTTTCATCATGAAGGCAATGGTAACATTTGCCAAGTTCTGAGCAAAGAAATTGCTCAACATAGAACCATCTTGGCCTCTGTGTTCAGAGTACACTGGAAGGCAACAAGTGGGGAGGCTATGAAGCCAGGTAGAAAACTACAATAATCCCAAGAAGAGAGATTAAGTGACAGACAAAAAGAAAAAGAGATGGTTAAATCTTGGATATACTGAAGTAGCAAAAGCTTTGCAGGCAGGCTACATATGGAAAGGTAATTCTTACTCTGAGGAACAGGAAAAGTGGGTTGTCTTTTATTGAGACGGAAAAGGGGAAGCAGAAGCTGGCTTACAGGCGGGTTCAAGAGCAGGTGTCCTTCTTGGTCTACTTCAGATTCCAGTAGAAATATCAATAAGGAGGCTGGCTGCACATTCTGGAATTGTGAGATGTCCAAGCTAGAAATCCAGACTTAACAGTGACAACTAAAAAGACCTCCAATTAGACGGGATCACCAAGAGGCAGACATGAATCGTTTATATTAAGGTTTCAGGAGAATGAACAGGAAAAACCAAAGAAAAGTCCAAAAGAGCGCTTGGTGAGAAGTGAGGAGGATCACAGAGGAAAGCTGCAGAGTTCTGTCGCGAAGATGCTCAGAGGACAGTCTGGAGGGTAAAGCTTTTCTTTACCTATATTCTGAGTAAGTTTTTTATTTTTAATCTCAAATCTGGAATTACTAAGGTCAGGAAATAAAACTGTTGAACAGACAATTTTTTTAAAATTATTTATTTTTACTTTATGTGCACTGGTGTTCTGGCCTGCATGTATGTCTGTGTGAGGTTGTTGGATTTCCTGAAACTGGAGTTGCAGATAGTTGTGAGCTGCCAAGTGGGTGCTGGGGATAGAGTCCGGGTCCTCTGGAAAAGCAGCCAGTGATCTTAACAACTGAGCCATCTCCTCAGCCCCAAATAGACAGGTCTGGAGGAGCAGTCTGTGCTATACTACCAAAGATGTTAGCTAACACTGAGGCCACTTAACACTTCCTAACTCAGTCACTTTCTAGACACATGAAATGATATCCGGATTACCCACCGTTATGCCAGAGATCACCTCAGCCACTGAGAACAACTCCACCACAGACCCACTTCACCACAAAGCATGGCCTATTCTTTCCCAGATGACCTACATCCAATTACTCCCTGATACAGAAGCATACAGGATAGGCCCGTGCAGACCAAAGAGCAACAGCCATAGCCAGTGGAGCTCTCTGAGGAATGAGTGGAGGCTGTTGTATCTGTACAACCATTCGCGCTCTCCTTTGGTCTTTCTTCTCTGGGAGTTAACCTCAAAGGCCCTCTTGCAAAACCCTTAAACCCTGAGCTTCCTCTCAGAATATGCGTCCTAGGCAACCTAGTCAATGACCAGGTGATAAGATAGGTCCTTTGACCTAAGTCAGCCACTGATAGCATAAGGATCCTGTCACAGACAGTAAATAATCCAGGCACAAGGTAGCAGTCCAACTCCTAACATGCTCTCCTGGGGTGACCTGCTTGGTGTATTAGTAGGAGAGAATGTTTACTGGAATGTTACTTAAGAGTTTTTGAGAAAACACACTAAAAGGAAAATAGGAAAAGAACACAAGACTCGAGGGCAAACAGCTGTCAACATGGGGGCCAAAGACCTTTGATTGCATATACAAAGAGACTTTCAAATTCTTTGTGTGGTTTCTCAGCAGAAGACTCTGATGATGAGAACAGGGCACTGAGCCATCAGTGAGCATTCAAGATTCTCATGCAGGCAAATCTGCTACGTCCAAGTCTTAGTAGAGTGATTGGGTTCTTACTGCATGGGGAGGGATGTCCAGCTTGAGCTCCCCAAATCTTGAATCCTCAGAGTCAACACCACTTATGACCTTATGAGAGCGGTCTTCTTTTCTCTTCTCACTGTTTTTTAAGATAGAGACTTTCCCTCCAGGAGACAGTATGCACCCGTCTAGCCCCCATCGATTCCTGAATCTCCTCCAGACCCCTCTCAGGTCTACAAGAGCATCTTATCACATTAGAAGTCATGTAGTACATGCTGGGGCTCAGAAAGGATGAGAACAACTGTATCCCAGAGAACGAATTTAGATAGCTTGTATTAGCCAGGAACAATACAATTGAGTTTAAGAGGGTGTTTGATCAGATGAACCCTAATGTTAGGTAGTGATTTCCTGACAGTCTCCTGAGATGCAGAATTCAACAACTGGCAAGAATCCCTAGAGATGCCGGGCAGTGGTGGCACACGCCTTTAATCCCAGCACTTGGGTGGCAGAGGCAGGCGGATCTCTGTGAGTTCGAGATCAGCCTGGTCTACAAGAGCTAGTTCCAGGACAGGCTCCAAAACCACAGAGAAACCCTGTCTTGAAAAAGCAAAAAAAAAAAAAAAAAAAAAAAAAAAAAAGAATCCCTAGAGATGGCACAAAGTGAATATTAAGATGATTGCTAGATAGCCAGGCAGTGGCGGTACATGCCTTTAAACCCAGCACCTAGGAGGCAGAAGCAAGCAGATCTCTGTGAGTTCGAGGCCAATTTGGTCTACAAAGCAAGTTCCAGGACAGTAAGGGTTACTACACTAAGAAACCTTGTCTCTAAACCCCACCCCACCCCCCAAAAAAGGTGATTGCTAGATGCGTACCCAAACCAATGGCCCATACTAAATGAAGCCGAGATTCCAGAAGCACTGTCATGGATGGCAGAAGCAGGGATTACCAGACTCAGAGAAGGATATTCTGGAATGTACAAATTACATACAGAAAAACAAAACAAAACACATCAGATGACTAGGTTCTATAACAATGACAAAAAAAAACCCATACCAAGTACCAAAGCCACATGGAATACGCTGATGAGATGCCCCCAAATTACTAAAAAGCTTACTCCTGGCTCTCAGAAGGCCAGGATGGACAGAAAAGTTGATCTATAAGAAGGCTCACTGGTAGCAGTCAGAAGGATGATAGGACTCCAGGAAGAAGTCTGGTGGGTGCAGCTGGCATTCGGAGGGCAACAACGGTGTGTGTGAGAATCACTCACAGTTAGGGTACAGATTTCCTAGAGTCTGCCACTCAGTGTTTGCCACCAAAAGAAATCAAAGACAAACAGCTACACAATTGAAGGCAGTTAATGCAATAAAGTTGCAATTGCTTGTGCAATATCCAAACTTGAGCTAATCTTTTACCCACAAGTCATGGGCAGAAGAGGTCTAGTTTCCAGGAGGCAAGATTTCACAATACTTTGGAAAGAATGCGTGAAAGTAATTCCCCCCAGTTCTTCAGAGAGATCTACAGTGCTTAATCAGGTAGCTACACTGGGGGAAAGTGTTCAGGCACTTTGAGGACTTTGGCCAGGGTCTACAGTTATATATGGAGACCTGAAACATCATCAGATGCTCCTACTCCCTCCCCTTCTATGAAGGCATTAATAAATGGAGCCCCAACCAGGTGCTCAGAAAAGTTAGAATAAGACCACAGATCTATCCTGTGACAGATTTCTCAACTGAGATATTCTGATTTCATGCTTCATTAAGTGTGTCACAACATCTACAAGTCCTTGACCTACACAGGAAGAGTTACCATAGAGCAAACAAAGATGATTTGATACCATTCCACCCACCCCATCACTGCAACACAGTAAGTTAAGAAATCAGAAAGGTTTAGGCAGTGGGGACATGGGGAAATTAGTAGCTGCTAACAATCTCAGTAGCACTTAGGATGGTCCCAAATGCTATTCCCCGGGTGTGGGGGCCCGTGCTGCAGCACAGCTTCTCCCTCCTAAAGTGTTAGTCCCCAGAGCACTCACCACATCACATCACATCACAGTCTGGGGCCCAGTAACCCCAACCGTGAATTTAACTCATGTTTTCTTGTAAAATGACCTTATCTTCATTAGCCATTATCTAACTGGGCAAAGCTTGGTTTCACTTCTAGACAGCTTCTGAAGGAACAATATCAAAATGATACTTTTAAGTCTCTGTTACTCTTCTCTGAGAAGGATCCAGAATACAACTCACTTCCTCCGGATATATTTGCATTTTCCCCATTTTTGTTTTTGAGCAGTCTCATTATATAGTGCAGGCTGAACTGGAACTCACAGCAATCCTTCTGCATCAGTTTCCAAATTCCTAGGATTACAGGTATGAGCAAGTATACCTGGCTAGAAAAGCTTTCCACATTAAAACTACTGCTGAGTCTATTAATCCCCATTTCCTTTTCATATATCTTAAGTAATCCTCCAATTTTTAATGATCTTATTTTATGTGCATGAGTGTTTTGCCCAAGTCTACGTCTGTGTGAGGGTGTCAGATCACCTGGAACTGGAGTTACAAGACAGTTGTGAGTTGCCTTGTGGGTGCTGGGAATTAAACGTGGGTCCTCTGGAAGAACAGCCAATGCTCTTAACCTCTGAGCCATCTCTCCAGCCCCTCAAAAATCTTATATAAGGTTGTGATTATCAACTTTCTAAATAACAGCATAATCAAGAGATTGTTTAGGTAGTGCCATGAAGCCCCCTAAACGAAAAGGAAATGAAACTTGCAACACATTTTGCTTCACTGTCAGTGTGTGAAATCTACCTAGTAATAAATTTACCTAAATAAGACAAGTTCATTATTTATTTATTAAGCAAGTCCTAATCTCCTAAATGATGATGCATAGAGAAAAGTTGTATGGAAACAATGAAAGCTTTCCGGAGAAACTGAGAGAGGCACCAAGTTGGGATGATCTTTTTCAGTGCAGGATCAATTAAGAGCACTGATTGTTCTTCCAGAGGTCTTGAGTTCAATTCCCAGCAACCACATGGTGGCTCACAACCACCTGTAATGAAATCTGGTGCCCTCTTCTGGCCTGCAGGCATACATGCAGACAGAACACTGTAAACAAAATAAATAAATAAATAAATAAATCTTTGAATAAAACATCTAAAGTTCCATATGAATAAAAAGTAGAAATGAATGCTATTGGTTAATTTTGATCTTAAACTATTCTCAAATAGTTTGATTCTCAACTATTTCTATGTATAAATACAGTTTACTGTGTAAGAAGGAAAGAAACAAATTAATCAACCATTTTTTTAAAAGTAGTCCACACCAATTTAAAAGTGTACTCTGCATTAACCCCATGATGAACAAGCGAATATAGTTAAATGCTATACAGACAGATGAAAAAGCATTTTCTTCTGTTTGTTACAATTTTAAATTATAAGAAACAAAAGGACAACTCTAGTTACATGAGATCCCAGTGATAGTTATTTACAAATTATATATTAAATATATATATGTATATATATATATATATATATATATATATATTAACCCTAACGGTTTTATGGCTGCACACTAACACAATGAATGACTGTCGGCTGGCATGGCAAAATTCCCTCTGAGTATATTACTAAAATTACCACAGAATCTCTCACAAGGAAAAAGTTGCCACAGGCCCACAATCAAACGCTAAGTATATTAGACAAAAATTCAGTAGCACATTTAATCAAATCCTGTAGATTTAAGCAGACATGCATAAACTTAGTGATAGCCTGGTTCTCCCTCTATTATAGGCTCTGGGGTTGCATAGCTCACGCTCGGTCCCCACCTCTTCCTTCTCCGACCACAAGAGGGTCCAATATCAGCCACAAACATGAATGAAGAGCAGATTTTACCAGCAGCCAGAAAAAAGTGCCAAAAATGTAAAAGAGGAAAAGGCTTCCTTTTTGTATTTACTGCCACTGGCCGGGCCCCTGTTTCCATCAGCACGCACTTCAGATGCGATCTGTGGGTTCAGTGCAGAACGGACAGGTATCATCATGCATTTCCATAGAGACAATGGCTCCTCCTTCAGGGACAGGAACAGAGGCAGCTTCGGAGGACAGATACAGTGATGCTACTGTTTGGTCAGGGAAAGTTCTAGCGGGAAGAGAGGTAGTTTTCTCTCATTCATATCAAATCTAATTATTAAACCATAATGAATTAAACTTGGGAGATTTTAATAGTCATGTAGTTTTGTTTCAGACTTTTGAAATTCAAGTCAAATACAGATAAAATAAAGATTGCACATACTTGGAAGAAACTGCCTCCATGAATTCATCCAAAAACTCGTCATACTCAGGACCTCTCCTTCTCCTCTGCCGCAGCCCGATGTACAACGGGTCTTTAAGTAACTCCTAGTGTTAAGAAAAGAGTTGCCATAAAAAGAATTAGCAATGAGAAAGTCATTTATTTTTCCTTAGCCTGCTTCATCATCTCTATAAGAGATAGAGACAGAAATAAAATTTTAGCATACTGATTCATAATTAGCCTAGTCACTACTTAATGCTTCACAGAGTCCATACTGTCCAGATCCAAAATAAGAAAAAAAGTTACTAAATGTTACAACATTCTGGGTTAGTCTGGGGAAAAGAAAAGTAATTAAAACATGCCAGTGATGCTTATTAGAAAAGCTCCACTCAGATTCTGGAGATGAAATTGATTACACACAGAAATAATCTTTAGTTTTAAAGATGTACAACAGCTTATAAACAGAAAGATAACAATTCTTTTCATAGATTTCTATGCCCCAAAAAATGAAATCTTCAAATATTTTTAGTATTCTTGTTATATGACTATTGACTTCCTTAAGAGAGACTATTTTTAGCCTTGACCAGGTTTTTCTAAAGCTTTTTAAACCTTATAGTTTACTGATTCTTAAACTGTTGAACCTGCAACAGCATTATTCTGTTCAAGTATTGGCAAAAATAACCCTTAATACTTTAATAAATCAATTGTTAAATTGAAATATAATATAGTGTAAAACATGCCCATTAGTAGCAAAAATTCTCAACAAATTAATATCTATGAAAAAACATCGCTACACTAGAGATGCTAGTCATTACAATAACACAAGAAAAAGACAAGCGCGTAGACTGGGAAGGGAAGAACTAGCACTTTGAATCTGCATACACATAATTATGTAAATAGAAAAAAGAAGTAATCTACAAAACCCTTATTTTAATTTAATATAGCCAGAGGATTTAAGAACAATACAAAGAAACAAATGTATCTCATCATATTTGTAGTGGATGGTTGACATATATATACACACATATATATATGTATATTATAGCTATAACTCTATTTTACAATCAAAACCAAAAGGCCTGGGGGAATATTTACCAGCACATGTGTAAGACTTGAGCACTGGAAACCATAAAGCCCTGCTTCTGGAAACCTTCTAAATGGTTTTCTTAGGAAAAGGGAAAAATATCTCAGAGGGCAGAGTCAAGAACTCACAGGAGGGCAAAAGCAAAACCCTGAAAAGAATGAGCTACAGAAACGCACTATGAGGAAAGGAATCTGGGCCATACAGGGGTGGCCTCATGTCCAGGAAGGCTTTACTGGCTGTGGACCTTCTAGAACCATAGGACTCCTAGTCCTCCCATTTTGATTCAGAATGTTGGTCATTTATTCTGACCCTGACTCACCACTCTAAGTCTGGTGTGAGAACACATGAAAAGAGCCACAGTTAGGAAGCAAACCCCAAGTCTCATCTAGAACTGATCTGGATGAGAGGACCCTAACTTCAGACCCACTCCTGTTACTGGGATGAAGACTTGATAGAGTCTGAGATGGAAACCCTTGTATTGTGTATATATAATGTAGATAACTTATGAGTAAGAATTTGCATGGAGAAAAGTACACATGTCCTAGCCATCCGTGCAAACTACAGTTCACAGGGTCATAAGCATTATTAAAAATGATTTTAAGCCACTGGGTTTGGAGAGACTTTGTTACAAACAAATATGTTCTTTCAGGTGTGGTAATGTTAAAGATGGTTCAACTATTTAAATCTTCTGAAGAAGGGTTTACTTAAAGCCAATAGAAACCATAGCCAAGTGCACACCTGCCGCCCTGGTATAATTATTAACAGCACTCTCTCTCGTTGTGAAATGCCCTTGCTTTGACCATACATCATACCTGCAATGTGCTGCTGAACAAGTAGTTAGGGTTTTTTGCTCACTGGAAGCTAACATGTTAAATCACATAAATGTAAAATATAAAACCTGAAACCCACAACTGTTGTAAAGCCCAGCTGTTCCTTAATGCATAAAAACTCTTTAAACAACCCATTGGCAGGCTTCTGGGTAGCCGAGGTTAAACTGCCAATGTGCTACTAATGGCTGCCAATATTAAAATACTTTTTCCAAGTCTGGAATATATTTAGACTCCAAATATGAGATTTAGAGGAAAAAGGAAAGAAAAACACAGTTGAGGAAAAATGTGTCCCTTTGCCTTTCTCCAGTTCTTTCCCACACTGATAATTGAAGGACATAACATAAAGAAGTGTGATTGAGGCAAGTCAGTGGGTAAGGGCGTTTTCCACTACCCAGATGTCCTAAGTTCAATTTCCAGAACTCACAGGGCAGAAGGAAAGAGCCAACTCCTACAGACTGCCCTCTCTTTCTCACACTTACACACACACACACACACACACAAATTCAAAAAAGAGAAAAATAATTATAATAGTTAATTTTAAGATTTATTAATATATACAAAAATTAATATATATAAAATGCAATTTCAAGAGGAACCAGCCAGAGGCAAGCAGGGTTATGGGAGGACAGTGGTGGAGGGGAATAAGTGAGAGCAAGTTATGTCAGATATGTATGAAGACACAATGATGGAACCCATTGTTTTGTATTCTCACCTAAACAAAATGAGAAAAAGAGAGGAATTGGAGATTACTCTAGTTTATAGGCTGTCACAAAAGGAGGCGACAGAGTACTCTGCATTATGAAACCCTTATTCAACCTGACTTCCACATCCACACATACAAGGGCACCTGCACACATGTGCTCACACACACATACAAGGGCACCTGCACACACGTGCTCACACACACATACAAGGGCACCTGCACACACGTGCTCACACACACATACAAGGGCACCTGCACACATGTGCTCACACACACATACAAGGGCACCTGCACACATGTGCTCACACACACATACATGGGCACCTGCACACATGTGCTCACACACACATACAAGGGCACCTGTGCACATGTGCTCACACACACATACATGGGCACCTACACAAATATACTTCCACACACATACATGGGCACCCACACATACATGCTTACACACATACATGGGCGCCTATACATATATGCTCCCACACACATACATGTACATCTAAACACGTGTTCCCACACACATACATGAGCACCTAGATACATCACATTCATATACATATGCAAAAAATAAGAATACAACAACACTTTTAACACCAAAAGACAAATATGAAAGTTGAAAATTAGATAGCAGGTAGATATGTTCTATATACACATAGGGTTTTCATGACAGGGTTTCTCTGTAAATAAGATACATTTTAAAAAGCAGATAATATGAAAAGTCCAAGGCAACCAGTCAACTTGACAATTCTAAGACCCACTTTCATGAAACCTTTTGTTTCTGACAACTCATGTAATCTGTCAATGCAAGAAGTTCTATTGTAGATTCCAGTGATCAATCTTCTCTATGTCCACATGATATTGATAACCTTGCAGGAAACAGTCTTGATGGGGACTGGAGGTTCAGAGCACTGGCTGCTCTTGCAGAGGACCTGGGTCAGTTCCCAGCACCCACATTGTGGTTCACAACCATGGCTCATAACCACCTCAAACTCCAGTTCCAGGTGATCTAACAACTACTTCTAACATCATAGGCACCAGGCAAATATGTGGTACAAACACATTCATGCAAACAAAATACTCACACAAATGAATAAAAATGTATAAATGATTTTAAAGGTCCAGCTTTAAAATTGTTCAAATTATTATATATTTATTTCAGTTTTATTCCTCTTCAGTAACACCTAGAATTTTCAAGATACACCACAGATCTTGTAGTTTTTATTTTATCTGACTTCCTTATATCATCTCAGCTTGTTTTAAAATACATGGAAATTAAAATAAAATCTTAATAGCAATATACACATAGAATTTTAAAACAGTATTTTTAAGCAGGTTACCTTTGATAACTAATTCATTTCTACTAGTATTGAAAAAGAAAATATAAGAGTAGTCAACCACATTTTAAATCAAAATATTTCCTTGGATAGCATTCAGACATAGCAGCTAAATATAATTTTGCTTGTA
Source organism: Chionomys nivalis (assembly GCF_950005125.1). NCBI lineage: Eukaryota > Metazoa > Chordata > Mammalia > Rodentia > Cricetidae > Chionomys > Chionomys nivalis. The sequence goes on from NC_080089.1 coordinate 84,785,063, forward strand.
CATGATGAAAAATATAGGAGATGTTTAAATTACTGATGGAATTCTTCTAAAATATTAATGTGAAATAAGAAAAGTTAACTCCAAATCATCTACCCCAGACTCAATACAGACTTTTAGAACAGAAAGGTTGCTAGCTAATTAAATTTAATAAGACCTATGGAATTATTTTTCTGCACAACATAAAGATAACAATTAGAAAGAAATTATGGAATCTTGAGTTATCCATTGCTTCAAATAATAATGGCATCAATACTTATCAAAGCATTTGAGACCACTAAGGCAGATAAACCATAAATCATACTATAGAGATGAGAAAAGCACAAAAAAGTGATTTTCTTATAAAAGTTGAGAACAGAGTTGAGAGAAGTGGGGTCACCTAAAAAGTGAGTATGTTTTATGAAGTTCATGAAATACAATATATAGAAATTGGCACCACTTTTTTAAAACCGCTGGCTGTTTTATACACTTGAAACACGTACCTCATTTTCTGTTCCCACATCCAACATGACAGGTAAGCACTGCTGTGGATTCACCCCTCCACAGGCTGTGTACAGGGCCAGTTTCCCCACAGGGATGCCCATCCCATTACAACCCAGGTCTCCTAAGCCTAGAATACGCTCTCCGTCCGTCACCACAATGGCCTAGAAGAAAGAAAAAGACAACAAGTCCATCTTTCCTGCTCTCTAGTCCTAAAGGTAATAAATGCCCTGCGATGAAACACTGAGTTACAAGAAAGGCATAAATTAAATATACATAACTGAGTGTTTATTCATAGCCATTAGGGAAGAAGAAATAGGTTTGACTGATATATGTTGAGCATTATACAAAGTTGTATGTGTGATTAATCATATTACTGTAAAAAGAAGAAGAGGTGTGACATAGAAATTCAAACAACACAAATAACTTACTCTTCAATCAAGAGAACAAATGGGAAATTAGAGCTCAAACTGCAAACAGGAGCACAGGGCAGCTGTCAGACTGGCCAATGCCCCTCGGTGCAATCACAGGCGTGTCCATAACGAGGACTGCAAACGTGCTAGGTAGATAGGATAGTCACACCTCTGCTCCCGGATGTTATGGCCTCTTCCTCCTGGAAATACCTGACACTGTACTGTTATCTCCGGAGCACGTTCAGTATAGTCGGCTACACTAATTAATTGCCTTATGACCTTTCCCTAGAACTGATTAATTTTGCTTAGCTTATTTCTACTTACTCAGAATAATGAATCACACGTTACTCATATAGAGGACTTACTTTACAGAATTTAATATCACCATTAGAATTAAGGCACTCAATATCTTCATTCTATGATTCATGACTATAACGTAAGTTAAAAGAAAACCCAATTTATTAAAAAAAATCTAAAATGCTGCTGTCAAAATATCTGTGGAATAGCAATGGACTTAAGATTCTATTTCTTATTTTATTTTTAATGCACTTATTGCATGTGTATGGGTGTTTTGCCTGTGTGTACATCTGTGAATCACAGGCATGCTTGATGCCCATGGAGCCCCCAAAATGGCACTGATTTCCCTTGGACTGGATGTTTGTTGGTGCTAGGGATCAGCCTGGGGTCTCGAGAAGCAGTCAGTGCTTTTAAATGCTGAGCCCTCATTCCAGCCTGATGTGGGAGGTCCTTCTGTATATATGTTGCTTTTATTGGTTAATGAATAAAGAAGCCACTTGGGCCTAGGCAGGGCAGAGTAGGTAGGGCAACTAAACTAAATGTTGGGAGAAAGTAGGTGGAGTCAGGAGCCGTCATGTAGTGACCGAAGGAGAAAGATGCCCATGGGAACCTGTTGGAACTTTGCAGGTAGGCCACAACCTTGCAGTGATACACATATTAATAGAGATGGGATAATTTAAGATATAAGAGGTAGCTAGTAATATGCCTAAGATATTGGCTAAGCAATGTTTTAATTAATACAGTTCCTGTGTGATTATTTTAGGTTTGGGTAGCTGGGAACAAACGAGCTGTCTCCACCAACAACCAGCCCCTCTATTTCTTATTTTAAAAATAAGAGATATGTGCTTTCAGAGTGGCTCTGTTTGCTCACTACTGCTATCCCAGTATCTGGCACAACATTTAGCACACAGTAAACAGCTCATAAATAGTAGAAAACTAGATAGATCCACGGGTGCATGAAGTGAAATCATGATATATAAAGAACATACCACAGTACATGTATTTCAAATTCTAAAAAAATATAAAAGAGGAAGAAAAAAAAAGAAAGAAGGAAGGAAGGAAGGAAGGAAGGAAGGAAGGAAGGAAGGAAGGAAGGAAGGAAGGAAGGAAGGAAGGAAGGAAGGAAGGAAGGAAAGAGAGAAGCTCTGTTCCTACCCTCAGAAAGTCCCAGTGTTTTAATGGAGCACGCTCCTTTCCCTCCTCTCACCTTACAGGTCATGACATCGAAAACGCAAAGCTAAACAACCTTGCCCAGACAGCCACCCCGGCAGTCCTACAGAGCCAAACCACCTCACCCAGACAGACAGCCACCCCGGCAGTCCTCCAGAGCCAGAGCCTGGGTCTGCACTCAGCACTGCACTCTTCATACCACACCACACTTTCATGTGCACTGCTGAGACCTTTACAGTTTTGTGGACTATAAAAGAGAACTACTGGGAAATTATTTTTAAAGTAAATACATTTAAAATACCTTTTGTACATTTCATATACTCCATCTTTGAAAATGTTTCCCTGTCTGATTGCAAGGAGTCACAATTTCCCCTACATGCAATTGGTCAATACATTCATGCTCTTGCAGAGAAGGTAATCACATACCGTCCGCTGCAGTTCTAATTTACAGTAATAGATATGCTATCATGGAGCACTGAGACCTTTTTAAGTTTACAGCACTTCTAAGTATCCAAAAAATTATGGTGTGTATTTAATAGACACTGTTTTATTTAATGTGCTGTCACAGCTGGAAGCACCTGTATGCACTGCTGAACAAACACTCTCATACATGGAGTCTCAACATGGGGAACCCAGTGGTCTGCCTATACTTAGGGATGTTTTAATGTGCATTCTCTAAAGATAGCAACTTTTTCATATAAATTACCTATAATCTGAGTGATTTATATAATTTAAAACACTGAAGCTGTATAATTTGAACAGTTTCAATTTTTTTTGAAAAGGTGATTTTAAATAATATACATTGCCATTCACTTGACAGCACGTCTATGTTATGCTTTTATTCCCTAGGCTCCTCTCCCATCTAGTACCGTTACCTAATTATGAAGGCGTGCATCTATAAAATTATAATCATATATTGAAACATTTTTAAAGTTGGAGATATTTATATCTTAGTTTATGTATGCCTTATTGGAAATATTTCAACATTAAAGAGTTAACAGGGCAAAAAATAAGCATGTACATTACCATGAACTTTATATCTTAGCTAATCACTTCTCTACATGTGTGTTCAACTACACAGCAGAGACCATAACTTACTCTTCAGTATGCCATTCCAATCAAGCACTGACTTAGTGTCCTATTCCAAACCCCAATCTTAAGCTTCGAAAGGGCCACGGGCTTTGAGACTCACGGACAAAGGTAGACTATTAGTGAAGTCTAATGTGAGATCAGCTAATGCTGCCTAAGAACGGGATGGCAAAGTACCGATTAGAACTCCAGAACTGTTTCCGAAACTACCTTGTTAATTCTTAAAATCCTCTCCAGATTTTTGGTTATAGTAAATATCAAGCCAGGGAAATATCTCTGCAGGCAAGCACTTGCCACAGAAGCCTGAGCAGAGCTCAGAGCCCATAACCAAGGCTGTGGAATGAATGCACCCACACTCAGATCACAAGTACACACGCACATACAACCTTCAAAAATTATTATACTTTAAATTTCATTAACTCATAGCTCCTAAGTGTAAGCAGAGACTGCTTTTTGGTTTCCCAGATGCCCAGACCCAAATAATCACACAGAAATGATATTAATTACAATACTGTTTGACCTATAGTTTGGGTATATTGCTAGCTTGCTCTTACCTTTTAAGTTAACCCATTTCTATTAGTCTGTGTATCACCACGAGGCTGTGGTCTACTGGTAAGGTTCCAGTGTGTCCCTCTCCTTCAGCAGCTACATGGTGTCTCCCTGCCTCCACCTACTCTATATATCTCTGTTCAGATTTCCCACCTGACTTTACTCTGTTAAGCCATTGGTCAAAACAGCTTTGTTCATTAACCAATAAAAAAACACTTATACAGAAGGACATTCCACAGCCCTTAAGATCATAATGGTAAAAGGATTGATTTGACAGACTTCTTCTGCCTGCCTTGAACTTGGTGGATCATTAAACACAGAAAACACAGTTACAATAAAGAAGCTTGCTTAAAGAGATACATAAACATGTGGTAAATTATAAGTCTGGTTCCATGTAGCATTCATATAAAAATTTATTGACATCTTCTATACTAAAACTCCCTGTATCTACATCTTAAGAAAATAAATAAAAATAAGATAAAAATAAACAATAATAATTTTAAAAAGGTAAAAAGAAATTATACACCCTATATGTTGAATAATATATGTTTATATATATAATGATTTTACAAAGAATGAAACACTAAGAAATTAGACAGGAAAACAGTATCTAAATAGCTTTATAATAAAATTAATATACTGTAGATAAATCAGAGATATTAATTAGGTGACAATCTGACAATGCTGCTCACAGCAATTAGACTGATGAGACAGAAAAGAGAGCAAACTACCACAGTGCAGTCACTGATAACTTACCTTGACAACCTCTTCTGGCCACGCATTGAGGACTGAAGCAATATGCCCTTTGTCGTGGATACTAATAAATAGGCCCCTGGTATGGAAAAAAAAGTTTTAATTTACTTCAAACCTGCCAAATGACCATGAACATTAGTAAAAAAAAAAAAAAAAAACCTTAAACCTATTACTATAGTTCCATCTTTACTACACTACTGAAAAAGGACTTCCTAAAATAATGCTAGCAATCCTGTAAATAGGAAGCTGGGGGTGCAGCTGGATTGGCAGAGTGCCTGTCTGCCACACATGAAAAAGCCCTGGGCTTGATCTCCAACACTGCACAAAACTGGACATGGCACTGGAGGGGGAGGGGCGTAAGAGACAAATGGATCCCTGAAACTCATTGGTCAGTCACCCTAGCCAAATCAGTGAGCTTTAGACTCAATGAAAGACCCTTTATAAAGGACAAAGAGTAATTAAGGAGGATAACCACTACTGTCCTCTTGACCCAGCAAGTCTGCGCAGACATGTGTACACATAAGCACCCACACACCCACATAAATATACATACAGCACACTAATACGAAGAGATGGCTCAGTAGTTAGAGCGTGCACTATTCCCACAGGAGACCCACATTCACTTCCCAGCACTACTGTCAGGCAACTCACAACTGCCTGTAACTCCAGCTCCAGAGGAGATGATGCCCCCTTCTGGCCTCTGGAAGAACCTGCATAAATGATATCCTTTCCTGGTTTTCTTACTGTCTCATGTGAAGTTACTGTAAATTGTAAGAAGCTCCTAATAAGTTTCGTGAATTTTTAGATCTGACTGATCCAATGAAATCAGCAGAAAGGACATAAATAAAGAACTGGAAAATTAAAATGAGCTATTTAGACCTAAGTAAGAAATTTATATTAGGTTGTATAAGATGTTCTTGGCAATACAGCATTAAATTATATTTCTTTGGGGACTGTATGCTGGCCAAGATTTTCAAATAATAATGTTATTGTGAAACAGAATTATTTAAAATAAATAACAAAGGATGATACTAAAATTAACAGCAATTAAATGTAAAGATTTATTATGCACAGATCTGGGTTCAGTTACTCTGGAAGAGCCATTTGGCCACCCATGATCTATTGCACTATGTAGAGATTCATTCACAGCAAAAATGCTTCCTCTAGGAAGAAGCTCAGTAAGCCAAAGGTCTATAATGTCCTACGAGAGTCAAGCATTTTAGAAGTTATTTGTAATTCTTCCTGGAATGTTCCCATTATTAGAAATCTACAGAGATATCCAAAAGGATTTCTGCATGTCAGTAACTCATACTGCTGGGTATACAATTTGAATATGAAACATTAATCCTACACAGAGAGGAGGGAGGGGGGAGAGAAGAGGGAGGGAAGGAGAAAGTGTGGGAAGGAAGAATAATGAAGTTATAGAAGCAAAGTTTAGATAAGAAATATGTTTATCTACTTTTTAAAATGAATTCAATTGCAACGGGAAACTTTGCTGTTCTGGGGATTAAACCAGAGTCTTATGCATGCTACGCAAACTCCCGACCACTGAGCTGCATCCCAGCCTTAAACTCTTGCTATCTCTATTCTTACTGAGCAGTTTGTTAAAAATCACTGAGTTCTGCTCAAAGATAAACAGGCCAACTGTAGATACTCACATTTTGGTATTTAGTTCATGTCAGAACTGAGGCAACGTTAAAATGAAGATCATTTTTTCATACACATAGTTCAAACTTTTTCCATAACCTTTAGCCTTGTACATACTTCACCCTCAACACAAATTTGGAAGACAAGATAATATTCTCCATGTTGTCGGCTGATATCCCCATGGAATTCACTTCATAACATGCAACTTTCTTTTTTTTTTTTTTTTTTTTTTTTGGATTTTTGAGGCAGGGTTTCTCTGTAGCTTTTGGTTCCTGTCCTGGAACTAGCTCTTGTAGACCAGGCTGGACTCGAGTTCCCAGATATCCGCCTGCCTCTGCCTCCTGAGTGCTGGGATTAAAGGCATGCGCCACCACCGCCCGGCTAACATGCAACTTTCTATTGTAACTAGACTTATGTTTTCCTTGGTAAACAAGTTTTATATGCTTGTTCCTGAGCCAATAGAAGAGGCAGCAATTCTTCGATTTTCTATTATAATGCCTTCCTGCATTTGCTATTTCTAGAAATAATAAAGTTATACTTCACTTCCCATAAAATATGAGCATACATTAGTAAGTCTTGAAAATTAACTAAAGTTGAGGTGTACAACAGATCCTCATTGATGGAGAAAGCAGAGCAGAGCACTTAGACCTAAGAAGATGTGTTACATTTTTTGAATTTGTTATAGTAAGGAGGCAGTACACACTTATTAAGAACACTACTCTGATTTGGACCTTTGGCTGGTCCCTAGACTAGTGACATATGATGTAACAACTTCTTGCCAAACTGGGCAGCCATAGAACCACTGCTCCCAGTCAGCCATGGCTTCACGAGCAATACGTTACTGCGCGCTGTATGGCTAAGCGATGATGCTGACCACTGAACCAGAGGTTAGGTACACTAAGAGCATCTTTCTCTTTCTGCGTGCTGGGGACAGGCCCAAGGATCTTGACTACGCTATTAAGCCTTTGACCACTGAGCCACATCCTCAATACCATGAATGCATTTTTTTCACTTATCACTTCAAACTTCAAATGGATTTAGCAGGACATAAACTCACTGTAACTGAGGATCATCTGTACTTAAGAAAGCTAAGTTTGGATAAAATGTAAAATCAGGAGATAAAACAGGATAAAGACACAAAGCCAAAAGTCTGGAGTTGAAAGTACTAGAAGAAATTATTAAAGGACAAAGAAGAGAAGGCCAAGGGAAAAGCATTAAAACTTAGTGTCACACAGTAAAAAAAATGGAGTGATTAAGAGGAGTCCTCATGAATATAGGGGTCTTAGGCAGGCAAGCCAATGCATCTGAAGCCAAAGAAAATTCAAAGGAAAACTGGGCATGGTGATACACACCCACATCTCCAGCACTTGGGAGGCAGAGACAGACAGCTAGTCATGAGTTCAAAAGGAGCCTGGGCCTGGGCTACATAGTGAAAGCTACAGCATGAGACCCTGACTCAAAATCACCTTAAAAAAATGACACCAAGAGGAAAATGTTAAGAAGGCATAATCAATACAATCCTATCTCACAGTAAATTTTTAAAGAATTTAAAGCATATGACAAAGAATCTTTTTTTTTCTGAACCACAGCCAAAATGATGCTTCATCATTACCAATTAGTTAATGCATTTATGATGTTGGATTCCCCTCCATATGCTATGAGTATGTTTTATTACCATTGGTTAGTAAAGAAGCTGCTTTGGCCTATAGCAGGGCAGAATATAGCTAGGTGAGAAAACTAAACTGAATGCAGGGAGAAAGAAGGCAGAGTCAGGCAGACATCATGTAGCTGCTCAAGAAGCAAGATGTGAGGTAACAAACCACCAGTCTCATGGTAGAATATAAAAATAACAGAAATGGGTTAATTTAAGATGTAAGAGCTACTAGGAATATGCCTGAGACATTGGCCAAACAATGCTGTACTTAATATAGTTTTTGTGTGATTATTCAAGTCTAGGTGGCCGAGAAACAAAAGTGCAGTCTCTGTTTACACATTTCCAACAAAGGAAAACTTTCTTCAAAATCAAACTTAGAAAATCAGTACTGATTCACTTGGTCCTCAGACATCAGCATTTCGCAAACTATCCCAATGATGAACAGAGCCCACTTCAAAATCCAGTCTAACACTTGTTTCTTTGGTCTCATCTACCTAGGCTCTTTCTTAGTCTTCGCTTAACTTTTCTAGTCATGATCTTTCCAAGTTTCAAGTGAGGTTTTAAAGACTTATTTTATTTTTAATTACATACATGTGCATGTCTAAGCATAGATATGCAATACATGTGTGGTGCCCATGGAGGCCAGAGGTGCTGAATCCCCCAGAGCTAGAATTCTGGGCAGTTGTTGGTCTCCTGAGTGGGTACTGAACCAAACTTAGGTCCTCAGGAAGAGCAGTACTCACTTTCAACAGCTAACCCATCTCTGCATCCCTACGAGTGCTTTTAACTTTTTGTTCTTTGTGTCTTTCACATCATGCATCTCAATCCTGTTCATCTCTCTGTCCCTTCGTATCTGTCCTCTGCCCTTGCAACCTCCCCTAACCCCAAGTAAAATTTAAGAGAAAACAGAAGTAAAAGAAATAGAAAAAAAAAAGGAAAAAATCTCATCATGGAAGCTATAGTGGGACACGGTGAGTCATGTGGTATCCTTTAGTCCATATATCTTTACTTGCAAGTGTTCATTGCAAAGTGTAGTAGGAGCTGCGGGCTGTGTTCCTGCCACCCCAGCTCCTGGTCGCCTGACTAGCTTATGCCCCAAAATAACGACACACAAACTGTATTCTTTTAAACACTGCTTGGCCCATTATATCTAGCCTCTTCTCAGCTAACTCTCACACCTGGACTAGCCCATTTCTAATAATGTGTGTAGCATCCCAAGGTGCGCTTACCGGGAAGATTCTAGCCTACGTCCATCCTGGGTCAGAGCTTCATCGCATCTGCCCCAGAGAGGAGAGCTATCGAGTCTGAGATCACTTCCTCTTCCTCCCAGCATTCTGTTCTGTTTACTCCACCCACCTATGTTCTAACCTATGAGGGCCAAGCAGTTTCTTTATTTTTTAACCAATGACCTTCCTCCATCAGCAAAGAGTCACTGGTCTAGTTTGAGGCCTCTGGTTTCTGCTACACTACCAGTGCTGGGCCCTCCCTGGAACCCCTCTTGGTCATCCTGTTGATGCCCTGTGTCGTGGAGACCTGGGTCTGCAGGACCATTCCCTTCATGTGCTCCAGCAGATCAAAGATGGGGTGGATGTTTGGATGGGCCAACCTATAACCCTGGTCTGGGCCAGGATGGTTGCAGGGTTGGTCAGCCTGCCAACTCTCCTTCATCCTCACCACCAGGGTGAGCTCTCCAGCATTGCCCCAGCTAGTTCACCCCTTGCAGTAGTGAGCAAGGGATGCAGCTGGCTCTTCTGATTTAACGCCCTCAGGGTCAGCTCTCCCAGACCTACTCCATCAGGGCAAGTTCTACTGTGTTTCCAAGGTGAGCTGCAAGGGCCACTCTCCCAAGTGCGGCAACTGGTGAGGGGCAAGGCCAGCTCTCCCGCTTTTATGACCTCAGGGCCAGCTCTCCCAATCACCACAGGCCGGATGGAGGGGGCAGGCACCTCTCCCCCATGAGGAGTTGGGGATAACTCACCCACTCCACTCCCCTTCAAAATGGTCAGCTCCATTGTGCTGCCCAGACAATGTGCAGGGCCTACTTTCCTGAGTGCTGCAGCTTAGATAAAGGGGAGGGTCAGCTCCCTTGCCAGGTGGGGGCAGTAGGGGCCAGGGGAGAGGGCATCTTCCCTCATCCCCTCCATCACTATAGAAAAGGGAGGTGGTACCAACTATGCCACTCTACACCCTCAGGGCCAGCTCACCTGTACTCTTGTCTACAGGATCTTCTTTACTGAGCTGTCCAGGAGAGGCAGAGGGTCCAATCTCTCAAGTACTGCAGCTGGTAAGGGGTTGGGTCAGGTCCCCCACCTGCCACAGGGGACAAGGGGTAAGGGGAGGAGGGCATCTTTCCCTAACCCACACCACATGGCAGACAAGAGGGTCGCAACCCACTCTTCCCATTCTCATGCCCCCAGGGCCAGCTCACCCATGCCCTTCTACTATCCCCCACGAGAAGAGGGTCAGCTCTGTTGTGGTGCCCCGATAAAGTGCAGGACCTGCTCTCCCAAATGCTGCAGCTGGTGAGGGGCAGGACCAGTTCTGCGCTGTACTGCAGTCACTGAGAAGCAGGACCAACTCTGTACAGTCCTACCCTCTCAGCCTTAGGTAGTATCAGGAGCCACAGACATCAGCACAGACTGGCTGCATTAGGGCCATGAATCCAGACATCACCACGGCCCTGGGTGGCAATCAAGCCACCACCTCAGCCCACTTCTCACTGCTTTCACCCCTTCAGCTCTGCCTCTGTCCACAAGATACAAACCATTCTGTCTCCCTCTCTCCCATAGCACACCACACTTTTGCTCACCATAACAGTGTCTGACTGCTCAGCACCACAGGCGCCAGGCAGGCCCGTGCTTTCTCCTCAGAGTCTAGGGCGGACCGCTGGGTCTGAGTGTGCGTCTCTTTGCCCATTCAGTCCATTATCACAAGTATAACATGTGACCACCCTGAGATTGTGCAATGCTACTCTGTGATGCGTCCAGAACTCACACACCTTCTGAAGAACATCACAGAAATGTGTGCTATTTATCACCAGTCCCAATTTGTCATTACCATGAATATTAATTCCGATCACTTGATTAAGGTGAAATTATTTGAGTTGCTCTACCCCAGGATCATCCCTTTTTCTTTTGACAAATAACATGCATTTAGTCAAATAACTGTTCAAAATTGTAAATTTTTCTGTTTCTTTATTCAATTAGCAACTTATTCTTGTCCATATGGGCTCATAGCTTAGTATTTATTCAATAGGGTTGAACCTGTTACAAATGTAATACATCCAATGCCCAAATGTTTCCAGACATGTCTAGTGGGAGTATTCAATTTGGCTTCTAGGTCCATTTTTTAGGGTGGAGGATGTTGTTGAGATGAGGTATTGCTACATTCTCAGACTGGTCTTGAGTTCATGGCTCTCTGCCATCAACCCCTAACTCTTTTATCTATTTCTCTTTCTATCACACCCTTTCTGAAAACCTCAAAATTCCTATCAATCCATCTGTTCTCTCTTTTCTTCAACTCCTTCTGCACAGTTATGTTTAACAAAAGTACTTACCCGTGTATATCAGATACACCTAGACCCTAGTCTCAACTACGGCCAAAAGACTCACAACTTATCCTGCCTTCTTCAAGTCCCTCTTGGGCTCTTGGGCTCTCCATAAAGCTACTGTTTGCCTCTGTCCCTCACTCCCCCCCCCCCCGTCGTCTCATTAGATTAGCACACAGCCTGCACTTGACTACCCTATCCCCATAAATGTTTCTCAGGCTGAGCCCACAATTTCACTAGAGTATTAGCAAGCGCCCAGATCTCCATCCTCTGGTGCCATTACCTCTGATACTGTCCTACTTGCTACCCTCGGTCTTCCTTAGTCTCCTTTGCTCCTGCTCACCCTCAAATATCTCAAGCTTTTGTCTCTCTAATGAACAGCTAAGGCCTCGGGGATCCATGCTTTCCTTAGCCCTTGGATTCACGTTCAAAACCCTTTATCCAAGCCTCCGCTACTTCAGATGCTTCGCTCTGGCTTTATCTCCCCATTTGGGTCCCATCCTTATTCTTGGCATTGGATAAACTGATTCAGCCTGAGAACCATGTAGTTTCCAACTTTCAGCGATTTCTCAAGGATTCGCTTGGGCAGGCTTCCAGTACCTCTAGCTCCTCTTCCCTGCCGAATCAGCTCCCAATTGCTCACCGCGGCAGAGCCAGTGTCAGTTCCTCTTCCAAACGTTTTCTGACTCACGTTCTCAAGCTGGGTTTGGAATTCCAAGGAGAAACTCGCTGTTTCTCTACTATAATACTTACATATTCTCACAAAAACGTTTACTTCCTAGCATTGTTCCAACTAGATTACAACACTCTACAAGTCAGTAATTCTCTATGTCTTATAAAAATTAAGAAGGAAATGGAATAATGGAGAGAATCAAGGAGACAAGGTTGGAGCAGTGGCTTAAGAGTCCAGATCATGTGCTACTCTTACAAAGGCCAAGTTGCTTCCTAACACCACACTGAGGGGCTAATAACTGCCTTTTACTCCTCCTCCCAGGAACTGGATACTATTCTAGCCTCTGCAGATAATGCTCTCTTTTGCACATACAACCATACAACACACAAACATACATATAACTGAAAATGAAATTTAATCTTAAAGGAAAAGAGAGAGGCGGCTAGACTTACTAGTGAGGGAAGTATGACAGGAAAAAATGACAGAGAACATTTCAGGAGAAATGTGATCCATATTCTAAAACTAACAGGTCTCAGTGGACTAGATATTTTTAAGGCAAATCCCCAGAAAAGAACAGCAAGAACTATAATCAATGCTTCTTCTAGGACTAAGGACCATGCAATGGGTAATTTGAGATCTCAATGCTGCCACTGTGGTGACAGGTCCCAGTGGTAGCCAGGAATGGAGAAACAGTGAGAAACCAGAGAACAAAGCTACACACTGGGAAAGAATTACAATATCACATATCAGCTTTGGGAGAAAGGTAACTAAATTAGTCTAAGTACTTTAGACTTCAGGCTTAGAAATAAAAGAGAGGGTTTTATTGGAAGGTGCTTGGTAAAATAATTTTTATCTAAGGATGTTAAAGGAAGGTGGATTTCCTAATCCTTCCATTACCTATTTCTAAAGCCAATTCTGTTTTTAAATAAGTAGCAGTTTGATAATGCCAGTGTTTCCTTTGCTGCTTTGGATTGTTTTCTTTTGTTTTGTTTAAGATGAGGTCTTTTTATGTAACTGGACTCAAACTCATGGTAATCTTCCTACCTCTCAAGGGCTGAGATTAGAGATATGCACCACTGTGCCTACACAAAGTGATTTTTAAGAAAATTGTTTGTTATTCTATAGGTGTCTTAGTTACTTTTCTATTCCTATAAAGCGACACCAAGACCAAGGCAAATCATAAAAGAAAGCATTTAATTGGAGGGTTGCTTACAGTTTAAGAGAGTTAGTTCATTATCATCATAGTGGGAAACATGACAGCAGGTAGGCAGGCAAGGTACTGGAATAGTAGCTGGCAGCTCACAGCTGACCCACAAGTTCTTGGGCACTGAGGAAGAGACTGGGCCTGGTATAGGCTTTTGAAACCTCAAGGTGTACCCCAGTGACACACCTCCTCCAGCAAAGTCACACCTCCTAATCCTTCCCAAACAGTTCTACTAGTTAGGAACCAAGCAAACATAAGAGCCTACAGGGCTGTGGTGATTTGAAAGACAATGGCCTCCTAAAGATGTGGCACTATTAGGAGGTGTGGCCTTGTTGGAGGAAGTACGTCACTGTGAAGGTGGGTTCTGAGGTCTCGTATATGCTCAAGATACCACCTAGTGTCTCAGATCACTTCCTGCTGCTTTTGGATCAAGGTGTAAGGACTCCCAGCTCCAGCACTATGTCTGCCTGCATGCTGCCTTGCTTCCTGTAATGACAATAATGAACTAAACCTCTGAACTATAAGCCAGCCCCAATTAAATGTTTTCCCGTCTCTTCACAGCAATAAAAACCCTAAGCCAGGCCATTCTCATTCAAACTACCACAAAGGCCATACCAACCAGTCTGAATTATAGACAACATGTATTCTTTACAGAGATGGTGTTTGGTCATTTTATAGTATGTAAGTTCCCTATTTGCTATTACTCAAGATAAACATACATACATACATACATACATACATGCCTTATATTTAGTAACCTCTAACTTTTAGGAACAAAATATCTCCAATGACAAATGGCCGACTAAAGATAAATGATATTTTATATTATTACAGATAATATCCTGACAAAGGAGGTTCTTAAGGCCAGCCTGAGCTCCATGAAGAACCTCTGCCTCACCGAACACTTTTGTCACAGTACGTGGAGAAATCAAGTTGATACTAACTCCCTGTCAGCTATCTTTCATAGTACTGGAAAGTGCTATGAAGGTTGTAGGAAAAAAAATAATAAATAGTAAATAATACAAAATAACAAATAGTTTAACTAGCTGTGAACCCTATGGGTTACAATAAAGATCAACATAAATGCTATAGAAGTAGCCAACCACTTTCTGATTAGATTTAAGGCCCATTCCACAAGAGAGAACACATCCCTGGTACAGTAAGTCTGGCCAAGAACTTATGGTTGGAAAACTCACAGACCCCAAGGATGAACCTACTACTATTATTCTGTTAAATGGACAGAGTGTCAAACACCCTCTAAGCCCCTATCTCTCTATCCATAGATTACTGTAGCTCTCCAACCTCACCAAAGACGTTTCTTTGTGCAATGGACAGTGGGTAACTCAGAAACACAACTGCTCAAAGTGCAGAGAAAAGATGTTTGCCAGGTGCTCGTTCACAAGTGGGACATTTATATCACTCCTTCCCCACAAGGCTCAGCAGCCATCATGGAAGGAATGGAAAGAGTCTTAGAGCCACAGGTGGCCTGGAGCAAAACAGTGTTTTCTGACCATAACAAGGCCACTGCACTCACAAGCTCATGGGAGTTCTGGCTTCAACATCATCAAACCAACCACCATTCTAGCACAGAAATGGAAGGGGCACCCAAGCCTCCACTCCTAGTTGAGAAGCTACTGATAGTAGATGGTTTCTGCGTATGAAGATTCAATTTTCTTTCGCATGTTGTGTCTTGTAAATGGACCATGCTCCAGCAGACAGACCCACATCCACGAGTATTTGGACAATACAAATCAGACTCGGGAGAGTCTAAAAAATATTTTTTTTTTTTTTTAAAAAAAAAGGAAGACACAAAGTTGGGAGGGGTAAGGGTGGATCTGGGAGGACTTAGGGGAGAAATGGCAAGTGAATATGGACAAAATATGTCACATGCATGTATGAAAATTTCCAGCGATTAATAAAAACACTGCATTTAAATTTTTTCAAAAAATTCTTTTTTTAAATTTAAAAAGACCATCCATCTCAAAAGACTGAAAACAAGAGTTGAGATGTAGCTTTTGTACAGTCTCTGCCTGGCATACATGAGACTGGATTTGATCCCCAGCAAACCCCAAATAAATTAATTCATAAAAATGAAAAGACATACAGAAAAGTAATAGTACTTTTTAAATGATTATATGGTTACTTCAAAGAGTACAAAATTGGGGTGGGGGTACTAAGGACTGAGCCTAGTGCCTCCCCCACTAGGTGAGCACTCTGACACTGTAACTCTACTAGACTTCCAGCCTGTTTCTAGTTTTTATTTTCAGACAGAGTATTATTAGGTGGCTCAGGACGGCCTTGAGCTCACTTTGTAGCCCAGGCAGACCTTGAATTTGTGACCACCACCTATCCCCAGACTCTCAAGTAGGTGAGATTCCAGTCCTGGAAGACCAGGCCTAGCAAGAACCATTATTCTTTTAAAAAAAAAAAATCAATCAAGAATATATATATAAAATATAAGTAACTCATGTTTGCATTCGGAAAACTTTCCAGCTGTTAAAGCAGATAGATTAGGAGGTGTGTTTGTGTTCTCTATAACACTGTCAGTTCAGACAGCAGTTAACATATCCATGTCTTCCACAGTCAGTTCTGCTTCTGTTTTCGCACACAATATTGTGAGGGAAAAGGCACAATAGATTCTGTGTTTTAACTCAGCAGACAAAAAACAGTCAACCTTACCCACTTTGTATTCAATCCATTAGATAACATTTTGTTGCCTCTGAAATCCTTTTCTGTACTGGCAGTTGCCAAAACACTAGAAATTTCTAGCAAAACATACTGAAATGTGGGCTGGAGAGGCAGCTAGTGGGTAGGTAAGTGCACTTGCTGTTCTTGCAGAGGTTCAGTTCCCAGCGCTAGCCTAGTGGCTTTCAGATGTCTGTAACTCCAGCTCTAGACAATCTGATCTCCACAATATATACACAGTACACTTACATACATGAAGACAAAATACCCAATACACGTAAAATTCACCCAGTAAAAAACACATACTAAAATTTTCAAGTACAACAGTATAGTAAAATAAATAAATAAATAAATAAATAAATAAATAAATAAATAAATAAAAATGCCTACAGCTATGGGGCATTAGTTAAAAATGAGACAAGAAAAAAAATCGAGAAATAGCTATATATGGTAGACACCTATTCAAAAACAAGTGTATAAGCACCAATTACTTGTAAAGCCCCTACCCTTTTCTTTCTGTTTGAGTCCCCAAATCCTACCAAAATAGCATAGTTATTTAGTCCCATTTTGAGGTGGACAGCTTAGGTTTCTTCCCCAAAATTACAAATAATAAGAAAATACAGAAGAAAAAAGTAATTCTAGCTTTCAAAGGAAAGTACATACATCCTATCTAACATTTGTTGGCAATACAAAAATCAAACAACAATCTTTCAGTTACTTGATGGTTGTGGAATGCAAGTCCTATGGAAGGCCAATATAAACTGTGAGCTGGGGACAAGACAGGAAATGACAGAGACACTCGTGATGGAGTGTGGCGGTCTCCATCACAGCACTGCCAGGCTCTACAGATAAGAAAGGACGAAGAGAGGCTACCGTGGAATTCAGTTACACTTGAGCTGGAGCTCTCTACTTACTAGTTCTTCAGGGTTTGCCCCAGTGTCCACATGAAACCTAACCACCCTGACTAGTGATTCTAAGCTCCAAACCTGCAGGGAATCTCTGAAACTAGCGCAGCATCTTCCATTAGTCATGCGCCCCTGCTACAGCCTGCCTCAGTTTACTCTACACTTACTCTCACTCCAAGGACAAACGGCCTCCTCGGAGAGCAAGTATGGCACGGGTGAAGCTGTGTCTTCAGGGTCCTTTCACATTACAGAATGACATAGACAGCAGTGGTAACTCTGGGCCTTTGCTTAAAAATCTCCTTTTGCTGGTCTTTGCTTTGTGACTGTGTTCCTCAGTTATCTAAACCCAACACTAAATGATCAAACCATTCCATCAGTAAATCCAGCTTCCCTGTCTAGGGTTTTAGACAAGTGACAGAAATCCATGTACATTATGGGGACATGACAGAAGTCCATGATAACTATGGAGACAGGCCCTTATTAATCTAAATGGAAAAGCCTTGGTTTGATTTGAGTTTTGTTTGGTTTTTGCTTCTGTATTTTCCTTTTTAGAGAAAAAAAAAAATTTAATCTATAGAAAAAAGGGGGTAGGGAGCCCAGCAATATATAAATATAAATCACATGCAGACTTGGTGACCTTCTGATGGAGGCCATTTTTCAAAGGATATTTGAGGTCACTGCTATTGCTGACTGACCACTCCAATCCTTGCTCAGGTTTAGGTTACCTCTTCAAAAGTTCACGTCTATACCAGCACTAGGAATCTACCTGTAGTTTTCTGGTTTTGTTTTTATTTTAGTATACCAAAGTGAGGAGCCCACCATACCACAATAGTTAACTCCAAACCCGCCTCACAGAGAAGAACTTCATCAAACTCTCTGGTCACAGAACAAAACCAAGGCATTAAGGTGGGAAAGAGAGAGAGTTGTGTGGGTTGGGGGGGGGGGGGTAAAAGGGTGGGAGAGAGATTAAGAGAGGGCAAGAGGACAACAATCAGAATGTCCTGTTTGCGTGTGTCAAATTGTCAAACAGAAAACATCAGAATTTTGAAAGTGGGCTCCATGCCTCCTGCATGAGTCCAGGTAGTGCCTCTAACTGCCCTGAACATGGCAGGAGCGACTGTATAATCTTAGAAGTACTAAATACATACTGCATACTACCTTTCTGATCTAGGAACACCTACCGATTTACTAGCATTGTGGGGATGCTTTCTATGACTGTGTATGTGTGTGAGTGTGTGTATGTAAGTGTGGGGGGGGAGAGGGAGGGAGAGAGAGGCAGAAGTGTGTGGGGGAGGGAGAGAGAAGAGAGAGTGTATGTAAGAGGGGACAGGGAGAGAGGGCAGGAGGGTGAGGGAGGTAAGAGTATATCCGTGTGTGCGTCTGCATGTGCACACACTCATATGCACACTCACTGTTGGCGGAGCTGCCAGCATATAGCATACATGTGGAGGTCAGAGGTCCTTCAGTGGGTCAGTGGGTCCTCATCTTTCCACTTTGCTCAAGATAAGGTGTCTTTGCTGTTGCTTAAGCCAGGCTAGGCCCAACAAGAACCTCTGGCAATTCTTCTGCCTTGGCCTTTCATCTCCCCATAGAGTCACACTGGGATTACATATACTAGTGCTATATGTACATGAGTGTGGCTTTTATGTGGGTTCTGGGGTCCAAACTGTCAGGCTCGTGTGGCAAGAGCTTCTACCTGCAGAGCCATCTGCCCAGTCCAGGAATGAAGTTTGTAAATTATAATTTGTATTTGCATAGTTTTTAAAAGGCTTCTGGTCCTAGAAATCTAATTTAATTCTAGCTGATAGTTTATGGTTTTCCTATTTTCTTATATTTTATCATCACAAGTAATTATGCTCCAGTTATAACTGCTATTGTCACAGTGTTAAGCTAAGATTTAATACTTAAAAAATAAATTCTGTTTAATAAAAAGAATTTGACCTTTGGGAACTGTAGGTCCATCTAAACTTCAGGTAAACAATTTTCTAAGTTCTGTAACACACCTCCCATGCAAAGGCAGCTTCAAGACGGAATTCTTTTTCGTTTGTTTTGGTTTTTTTGGGTTTGTGTTTTGTTTTGTTTTGGTTTTGGTTTGGTTTGGTTTGGTTTTTGGTCTTCGAGACAGGGTTTCTCTGTAGCTTTGGAGCCTATCCTGAAAATAGTTATTATAGACTAGGCTGGCCTTGAACTCACAGAAATCTGCCTTTCTCCGCCTCAGGTTAGGGATGTTGAGTCAGGAAGCTGTAGGCCACTGTGTACCATGTAAGAGGAGCGACCTAATAGTTGGAAACGTATGGAGTAACCATAGGAAGCGGTGGAGTAGAGATGCTGACTTGGAAACTCTCGGTTTCAAGTTAGTAAGAGAATGTACAGAAGAGAAACCATGACCCTGAATAAAACCTGCAGAACACTGCCATTTTGGTGGGTGGAGTGGCTCACCAGACTTGTTTGTATGGATTATAAAAGAAATATATTTTATTGACAAGGGACATATGTTAGATTTAGCTGATGGAAAGAAAATGTTGAGCTAATGAATTCCTAAGGAACATGGAGAAGAACATATGAGATATAGAGGATAAGGCTACAGTATTTACATTCTTATGCCCACAGAATGGCGAGCCAAAACACAGCTGGTGATAAATTCACAGCAGAAGATTCAGAAGGCGGCTACAGTGCTCCACACCCATGGGAATGACGTTTTAATTTAAAAATAGGTGCACAAGGCCGGGCAGTGGTGGCGCACGCCTTTAATCCCAGCACTCGGGAGGCAGAGGCAGGCGGATCTCTGTGAGTTCGAGACCAACCTGGTCTACAAGAGCTAGTTCCAGGACAGGCTCCAAAACCACAGAGAAACCCTGTCTCGAAAAAACAAACAAACAAACAAAAATAGGTGCACAGAAGTGAAGTAGAAAAGATTTAGTGTCAGGATAACACATGGTCTAGCTTCCTCTTCCTAGGTAAGGGTAGGTGGGGAGAAAAGGTTGGCTCAGGATGGCATACGTGGTGAACAAAGGTAAGATCACAAAGGGAGGACTTGGGTTACAAATCAAATGAACTGCACTAAGCCTCAAGCTCACCAGCTTAAACCCAGCAGAGCCTCTTATCTGCAGCTGATGTACTGAGATACAACACACCAGTGTTACACATGCCTGTCACCTCAGCTACTCAGTGGCCACTACAATAGAACTAAAGACGGACAACAAATTGCCACTTTTGGCAACTATGTGGCTTTGATGGCTTACCTGATTTCCTCCAGAGCCTAAGCGGATTAAGTCCATTCAAAGCCATTAGGTAACCATTAGGTAAGGAAACAGAGTCAGTGCTGCAAACCTTACTGGTCTTTCCACTCCACCCCAGCCTCTGTCCATACTGGAGAGGCCAAGTAATCGGCTCAAACCTTAGAGGCTATCGTCCCCTTTCAAACAGCTTAGTAGCTTCCAAATGGGCAGAATTACAAACAAACTGCATCACAACCTGGCCTTTGCCATCCTGCCCCAAGATAGAACTTCTGACTATACAATTTGCTTGGCCTCAGACCCTTTCTTTTTCCTTTTTCTTTTTCTTTCTTTTTTTTTGTTTTTTTTTTTTTTTTTTTTTTGTATTTTACAAATTATCACCTACCCTGCATGAATAAACTATCATCTCAGAGACACAGCTCTAGCTACAACATAAACGGGACGTTACTGTCACTATCCTGTTCATTCCCTTTATAATAAATACATTCTGCATTCATGTACCTCTTTGTTCACGTGATATTATACATCAATTCTAGTACACAAGGACAAGAAATACATCTTTACATACCTAATGGTTAGTAAAGTGCCTAACATGCAGGACACACTCAGGATTTCTGGTACACGAAAGCAGAGAAGAGATAATGGGCACAGACCCACACAAAGTTACCTATTCCGGTTATACTCTTTGGGGAAGCAACATGTGATAAACACTCTAAAAACTCTATTTCATAGGATAATGTTTATTAGCAAATATAAAAATACTTTTGAAAAACAGCAGTTAAGGAGATGTCCAAGAAGCTTCTCTGAAGAACTCAGACCCAAGGTTGAACACAGCCCAAAATGAGTAGGCCCAACATTGTTTGAGGAGGATATGATAGCTACTTTCACGTGTAAACACCATTCTAGATGTTTCTACAAAGGTCACTTGTTTGTTTGTGTGACAGGGTCTCTCAGCATAGCCCTGGCTAGCCTAGAACTCACTAAGTAGACCAGGCTGGCCTTGAACTCACAGAGATTAGAAGTATGCACATCACATCCAGCTACAAAGATCATTTTAAAGTAAGATTCACGTTACTCCGCTGGCTCTAAATCATAATGCTGGTCATTCCAAGGGGGTTAAAAGTCCTGTTAGAAAAGAACAACTGCCCCTGAAGACGGGGAACTTCTGCCACAGGACGAGTTCAGGCTTCACTGGGCTGTGGGACCTGCCCTTCCCTGGCTCTTCAGCCTGGACACAAGAGCTCTGGTGCAGCCACTGCCCCACAGGGCCAGTTTCCTCAGTAAGTCTCTCCTTCTAGCCTGTTTTCATTTTCATTCTCTCCCAACCACATTTCCACCCCACCCCCTTCTTTCCCTTTCTCCCCCTTTTCCCGTCCCCCTCTCTCTGAAGTCTGGCCCTTAACACCTTGGTGATACTTTTCTAGTAATGATTATTTTCAATTTATAACATTTTAAAAATAAAATAAAAATAACATATATTACTACTTCTACATAAATATTTTCAAATAACTATGAACTCAAAGTATATATAAAATGATTTTACAACTGTTCTGATGAACTCCAGCACAGCTCCCATGGTTTAAACACAGAATCCTATGGTAAAACTGACCTCATCATATATAAGCATACATCTGACAAATGTCAATAAAATTAATTTCTTTGAATAAAGGTTGTATGTGTTTATACCCATATTTTAAGCTTTTAAAACAAATTACCTCATTTTAAGAGCGAATGTTTTAATTCACATAGCTACACTATTTTAAATATATAAAATATGGTACATTTCAAATTATTGTACACACCATTTATTCATCTGCCGATCATATTTAAGACTGAGTTACACAGTTAAAAGGCGAACTTTTTTAGTTAAAAAGAGAACATTTAATAACTCATAAATTGAATAGATAATTACATAATTTGGAATCTTGTCAATGATCTTAAAACTTTACTAATATGATATAAATATTAATGAAATATAGAATAAAACAGTATTGAACTAAAATTGTTGAGTTCACTATGCTATTGCTTCTAAACATTCACAATCATATTTTGAAAGATAGACCACCTCTCTGAAAATATTAAATACAGATTATTTTTGTCATGTAGTGTCTGGATCTTGAGAAATACAGATGGGAAGCAAGTAAGAAAGCTGGGCAAAGATAATTACAGCCAGGGTGGACCCTACTCTGTCCTTCCCACTGCTGACTCTGGTGCAGGGTCGCGGCACTGCCTCGGAAAATGCTTCCTGATGCTTCTGCAACCCAATAGGGAGAACACATAGCAAAAGTAAAAGCATACTAAGACTAACGATCCCCAAAGAGCACACAAAACTCAGACCCAAAGAGTGTAATTTATACACACCAAGTGAGAGAATACCAACATTACCAACACAACCAAATAAAATTACACGCTTGTTGTGGCCACATGTTGTTAGGGGGATAGGGTGAGAATTTTAATGAATCCAGTCATTAAATGATTGTGAATTCCTCTTGTTTGAGAGTATACAATTCTTCATAAATCTCAAATTTGCAATCAAAATTGTAATTGATTTCCTTCAAAGTAATTGAAACTGTTAGGTGACTTCACGAGAGGTTCCAAATACCTGAAAGTACTAATTTGTGAGCTACCTTTTAAAACATGCACAGAGCATTTCAACTCAAAGTGGCCAGCTCTCTTCTTAAACGCGGCCCGAGGACATCTGTGAAAACAGTCCCTTACTCTCTGGACACAGAAAAACCCCACAAAATCACGCAAACCAAGAGGTGCAGGTCTTTGCGTTCATTTTAAGAACATGTGTGAAAATGCCTAGGCCCTCGGGGTATGCAAATTTAAAAAGCTGACTACAAGCTATCTGAAGGATGTCACTTTAAAGAGGCCATGTGTGTGTGGATCTAATGTACAAGGGAAATAGAAAAAGACAAGATCTTCTGAGTAAATTGGGAATATGGGAACCATGGGAGATGATAGAAGGGGAGGGGAGAGGAATGGAGGAGTGGAGAAAAACATATAGCTCAATAAAAACAATTAAAAAATCCCCACTAAGTAACAAGACATTGGTAACACCCACCGAGTCAGCAAAATGGAAATGGCACGGCAGAGCTAGATGGAGGCAGCAAGGGGGACCCGAGCTGGCAGTGTGCAACCACGTGCAAATGCTAGGGATTGGTCCATGTGTGCTGTTCAGTGTATAGTGGAAGAGTCACTGTGTCCCCAGGCCAGACAGTGGGACTAGAAAGAACAGAGAGCTGAGCTCTGGCTGCACATGCAGAGATAATGGTGAGCTACGCGTGTAGACGTCACTGACCATTTCCAAGTAAACAAGTCACACAATGTGCACCACTGAACTTCTGGAGCTCATGGGCGGATTGACCCACACAGCTCCCCTGCCACATGGACATGACTCTCATGTAGGTAACAAACTGTTCCTAAGCCAGAAGAGGAGGCTGCACAGAAGAAAAGGACAGACCAGAAGGAACTGAAGAAACAAAACCTTATGGCATGAAAATAAATTCAACATAAGATAAATGAAAAGAACAAAGTGACCTTAGAATTCAAAGGTTCCCAATAAACCCACGGCTAGAATCCCATTTAGAGCGGGTACCACCAATGCTTAGCCAAACCACTCAACTACTCCCAGTTTTGAAGGTAAAAGTCTATTCCAATGCCAGTTAGAAAGCTCTGTAAAGCCAGCCGGTGGTGGCGCACGCCTTTAATCCCAGCACTTGGGAGGCAGAGGCAGGCGGATCTCTGTGAGTTCGAGACCAGCCTGGTCTACAAGAGCTAGTTCCAGGACAGGCTCCAAAACCACAGAGAAACCCTGTCTCGAAAAACCAAAAAAAAAAAAAAAAAAGAAAGCTCTGTAAAGTACTGTATCTCTGCAGGGATTTCCATCCAGCGACTGCAGATCTCCATCCTATAACTATCCTATAGAGAGGTATGCGGCCTTCTATATGCCTGTAGGCTTGCATCTCTACATCCTCCCGTTTGCTCTCAGGTGACCAGGTTCAAAAGCTGTTATTACTGCAGTCACCTTCCCTGGACACAGTCCAATCTGCCAGGGACCCATCAAAAACACGGTTATCTAATAAAAGTAATATTCCAGGCATGAGAATATTTAATATAAAATGATCTAAGAATAAATGCCTCTTTTCATTTTTTATTTTTACTAATGCAGATGAAGGTTTAGAATTCTCATTTAAAATATATGCATTCCAGTAGATGGGAGAGTAACTAAATGTATGTGCTTTTATGAGTACTTACCTGAGATAAAACTTGGCAGACTGTTCCTGAATTCTCCATATGTTCATGTAAACTTAAACCAAAACACCTGGAAGTACCACACAGGCTGTAGCAAAATTATTTTTGGATCTGAAACTCGAGTTTCCACTCAAGCTTTCCACATATCAAGTCTCTAGATGGGCGGGAGGCTCAATGAGCTGTTACTCTATATTTCTAAAGGTTTTTTACAGTAGCAGATAAGTCTCACTGCCTTGCCAAAGAGATTTATATGTCTATGCATAAATTTGGCCAACCCTTAGATCCTGATGTAAAGAACTGATGCTTGACTCATGTCTGCATTTTTTCCATTCTCCACATTTTTCCTAATTAAGGCAATGCTTAAGAAAGAAAATACTTTGGAACTTAAAACTCCTCTGGGCACACACTGAATTCCCAGTTCTTATGATTACAGGAGACTCGACCTCACTCCTACTGAGGACAAATCACTCATACATTTCATAAATGCAGCATTTGTCCTACTCGGGGAAAAGAAGAATTGAGCTTGCACTTCAGAGATCATCAACACCTGCATCTCCAGTGCCAATGGCAATCAGCTTTTTCTTAACAGTTGCCAACAGATCCACTGCAGTAACAATTAAACACTACCTAGTTCAGACATTCTCATTTGCTTCATAGCTTTGAAGAACACCCACATGATTTCTCTTTCTTAAAACCTTAAGAATGATCAATGCAACTTCTGAGCTTATTTTAAAGGTGACGAAACAAATTAACGGGAGTGCTAACTGCAGAACCTGTACAAACAAAAGCAAAGGTGTTACTACAAGTAAATGCCAGAGTTTATTAATAGCTAACAATAAACCACTCTTCTGGAAGAATTAAAAATGTAATCAGTGATTTGATGTTTAAAAGAATTTCTAAAGTTCACAGACTAAGTGAGAGGTATAAAGTTATTATACTTCCTAATATGTTAACTTTATTTTTTTTTTTTGAGACAGGCTCTCACCATGTCATTCTTGCTGTCCTAGAACTCACTGTGTAGACCAGGTTGGCTTCAGACTCAGAGATCCAGCTGCCTTTGTCTCCTGAGTGCTGGGATTAAAGGTGTGCCACCACAACCAGCTTGTGCCTGACAATTCTAATGTGGTTGAATTCAAGAGAACCAAATCCAGCCTTGGTTCACCTGGGCAGCTCTGTTAGCCAGCAATGCCTGAATCCTGAAGGACCCCTCCCATAAACACCCATCGGGCCCATTTTCTAAAAGCCAGCTCCACCTGCCTCTGACAGGCAACCCAGGACCTCTGGGCCCTGGCTTGCCTGGGGTTTGCATATTGATGTCTCAATAATGAGAATAGTGCAAAACTACTAAAGTGGCTGCAAGACACGGAGGTCCACACACTCCCTAAATTTAACTGCTTACATCTTGATCCCGGTGCTGTGGCATGAAGAGGCAGGGCATTTTAGAAGTAATCAGGCCAGAGAGCCCATAAGACCAGGACAATATATACAGGTGCCTATATAAACAGATTCTCAGAGGGCTTAATAACATGAAGATATAACAAGCAACCAGACAGTGATCCAGTGCCCAGAGACAATCCTTTCCAGATCCCAACCATGCTCACCCTGATCACAGGATCCCAGACTCCAGGAGTAGGAGAAATAAGCCTCTCTAATGAAAAGGTCACTCTGTTTATGGTAGTTGGATACAGCATCTGATTTGACTAGGACAATATCACAGAGTTATTTCAATGATTGAGCATGTAGCTTGCAAATTATCCAAACTGGCCAGAAAACCATGTATCTTTCCATAAACAATACATGCTTAATTTATTTACAATCAGCTAATGAGCTACTAAAGTAGTTCTAACTTAAAATTAGTATCGTACACCTATATGACATATCGTTTAAACAATATGAACACTTCTATTCAATTAAGCATTCACTTCATGGTTAATACAGTTAGTACAATATAGTCCCTATAATCTAACAGAAACATTATTTTTTTGAAGGAATGTTAGCCTCAGGGATTTTTTAAAATATTATTTTAAGCTTTCATTCATTCATTCATTCATTTAAGGTGGGGTTTCTCTAAGTAGCCCTGGCTGTCCTGGAACTCATTTTGTAGATCAGGTTGTCCTTAAACTCAAGAGATCCGCCTGCCTCGGCCTCTGAGTGCTGCAACTAAAGGTGAGCACCACCACTGGTTTTAGCTTCTCTTCTTTTTGCTATGTCACAAATCAAATTTCAATTAAAGCTGACACTCTCCTCTAGAAATTCTAGACAAATGCAGTTCCCTATATGGCATGAGTGAACATTTATTCATATCTCCCTAGGTACAGTGTCACACACAGAGAAGGAGAATAATTTTTTAGGGTATTGCCCCTGGTGGCTTTCTCTACTCTGGTGAATGGCTCCAAATCCATGTATAATTGGACATCATTAACTGGATTATCAAAAGTTGGAGCGTCATGAAATTTGAAGGGAGATGGAGGAAATAAGAAAGGAGAAATTGCCAGGTGGAGGTGCTGCATACCTTTAATCCCAGCACTCAGGAGGCAGAGGCAGGTGGATATCTATGAGTTCAAGGCCAGCCTGGTCTACAAGAGCTAGTTCCAGGACAGGCTCCAAAGCTACACAGAGAAACCCTGTCTTGAAAAACAAAAACAAAAAAAGGGGGGGGGGAATAGAGGGTGGATATGATGTGTGAAATCTCAAAAATAAAGATAAATTATAATAAAAATAGAACCTTTGAATATAGCATCTATTAAGTTCCCAGCCCACACATCTTATTGACTTCTAGGCCCACCTATCTGGATGTTCCTCTTCTGCAAACGTACACGACTATGGTAAAGGCTGGTGAGTACTGCTCTGCCTCCGAGGGCAAGCATCCTGAGGGTGTTACAATACTTATGCAACAATAACCACGACTGAGGATTATTCAGCTATATCATTTGTATTACGCCCAATCCCACCCTCCAAAACCTCACAAAATAGATATTATTCTAAGGAACAGGCCAAGAATTCAATTTAAATGCACTATAGCTTTCTCCAACTAATTTGAGCACTGAACATTGTTTGCACCTTTACTCTGGGTGGACCAACAGTACTAGTCTGGGCATCTTGGGAAAGACTTGTTTTGCTTTTTAATCTGTTTTCAGTAAACTGTATTAGCTCCACCTGTTTGCCAAAATCAGATCAGTGACTCACTGCCTAAAGATGAGAAGTGAAAAAAGTATGCATTCAAGCTGTCTATACTCAGTCAAAATTCTTTGTTCTCGTAGACTGACTCATTGGAGTTGCATTTCCTTCAGGATCAATTATTTATGAGGATTTGTCTGTTTAAATAATATGTTTAATTTAAACAGCAGTGGAAAATGATGGATCATCGTTACTGAACATTTTCTCTAAGAGTGCACAAACAGGATGCTCCTGAATTACTGTTTCAATGAGATAGCAGAAAGGGCATATTAACTGAGCACCAGCCAGGCGCTGGATACTCAGCAGGACTGCAAGAATAACTTGTAATAATGACGTTTCGGGTCCAGTGTAGTGGTGCATGCCTACAATCCCAGCTCCACAGCTAGAGGCTGGAGCACTGTGAGATTGATGGTTCCCTAGTCCACACAGGGAAACAAAACAAACTGGTACATAGAGAGCCCTGTCTCAGAAGAGTGTCCCTTTCTAGAATCTCATACCTAGCTATGACTAGGGGTCAAAATTATCTTGACAGACATTAAAAATATCAAAAGAACGAACATGGTTATCAAATATATAGTATAATGAGATGTAGCTAAAAAAAAAAGACATATTTTGGGGAAAATGCATGTTTAAAATACGGTAGGTAGGGACTGAGGAGATGGCTCAGGCTCAGGACTTAAGAGCACTTGCTGCCCTTGCAGAAGACCCAGTCTGGTTCCCATCATCCATGACTTCTCACAACCATCTGTAAATATTTCCAGAGGATCCGATGCTCTCTCTGGCCTCCACAGGCACCAGGCATGCATGTGGTACACTTACATAATGCAATCAAACACTCATACACATAAAATTAATATTTAACATTTTTAAGTTCAAAATATATAGTAAGTAGGAAGGAGAAATACTTCCAAAGAAACTCTTTAAGTCTGCTTTATACGTCTGTATTATTAATTTGTACGAGGCTTTCTGAAACGTTTCACAAGGTATATTAGTAACTCAGGTGAGACAGAACTCGGTACAACAGGAAAACAGAGAGCCGGCTCTACCATCTGTGTAAGGTTAGCCATAACTGAATGTGCTGTGACTGTGAGAAGCAGACAGAAACACCAAATACGCAGAATTCTGTAGGAATTACAGTGCTGTGGGCACATGGGAGTAAGACAACCTAAGCAAGCCCAACAACAGTCTGAAAACTGATTATCCATGACATCCTGAACGCCAACACAAAGTATCTATGCCAAGGAGACGAAATTCCTCATGAAACCGGTAAATGCATATTCCAGCTTCTTCCCTCAGCAGTCATTAGGAATAGGATTATTCATATAAGTATTGATCTGGAGGCCGGGGACACTGCTTAGCTGGCAGAGTGCTTTCCTAGCAAGCACATGGCTCTAAGCCACGTCCTTAGCACCTCATAAACCAGGCGTGGTGGTACATGCCTGTAACCCTAGAAAGGAGAGGCAGGAGAATTCTATGCTGTCCTCAAATTCCGAAGACACCAGGCATGCATGTGGTGCACATATATACATGCAAGACATACACATAAGATAGAATAAATGAACCGCTAAGAAAATTTAAAACAGGTAAATGGCAAGAAGTATATGAACATTAATAATCCAACATTATTAATCATCAGTGAAATGCAAATCAAACCCACAGTCAACTATCACTTGACATCTGAAATGGATAGCCTCAAAATGATGAGAGACGTTCTGCCTGGGGTATGAATGAAAAAGTATTACCTGGTGATAGAAGCAAGGGAAATTAATACAGCCAGTATAGAGAACAATGCGGAGGGACCTCAAAAATTTAAAGACAAAACATCTATCAATCTCACTGCTGTGTATGGATCCAAAGAAAATGAATCAGTCTGTCAAACTGCTATCACTGTCAGACTGTCAAATACACTCACAATACACAAGATACAGAGCCAAACTCAATGCCGGTAACAAATGAATTAATGAAAATACAAACACAATGGGATATTATTTGGCCTTAAAGGAGGAGGTTACCCTGTCACTATAAAAAAACCCTGGGTGACCATGGAGGACAATGTATTAAGTGAAACAGTCAAACACAGAAAGTACTGCGTGGAAAATCACTAATGTGTGCCATCTCAAGTGGTCAATCAATGCAAGCAACAATATAGGATTTAGTGCAAGATTAGGAAATGATTGTCAAAAATGCCGAATTTCAACTAGATAAAATGGAGTCCTCGAGACCTGCTGTGTACCAGTGACTACAGTTAATGAAAATGTAATTTTAATTATTTAATTACTTAATGTGTATATAAACATGAATGCAGCCCAGAGAAGCCAGAAGAGAGCATTGAATCCTCAATATCTGAAGTATCAGACAGCTGTGAGCAGCCCACTGTGAGCGCTGGGAACTGAACTCAAACTCAGGTCCTTTACAAGAGCAGAATGAGCTAAGCTATAATAACCATGGAGCTAGCTTTCCATTCTCCAAAATACAAATTGTACTTAAAATAAAAGTTTACGTACCTCGGTTTCCGAAATGTCAAGCTGTATTGCTGGCATGCGAGACCCACAGTAGGAGTATAAACGATAGGCATGAATTTTTCAATATCAGACATCAGCACACTATAAAAGAGCTTCTCATTTCTATCTTGCAGATCCATCAACAGAAGATACCTGTGGAAATTGGACACAATTTTAGATCTATATCCAACAATCAAAATCTAATTGCAAAAATAGCTATTAGAAATCTAATTTCAATCAAGTATTAAGTACATCTTTAGT
Source organism: Chionomys nivalis (assembly GCF_950005125.1). Taxonomy (NCBI): domain Eukaryota; kingdom Metazoa; phylum Chordata; class Mammalia; order Rodentia; family Cricetidae; genus Chionomys; species Chionomys nivalis. The sequence continues at coordinate 84,815,558 of NC_080089.1, forward strand.
TAAGTAGAAAGCCAGGCAGGGTGGCATGTGCCTCTAATTCTAACACTTGGGCAACTCAGGCAGGAATGAATATGAGGACAGCTTGAGTTACACAGTGAGACCCTGCCTTAAAAAAAACAGTAGCAACAATTTTTAGAAATATCCTTTAAGAAACTGGGGAGATGCTCAGTGGGGAAAGTGCCTGAGGTGCAAACATGAGGACCTGAGTTTGAAGCTCTGAGCAGAGGGGTCCATATCTATAACCTGGTGCTGGGATTACAGTCAAGCAAACCCCCAGAGCTCCACTGGCCAGCCAGGTTAGCCAGTCAGTGTGCTCTGGGCTCAGTGAGGGATCCTGTCACAGGTGGAGGACTAGAGAGAAAGATATCCAACATCAACCTCTGACCGCTACAAGTGCAAGCATGTGCATGCTTACAGACACACGCAGACACACATACACATGCATACATACACAAATGTATACATACAAAAACCTCAACATCTCAAAGAATGAGGAAACACAAATTGGATTACTACCATTCAAACATCACTACTACTGTGAAATAACATAATTTTGTTCAGTACTTGGACAGACATAGTCCTTATTTTATAATTAAAGAGATGAAAATATCATAGTAGAGTTTAACCACTAACTCAAGCAAACTAATGGCCCTTCTTTCTTTCCTTCTTTCTTTCCTTCCTTTCTTTTTGAGACAATCTCACTACGCAGTCCTGGATATCCTAGATAGCCACTGCACAAACCAGGTTGACATGGAACTTACAGAGATCCATCTGCTTCTGCCTCCTGAGTGCTGGGATTAAATAAATGCACCGCCACACCCAGCTTTTAACGGCCTTTCTCCATGTAGAGGCATTTCTGGTCTAGTTATCCTTCTATGCATAACCCTTTATGCCTTTCAATTCAAACTACTTTGTACAACTAAAAAGTTGTGACAAACTGTGTTCAGTAACAACGAGACCCTTTGCACTGATCTCTGGTGTGGGTCAGAGATCACTTAAGTGTGTGATTGTGTGCTAAAAGCTTATTCTCTGCTGTGCCAATTGGAATGGTGCTGGGAAATTCGAGAGCTTACATTAGCACTGGGAAAACTGCCCTCAGAAGAGACTAACATAGTTTCCACGAGCGCTTCCTTCAAAGGAAACTTACTTGATGAGATGACGGCCCCTTCCAGCCATCAGATTCCACCCTGCTGTGGTGTGGATGAAAACCCACGCCCTGCAGGAGCCCTACAAGGCCCAGACTGCTCAGGACTGAAAGTCTGCATCACTCCGCCATAAGACAGCCAGCAGAAACACCAGTAATGACCAATGGTCAGTTTTAGAAATGAGGAAAGAAATTTTCTTGGGTATTTCTTCCTTTTGTGAAGAATATTCATGTTTGCATATAAATATATTAAGTAAATGTGGACATATATAATTTTCTCATAGAAAAATTATCTTGAGAAAGGTAAACTGAGAATTCAAATGATCTTATAGAGAGAATAAATACTTTTTAAAAAAAAAATCACTGTATTTGCAAACAAATTCTCCTTAAAGTTAACTATCCATTCCAAATCATGTAACACCCCAACTTTCTTTTATAAAAAACAATAACAGAGAGTGTAAGAGAAATATGTTCATAAATGTGTTACCTGTCAAAGTCAGAGTTCAGACGCTCAAAATTCTTAACTACCCTAAGGACCTGGATCTCCTGACTGACGAAGCAAGGCGGTAACAATCCATGGATGTTTAGTTGCTGTCTCTCTTCCAGAGTAAATGCCAAATCCTAGGGAAAAAAGGAAAACAATGATTTCCAGAGGAGAAAAAGACAAATAGCACACAAGCACAGATCTGGGGAGGGCAGGGCCTAGCATTGCTACAAGTACAGCCAGCCAACTGTGCACTAACCATCTGCTTCCTTATCTACAGAACCTGAGAGCAGGAAATGGACAGGAAGAAACTACCGAAGAGCACACACGTGAGAGGCCTGAGAGACAGCGCACTCGGCCAGGAACGTGGCTGCTACACAAACATGAGCAACTGGGCTGTGAGGCCCAGCACGCACACAAAAGTCAGGCCAGGTAGGTAGCACATGTCTATAACTCTGGACCACCAGCTGGCCAGCCAATCAGTGAGCTCCAATGTCAGTGAGCGCTCCTGTGTCAAAAAAGATTGAAAGTGATCAAGAAAAACACCTAGTCTATTTCTAGCCTCCACATTTGCATATACACACATACATAATACAGTATATACACCATATACATGTGTACTCCAAAAATGAAAGATACAATCATTAATGTCAGAAAATATGAACATAAATAGTTATCTATTTTTAAATGCGGCTAGAAGTAGGTCAGCTGACACCTGCTGTGCTTCCAACTGTGAACTGGGTCAGGAAATAAACTGCATGATTCACAGGGACCCGTTTCAACCCTCCACCTCAAGTTATCTCTGACCAGCCTTATGCAATCCTGGTTACACGAATTTCTTCCCAAACTCAGATGCAGCACATTTGTAGTCTTCCATGCATGGCATCTTTATCAAGAATGATCTTGTTGGCACCCCACAGTGTGGACATAAGACCTGTAGACTCAAGCTGGATCTGACTTGAAAGCCCTCCACCTGAGGACTAGCTCTGGCAGTATTGGAAGGCACTATGCAAGCTTCCCAGAGAGGGAGCAACCAATAGTAACCTGCTGTAACACTTAAAAAGCCCAACAGTGACCATCATGGCGAGAAATCCCTAAGGGTGCAAGTAGCACTCAATATGTAATTGGGTTTGAGGCCCACTTAACTGACGGAAAATGATTCCTGGTACTAGAAATCAAGACAACTACCCAGGACTGGTAAGGTCATGGATCTTCTAGAACCTACAACTGACACTTTACTAAAACACAGTGCTTCATAGATGCATTCTAAATATTTATCCTTCTACTCACAGATAGTTGTAGTTCTTACCATCTATCAAAGACACTCTGTTTTGCAACAGATGGAGACCTTTACAGAAACCAGTCAGACTGTAGAGAACAAGTCATTACAGAATGCCCAGCCTCAATTGGTCCATCTATAACCCAACTCCTGCATCATGGAAAACAGGGAGGAAAATGGTAAGAGCCAGGGAACCAGGAAATACGCTGTGGGGTTTTTGTCTCCTAAAATGACAAGGAAGTTTAATTCGTGGTACTTCAACTACCATATGGCTGCCTGAACAAGACATGAAGAAGTACACCAGTGACAGACATGCTAATACAGAAGGGGGAAATCTCACATGGCTCTACCCATAAACAAAGAACCTAAGGAATATTGAGAGGAGGAAAAAATCTTCTTCCCCAGGGATGAGCCCCCTAACTGGTTATCCAAAACCAAATGATCAGCCCTGAAATTATAACAAGTAATGCTAAATGGCCTGAGCAGGCTGTATTTATATATTCAAGAATGTGTGTAGGTAGGAGGAGAGAGAGACAAGAAAGACACACTCAATTAAAAAAGAGGGAACAAGGGACGGACGGGAAGGGGGACTTATGTAATTACTCTCTAACTTTAAAAGTCCTTCTGTTGAGCAGTGGCGGCATAGACCCTTAACCCCACACTCAGGAGGCAGAGGCAAACGGATCTCTGTGAGTTCAAGGCCAGCCTGATCTACAGAGCAAGTTCTAGGACAGCCAGGACTATTACAAAGAAAACCCTGTATTGAAAAAAAACAAAAAACCCAAAAAAAGAAAGAAAAGCTCTTCTATACCTTCTTTCAAGACTGACCCCAAGTGCTTGATCCTAAGTCATTTCTAGATTCATCACCATTATTACTATTCCCATGTCAAATTATCTGTCTACATAAACATAGGTACTATAAAGCAATAGTAATTGTAGAAGACTATAGAACTCAAGAACGAACAAATAAATAGAAATAAGGAGCTGATACAAAACGGACCTAAAAGATTTGTTGGAGTACACTACAGGAAGTCAAAGCAAAGAGGCCCAACATCTGTTCAGAAGGAGACTTATCTGGTAGACTGGGATGAGGAATCCTCTCTAGAAGATTCCTAGTGGAAATACTGAATCATAGAAGGCATCTGATCCAAGACTGGGCTGCTATTTCTTCAGGTCCATTATTAAGTGCTGACATGGCATGATGGATGGTTGCCTGATAAAAATAAGATTAGACTAGGACAAAAAAAAAAAAAAAAAAAAAAAAAAACTTCAGAGAACCTATATGCCCTTTCTGCCATGTGAGGATACAAGATGGCTGTCTGTGAAGCAGGAACTGGATCCCTCACCAGATACTATACTGTGTAGACCTGGGGCTTCCCAGCCTTCAGAAAGGCAAAAATACATACTTTGTATTTTAAAACCCAGTCCATGATATTTTACCATTGCAGCCCCAAGACTAAGGCCTGGACCTTGTGATGCTACTGTTTCTTGACAGACGGACAGGGACACTAAAGACACAAATGGCTCTGCAGCTGTTCCCTCTGTCCCTGAATGTCCGTACAATGAGGACTAATGATTCCTGAATCCTGACGTAATAACTCAATTTACTGCATACACAAAACAGGACATTTTCTCTGCTCCCTTCCCTGCCTCTCCTCTCCCCTTCAACCCTCTCTCTCGGTTCCCATGCTCCCAATTTACTCAGGAGATTTTTTTTTGAGTTTTTGAACTTAGTAATTGCTAAATAATTTATTTTCAAAATCTAAGTGTTGAGGTTTATGCTTCTTTGAACATATTTATACTTATGCTCATTACAGCATTCCTGAAGTCATTTTTTTTTTTTTTTTTTGATTTTCGAGACAGGGTTTCTCTGTAGCTTTTGGTTCCTGTCCTGGAACTAGCTCAGGCTGGCCTTTAATCCCAAGTGCTGGGATTGTGCACCACCACCGCCTGGCGATCTTCTCTTTTTTTACTTCCCATGTAGATTAGATCTATGTATGTCTCGCTTAGGATCCTCAATTGTGCTCTAGGTTCTCTGGGATTGTGATCTGTGGGCTGGTTTTCTTTGCTTTATGTTTAAAAACCACTTATGAGTGAGTACATATGATATTTGTCTTTCTGGGTCTGGGTTACCTCACTCATATGTTTTCTAATTCCAGCCATTTGTCTGCAAATTTCAAGATGTCTTTATTTTTTTTTCTGTGTATAGTACTCCACTGTGTAAATTTAACACATTTTCCTTATGCATTCTCTGGTCAAGGGGCATTTAGGTTCTCTCCAGGTTCTGACTATGACAAACAATGCTGCTATGAACATAGCTGAGCACATGTCCTTGTGGTACGATTGAGCATCCTTTGGATATGTACCAAAAAGTGGTATTGCTGGGTCTTGAGAGAGGTTGTTCTAAATTTTCTGAGAAATCGCCATACTGATATCCAAAGGGGCTGTACCAACTTGCATTCCCACCAGCAATGCAGGAGTGTTCCCTTTTACCCACAACCTCTCCAGCATAAGTTGTCAGTGTTTTTGATTTTGGCCATTCTTACAGGTGTAATATGGAATCTCAGAGTTGTAAAACAGGACATTTTACATATTGAATTTTAGAAACACATTGCTGAGAAGTATAAAATGCTGTTCAGAAAAATGATTACATTATTCATTATGGTAAAACTACTTTTAAACTTAAAGCAACCAAAAAGGGACATTTGTGCAAGAATTATCTGTAAGATGGAAGAAATAACTCAACAGATTTTTCAATTGCACATATTCATGTGTGTGTGTGTGAAACAGAACAGAAATTTGAACCTTTTTCAAACTACAAAAAGAAAGAGTGGAAAGATGGAAGGAGGGAGGAAGCGAAGGAGGGAAGAAAAAGAAAGGAGAAAATTTAAGGCCAAAAAAAAAAAAACCCTCAAATAAATACAAATGGCAACGAGAAACAGTGAAGCACTAAATGTTATACACTGTGGGTGCCTGCAAAACTACCAGCCAAAGTATGGTGTTCTGAGAATACAGCTTGTGGTCAGAAGTACTAACACATGCACTTAGCCATCTTTACTCAGAGTCCACCAGGCCTTTTTACTTATGTTTTCCCCATCTGGTCTGATCGAGCAGACCTCTATACAGTATACCATACACCATGTAAACGAGAATGCCATCTGGAAATCTCCCCAGGCTTTGATGTTTAGTAATTGCAGACTCCTACACTGCTTGCCAAATATTCACAGACACACTAAAGCACCAATTCATCTGTTAAAAACAAAACAAAAAAATATATACTAATAATTAAGGCTGAAACATCTGGTGAAATGAGCCAAGTCAAAAGTGAAAAAAGGGTCCCATTATTAAGTTTTTATCATTTTGTGACCCTTTAGGGTGTAGAAAAAAATCAGGGACTAAGGAAACTTAACTAGAAATCCTGAAACTTTTAGGATAATACACGATTCGATTTAACCATAGCTTTTATTTACCATATCACTAGAGGCATCGTTTCAGGACAATTTCACAGAAACTGATAAGTCAGCCACATCCAGAAGCTGGCAGTGAAGTGTTTCAAAAAAGTTGTCCATTCGTGCTTTCCTGCATGGCCTGCACAACAAACGAGGGCTCCGGAGCGCACATGCAGGGTCTAACTTGCACTGGACTTCTGTCAAGTTTGTCATGGAGTTGACAAGGTTAACTCCATACGCAGATCAGGTTTCCAGACCGCCTGTAAAGTTCACCCTCTCAGAAGACCAATCTGAGTTTCTCTCTCTCTCTCTTTTCCTTTGGCCTCCAAGACTCTTGCACTCAACCACTGGACAATAGAAGGCTATTCTGTTTCACTGCAAAGGGCAGCCAACAAAACAACGCTTCTTGTGGATCCACAGAGCTTCCGGAGAAAACACGCCTCTTCTGCAGAGATCTGAAGCAAACCGCTACACGAGGGGTTTCTGTTAGAATCCATATGCAAACACAGCCACTGAAGGTGCTGCGGGAGAGAGTCATTGATTCAGCAGAAATGTATCAGGAAACACATATTTTGTCCTTTCCAATGACCATCTTTAATGCTCACAGAGAACTTGTGTGGTTTGGATTCACTTGTCTCAGAATTATAACTAAAATTAAACCATGCAGAAATGCAAAAATTTCAACTCTTACAAAAAATCTTGAGACAGATAACATACATAGGATGCTAACTGTGACGACACAGTTATTAATGTGCTCAAGACAACTGAAGTAAGAGGACATGAATGGGTGTTTATCCGGCGCCTAGAATGCTACTTGACACTTAACAGGTAACCCACAAATTGTGAATTAACCCAACCATTTTCTGTAACAAACACTATTTCTTCTTTCATGAAAGAAACATCACAAATCACAAAAGCAAGTGAAAGGTAACAACCACAAAGACACTACTCAGCCAAAATCATCTCAGTTGTTCCACAGAGAAGACGAGTGAGGTGCAGCCACCCTGCAGTGTTGGTCACACGCTCATGAAGACAGGTACAGCGCTTCTGCTTGCTCGAGCACACATTACACGCTCATCGCTACAAAGGAGACAACTGCTGACACGTGCAATGCAAACTAACCTCAGATGCATTAGGTCAGGTGAAAGAAACCAGACTCCGCTCACATGATGTTCTGGAAAAGCAGGGGCCCAGGTAGAGAGAAGGGCTCACCACAAAGGGAGAGACAGAGAATGTTTGAGGTGACAGACTGGTTTTGGTGGAACTGATTGCATAGCACTGTACACTGACAAAAACTAATAGAACTAGTGATGGAAAGAATACACAACATGTCCACTACACCAATTCTATTAGGCTCTAGTCCATTCAGCAGATGATCTACTGACTTAAAATGAAGAAATGTACGGCTGGAAAGATGGCTCAGCGGTTAAGAGCATTGCCTGCTCTTCCAAAGGTCCTGAGTTCAATTCCCAGCAACCACATGGTGGCTCACAACCATCTGTAATGAGGTCTGGTGCCCTCTTCTGGCCAGCAGGCATACACACAGACAGAATATTGTACACATAATGAATAAATAAATTTAAAAAAAAAGAAGAAGAAATGTAGTAAAAAGAACTAAAAGTTTGTTCATAACCAGCCTGGTCTACAAGAGCTAGTTCCAGGACAGGCTCCAACACCACAGAGAAATCCTGTCTCAAAAAAACCAAAAAAAAAAAAAAAAAAGTTTGTTCATATATTATTAAATATAGTAAAAAGGACTAAAAGCACATTACTGATATACTTCACATTCTAATTTTTAAGTATTATTTTTTGTCTAAATGAGATGTCTTTGACTCTTTTTTCATAGTCTACTGTTTAAACTTATTTTATGTAGATTTAATGTTACTGCAAATAATCTGACAAATCAATTTTTAAAAATATTTCCTCATACTTAAAATATTTTAGAATTTGGGAAAATTTTATTGCCATATATATACAGGATGAGAATTTCTATTTTTATTAGTTATTATTTTAAATCAAATAAGCGAAATTGAAGCTAGTTGCATGCCTGTAATTCCAGCATGAGGGAAGTTGGAGACAGGATGATTATAAAGTCAAGGATTGCTGAAGCTACATAACAAGATCGTGTCTCAATACAGGTATAAATTTTTAAAAAGGTTAAATTGAGCTTGAATTTTTATTATCATATTTTGAATTTTACAACAGTTTATATACATATTTTACATCTATAAAAAGAAAACCATTCCTTCCACACAGTTTTAGTCCTCAAAATTATTATTTAAATAAACTTTTTCTAATTAAAATAATCTTTTTTTTTTTTTTTTTTTTTTGGTTTTTCGAGACAGGGTTTCTCTGTGGTTTTGGAGCCTGTCCTGGAACTAGCTCTTGTAGACCAGGCTGGTTATGAACAAACTTTTAGTTCTTTTTACTACATTTCTTCTTCTTTTTTTTAAATTTATTTATTCATTATGTGTACAATATTCTGTCTGTGTGTATGCCTGCTGGCCAGAAGAGGGCACCAGACCTCATTACAGATGGTTGTGAGCCACCATGTGGTTGCTGAGAATTGAACTCAGGACCTTTGGAAGAGCAGGCAATGCTCTTAACCGCTGAGCCATCTTTCCAGCCGTACATTTCTTCATTTTAAGTCAGTAGATCATCTGCTGAATGGACTAGAGCCTAATAGAATTGGTGCAGTGGACATGTTGTGTATTCTTTCCATCACTAGTTCTATTAGTTTTTGTCAGTGTACAGTGCTATGCAATCAGTTCCACCAAAACCAGTCTGTCACCTCAAACATTCTCTGTCCCTCCCTTTGTGGTGAGCCCTTCTCTCTACCTGTCCTGGAACTAGCTCTTGTAGACCAGGCTGGTCTCGAACTCACAGAGATCCACCTGCCTCTGCCTCCCAAGTGCTAGGATTAAAGGCATGCACCACCACCACCCGGCTTAAAATAATCTTTTTATAATTTTCCTAGTGGTATGTAAATCTTGTTCTTGTGTGTATATATTGGTTTTTTCTATGTGTGTGCAGATACATGTGGACATGCAAGGCATGTCCATGAAGAACAGGGGTCAACACTGATCATCTTGTGTGTTTGTGTGTGTGTGTTGGCATGTGTGTGCAGATGCATGTGGATATGTGGACATTCAGGCATGTGCATGAACAACAGGGTCCACACTCATCATCTTGTGTGTGTGTGGTTGGCTTGTGTCTGTGTGTGCGCAGATGCATGTGGACATGCAGGCATGTGCATGAACAACAGGGGTCCACACTGATCATCTGGCTTAGCTGCTCTCCACCCTACTGAGCCAGGGTCTCTCAGTGAACCTGGAACTCATCAAGTCAGCTAGGCTGCCTGGCCAATGAGCTCCAGAGATCTTCCTGTCTCCACTCCAACTAGGGCTGGGGTTAGAGACGTGCACCACTATTTTACATGGGTGCTGGGAATCAAATGTAACATCTTCATAGTTGTACACTGGGCACCTGATTAAATGCCTCCCCTGCCTCCTTTTTTAATTGGGGGGGGGGGGTGTTACTGATTTAAAATCCAGGATTTAGAGTCCAGGTACGATGCCTGCCTATAATTCCAGCACTCCCCAGAGAAGCTGAAGCAGGAAGAGTAGAGATCAAGGACAGATCCAGGTGTGGTAGGTGGTGACTTTCCAGGGAGAAACAGGCTTCAAGCTGCGACTTCAAGGTCAGCCTGGTCTAAAGATTGAGTTATATTAATCCAAGTAAAGTAAATAAAAATGAAAAGTGTTCAAAGCCACTCTGAGGTATACAGTCTTGGTCTCAAAAAAGAAAAAAATGCATAAATATTTTAAGGTAAAATCTAGCCTAACCAGAACCAGCAAGTTCCATGTCAATAAGAGGCTCTGTCTCAAAGAGAGGAGGATGGCTCCTGAGGAACAACACTTGCAGCTGTCCTCTGGCCTCCACATACATGCACGCACGCACACACACACACACGCACACACACACACACGCACGCACACATACACACACGCACACACACGCACGCACACACACACGCACGCACGCACACACACACACACGCACACACGCACACACACACACACACACATAAAATCTTGCCATGTCTACCTCTCAAAACAGTAAGCTATCTGAAAACAAGTAAATAAAAGACTTGTTTTAAACTGCACACATCTGTCAGCATCTCAAGTTTACTGTTTTGGTGCAATCAGTCTTTAATATCTTGATTCACGTATTTTTAAATATATTCAATATAACTGGTTTTGCTTGTATTATCAGGTGCACTGTTTATTTTAAAGGGTGCTTTTAAGGTATATAACGAACTATAAAAAGGGCCTTTGGCATAAAACATGTCAAGAACTGCTGCAGAGAACTACGCTTCAGATTTTAAGGCACCTCTGACATAACGCCAGAAATTCCACAGGCAGCTTCCTCCACAGGGCCACAGCTGACATGTAAAGATGCTTTCTGACTTAAGCTTGCTACTTTATTGAGCTTGTAAAGTTTGTTGTATTGGTCAGAATTCATTGTATAGACACACATATATATGGGAATTACTAATTATAAGAGAACTATAATCGATTCACTGGCTGGGGGTCAGAAAAGCCACAGTGTTACCTCTAACAAGCTGCAGACCCAGAGGAGTCGGTGCTATGCTATCAGGCCCAAAAAGCCCAAAGTACAAGATCCTTGAAGGGAATTTATGGAAAAGGGAAAACAAAAAAACAAAAAAATACCCGAAGTCCCAGCTTAACGACAGGCAGAAAGAGAACCTCCCTGCTTGTTTTATCCCATTCAGGCCTTCAACTGGTTAAACGTGGCACACCCATACTATAAAGGAGAATCTGTTTTACTCAACTCAAAGGTTACATCAAAGGTTACACTCACCCAGAAACACCCTCTATGGCACTCCTAAAAAGAAATACTGACTGACCAAATGGATGGGCACCCCTGTGATACATAAAGTTAACATCGCTCAGCTAATATTTTCCAACAAGTTACGTTAGAAAGTCCATGCTTCCGGTGTTATGTTAGTTACATTTTGCTGCTGTGATAAAGTACCACGACCATAAGCAACCCGGGAAGGACAGTTTTATCTTCTCTTTCATCTAATGGCCAAGGCAGGAACTCAAGGTAAGAACCTGGGGCTGGAACCGAAGAAGAATCATTGTAGAAATGCTGTTTACCTGTTTGCTTCCTTGGGCTTGCTCAGTTACCTTAGAGATCCCAGACCCTCCTGCCCAGGGACAGGACCTCTATCAATGTGTCACAGAGAAATGTAATGAGACCCACAAGACGGTAATAGTGGTACATTCCAAATGAGTAGCAAAATCTTAACGCTGCATAGACTATAAAAGAGTAGTATTTCATTATTTCCAGAACTAATAAAGAAAAATGACTATGCAAAGAGGTATGATCATAAGACTTCTAAGTAGACTAAAATACAATTATAAATATTAAAACAATAGAAAAGGAGAAATCCCAGAGTAAATATCAGAGAGACATCTAATAATGGTAGCTATACATCCAAATGTAACAATCACACTGAATGTAAATGGTCTAAACATACAAATTAAAAGATACTGTTTGAAACTGGCGATGGCTACATAGATCACCCCTGCTTCTTCACATGCCAGCATTTCCAACTAAACATTGTAACTTGATGGTCTGTGATCCCTTGAAACCAGCAATACCTTCGTGCTACATGTTGTTCTCAAAGAAGGAATAATTGTTTTCCATTTTCCTGATAGATAAACTGAATTTTTCTGAGGACTTCAAAAATCATAAATTGCCTGAGAAACTTGAGAATGGAATTTGTTTGATAGATCCTGCACTTATGAAGTTTAAAGTTTCCTATCTTAAGATATAAGGTATTAGACTTCTCCTAGATGTTATACAGTGACTTTTTTAAAATATAGCTTTAAAAGACAAAATTTAGTTTTAATGATTTTAAATTTGAAAATAGAAATTGTATTTGTTACATATATTAGGGAAATGTACACAGTGTAGAATGAATAACTTAAAGTAATTAACATGTGTCACCCCCACATTCCTTATAAGAACACAGAATTTAGGAAGGTGTCTTTCATACAATTGTGATTGAAAATTACTTGATTTATATTCATAACTATTATAATTTATTCCGAATTGATTCATCACTATAAAGATTTCCTTCTCTCATTTACATTTTGTTTTTTATTTGGGGTAGGATTTCTAGCTGATGTTTTTGGTCTGATTTTGGAGGATATTTTAGGTGGGGCCTCACTGTCTGATCCAGGTTGATGCACAACTCTCCATGCACTTCAGCTGATCACAAATTTGAAATCCTCCTGCTTCCACCTCTGTTCAATTTTTCAAAACATGAACCCTGCACTGTCTAACAGAGGATCTTCACCTGCATTTCTTGTTTATGTTTTTCCACACCTTTACCTGGCCATTTTGTTCTAGCTATTTGAAACAGATCAACTAAATTCAAGGCAGGCTTGGGTAATTTATAAATGCAAAACCTTGTCTCAAAGGAGAAGCGGGGAGGGCTACAGTTAGATCAGTGGTAGAGTTCTTTCTGAACGTACAAAAGACCCTGGGCTCATTGTCCAGTATTAAAAAAAAATAAGATTTTCCAAGCCTCTGATAAAATCTATGACTTTGACACATGTGCATAGAAAAACAGGAAGCTGGGCTAAACTAGAGTCCCATACGCAACGCTGAGGACAAAGAAAAGAATTACTCTGTAAAGATATTCCTTAATAGCTTTCTAGAATCTCCACTTAAAGGAGCCAAAGCAGGAAGATTTTTGACTATGAGACATTGACTGATTGCTAGCTTACTTTTTTCTCGAATCGAAATAATAGATACCACCAGAGTGTAGTAAACACAAGTGAAAGTTTTACAATTGAAACTTCTTTAATCACATGTGTGTATTAGATGGTAAGGGCTGCCAACATAAAGGATAGTACACAAGCAGGGACTTCTAAACAAAATTAATTTATTTCTCACAGTTGTGAAGGCTGGAGTTCTGGGATCCACCTACTGGCAAGGCTGGTTTCATCCTGACGTTTCTCCTACTCCACGTACAGGCTTCTGATCCACCGACTATCAACTGCTCCCTGTGTCCTCACAGCTCTTTCTTCTATAATATACCTTAATAATTCTCATTATCATGGCATCAGGGCCTACCCTAAAGATCTCCCTTCAATTACGTAGTTAGGGACCTTACCTTTCTGACTACATTCTGAGGTACTGGGAGTTACAATTCCAACATAAGAATTCTGGAGTCATACAATACATAGCATAATAAGGCTTTTCTAACATGTGTGTGTGTGTTAATTTATAATATAGATATACTATGTCACAATCAAGTCAGAAAATACCTTTGAAGATTCTGAATAATTTAAAAGATATTGTAACTCTTAATATCGTACTGCAGTCTTTGGCTCCGTTCAATCTTCAGAGTCCTGTGAATACTCATGATGGAATCACCATCATGAACTCAAGCACTCCTGCTGGTATTCTTAACCAGGAAAATAAAATTATATCAGTGACCTTTTAGTGTAAAAGCTCTGGAACTCCTAGTCCCGTGATTTTCCGAAAACATTTTCTGTTGTTTCAATCCACAGTTACCCGTTTAGACTAGTGAGGGTCCAAGATACCATCTTCTGCCTTCACATTCAAAGGCTCTGGGTGTCTGGGAGCAGAGAAGTTGGCGGTTGACTTAGATATATTACAAATCTACCTCTACAGTCTCAGGAAAAATAATGGCATTTTTCATATTCTCTCTATTATACAAAACAATAATCATTTGTCTTAAACTACAGTGCTTTCTGCTCCTAATCGTAAGATGTGTTTCTTCCTCTTTTCCTCATAACAAACCAAAGTAGCTCTTGATAAGCTGAAAATCAAGCAGCTATGCAATGCTTTTTAGAAATTCGACTTTTAGATCCCAAAGTTAATAACACAGTCCAAATTATATTTTTTTGAGAAACTGTCACTAGCTACAACTGGATCAAAATTCCTAAAATACCTAAGAGGGGAAGCATGTGGAGACGCATAGGAACAATCACAGATAATAAAGTTCTCAATTAGTGTTTTCCCACCAATGTATAAACAAAGTGAGAAATAATAAAAATATTTTATTGTACATATAATTTTAATTTTTGTACATCAGTTTATAAAACATAAATATTGACCACATAAAATTTCTAAAAACACAATATACAAGCCATCTAAATCAAAAGCTATCCTAGAAATAAAAAAATTTAAATTAAACATGCTACATATACATATCTATATGGTATATATATAGATGAGCATCTTAAAATAGTACTTCAGGCTGCAGAGTATGGTGGCTCACACCTGCAATTGTAGCACTCAAGCGTCTAAGGCAGGAGGACTGCTTTGAGTTCAAGGCCAGCCTAGTCTATATAATGAATTTCAGGCCAGACTGGGATATACCAAGTGAGATCCTGTATCAAAAAAAATTGTATGTGTGTGTGCTATGTTAATAAAGATAGTAAATCCCCTAAGCATGAGACAGATGTACTTTCCAGCTATGATGGAATCAGTCTGAAAAGTACCAAGGTTCAGAATTCTGAAGACTCTATGTCTCTCGGGTTTTCTTTTTTACTTCATGTCTACTATTAACTTTGATTTTGCCAATTTTTACCTCATTAAGATTATCCATAAGTTGGTGTGAGAGATCCTGTCTGTATGTTGCTTTTCTTGGTTAATGAATATAGAAAACTGCCCTGGCCTGTTGATAGGTCAGAACTTAGGTAGGCGGGGAAGATGGAACTGAATTCTGGGAGGAAGAAGGCAGAGTGAGAGAGACACTATGGAGCTGTCAAAGTCAGACATGCGGGAACCATGACTTCATGGTGATCTACAGATTAACAGAAATGGGTTAAATTAAGATGTAAGAATTTGCCAATAAGAAACTAGAGCTAATGAGTCAAGCAGTGATTTAATTAGTACAGTTTTTGTGTGGTTATTTCGGGGCTAAGCTAGCCGGGCGGCTAGGACAAACAAGCAGCCCTCCTGCAACAATAAGTGGTTAAAATTTCACAGATTGTAAAGATTAAGCCAAATTCTAATATTTCTAACTATATTCCATTATACACTAACAGACTGAAATGAACTTCATGTTTCAGTGTAAATGTGCATTAGTTAGATGTAAGTTATTTAGTTACATTTGTGAGCATACTGTCTTAGGATGATGCCAGAACTAAGACTTGGGAGGCTACCTGCATTTGTTGGGGTGGTAGCTAAAGCCTTTAATCGGAGCATTTGAGAGGCAGAGGCAGGCAGATGGCTATGAGTTCAAGGCCAACCTGGTCTTCACAGTGAATTCCATTCAGGCCAGCCAAAGCTACACAATCAGACCTTGACTAAATAAATAAATAAAAACCGACAAAGTAATAAATATAAAATAATAATTTTAAGCATAAAATAATGATAATGAAAATAAGATAATTAGGAAAGGTTTCCACAGGGAAATTATTACTGAATCAATTAATATCCTTTTAATTCTAGGAATTACACAACAAAAATGGAAAGAAGAAAATCATCAAATATATTTTAAGCTGAAGGCTAAGTTTGGGAGTTAATCAGATGAATCTGCCATATATAGGAAAACAATAATTTTACTTCAACTTAACAGGAAAAACACTCTGAATACCTGACTAACAGAAGGAGACAGTGAATGAAACGCTAAGTGGTGGAGATGCCGGAGGTGTGTGTGTGTGTGTGTGTGTGTGTGTGTGTGTGTGTGTGTGCGCGCGCGCGCGAGCACCTGATACGGTCTGGGAACTGAACTCAGGTCCTCTGCAAGAGCAGCTGTCATTCCTAACCACTGAGCCATCTCCCCAGCCCCCAAGATAGTTCATCCACACCTATATGTAAGGAAATAATACTAACAAAGTGTGTCTTAGTTACCCAAAGGCAGGACCATAAAATTCTTTCTACAACCAGATGACAGGCTAGGCTAGGCTATTAGGAGACATTAAGAGAGTTAAAATTAGCATCATCCCTTTGGAGTCAGGTCACCTCAAAGTTAAAAAAAAAAAAAAAAAAAAAAAAACCTGAATTACAAATCCTGTCCTACTAATGAAGACAGAGGCCTCTTGAATGTACGACAGATGAAGAAAATCCCAGCTAACCGCTTTCAATGACAGGATTTTCACGAGGCACCATACTGATCCGAAGGCTAAATGAATTTATTTTATTGATTGCCCCAGGATGACCCAGATTTTTTTTTCTTTTTTGGCTTTTGAGACAGGGTTTCTCTGTGTAGCTTTGGAGCTTGTTGTGGAACTCACTCTGTAGACCAGGTTGGCCTCAAACTCATATAGATCTGCCTGCCTCTGCCTCCCGAGTGCTGGGATTAAAGGTGTGCACCACCGCTGCCCGGCTGACCCAGATTTCTAAGCCACTGTTTTCTCTGTATTTGATATATTACAGAAAAAATGTGTGAATAAATTAACGCTACATTTTTCTACCATTTAGTGCAAGATCTTTGTGACAATGTTATCCTAAATTGGCATCAGCTGTTACAGGACAGGAGCTTCTGAACACAGTGGGGTGAGCATACCTTTGCTAAGGGATGGTCAGGCCTGTCTACCCACTCTTAACAAATATGTCAATCTCTTAAGAAAAGCAAACAGGTTATACTACTCAGGTGATCTTGTCAAAGCAATCCAGGATTTCGTCATAAATTAGGTCAGGCAGGTAACAGGTGAAAGTGGTAAGTGGATCTGTCACGCCAAAGTTTACCTTTGTTCTAGTGAAAATAAGCCTCAACCTACAGAGTAATAAAGGAAGAAAAAAAAATCAAACTGGCAATTAAATTTATTTTGAGGGAAAAATAAGTAGGAAAAGTTAAAATTTTATAGCATGTATTATAAAATAGCTATAATAATAAATGATAAAGATTTGTAAATGTCACCACAAAAAAATTGGAAACTCAAACTAGCTATATGAAATAATCACATGTCAGTAAGTTACTAATAATGATCAACAAGTCACCAACAACACGACTAGCAGGGAATGAAGAGATCCACTTCTTAATAAAAAAGGAGATTCACCAAAGTGATAACTCAAACGAGTGAACAGACCTCCATGCTGACACAGGTCACGCTCCACGTACTGAATAAACTGGAAATGTCAGGAACACACACACACCAATCTAAAGACAAACCATGCTGTAAAATAAGACCTAGTTATTTAAAAAAAATTATTTTAAAGTGTTTTTATTTAGGAGAGTTCTTGGGTGTGGAATGGGAGAAGAGATGTCACAGCTTGGGATAAAAAGAACTCTGATTAGGGCATACACTGAATTTCCATTCAATAAAAGAGAGAGAGAGAGAGAGAGAGAGAGAGAGAGAGAGAGAGAGAGAGAGAGAGAGAGAGAGAGAGAGAGAGAGAGAACAGGTTAATAACTTCCCGAGAGCTAGAATTTAGAAAGAAAAAAAATGGATAAAATAAACGGCTTTACCACAATCTCACGTAAGTTTTCCCAGCAAGGCATGCATGCAGGGTCCAAGAGAAGCCACCCACCAGGCATCCTTAGCCTCTTAACCATACCATCCCAGAAACCAAGAGGCCCTACATCCCCCACATGGTCGATGGGCTCCCAGGCACTCAGAACCCATCTCTGTTCAGGCTGGACCAGCAGAGCCACTGTCTCCACAGCAGCCTCCAGGCACTGCCAGTCCAGCCAGTCACCTGCACAAGGATGGCACATCGCGGCTGCCCCGGCCGCCCGCCTGCCACCCTCACGGAAACCGCTCAATTGCCACACTGGTCCACACGTCCCTTCCCGGGCTGGGCTCCTGGTTCTCGGGAGAAGGGCAGACAAAGCAGTCCGGGGCACAAGTTACATCTCTCCCGGGGGTCCCCCAGCGGATGCCGAGGGGCGCGGGCGCCGGTGGCCTCCCCGGACGTCCCCTCGGTGGGACGCGGGTCCCCGCGGCCCAGGGGCCGGCGGCGGGGCCCGGGGCGGCTCTCCGCGGGGCTCACCTTGTTGAGATGCGGGTCCCGCGTCAGCAGGTAGCCGCGCTGGTGGGTGTGGCGGCGGCGGGGGGCTCGGGGCTCCATGGCCGGCACGGTGGCGGGGCGGGCGCGGAGTGCGGCGGGCGGCGGCCGCGCGAGGGAAGGCCCCGCGGCCGGGGGCGGGCGTGGGTGGCGAGAGGGGGTGGCGAGGCGGGAGGAGCCCGCGCCTAGCCGCCACCGCCGCCGCGGCCGGGCGGCCCGCGAGAAGCGCTGAGTCACGGCGGCATCGGCCGAGCCGCCGTGCGAGCAGGCGGGGGCGGGGCGCCGGGCGGCGGGCAGAGGGCGGCGAGCCGGCCACCTGGGCCCCGACGGGTGAGGGGCGGGCCGCCCGGAGTCCGGGCTTCCTCCGCGTGGTCCACTGTCCTCCCCTAACCCCGACGTTCTGGATGCCAGCCATGCCCCGATGCAGGAGGGGATGAACTTTGACACGAAAAGCCCAGGCCTCGATGGCACTGGGCGAGGGAGCGACTCCTCGGCTGTATCTAAGTAGTGTCTAAAGGGAATTTTATCCGAATGTGATAAGCGGAAAGGTGTTAAAAGTGCAGGGGGTCCAGTGAGCAGTCCTACTGGGCTTAAGGACAGTTTTGCTGAGTGTTCTGGAAACCAAGATGTTAATTTTGCAAGACTATGGTTTCTTCTTTGATGAAAGGGGGTCAGTATTGAAATTCTGTGGTTGTATTATTGATATTTATACTTGAAGATTCAAGGACTGGAGAAGTAGACCGATCCCATTCCGCCAAAAGGAATGTCTGATTAAAAAAAAAAAAAAAAGTAGCCTTCAGACGCCAATGCCTTCCATGCCTCCTTTCTTTTTAGTAAAGTAGGATGGCCAGATTCTATGGCCTTCATCTAGACACTGCAGGGCAGCGTGTGGGGTTATATATTGCCTTTGTACCAATAAAATAGACGTTCCTACATTTCTAATTGTTTTGCTTCCCCTATCAAAACAACAGTAGTTCTTGGGTTATGCTTGAATGAATACAAAAGTTGCTCTGGCCTACTTTTTAAAATAGAATAGAATCAGGTATTTTATAGAGAACATTTTATTAGCATCGCAGAGTTCTTCAAAAACAATTCTTGCATTTAAGTACACCTTTCATTGTGAATTTTATAACCCATAAATGATTAACCTCATAACATCTGAGAAGAAGGTGTACTTTACAAAGCTCACTCTCCTAAATTGGAGGAGGCGCTTTTCAATTAGAGTCCTTTGTGTGAGCCAAAAACAGTTTAACAGCCGGTCTCGAAGATGGTCAAGGAGAAGGAAAATAAAACGGCATAATGAAGCTGTTGGGACATGAATTTAGAGATGTTATTTGTCTATTCCTGTTTCTGGGACTTAAGCTCTGTAACCAGGGACACAGATACAGAATAACCCATAAAGACCGAAAGGCCAGCATTACAAAGGGTTAAAAAGAACAAAAACCCTCCGGGGTAGGTAAACTTCCTATCTTTTACTTGTACACTTGCTGCTTTTCCGGTGACAGTTCCGGTCTTGCAGCCCAAGGAGTTATTTTGTACATCCACAGGCGCTTCCAAAAAGGACTCCAAAGAACCAGTTCCCCACGTGTCCACAAGAAACACCACACTTTCCACTCTTTTAATCGCTTGTAAAATTAGATTTTATTGCCAAAAACATAGATAAACAAGTGCATAGATTTGAAAAAACAAAAACAAAACTCCTTTGCCTTCACTTCCCTTGGAAGAAACTGTATTTGCAATGTCACTCTGTGCATAATTGATGATGTTAAGAATGTTAAAAATAGGTGCTGAAGAGATAGCTCAGCACTTAAAAGCACTCAATGCGCTCACAGAGGTCTCAAGTTCAGTTCCCAAGGTCCAAGCGGTGTGGCTTACAACTATCTGGAACTCAATCCAGTTCCTCAGACACTGCGTGCATGCGGTACACGACATACATGCAGGCAAACATTTATATGCATAAAATAAATTATACATAAAAGAGAATGTTTGAAGTAGAGGCTGGAACTGTGGCTCCTCGGTAAAGTATTTGTTTAGCATAACTGAAGTTCTTAGTCCAACCTCCAGTGCATAAGGTATTCAAAATATTTGCTGAACCCTTACCATATACTAACCTCCAGGCTGGGTCAGCAGTACACCAGTACAGTCAATATATAGGAAGAGATGTAGAAAAATCACAACATCTAAACTATGAGAAATTAGAGTGTATTGCAGCAATTAGCAACATGAAGTGGCATTTTAAAATATGCTTTTAATTTTTTTTTTTTTTTTTTTTAAGCACAGGATGTTTTCTCTTTAAGTACCTGAAAATATCTTTAAATGGTGGAAGCATTTTCTCCGGGGTAACTACAAGAGAAAACCCATAATGCCTCACTTTACATGTATGTAGCAAACATGTCCTCCACTGAGGTAGCCCTGGAAATATTCCATCAACACGGAATGGGAAACTATCCGTGCAGACAGGTCATAGCTGACATACATGTCCATCAAAATGCATTAAAGCGACTAGTTCAGAATCTGGACTCTGCAGTCAGATTTCCTTGGCTTATTCTGGCTTATCTGTCCCAAGCTTGTGTGCCCTTGACAACTTAGTAACCCGCCTGTCTCCCTTACTTTCTTTGATAATAAGAACTATGTATTTGTGAACTGAAAAGAAAAGAAGTCAGGCATATAGTTCTGGTTTCCTAATTTTATCTTTTTTTTTCCCCTTTTTGAAGTGAGAACATAGTTCCCCCATTGCCACAAATATGCAGTTGAGTTTCCCATGTTGGGGGAACCTCAGGGGTAGCAGATTTGGAGTGGAATGGTGAGCTTTGCCTTAGGAAAGCTGCCTACATGACCATGGTATTTCCCCTGCCAAGTAAGTCTGCAATTTACCTTTACAATGAAAACATTGTCATCTGCCACAACAATAAGAAAATTAATTTGGGTGTTATCTATGTTTTGCTTTTGTGCTTTGGTTTTGGGTTTGTTTGTTTTGGGTTTTGGTTTTGTTGGGTTTGTTGTTGTTGTTGTTTTTGAGAGTTTCCCTAAACAACCCAAGTAGGAACTTGTGATTCTTCTGCCTCAGCTTCAGTATTGCGATTACAGGTGTATCCCACCATGCCTGACTTCTAAACTTGCTTTAAGAATACAAATTTTACCTAAAATTTTAAGAGTTAGAGGCCTTCGTGTTATAAAGCAGGATGAACAGACTTTATATGGTTAAGTGTTAACCTTGTGTGATTGATAGTATTGTGCTCAATTTTTCTGTTTGTATTCAATTCTCTTTTATAATAAAGTAAGTGGTTTTTGAAATTGTTTTTGTCTGCATCGTATTTTTTTTTTTAATTCAGAGAAAAGATATTTGGAACCAGATTCATGGAAGGAGTTTTGTTTTGGTTTGGTTTGGTTTTACCAGATATCACATAGCTTCTCTGATATGTAATTTATCTATCTAGGTCTAAGGTCAGCTATGAAGTGTATGGTAAAGTTCGCCTTTCTCATTGGCTTCTCTTTTGGTCTACAGGAATGAGAAAGTGCTTTCCTCTCCAAAGTGGAGAAGGACATAGAGTATCCCAGTAGGGTGCAACACATACTTCATTGCTCTGTGACATTGCCTCAAGACAATTAAACAATGGCAATCACCGTGTGCTCTCCGCCTAATGGGAGAGTGGTCTGGTTTCTTAGTACTGGCCCATGGTTTCTCACATGGTCACAGCGAGAGGAACTGACATGCCCATCAAGTCCCAGCTACTCTGAAGGCAGTATGACTTTTAAAGCAGGAATTCATCAAGCCAGCCTAGGGAACATAGCGAGTGAGAGCTTATCTCAAGAAAGAAAGGAAAAAAGAGGGAAGAGGAGGAGAGGGGAAGTAGGCTTAGAATAAAGCGTATCTGCCTGGCAGTTGGGGCCTGTCTGGTCACATACACATATGCCCTGTTTCCCTCTGTATCTGTCTTCAGGGAGACAGATGGCTCCTCATTATGGGCTGATTTGAGGTTCTCAAGCACTAGCAAACAATCGACATGGAGCCTGGCCTGTATGGATGCCGAACAAGTATTCCAAAGTACAGGCTAGACAGTGGTTTTCCTCCAGATAACCTAGCCTGGGAAGTCACATATTGCCAGTTCTCTGTGACTCCAATGCGAGGAATGTCAAAGTCACATTGTAAGAAGAGTTCGCTTGCTGCAGAAGCTGTTGAAGCGGCTTTGAAAATTCGCTCTTCCGCTCTGGTCCATGAAGCGCTCTGTTCAGCTGTGCCCATCACTAGCTCACCTAGCATAGGTAGTGGGTGATAGGCTTGACATAGATTACAGATAGGTATATAAAATGTGTATAAGTAAGCAAATTGAGAAGATCCTAGTTCAGTAAAGTAACTTAAAGAGTGCATATATCAGACTCATAAAGTACCAGAGCTCATGAGGACCCGAATCAATCCCTAAAAGCCAGGCTTGGAGCAAGCACTTATAACAATCCCAGCATTGTGGCAGCAGAAATAAGTGGGACCCTGGGCTCCCTGGGCAGCTAGCTTAGCCTAATCAAGTTCCAGGTCACTGAGCGATCTTGTCGTAACAAGGTGGACAGCTCCTGCAGAACACACGAGGTGACCTCTGGCCTCCACACATGTGCACACGTACACATATGAACCCACGCACGAAGTATATCATCATAATTCAGTTCAAATTCAGACTTAAACCCTTAGGGTTATTTTCAGTATATCTGTTGCCATGGTTACTGCTGATAACTGTCTAGGAAGAGGTTTCAAAACGCCTTCCAAATTCCTTTCCTTGTGGATTAGTGAGATGTATTTTCTTTAAATTTTTTGAAAAATAGAAATCCCACCAAAAGCTATGGAGAAACCCTGTCTCGAAAATCCAAAAAAAAAAAAAAAAGAAAAAAAGAAAAAAAGAAATCCCTTAAAAATATGTTAAGTCTCATTCAGAGTGTTAAATTACCCACAATACAACATTCTGCAATGTACCTTAAGTATCATAGATCACTAAATTACACTAGATTCATAGAAGGTTAACAAGGAGCCATGAAAGAATTACATATTTGAGACAGGCCAGCTTGTTCTACAGAGAGAGTTCCAGGACAGCCAAAGCTACACAGAGAAACCCTATCTCAAACAAACAAAAAATATTTGAAACATGGCTGAGCCTGTTAGAACCATGCATTACTTAGCTGTAATAACCAGTATAGTAATAATTAATAATATTAAAAATAATGCCAGAATCTAAATAGTAACGATAGATAATTTTTTAATTTAGAAAAATATGCTCCAAGACTGTTAACAGTACATTTTGTTTTATAATTCTACCGTGTTTGAGGTTTACGTAAAGGGCATATATTATTTCACATGCAGGAAAAACATTTTAAAAAGTTGGCAGCTTACTTGGCGGTGGTATGATCAATGCATTATTCTGTAAGGTTTGGGGGATCGCCGTCTTTTCTCCCTCGTTCCTGAGATGCTGGAGGTTGCGGGTCAGCAGTCTGTTCCATCAGCGTCATGATAGTGAGAACTCCTGACAGCTTACCAGCGGGCACTTAATCCAGCCACAAAATGCCAGTCTAAGAGGGGCCAGCTAAATTTCATAATACCGGAGAGTGCCAAGCACCTGTGCAGATCCACCCAGCTCTCCTTACTCTGGAGTAACTAGATTAAAAAACAAACACAAGTGATCTAAAGATAAAAACCTAAAGTCAAAGAACTTTGCAAAAATGTCAACCTTTAAAAAAAAAAAACTAATATAGATCAAATTTACAATTTAATCCTGATTTCTCTAATTAACAGGTTATCGTATGGCTTAATTAATTAATATACAACAGATTTTCAAATACAACATGATGTTAATCTTTAAGTAATTATTTTATGTAGATTTTTACTTCTTGGTATCTATATATTCTGAATATCTTAATTGTAGAGAAAGCCCACTTATAATTTTTTTCAAATCGAAGTTTGCCTTGAAAAACATGTTAACATTTTTAAAGGTCTTCTTGCTAGGAGAGGCAAATTCTTGCTTTTAAACTGGCATTTACTTTGAGCACCATGTTGAACTACTTGCCTTCTTATTTAAAGAATTTTTTAAAAAGTAATCAGAAAAAGTCCTCAAGGACAGAAGAGCTTTATTAGGTTACTTTATTTCCTTTGAGTAATCTTAACAGACAGAATATTCTTGCTTTTGGAAGCCAACTCGTAACATATAAACTTTGTTAACTCAGAGCCCAGGAGCTATATCTGGTGGCTAGCGTCCAGAGCTCCACCAGAAATACAAGTAAGCCAGTATTAAGTACCAGCTCTCCCTCTGCAATGCCACCAAAAATTTGGCTTTCAGTGTCGTCCTAGGCAGACACTGCTGATGTAACGGCGGTGCTCCAGACTTTCTGGTTTGTGGGAGAGGCAGTGTGTTGAGGAAGGTTGCTGAGAGAGTTACACAAGAGATTCATTCATGGTGGACGAAGGGACCTGGGAGAAAGCACGTAGGCCAGAGCAGAAATGGGGAATGTTAAAATAGATTTTGTCATTGTGAAAACAGCGAGATCAGCTATTCTTCTGAAGACACACTTAGATTTCTGAAGGGGAACTTAGAAATCTTTGGACAGGAACAAAAAAATATATTTAAAAACAACAAAAAATCAATTTTAATTAAAAAAGGTTTTTGTTTGTTTGGCTGTTGTGGTTTTTTCTTTTCTTTCTTTCTTTCTTTCTTTCTTTCTTTCTTTCTTTCTTTCTTTCTTTCTTTATTGTTGTGCATGTGCGTGTGTGTGTGTTTTGAAATAACCAGGCTTGGGTCCTTGTTTTCCCTAAGAATCCACTTAGTCTTTGAAGACTTCCCAAGAAGCCTGGAATTTATACAGATAGAGGAATCTTTATGTGTAATTGTTTACAGTCAGCCTGTTTATACTGAGATTTGAAGATATATTTTCCTTGCTAGAGCCCAATGCCAGAGAAACTGAAGTCAGTAATCACCTGCCCTGAGCTCCTCAACTCCCTCACCCACCCCACCCACCAGGCTGTTTACCTTCTGTGGCTAATGGAAAGGGAAAGCTCCCAGTGCGTCTCCCTCCTCTGGGCTGTGGAAGCTGCTCCCTCACGCAGATAATGAAGCTGATAGAAGCGGACCAGTACCACCACGGTCTTACAGAGACAGGAACTCCAGTCGCTATAGACACTGAAGAGTCCCACCTCCAACCCTCCACTGCCCCCTCCACCCCCATCCCCCCACACTGTTCTTGCATTTCTTTTCTTCTTTGTATTTTAACACCATAACCCCAATACAAGGGCAGCGTATGTATGAAAACAAAAGACTATACTGAGCTGGAAAGGTAAGAAACTTCCAGAACACAGGCAAAATTAGGGCCCAAAGTATAAAAATATGGAATGAAAAGCCCTCGAGTTCTTAAAAATCAGTTCTGTAACTGTTCTAGGTATGTCAGAGAAAACTTTAAGATTTTACAGGTCGGAGTGGGCATGGCAGCACGTACCTTTGGTCCCAACAGTCCAGAGGCAGAGGCCCTTAAATGTCTACAAGTTCTAGGGCAAGCTGATCTACATATTAGTTCCATGCTATCCAGGGCTGCAAAGTGAGACCCTGGCGCACAAATTAATTAATTAACTATTAATTAAAAATAAGTTTTACAGGCCAAGTCCTACAGACTTTAATTCATACTTTGATGTATTCACTCTGCCTATCTGTAGGAAACTGATGGACAATTATTTTAAAATGTATGTGACCTAATACCAATATCAATACTGGACATTGTTACACATAGTTTTCATGGTAATCCCCCTCTAACACCTGTTGAAGAGATACTACCCCTAACTCATAGAGCAAAACTAGATGTGTACTTTTTTTTATAAAAAGACCTGCACAGATACAAAAAAAAAAAAAAGGAAATAAATAATAAAGGCACATGACTTTCCCAGCATTTTCTGGGCAACTGAAGAGCAGTAGAAAGGGACAGCATAGCACTTGAGTTCTACACTTAATGGCCATCTCAGCATGTACCCTGCTCCCAGGCCCTCCAATTTGTGACAATAATACATACTGAATTTTCCAATGTTTTTAAACCTCAAACACATTGTCAAGTTGTCCCTTCCCTCAGTGATACAGATTCCTTTTGTTTGGTTGCCCTGCTAAGACTCTAGCGTCCATACTTTCTTACAGACAGAAGAGCCCTCGGCAAGCTACATGAAGAAGGAGGAGGTGGAGGAGGAGGAAGGGGAGGAGGAGGAGGAGAAGAAATCCTCTTAAAAGATCAAAAATAATGTTTTAAACAGGATGGTTAGCCAAGAAATTAGACTTCTTAAAATACTTAATTTTAATTACATGTCCCATGCAAGCATGAGGATCAAACTTGGGATCCCCAGAAACCCACAAAAATGCCAGGTGAGTAAGATGCTCTCATGTAATTCCATCCTGGGAAGATGGAAACAGGAGCTCCAGAGCAAGCTGGTTAGCAAACTTAGCCATATCAATGAGCTCTAGGTTTGATTAAAAGACCCTGCCTGAATGCATAAGGAAGATAATTCCCAACAGCAACCTTAGATAATAAAGAATACAGTTTCTTTAATATATGTTATATTATTCAATAGCTCTTCTCATACAAATAAGTTATAACTAAGAGCTCTTACATTGTTTTCTAAAAATATGAAAACACATACACACACTACCCAATTCTTTTCAAAATTTTTCCCTCCCGGCCTAGGTCATAGATTTTCAACCACATATTTTTGTGTATGTGGCCAATGTCAACACTTGATGTATGTGCACATTTTTCTATATATAGAAAGTTGTAAGTTATCATGAAAGTCTCAAAAAAATCAAGAACCCATGCCCTAAGCATTAAGAACCTGGGCACTGAATTGTCAGGGCTTCGGAACTTCCTTCATAGAGCCAAAATGCTAAAAGGCAAAGCAAATTTTATGGGATTTACCTTCAAATCATCCATTTCATCCACGCAACTAGCATGAACTCTCATTCAGCCAGGAAATGTTTATTAAGTTTCTACTATGTGCTACTCAGCATCCTAGGTGATGGGAATGTATGTCCCATCCTTAGAAAGCTCGCATTCCTGAGAGGAGGAGAGCAAAATAAAAGAGTAGTGTGTACAAGATGAGGTAGAAGTTGTGTGGAAAATAACTTTAGAAATGTACTTTAAATCTTTGGAGCTGTAATTGAAATATACCGTTCACCTTAAATTATCCCTTCTGATCTTGCACAAAACCTTTTAACATGAGCAAAGTACACTTTGTTCAGCCCAGTAAATATTTGTTAAGCACCTAATATGGGCTTGTCACGATGCTCAATGCTGAGGAGAGACCCAGAGAAGCATGCTGCTGTTGGAATTTTGCTGACAGGACTTAGTGGCTATCATTTTCTGCAGGAATCCCTCAGCACTAGGTTGGGGGTTTTCCCATCTCTGGTCACTCTAAGATAGGACTGTCTTTTTTATGCATATGGGTATTTTTGCCTACATGTATGTCTATGCATCATGTGGGCGCCTAGTTCCCATGTATGTCGTTGGAAAAGGGCATTGGATCTCCTATCCCCTGGAATTGGAGTTATGGGTAATTAGCCACCATGTAGATGTGGGATTTGAACCAGGGTTCTCTTCAAGAACAACAAATGCTCTTAACTGCTAAGCTGGCTCTCTGGTCCCAAGATGGACATGTCTCTATGGCATGTGTCTGTTTTCTACTTTATTATGAACTCACTGAAAGAAAAGCCTGAATTTATGGTGCTACTGAGAATTCAGTAAGTGGCTGTTGACCCTGTTTAGGTAGCAAGGCTAACTAACCACAGAGACCATGCCTGCGCCAGGGTACTTCAAGACTAAATAGCAAGAAACAAACTTACTAAAATTTTCCTCTCTCTAGGTCTTGTGTTAGTTGCTTCACCCATTGCTTTGACAGAACCCCAATAGAAGCAGTTTAGGTAAGTGGAGGTGTTTTGGCTCACAGTTTGAGGTACAGCCCATCGTGTTGGAGAAAGTCTAGAGGTAGGAGCAAGAGACAGCTGGTCACATTGAGTCTGTGGTCGGGGGCAGAAGCAATGAATTCAACGAGGGCTGCTAGCTCTCTCCTTCCAGTCCAGGACCATGCTCACACAGGACTTCCATCTCCATTAGGGACTGCCTTCCCACCTCAACCAGTGCAGACCAGAAACACGCACGAATGTCCTCAGAAGTTTGTCTCCTTGGTGATCGTATATGTGGAGTGTTCCTTAGCCATCACATAGATTCTGTCAAGTTGACAGTATCATAACCATCAAAGGTCTCCAGTGGAATTAATAAATGTTGACATGTGATCTGATATGATGTAAGAAATGTCTTCATCAAGACCATGTTTGTCCTTCAGAAGGAAAACTACTTGGTGTTTTATCAGTCAAGAAATGTTCTCTAAGCTCTCTCTTCCCTGACCTGAGTATTTGTCAGCCCCACCCCCAATTCCTGCTGCTATAATCTTTTGTCCCCAACCTCACCTCTGCCATGCTGTAGTTCTGCTCTTGTTCTGAAGTCACCCACAGACATCTGGGAAATGGAGAGAAAAGAACTCTTATTAATATCTTGACTCTTGCTTTTGTCCGCTTTGCTGGCAAATTTTAGAAATAAAAAAGACATAGATTATGTTTTCAACTAAATCTCAGTCTCTTGCTCACTCATTCTCCAAGGAAATAGGACTGATAAATATTAAAACTGAAGCAAGTGTCCCAAGGTTAATGTGTTCTATGGTTTTATTTTATCCAAATAATTATATCATGTAACATTTCCCCTCTGAACAAGGCTAATTCTCTGCCCACACCCACTGGCATTTGGCAGTGGCGGAGGAGGGGAGCTGTTCTCAATTTCTCTCAAAGGCAAATACTTTCCCACACTTAGAAATGCATCCTTGATCCTCAGAGTGTTTGTTTTATGCCAAGAGTCAAAGTTTTAGCTCTAAGCACTTTTGTTAAAGCATACCCTCTAACAAAAAAGAATATTATATTTTTGTGCTTGCTTGACTCAAATTCATTTCTATGAGTTCCTGATAAAAGGTATCTTTAAGCTAAGAAGTGGAAGAAGTTCAGTCTTAGACTTTTTGAGGACAAAGTGAGTACAAGGCCATATATGAAACACTTTCGTTTGTCTGAATAATTATGAGGCTAATGTAATGCATATTAATATGTTATTACTGGCCAGATAGAAGTGGTTTTAAACTAACAGCCCCAATAGAAAATTAACAGTCCTGATTCAGCCTAGAATAAAGTTGCTAAGAGAATTATTTTGCTGTCTTTAATCTTTTGCCTTGATAGAGATAATTTGAAAAGCCCAGGGGGTATTCATCTATAACAGTGTACCTTTTAATCAGAAAATTGTGTGTGTTTGTGTATGTATGTTATATGTGTATGGGTGTGATATGTGTGTATGATGTATGTGTGTTTGTGTATGTGTAGTATGTGTGTGTAATGTGTGTGATGTATGTGTGTTTGTGTATGTGTGGTATATGTGTGTGTGGTGTGTGATGTATGTGTGTTGTGTATGTGTGATATGTGTGTGTGATGTATGTGTGTTTATGTATGTGTGATATGTGTGTGATGTATGTGTGTTTGTGTATGTGTAGTATATGTGTGTGTGATGTATGTGTGTTTATGTATGTGTGGTATATGTGTGTGTGGTGTGTGTGATGTATGTGTGTTTGTGTATGTGTGGTATGTGTGTGTGTGGTGTGTGATGTATGTGTGTTTGTGTGTGTGTGATATATGTGTGTGTGTGGTATATGTATGTTTGTGTAGGTAGGGTGTCATTCTTCTTCAGGACTGAGAGGCAAACCTGGGGACTCCTACATTCTAGGTAAGTTCTTTACTAAAAAAAAAAAAAAAAAACTACACTGTTGGCTCTATTTGTTGAGTAATTCCTAAGGCTTTGGAATATCTTTGTATTTTTTTTTTTTTGGATTGCCCATTTCACAGTCATATAAAAGAGTAACTGAATTTATGAATGAGCTGAGACTGATCAAATAGCTAGTACAGTAGAGGAAAGCATTGAGTTCAAAACTTCCCACGGACTGATTGAAACTAGTTTGATAAATTGAAACAGAAGAGAGAGCGAGCTGTGATCAGGAACCGAATATGTCCATAGAGTAGTTCGAGTGGAGAACACCAGGTCCTTCTAGTCGATGACAACTTCCTTGGTGTTGGTCTACAATCTATCACTGAACTCATGTCCCTTTAGTTAAGAATGGAATACAGATGGAGGGACAACTGCTGGCTCCTGTCCCGTGTGACCAGAGCTACTGTTTTCAACAAAGCATATGTTTAAAGATAGTATTAATAAAATGGGAGTCTTCCTAGTTGAATTTTTTTTAAAGTTGGGTAATATATGAAATAACCCCATTCAGGTGTGGCAGCCCAGGCCTTTAATCCCAGCATTTAGAATGCAGAGGCTGGTGGATCTCTGTGAGTTCGAGAATAGATTGACCTACAAAGTGAGTTCTAGGAAAGCCAGGACTGTTAACACAGAGAAACCCTGTCCTGAAAAACAGAAAAAGAGAGAGGAAGGGAGGAAGGGAAGAAGGAAGAAAGAAAGGAAGGAAGAACCAGTGGGGTGTTCAGTTTGAAGAATAAATTCAAAGAGAAGCTAATTAGCTCCCTTCACCAATTTGAAAGACTCTTGGGGGCTGGTTCTCTGCGGAACATAATGAGGACCGAAGGACAGAACTGTCACTTGGGTTGCAGCCTAAGCAGCATCATGCCTGACTCAGACCTTAGCCTGCTTTACTCTTCACCGTAGAGACCATTATCTTCACTTAACTTTTCTCCGTAAACCTCGTTCACTTATCAGTTGACCTGCTGCTCTCACCAGACTTAACTTTCTTCAGAGTAAGTTCCCATCTGTCTTATTCAGAGTGCCATAAACAGTCCCCCTATAAATATTCATTGAATTAAATAATTTATAGGGAGGGTCAGGGGAGGCTAACAGCAAAAGGCATTTCTTTCTGTGTAGAGAGGGAGCTGTCAAGCCCTGAGCATATTTCACTAGTTTCATCTTCTCACAGTTTGTCATCAGCTCTTAGGAGCACTTCCGTGCCAGAAAAGGCAAGGAAGACAAGGCCTGGGGAAAGGGAAATAACTCTTGCTGGAACTCATGCAGCTAGAACATGAATGCTAATCCATCCTGTGTCCATGGCCAGTGGGCTTTCTACTGTGCCATAAATGAACGAGAAGCTTTGTGAAGATAAATGTTCCCATCACGATTAGACTTCAAGCCAAGACTATCTGGTTGTCCATAGGGTGCTAAGTTATGCTAAGGAACACATTCTTGAATTGAGATAGGTATTGGACGAGATCCAAGTCTAAGACTGATTCCATGACAGAAGCAGCCCACGCATGATAGGAACAGCCAAATGTCTTTTTTTTTTTTTTTAAAGTATCAGCATGGGTAGAATCAAGACCAGACTTGCATCGTTCCGCTTTTAGTTGAATGTACTGCTCCAAACTCCTAAATCAGAAAGAGCAATTTGTTCAAAATGAGTCTTCCACTTAATCATTCTGGTCAAGTCATAAAAATTTTACCATCTCTCAGGGCAAATGATCACTACACAATTCCCAAAATTAACTCTGAGATGGAACTTAAAAAAAATACAAGTGAAAATGCATAATTGCATTTAACAGCAGAGAAAGGGCCAAATCAGAAGGGACAGCATAGTCCCTGAGAGACACCAGCTCTGTGTCCACAGCTAGAAACTGGAATTTCTGCGGACTGCAGTTACAGCCCCACCGGAGGACAGCTAATTGCAGTGTGCCAATAACCCGAGATTTTGTTCAAACACGTTTGCCAAAACTGTTCTCTCTCCTCTCTTATATAAACTATTTGGCCTCTCCCCCTGTGGGTCCTACTTTCTCAGATACATAGATCCCTGCCAGAGGAAGAGTTCATTTTTTTTAAAACATGTAATTTGTAAAGCCCATGGCTTTACAGCAAAGAATCCCTAGAGCATATCATTTATTTCCAAAAAAAAATTGATATGAAGAATTTTTATAAGGTTTTCATAAAGGCTTTTGTTTGTTTTAATTCTTCTAAGAGAAAGACTGTATTAGCTGTCTCTTCTGATACTGGGTTGTTACTAAATGTCTTGAGGGTAACCCCAATGCTTACGATTTCTCACACCAAGATTTGGCATATTTGTCTGAGTCAATATAAAGAAAGCGATTGTTTCCAAGATAAGGAATCTTCCTGCAGATCACAAACCAGCCAGAGTATCTGAGCTTTTTACAGTGAGGGACAGAACACTCTGCTGTCGGGACACCCACACCACCCAGGCCCTGAAGTTATGCTCTAGAAGTTGAAAACTCTGCCAGGGCTCATTGTGGGCCTAGAAGGCCTCCAAAAAGAAATCAGTATTTCTCAGTACCTGTGTTTTTAACTAGGCCTTCCATTAGGCATATCTGTTCATATGCTTTCAAATAGGTAATGTTGTTAGTTTCTTTTCCTATGGCAGTGGCAAAAATCACTCAAAGGGAAAAAAAGCATTGGTGTTAGCAGTTCAAGGGTACAATCCATCCTGAAGGAGAAGGCAAGGAGCGGGAGTTCAAAACAGTTGGTTACATGGTGTCCACAGTCAGGCACTGGAGAGTCACAAATACTTTTGTTCGGTTCACAGTGTCCTCGTATAGCCTAGGATCCAGTCCAGAAGATAGTACTTCTCACTTTTCAGGTCAGCCTCTCTACCTCATCCAACCTCATCACAACGATCCCTAACAAGTGTGTCTAGGGGCTGCACTGGGAGGCTTAGCGCCTAGATGGTTCTAGATCCTGTCAAGGTGACAGATTACACTAGCCAGCACCTAACAAGTTGGTTTTCAACTAGTGGGTTGTGACCCCTTTCACATGGGTCGCCTAAGATCATCAGAAAACACAGATTTTTTTTTTTTAAGGGAGAAAGGATTTATTTGACTCATTGTTCTAAACCAATGGACTGATATCTCTCTTTCATTCTCTCCAGGACCCAGCCCACAAATGGTACTGTTCACATGCAGAGTGGCTCTTTCCATCTCAATTAACAAAAATATGAAAATCCCTCACTGGCACGCCTACAACCCAACCTAACCCAGACAGTTCCTTACTGAGAGTCCCTTCCCAGTCCATTCTAGATTGTGTTAAATGACCATTAAACACAGATATTTATATTACAATTCATAACAGTAGCAAAACTGCAGTTATGAAGTAGCAACAAAAATAATTTTATGGTTAGGGGTCATCACAACATGAGGAACTGTACTAAAGGGTTGCAGCATTAAGGTTGAGAACCACTGACTTATAGTATCCACAAACCTCACTGATATTTTTTCTTTGAAGAATGACCCAAATCATAGACATTACATGTGGTAGCAATGGTTTTCCTGCAGACACAATGGTGGTTGTATAACTCTGGAGACTATCTTGGAGGAGCAGGGTAGCCACCAGGCACATTTTTAGTTGCTAGTTCAGTTCTCAAACTATGGTTGGCCACAGTTCAGCTGCTCAGTGGCCACCTGTAGCTAGTGGCTGTGGTGCTGGGCAGTACAGGTTCTAAAGCAGTTCCATTGTTTGCAGAATATCCTGCTGGACAGTGCTACCTGTAGGTTTGAATAACTAGAACCGATGATGTCTTCACTGGAGAAAGCCAGAGTGGAGTTGGATGGGCTATGTGATAGTTAGACTGAGCAACAAAATCTTCAATATTAAATAACAATCTATTCTATAATCAGTGATCATGATGGACTTAAGACACCCCTTTTGGGGGAAAGCTAAAAACTATTTATGCAGCTTTCTTCATTAGTTCCTGACCTCTCTTGGGTATTTTCTTTAGAAAACTTGTAAATTCCTTCTCTTCTTTGAGCTTCATGAAACTCTTCTTAAAAGGGCATTGGCCAGTTTTACAATCTAGTAATAGTTTCCTCTTGGGCCTGGGAGTCATCCCTTTGAAATGCAATCATCAAAAGAGACATGGCTGTCTCTAAGCTCCTGTGGGAGAAAGGGGTTCAGCTTCAGTGGGCACCTTGTTCCAGATAGTAAAGCTACTTCCTGTCATAAAGATGTGACAGCTAGAGCCTTCCTTCAGAGAAGGCCAGATAGCAAACTGATGGTTTGGGACTTCACCCAAATGTCTTACAATACTTTTGTTATTATTATCATTATCGTTTTTTACCAACTCTCCTCAGTGCTAAGAAGGAAAAAGAGCTTGAGTCCTGCCTTATTCTATTCTGCTGGATAGGCTTAGAGTAGGCTCTTCCTCAGATGTTTAACTTTGGACGAAGTCTTACCTTCCATCAGTTCTCAGAAAAAGAAAATAGCAAATCAAGATAGTATCATTTTAGTTCATAATAAAAAGAAGTTTTAAAATGGTTTCTGTAATTCTTTAGGGGAGACGCTGGAAATGGTCTTGGGGATAGGAAGCATATGCCCTTCCACTGGGCCACCTTCCTATCCTCAAACTTATTCTTAAAAGAACTGATCCTCAGGGATAATTAGATGCTAATGTGTTAGCAGTAGTAATGGCAAAATCAGATGGCAGGGTTTCCAGGATTTGAAGAAACAGAGTTACAATGACATGTAGCTCTGCTTGGGTCCTTTATGCACCACTCACATTACTGTCCCATTTAACTGCTCCCCTGTGAAAACATGGGGAAGGGAAGCCACCCTCAGCTAACATGTGATTTTCCTCTAGGCAAATGCAGAAGACTAGATCTCTGGTCCCTGGAGGTCCTTCCAAGATTGTTTCCATTGCTTCGCAGGCTCAGTATAACCACACCCAGGTCAAAGCAAGACTCAGACATAGGTCTTCCTAGACTTTTACTCTCAGCATCTCAGGGGGTTGATTACTATGTCTTGCAACAACTTCTCCCTGTCTGTCAAAGTCCAATCACTATTAATAAAAGGAAATTTTCTTCTCATAGAACAAAGAGAGAAACAGTTCCCAGGGGTCATTTTTTTTCCCTCAGGGGATTTACCTTTGTTACTACCCGAGTACCAGAAAGATTAAAAACCCTTGGCTCTCATTTAGTTTTTAATTCTTTGTCCAAGCACTTTAGAGGCATATATTAAAAAGATCGCTCTTAGGGTGGGGGCTGGGAGGATATAGGAAGAATCACAGACTTTGACTAGATTTACAAATAATACAAGGATGTTGTGGATCTTTCTCTGTCTGTCCCACCAACTCCCAAATAATGACACAGAGACTTCTTACTAATTAGGAAAGCTCAGCCTATAGCTTAGGCTTGTTTCTAACTAGCTTTTTTTATAACTTACATTAACCCATTTATATTAATCTATGTTCTACCATGTAACTTGTGGCTTTTACCTCTCTCCTCCTGCATGTCCTGCTTCCTCTGCTTCTGGCTGGTGACTCCACATTTCTTCTTCCCAGAGCTCTCTCTGTCTGGAAGTTCCACCTATATCTCTTGCCTAGCTATTGGCCATTTAGCTTTTTATTAAACCAATCACAGTGACATATTTATACAGTGTAAAAATATCTATACTAAATTCCCCCTTTTCCCTCCAGAAAGAGCTCCCTAAATCTAATCTTTGTTTAGCGTTCTCCTTGATCATGATCAGTAGCAATTTGTAACCAACCCTCCCTAAAATGATGATAGTTATCCATAACCCACTGAATGATCAAAAACCACCCACCCCACCTCTTGAGAATGTGGGCGTTGTATTCTCTAGACTGCTTCCTGTTGCCTTTGGGTGATGGCAATTTTAGGGAACCTGAGATAACTGAGATAAAGGCCAAGTGCTGGGAGAGCATTCTCTGTTGTCCAGTCTCTGTGTAATGGGAGAGAGTCAAGGGTTTATCTCAAGTCCTGGTTAGAGTAGTCTGTGAGGCTAGACCATTTCAGTTAACACCTTTGAAGATGTTCTGGATGTAAAGTTTTGAAGAAACTGCAACAGAGACATTCTGAGAGCCTGCATCAGCTGGGCTACTTGTCTTTATTGGTATCTGACCTTTTTATTTTTTCTGAAAACTCACAAACTTTTAAAGGTAACATGTGTATCTACATTCACATAAATATGGAATGTGTGGTATGTACAAGTCAGATAAAGATTTTTGTTTGCTTGTTTGTTTTAGGTTTGAGTAGATAAAAGGCATCTGTTAACTTTATAAGTCTGGACTGTATAACCAAACTGTAATATAAATTTATATCCATGCCATATGAAAGGATGGTATGTTATAATAATAAGTCACAAGGACTCTGTAGTTAACAAAATTTATCATGTCTCATCCAGAGCCACCTCCATGTCAAAGGATTAACTTGTAGACAACTTGCCTTGTAGTTTTTCTTTTGTTTCTTTTTTATGTTTGCAGCCAAGAGTTTCAGGAGGTCTCCCCTAGTCAAATCTAATCCCAATTAATTTTGAAGGAATCCATAGCTTTTCATTTCCGGTGGAACCAAAACATAAGCTCTCTCCTAACAGATTTTGTGACTTCCATTCTGAAGCCAAGACATCTCTAAAGTTTATAGGCTGGTTTAATCCAGCACTTCCTTTATAATCAATGTCTCTCAGCAGCTGCCCTTTGCTCATCAGCATTAAAAAAAATCCAAAGACAACAAAACACTATATAGGTTCCAGATACCCTGTGTATTTCCCATCTTTACGTGGCTTAATTTTTAATATTACTTACTCTCTCTTTAAAGATTTTACTTCATTATTTTTGACTATTTTATGACTATCTATACCCATTTTCTTTTTTTTTCTTTCATATCTAAGCATAGTTTTAAACATGTTGTACCTTTTTAGAGGTTTCTGTGCCTGGACCTGGCTTTACTAAGCAACTGTAGTGTTTTCTGACCACATGAGGTAACTCTTAAACTGCAATGTCATCTGCTGTGTGACTCAATTTAGCACATGGTGCTGGCGGCTGGCTCCAGTCAGCAGGCAGTAGTCGATAGCCACACCTCTAGATGCCACCTAGCACTAGCCCGCTTGAGAGATTGCAGGCCCAAGAAGCCACATCTGGTTCTTTGACCAGCATGTCTCTTAGCTTTCTTAGGCCCTATGCTTGGATATTCAAGCTTTGCTTTGGGTGACATATGTAGCAGGCTTTCTTGAATCACTAGCCACAAAATCAAGACAGAGACATCTTATTAATTAGGAAAGCTCAGCCTATAGCTTAGGCTTATTTCTAACTAGCTCTTACAACATAAATGAACCCACTTATATTAATCTACATTCTGCCATGTGGCTTGTGGCTTTTACCTCTTCTCCTGCATGTCCTACTTCCTCTATATCTGGCTGGCAACTCCCCTTTTCTTCTTTCCAGAGCTCTCTCTGTCCAGAAGTCCTGCCTATATCTCCTGCCTAGGAGATTTAATTTAAATTAAATTAAATTTTTTTAAGTTAAACCAGTTACAGTGAAATATCTTTATACAGTGTAATCAAATATCTCACAGCAGTATGTAATTTATACATTTCTGGTGCTTTATACATTTCAGAATAATCTCATGCCAATTTATTAATACTGCCAACAGTTGTAGAATATATGACCTATTTATATAATGTTGATGGCATGTTATATTGAATGTCCCATTTCACCAAAACTAAACATAACACCAGGAAGCATAATGAAATGCCAACCCTTGTTGTCTTCGGAAGCCTCGGTGACTTATGCTCAGGCTTCTGCTGCCTGACTGAAACGACTTCCGACAAGCTCCTTTTGTTCCTTTGCTGGGATCCTCTTGTGCTCATCTACTCAGAGTACCGTAAGCAACAGAGTGTGACGACCACACCTTCCTCTGGTTTCCAAAGACACTCTACTTATCACTCATTAGTTTCTCTCTTACCTAACAAGTTTTTCCTGTAAAGACCTGACTTCTATTGTATCCAAGCTTCTCAAAAAGCAGGGACGAGAGAGGGGCTAAGAGAGAAACATACGGTCTGACTGTGTCACTCTGACGAGAACCGGAAGCACAGGCCTTCCCAGCTGATTGCTGTCATCAGAAGCATTTGTTGTTGTTTTATTTTTTTAATTCTGTGTTCCTGTGAGGGTCACTCAAGTGCAAACTCTCTCTCTCTCTCTCTCTCTCTCTCTCTTTCTCTCTCTCTCTCTGCATCAGAGGGAACACATTGCCCTGCTGAGTGACTCGAGGGGACACCCCAAGAAGAATGGACCATTGATGCAGGGTTGTCCTTCTGGGAAACGAACAAGCAGTCCCTATCAATAACTCATATCAAAGTACATCTGGCGGTAACGAGCAAGCCAGGCAGCTGTTCCTTCCCACTGGCGCTAGTGGCAGATGATCAAATTGTGTTTTCAAAGATCTCATTGCTAATTACACTGTTGGTAGTGCTTAACATAACTGCAGTATGATTATCTTAATGATGTGTGTATGTATGGAGCCAAGAAAATCTTCACTTGGATTCAACCTCTATTCTCATTTTTATATAAATTGGCAATTAAATTTGTCACAGAAAAAATATAATTGAACGTTCATTTCTTTAAACATTTATATGTGTATGAATGCTTTGCCTATGTATCTGTATATGTACAATGTGCATGCATGGTGCCAGCAGAAGTCAGGAAAAGATATCAGATCCCCATAACTTCAGTTATGGTTGGTTGTGGACCACCATGTGTGTACTGGGAACTGACCCTAGTCTTCTACAAGAGCAACAAGCATTCTTAAACTCTAAACCACCCCTCCAGCCTCATAACTGAATGGATTTTTTTTTTTTTTTTTTTTTTTTGGTTTTTCGAGACAGGGTTTCTCTGTGGTTTTGGAGCCTGTCCTGGAACTCCCTTTGTAGACCAGGCTGGCCTCGAACTCACAGAGATCCGCCTGCCTCTGCCTCCCGAGTGCTGGGATTAAAGGCGTGCGCCACCACCGTCCGGCTCTGAATGGATTTTTTTTTTGTTGGTTTTGGGTCTTTGTTTGTTTGTTTTTTCAAGACGCGGCTTCACTGTAGCTTTGGAGCCTGTCTGTGGGGCAATATTATACATGCCACATATTTCTGCATTGTATTGGTGGCCAAATGCTCAAGCCACAGTCGCAACTGAGGTGGTCACAAAAGCACTTAACAGATGGGCTGCCGCCCTAGGTCAGGATATGTTGATGTTGTTCTGCTCCCTGCTTTGTAATTATGGGAACCACCTGGGAAGAGGTGTTATCCAAGCTTGTGGCAGAGCTGTGGACTTGACTTTAGTCCTCCTACCCCAGAAACAGAATGCTAGTGAACTTTCCCCTCAGTTTACCTTTGGGATAAAAGCTGTTTAGAGAATAAACACAGGTGATCTTCAGGATTTGAATGAACCCTGAGACTCCCTTCCGATATTGCCCTGTGAACTGTGTCTCAATTATTCCCGTGCCTCCATGCCGGTCCAGAGAGACAATTTATGTTGTCTGACACCTGTCCTGGAACTAGCTTTTGTAGACCAGGCTGGCCTCGAACACACAGAGATCTGCCTGCCTCGCCTCCCAAGTGCTGGGATTAAAGGCGTGCGCCACCACCACCTGGCTCCTATAACTGAATGTTAATAGGAATAGTCTCATTATTCCATTATTCCTCACAAATGGTACTCACATATATAACTATAAAGTATTAATTTAAAACTTAATGATACTAATTATCTTAACTATTATAAAATTTAGTATTCAACACTTACTATTTTTATCATAGTTTTAGAATATAAAAGAAATATTGTTGAAGGAATTCCATCTCCTAAAAGAGCATTGAATTTTTTTTTTTTTTTTCGAAAAAGAGTTTCATTGTATAGCCCTGGCTGTCCTGGAACCTGCTCTGTAGACCAGGCTGCCCTTAAATTCACAAAGATCCACTTGCCTTTGCCTCCTGCATGCTGGGATTAAAGATATGCACCACCACTGCCTGGCCTGTTATTGACATCTTAACCCCTGGCCTTACTTCAGACTAAGGCCTTCTCTAGAAATAGGGGCATTAAGCCGGGCGGTGGTGGCGCACGCCTTTAATCCCAGCACTTGGGAGGCAGAGGTAGGCGGATCTCTGTGAGTTCGAGGCCAGTCTGGTCTACAAAGGGAGTTCCAGGACAGGCTCCAAAGCTACAGAGAAACCCTGTCTCGAAAAACCAAAAAAAAAAAAAAAAAGAAAAAAAGAAATAGGGGCATTAAGACAAGGTCATGCTAGAATAGAAGGGACCCCTGTACCTTATAAATGCCACAGCTATGTGCCAATAGAATAACACATAGGAAGAACCCCGCATGGCCACAGAAGCAGAAGGCTAACCCATTTCTATAAGCCAAGAAATGCCCAAGATCACCAGAAAAACACCAAAAGCAACGATGGGGCAAAGGATTTTCCTGCAGATTTCTAAGATGACGTGGTCCTACTGACAACTTTAACTTTCTGCCCTCCACAACTATGAGACAGGGTTTCTCTTGTTTTCGAAGCACTCTGGTTGTAGTACATTGTTTTAACACAGAAAGTAAAGAAAGCTTGGCCTGAGCACCATGTGGATACCTTAAATCTCTTCCAAGTCATCCTTGTGTTCTGTGAGGTATAAAGTGTTGGAAAGTGTGGCCCTTCACCTATCCTGAGAACAGTGAGTTTCCTAGAAACTTTTCTTCTTGATTACCAACCCTTCTCAACCTCAACCCATTCTTGCTGGGTAATCAAACTTCAAATTTGTGTCTCCAAATTCCACTGTTTTTCCCAAGCCCCAGACCCTATAGCTAACTGCCTGCTTGTTTTGGAGGTTCGTAGTCTGGCGACTGCATGATGCAATTGGGCTAACTAAGGGAATTTTGAGTGTCTTGAACTGACATTGTCAGGAAGGATTTGGATGTAATTCCAGCACTCTGGAGGCAGAGAAGTAGGAGGATCCTGTGTTGGAGACCAGCTTTAAACAAACAAGCCAGGAACCAAGAACTGAGAATGTAATTCAATGGTGCACAGCACTCGCTAGAATGCAAAAGCCCTAGACTTGATCCCTAGCACAGGAAGGAAGGAAAGAATGAAGAAAGGGAAGGAGGGAGGGAGGGAAGGAGGAAAGGAAAAAGGAAGGCAGGCAGGGAGGGAGGGAGGGAGGGAGGGAGGGAGGGAGGGAGGGAGGAAGGAAGGAAGGAAGGAAGGAAGGAAGGAAGGAAGGAAGGAAGGAAGGAAGGAAGGAAGGAAGGAAGGAAAGAAGGAAGGAAGGAAGGATGAACTATCAAAACCTAGGCATTACCTCATCATTTTCTTCTGATTTTAGACAGAGATCCACCCTTAGGACCTGGCCTGAGTCTGTCTTCCATCAAAGTAAAGAAAATGCGAAGAACATTCCAGAGGAATATCGTCTCTGAGGAGGCTGAAATACCGACTAACTGTGGTACAGTCTGTGGGAATTCTCCCCCACTGCCACAGAGCCAGGCATGCTGTGCACATCCCTGAACTAGCTCTTGTTAAGGTGAAAACTATCCATTAGGCACTCATTAAAGGGACAAGACAGGCTTTATTTAAGCTAGGACAAGGGAAAGAGACACTTCGGTAAAGAACTAAATGCAAATATGCAGGAACAAAAGGCCGAGGCTTTAAAAACATTTGTGTGTGCTAAGGGAAACCCTGAAGCGAACTGGTAAGAATTTGTTCAATGTCATTAGATGTGCGCCTGTGGCTGGCACTTATCAAAGTTAGGCCCCTACTCTCCCATAGAGACTGGGTGGGGAGAGACCATCTTTCTTGGTGATTACATTTCAAAAGGAGGGCTCCCAGGTCCTTGAGAAAGAAACTCCGGAATGCAGAAGATAAATCTCAAGGAGAAAATACATTTATAACTACATGTTTTATAATGAAAAATGCTTTAAGAAAAAGGAGGTCAAGGTCCTTCTCCCAGGTTTTAGCTGGAGTGATGAGTACATTTTTTGAACAGTATCTCGCTTTCTCTAGCAGCATTTAAGGAGTCTGCGGTTGTCACACTAGGTACGCAGCCTTGAACTGATAGAAACTAAGTTAGTGTTTGTTCAGTTTCTTCAGGGTTACAGTTCCAAGAAATAAGAAAACTGTTTTCTGATCAGTTCTTAGAGGCCAAGGTTTCTCAGAGGAGTCTCACATTTAATCAAGGAGGGAATCTGTCTGCGTCCTTGGAATGGGCAGAGTGTTCCTCCCGCATCACAAGGGGCTTATCAAAGAACAAAGGCTGGTGCCTCTGTAATCCTGCAACCAGGAAGCTGAGGCAAGATGATTGTGGGTCAAGGCTATCATGGGCTCCACAGAGAGAATCCGTCTTAGAATTAAACAGAACAAAGAGCAGGGCCTGACAGCAAACATTTGCAATCACAACACCTGGGAAGCTGAGGTAGGAGGCTCAGGGTTGTGAGCTACAAAGTTAGTTCAAGGCCAGCTTGAACTTGGTTTCAACTCATGCCCCCAATGCCCAGAGAAATAGGAAGGGAAGAGGTGAGGAGATAGAAAGGAAAAGAAAACAGAAAAAAATTCCTTCCTTCCTTCCTTCCTTCCTTCCTTCCTTCCTTCCTTCCTTCCTTCCTTCCTTCCTTCCTTCCTTTCTTTCTCCTACCAAGAGTCAGAAATGTAGCTTACATTAGGGGATTACAGTGGATTAAATGAGAAATGTCCCACATAGGTTCCCATACCTGAACACTTGATCCCCAGTTGGTGGTGCTGATCTAGGAGGTTTGGTCTTGAGGAGGAAGCGTGTGGCTGGGGTGGGCTTTGTAAGCTTAAAGCCTAGAGCTACTTCCTGTTTGCTTTTCCATCTGCACATGTTCATTGAAGCTGTGAACTCCCCTGCAGCTTCCAGCTCCTGCCGCCATTCCTGCTGCTTGCTCCAGTGTTTCCCCCATGATGGACTTGTTTACCCTCTGGAGCCAGAAGCCCAAGTAAACTCTTTGTCTATTGTTGTTT
Source organism: Chionomys nivalis (assembly GCF_950005125.1). Taxonomy (NCBI): domain Eukaryota; kingdom Metazoa; phylum Chordata; class Mammalia; order Rodentia; family Cricetidae; genus Chionomys; species Chionomys nivalis. The sequence goes on from NC_080089.1 coordinate 84,858,748, forward strand.
TGATCGTGGTACTTTCTCACTCTCTCTGGGCACAGGAGGGAAGAACAGAAGAGTGCCCATGGCCCATCAGAAACCACACTGCCTCATGTCACTAATGACTGCGATTGTAGTTGGTCTGTCGTGGCACATTCCCAAGGAGTGCTGGCTGGTCCTGTTGCAGCCAGTAGCAAACTGGTTTGCTGCTGCCAAAACCCTGAACTCAGATAAACTCTGTGGATGAAAGGTGCACTATCCTGCAGCAAGACAAGTACTCTAGAATTCGGGATGTCCTTAGAGATGCTCATCTGGAAAAGTGCCACACTAATTTAGCACTTAGCTGCAAGGGAGTCACACCCTTCAGTTTCTGCTGCAGCCCCAGCATTATTGTAGTTTATTTCATAAACACTACGGTGCCCATAGAGATTAACAAGCATTGGGATTATAATGGAACATGTTACTTCTGATTCACTTTTTATCTTTGTAGGAGGGTGTGTATAGGTTTGTGCAAGGACTGTAAGGACAGGTATGCACGTATCTCATCATACCTGTGGAGGACTACACAAAACTACCATGGTAGTTTGAATGTAAATGACTCCTATATCATAGGGAGTGGTACTCTTAGGAGGTGTGGCTTTATTTGAATAGACATGGCCTTGTTGGAAGAAGTAGGCCACTGTAGGGGGTAGGCTTTAAGGTCTTATATATGCTCAAGCCACACCCAGTGCCCCAGTCTACTTCCTGTTGCCTTCTGATCAAGATGTAGCCAGCACCATGTCTGCCTCAGGGCCACCATGCTCCCTGCCATGACAATAATGGACTGAAACTCTGAACTGCAAGCCGCCACCTCAATTAAATGTTTTCCTTTATAAGAGTTGCCATGGTCACGGTGTCTCTTCACAGCAATAGAAACCCTAAAGATAGTTCTTATCTTCCACCTTCTTTGAGACATGGTCTCTTGTTTACCACTGCATATCTCAGGTTGGCCAGGTCATAAGCTTCTTGGAATGCCCCTGTATCTGCCTCCCATTTTACCCAAGGAGCATTGGGATTACAGATGTCTGCTGTCACATCCCACTGTACCTGGGTTCCGGGGTGGGGATCCTCATTCTTGTGCAACAAGCGTTTTGCCCTTCAGGCCATCTCCTTAGCCTATGTTTCTGATCCTTGAGGAAACTGAATGAAATTAATATTTCCTTCAACCTTTAATTCTTCCATTTATCTTAAGTGAATACTGCTTATTCTGCCTAATAGAACCTAGCTCAGTGTGTTTGTCTGGGGGCTTCACTGCAGCCCCCTGACATTCATATAGACAAGGAGTCTAAAAAAAAATGTTTAATTAAAAGCCTCACCTCAGCCCCTAACATCCTTATCTAAAAGAACCTTAGAATGTTTGACTGGGAGCTTTACTCCAGCTCCTCACATAAGCCCCTTCCCCTGGGAATTGCCTCAGTACAAACTCCACCTCCAAGAAAGCCCTCCAAACGGTGACCCCCCCCAGGGTAAAAAAAGCCCACCAAAGGGTAGCCCCTCCCCAGGGAAGGTCAAGACCGCTCCCACAGTCTATTTAAACTGCACCCCCTCCCCAGTGAATGAACACGTGGTCTCCCGGTTTCTCATGGTCTTTCGGTTCTCTGTTCCCCTCTTCATGTTTTTCCTGGGGAGAGGGGCACCCAGGAATGCTGGCAGCCACTAAACATGGGTGTCTTCTAATTCAGTCTAATTTGGTCTGATTGGAATTATTGTGCTGGCGGAAAGATTGGTCGTTTAATGAAAAATACCTAACACAGTGGTCATCTAGGCTTGCTTAAATATTTCCAGTGATCTAGAATTTTCAACTCCAGGATGGCTTCTAAAGTAGCAAGGTGCTTTGGAGCTGTTGCCTCCCTGGTGTGCTCAGCAGTGGTGGCTGTTTATAAGACCAAACATGAACTCACAAGGCTTGAGTCAGGTAAGTTGACTTAGATATTATTCCTTTTTTAAAATCCTACAATATGGAGACATTAACTATGTAAACTTCACATTCCTCATGTACAAGTTGTGGCTAAAATAGTCCCCAGGGACTTTTTTTTTCCGAGATAGGAAACTCCAAAACTCTGTAGTTTTGGAGTCTGTCCTGGAACTAGCTCTTGTAGACCAGGCTGGCCTCGAACGCACAGCAACCTGCCTGCCTCTGCTTCCCGAGTGCTAGAATTAAAGGCATGCGCTACCACCACCTAACTCCAAGGACTTTTTAAGCATTTACTTTAGGACAACATTCAGATGAAATGCGGTGTTTTTGTCACAGTTGAGGAGTTCTCCCTTGTAACTAACTCCTCGTGACCCCCTTTCAATGCCAAAAGAAACACAATCTAAAGTTTCCATTGCCTCAAAAGGGGGACTTCAAGCAAAACAATGCTTCAAAGTTCAAATTCTTCAAGAAAGATCTGGAAGAATAAGTGGCCCAATGCCTTTGTGTCCTGCTTCTGTTCCGGATCCACAAAGGTCCTGTGATGTGGGGAGGAAGAAGTAGAGCAGGGAATCAATGCAGAAGAAAGCATTTGTTGCCTGGGCCCTGCCTAACCTACCCCCGCCCCCGCTGAGAAGCTCTTTCAGCAAGGTTTACAAGAAGGAGCTGAGAAATGGGATCTAATTTGTTCCTCCTTACTGAACCTTATGCTCTGGAGCCCGGCTGGGCAGAGGGAAGTCTTATTTCCTAACCACTGAAACACAGAGATGGTGGTGTTGTACTGACTCAGAGGGGAGGCTTCCTCTAAAGCTCGGGTACATGACAGGGGCCTAGACGGAATGATCTGGATAAAAACACTGTACATATTGTATTGTGTGCTCCCTTCTTTCAGTCTTGGGAGACAAGGGGTTCCATAGAAAATTCTCCAGGCCACCAGCATACTCTAGGAAAGAGGAGCCACAATGAAGGAACAGATTATTAAGCCAAAGGTTGGCAGCAACTCTACAGAGAACTTAAACAGTCGAACAAGGTCAGGGAGAAGTGTTTTCTCTGACTGAGAAGGGTCCAAACACAGCTCAGAATATTAGAAGATCTCGGGAGGCCTTTAGGCTGAGCTCTAGAGTATGCTGTGGGAGCCTTACAGTTGACAGTCTAGAAGGCTGACCTCCCTTGAGGTCCAACGCTGAAGAAGATACCAACATATAACAGGAATGGAAGCCCTGGGAAGGACAAGGAATTTCGGCAGTGCTCTTCTCTGGTAGAAGAATGGCACACAGGCATTTAAGCAGAACCATGCAAAGAACACCACACTTTGGATTAGACATGCTCTTCCCTTATGTCAAGATGGATTCCTACCTATTTCTATAATTAATTTTTTGGGAAATATGCTAATTTCCATGACTTGTACTTAAAATGGTGCTCCTTTTTGATCTCACAGTTTCTATGAGTAGGGAATAATAGTGGGCTTATCTCTGTTTGGAGTCCTCTGAGGCTGGGGCTGTGACCTCACCTGAGGTTTCATCCTCTTCCAAGTTCAATCACATCATTGGAAGATTTCACTTCTTTGCAATTGTTCACCTAAGGCCTCCATTTGGTGATTGTTGAGTGGAACCCACCCTCAGCTCAGAGGCTACCTATACTCCCTGGCATGGGAGGGGGTTCTTGGACATGTTGGTTGCCTCCTCAGAATCAGCAAGAGAGAAACATGCAACAGTCATGTGCATGTGATCAAATATATGTAAACACACATTTCCCATCATTTGGGTTAAAAGGCACATCACAGACTGCCTGCAGTAGATGGGAAGTGAAAACAGAAGCCATGAGACTCAGGAGGCTGGGGCCTCTGGGAACACCTGAAGTTCTGTCTGCAGGAAGGACAATCGCTCTTCTCAGACTCAACTCCCAGACAGTGTAGAGGGTAAGGACTGACCTGGCCCAATGTAATAATACACAACATTCTCCCTGAAGGTGGGAATGTGAGATAAAGCTTGATGGACAGAAGGACGTGATGGTTCACACTTGTAATCCCAGCTGGAAGGGAGGAAGAGACAGGACAATCCTAAGTCTGAGACCAGCCTGGGATACACTGCAAGATCTTATATTAATAAATAAATTTTAAAAGCAATATGGAAAAAAAATCAGATTACATTTAAGTTACTAGTATGTGACTTAAATTCCTCCTTCACCTTGGATATTTATGATATTTATTTATTTTGGCAGGGCCTTACTCTAAAGTCCTGAATCACTTTGAATTTGTGACTCTCCTGCCTCAGTCTCCCTGCTGGGAATACAGGTGTGAGCCACCATGCTCAACGAAAGAGCTATCTTTGTATTAGCTGAAGTATTTCTCTACTCTCTTCTCTACCTGGTATTTCTCCACATTAGTGCCTCAAAAATACATTATCTTCATCTAACAGCTGTTTAAATATTTTAATATGAAAATACTATACTTCACATTTTCTCCAGGTTGTTTTCTAGGTTTGCGAATAATTTCAAACACAAAATGATTCTAGGCCCTCCATCACAGCTATTACTATTTGTACATGCTTAACTATATTTATCTCTCTCAAACACAAGTTTGCCAAGGTTGGGTTTTGACTTTTTAAAAATAATTTATTATTAATGCATGTGTGTGTGTGCATGTGTGCGTGCATGTATGTGCATGTGTTCACATGTGCATGTCATGGTACACATGTACAAGTCAGAGTTCAACTTTTGGGAGTTGGTTCTGTCCTCCCACCATGGGTTCTGGATATTGAACTCAGGTTGTCAGACTTAATGGTAAGTGCTTTTTTTACTACGCCATATTGCCAGCCTTGGGTTTGTCACATAGAATCCTAAACCCTGTTAAAATACTTTAAAACAATGGGCATCACTTAAAACAAACAAAATTTAGCATACTACAGCAACAACTCTGAGATATACTAGAACCTATTTTAGTTATTTCAATGAGCTTTGTCATCTCCTTTTAACTCTCCATAAATGCTAACATTTACTGCAATTACCATAAAACACTAATGATTGGCAGTAGAAAAGTCCATTTAGTAAGGCATGTATATTTATAAGTTTTAGTTAAGGAAAAACGAATTTGCCAGCATCTTCTGTCTGGTTGGAAATTACAGCTTGTCCCTAGGATGCCATAAACATGGAAAATAGCACAAAGGTCAGCAAAATCCAAAAAGAAGTCAGCATCCCCAGAATGAACAATAATTCTGCAAGCGTTTTGCATTTTCCACTTCCTTGTTGCAGTGGTTTCTGCTTTCTGGTGGGTATCAGTGAGGAAGGCGTGTCGGGCAGCATCGTCCTAACATTAGTGCTGTGACTTGGCACATGGACAACCTCTCCCGGTGCATTCGTCCTTCTAGATTTTCCAGTTTCTTGGTAGTTTACAACTGGCTTCTTGCTGCTGTTGCTCTAGATAAGAATATCTGGATGAATGCCGCTGTGATCCCGAGCATGGGTTCCTACAGAAGACTTCAAAAGGGCAGCAATGGCTAGCGGGCCCAAGGACCATGGGCTGCTCTGTCACCACCCTTGAAGTAAAATGTCTAGTTCAAATATTAGTCATCACGGCTTTGTGGGCAGAGCTGGGGATGAGATCAACATTTACAGGGTTCATTCTTGTTCCTACAGCGTATTTCTGGGCCACCAAACACAAAAAGAGAACGTAGAGCACAACTGCATCAGTAAACGTCATTCGGCAAAGGCTTCCCTTTTAGGAAAGTGAAACAGCGAAGCTTTTAAATTTCCACTTACTGAGCTGCACATGAGTGGTGGTGCACACGTGCAGTCTGGGCTTCTGAGGAAGCTGAGATAGGAGGATTGGAAATTCAAGGACAGGGTGAATTCAAGGGCAGCTTGGGCATTTAGAGGCTCTGTCTCTAAAGTTTTAAAAAGGTCTGAGCTTATAACTTACCAATAAAGGACACACACACACTTGGCGTGTGCAAGGCTCTGAGTTCAACCCCCAAGCACTGAAAACAAAACTTCTGCTTGAATGCCATCATTATCATCCATTTCATTCAGCTCTCCACTTGTTTCCTGTTGGTTGCCCTTTTTGGTCTCTTTCAAAGTTATTTTTGTTGGCTTATCTCATCTGTTTGTGTGTGTGTGTGTGTGTGTGCGCGCGCGCGCATGTGTGCATTCTTGCACAGAGGGGATATGGAGTGTCCCCTCTGTTTCTCCCTGCCTTACTCCTTTGAGACAAGGTCTCTCACTGAGCCTGAAGCTAACTTGGCACCCACAAGCCCCACTGATCCTGCTGTCTCTACCCCTGACACAACTAGAGTGACAGGCAGGCACGGCCACATCCAGCTTTTTTTTACATGTGTCCTGGGGATTTGAACTGAGGTCCTTATGCTTCCATAGCAAGTACCTTATTGTAAGACCCATCTCCCCAACTCCTGCTTATCTGTTTGTATTATGATAAAATATACTTGACACACACTTGTTATCTTAGTTACTATTTCTTTTTGAGATGGGGTCTCATTGTATTCCTGATGGGCCTTAAACTTACTAAATAGCTCTGAATGACCTTGAAGTCTTGCTCCTCCTGCCTCTTTCCTCCCCGACCCCCAAATGCTAGAATTGGCATTGCCTGTCACCACACCAAGTATATCTGATTCTGGGGATTAAATGCGAAGCTTTAGGGATGCCAGGCAAGCACTCTACCAACTGAGCTACATTCCCCGCTCTTGGTTACTTTCCGTACACAGTTCAGAGTGTTAAGTACGCTCACATTGTCGTGTAATTAGTCTCTGGGACACTTCTCATCTCGGATTCTATCATACTCTCCACTCCCACCTCGCCCCTACCCTCCAGCCTCAGCAACACCCATTCTGATTGTCTTTATAAATCTGGCTTTTCCAAGGGCCTCGTGTGGATATAGTCGTACAATATTTTTCTCTGTGTAATTGGCTTACTTCACTTAGAATGTGTTTGTATATGCCTCCTGGTTGTTTATGAGCATTCTGGCTCAGGATTCTCAACAGGGAAAGACAGCATGACCCTTTGGGAAGGAGGGAAGAGTCTGGATTGTCATAGTGAATATGGCTGTTACCAGCATTTAATGGCCAGGTACCAGGGAGGCAGGACAGTCTGCAGAGTGCAGGTTGGTCCCACAGGGCAAAGAACTACCCTGCTCAGATAGCAGTAATGAAGATGGCAGAAATTGCATGCTGGCAACCTCTTTGTCTATAAAGTAAGCGTTTGGGCTAGATGGATTACAATTTTCCTCCAAGCTCTAAGAATCTTTTGTTCTATCACTTCCTTTACAATTTCTCCGAAGCATCATGTTGCTGTCTTCCCCTTTCTTTAATTACAACTTTGTAAGCACAAGTCATTCTCATTTAGACAATCCAATGGAACCAGTCACAGAGATTAACCATAAATCCATACCACTCCCTGTTAAATACAACTTGTCTGCTTGGGTTAAGATGCAAAGGGCTCTTTAGTCAATTATGAGACTGATAAAGACAGCAGTCTGGAAACAGTTAGCAAAGGCTTTTCGCTCTAGTCATCAAGGCCACCCTTGTGCTGTCAGAGTTTACCCAAAGTGACTCTCTCCTCACTCTCACGTCTAGCTGGAGAACTTCTGGGTTAGCATAAGAACGTGGACAATGGAAGAAATGTAGTCCTCTTGCCGTCCTTTCCCACTGTCTGTAGAGAGAAAGTCCCACACTGGACACATGGGGAGTCATAAGAAGGGTTGGCAGAACCCAACAACACCGAGAACTCATTGCACACATGGAGAAACCAGATAAGCACACTCCTTTTGTATGTGTTTATCAACGAAAAGGTAAACCCAAGTTCATTGCTACCTACGTCATTGTATCGCTCTCAGGAGAAAGAATAGTATGCAATGAAGATGAACTTCCTGGATGGAAAGCACTGCCCGTTCAAACAGTGGAAATGTGATTTTTCCATGGCGCTGTCCCTCCCACACACTACAGGTTCCAAAGTTAAGAAACTAAGAGCTGGGGAGATGTAAAGTCCTTGCTGCTCAAGCGTGACAGTCTGATCTCAGATCCCTGGCACACACATAAAAAGACAGGCTTGAAACTGATGGTAATGCCATTGTCGAAGACAACACTTACATAGATCACTGAGCATGGGAAAATCGAGCTGGTTTCTAACTAGCGCTTTCACCCATTGTCTTAGGGTTTCTATTGTTCTGAAAAGACACCGTGACCATGATAACTCTTATAAAGGAAAACATTTAATTGTGGTACTCACTTACAGTTCAGAAGTTCAGTCCATTATCATCATGGTGGGACAAGGCAGCATGCAGGCAGACATGGTACTGGAGAAGTAGCTGAGAGTTCTACATCTCAAGGCAACAGGAAGTAGTCTTATTGTCACACTGAGGGAAGCTTGAGCAAAAGAGACCTCAAAACTGTCCTCCACAGTGACACACTTCCTCCAACAAGGTCACACATACTCCAAAAAGGCCACAGCTCCTGACAGTGCCACTCTCTATAAAGACCATTTTCTTTCAAACGACCACATTCCACTTCCTGGCCTCCAAAAGCTTATAATCATACCATAATTAATAATTATGCAAAAACACACTCAGTCCAACTTCAAAAGTCCCATAGTCTTTTATAGTCTCAACAATGTTTTAAAGTTCGAAGTTCAATGTCTCTTCTGAGATTCATGCAATCTCTTAAATATAATCTCCTATAAAACCAAAATAAAAAACCAGACCACATACTTCCATCATATAATGGCATAGGATATACATTACTGTTCCAAAACATTAGAAAGGGAACATAGCAAGGAAATACTGAACCAAAGCAAGACTGAAAACCAGCTGGGCAAGCTTTGCATCTCTGTGTCTAATGTGAAAACACTTTCAATCTCTAGCTCCTTTTAGTTTTGTTGGCTGCAACATGCTTTGTTCTCTCAGACTGGTTTCACTCCTGTTAGCAGCTTTCCTTAGCAGGTATCCCATGACTCTGGCATCTCTAACATCCAAGGCAATCCAGGCTTCAACTTCACAGCTTCATGTAACAATCTCGCTAAGCCTCCCTCAGGGACACCACTGATACAAGCCTGGGCTCAGCAGCTTTCATTAGTCCGGGTGGCAAATTCCATAGCCTCTTTCTTCTGTCCTTAACTTCAGAGCCAACATGGTTGAAGCTGCCAATTTCTGCTGCTTACTGGGGCTGGAACATGGCCTCCTTGTTAAATTACATCTTTACCAATTTTCTGTTTTTGATGGTTAGATAAGGCTAGCCTCAAATTCAGAGATCCATCAGCCTCTGCCTTCCAAGTACTGGGATTAAAGATGTGCCCCATCATACCCAGCTCTAAGCTTTTCTTTAGTTCCTTTTCACAAGTTGGAAACTTAGTTGAGTGGGGTCTTGCCCTGAGTTTACTGCTCCCTTTATTCCATTTCTCGCTCAGCTTGTTCCTTTTCAACATAAATATATTCTTTAGAGTTACCACTAACAACCACACAACAGAGTCTCTACTAGGCTGTTTTGAAATTTCTTCTGCTGATGGTATTAATTTAAAACTCTTCACTTTAGCCTCAGGTAGACTTTTTGGACAAGGGCAAAAAGCAGTTATATCCTTCACCAAAATATCACAAGTTGGTCTCTAGGCTACATACTAACATTCTTCTCCTCTGAAACCTCTTGAGCCAGGCCCCCACAGTTGAGATCACCCTCAGCACCACTGTCTTCCATGCTCTTACTAGTCTGGCCCATTAAGCAGTGCTTAAAGCATCCTACTGCTTTCCTAACCCAAACTCTCAAAGTCCCTATTACCCCAAACAAAAACATGGTCAGGCCCATCTCAGCAATACCCCAGCCTCTGGTACCAACTTCTTAGTTAGGGTTCCTATTTCTTTTCTGTGAAGAGACACCATGATTGCGGCAACTCTTATAAATGTACACTAACTGTGGTGCTCCCTTACAGTTCAGTGGTTCAGTCCCTCTTCATTATGGTGGGACATGGAAGCCTGCAGGTAGGCATGGTACTGGAGAAGTAGTTGAGAGTCCTACATCTTGCAGGCAACAGGAAAAGTTCCCAGTGTCACACTAAGGGAAGTTTAAGCAAAACACCTCAAAACTTGCCCCCACACTTCCTCCAACAAGGCCACACTTACTTCAACAAGGCCACACCTCCTAATTGTGCCACTCCCTATGGGTGCCATTCTCTTTCAGACCACCACACCCCTACTGACTAATTTTTGTGGTACTGTGCATGCCACCAAAGGAGACCAACCCAGATCCAAACCCTGTGATTTATAATTATGACCTGCCTGCATGACACACTGGTAAGGTAGTGGCACAAAGGTTGTGGAAGTAACCAACCACTATCTGATTGGATTTAAGGCCTACTCCATGAGATTGAACCCATGCCTGACACTGCGTGGGTGGCCAAGAACCTGAGATTAGATAGACCATGGACCTAGGGGAAAACCAAATCCTATTGTACTGCTAAAGAAACAGCAATAGAATAACTCCGTACACATTCTTCTATACTGACAGATCAGCATCTTGTTCACCCATCATCAGAGAAGCTTCCTCTTGTAGGAAATGGGAACAAATACAAACACCCACAAGGACAATGTCAGAGAGTGAGAGACTTTGAAGCACTCAGTCCTAAATGGGATATCTCCATCAAACCCCTCCTCTCAGGTCCCAGGGAACTATGGGTAAGAGAAGAAAGGCAGAATATAAGAGCCAGAGGTGATGGTTGACACCAAGGACACAGTGCACCAGATACAACAGGACTGGTATACAGTGTACTCACAGAGACTATGACAGCACATAGGGTTTGCACAGGTTCAAGCCAGACAGGGTCCCGGTGCTGGGAGGAAAAGTAGACATGAGCTCCTATCCCTAACCAAGACGCCATCTCCAACTGATAACTTCTTGCAAAGGAAAATTTAGTTTTCTCCAATGGAGTCTTATTTGGTATAAAAACCGCTTTTCAGGGTTGGACCCATGCCCAACGGTAGATGACCAACACAAAACAAACTCAGTGAAGTTTGAAGGTGTATTTGTTTCATAATGCTTTGTTTGGGTATTTTAAAAGATTATTATTGCATTTTGTGGACACATTTTGCCTGCTTGTATATCTGTCCACCACGTATGTGCCTTGTGCCTGTGGAGGCCAGGAGAGGGTATCTGCTCCCCTGAAACTGGGGTTACAGATGATTGTGAACTACCATATGGGTGCTGGGAATTGAACTTGGGTCCTCTGGAAGAACAACCAGTGCTCTTAACCACAGAGCCATCACTCCAGCATGCTGTTTGGGCATTTTTTATATTACTAATTTTTTGCTTGTCTATTATGGTTTCCAGTTTTGTGTTTTCATGGGTTTTGTGTTTATGTGTTTCCGTGTGCATTTTTTTGTTGTTGTTGTTTGTTTTGGTTTGGTTTTTTGGACAGGTGTGGAGGTGGTAAGGATCTGAGATAAAAGGGGTGGGGGCATGATCAGCATATATTGCATGAAAAAATATTTTCAATTTTAAAAAGTGAATTAAAAATAAAAAGACAGGGATGGCATTGTGTACCCAGAACTGTGAGGTGAAGAGATGAGTATCTTTGGGCCTCTATCCAGCAGGCCTTACCCAGTTGTTGAGCTCCAGTGGGAGACCTTGTCCCACAAAATGAGGTGGAAAAGACGTTCACAAGAGCTACATTCAGTATTCCCACCCGTCTGCGCAGCACCGAGCTCAAACTCAGTCAAAGCCAACAGTTCTCATGGTCAGTGCAGCAAAGGAGAAAGCAACACCTAAAGATTATGTTTCCCGGGATTCTTATCCTGTGTAGCAACAGCTGGTGGCGCACAGTCCAGTGTCCTCTGGCTTCAGGAACTCATGGTGTAGAGCATTGGTTCTCAACCTTCCTAACACTGTGACCCTTCAATAGGGGAACCCCCAACCGTAAAATTATTTCATTGCTACTTCATAACTGTAGCATTGCTACTGTCAGGAATCGTAATGTAAACATCTGATATGCAATCCCCAAAAGATGGCTACCCCCGGATTGAGAACTGCTGGCGTAGATGAAAACCGCTGATTTTAACAGTTGGCAACTGGAAACTTCCTCTGTTCACAGCTGTCGGGGACCGGCTACGGAACTAAGTCAACCCCAGAGCCAATATCATAGACAAGACTACAGCTCTGCCTGGGCCGTAGGCTCTAAGATAAACAACAGCACAGCAACAGTTACCCTCATGTAGTCCTGATAACATCATAAAGGTGGCCTTTCATGAAGTGACTGAACAGTAGCTAATTTAAAAAGTGCAGTTACAAATTACAAATGCATGTTGTATTGTATTTTAACATAAAACGCATAAACACACTTGATCAGTCAGCCCCTTATTAAAGCCTTTTCTTGGAATCTGCTCTTTCCTATGGACATTCTGTTTGGAAGATTGCAATCTACAGTTGGTTTGTTATAGTATCTGCTTTATGGCGTTTGCAGTGCTAGAAATCCATCCCAGGCCCTGCACATGTTAGGTAAGCACTCTGCCAAGGAGCTGCAGTCCCAACGCTTCGGTTTCTCTAAAGCACACTGAGAGTTAAAGGTGGATGAACGAGACAATCCAGTTACAAAGTCCTGGCTTCTTGCTTCCTGTTTTCCAGTCTTATAGTTGTCAGCTGTTTGGACAATTTTTAAATCATTACGGATAATCCAGTTTGGTTTTCACAGGAACGGTAACTTTTTTGTTTTTACCTCCACATTTACATTTATCCTGGTTAAATTAATTTAAATTGCACAATTATAATAACCTGCTTAGCTTGAACAAGTCTAGCGATCAACACAGCTGACTCTTGATAAGCTTGCTGCTCAGCATGTGGGAACAGTTTCGTGGGCAGCTCAGGAGCCGTCAGCATTGGTACCTGGGGCTTTTCAGAGACAATGGGGAGCACCCGCCACCTGAGAACAGGCTGAGCAGAGGGACCGAAGTAGCTAGCTATTATGGACTGAGTGATCCGTCCTCACGAAAATCATACACAGCAGGAAATCCACCATGCTGGGTGCTGCCAGTCACTTCTGGCCTTGGTGGCACACACCTGTAATCCCAGCATACAGGAGATAGAGGCCGAAGGATCAGGAGGTCCGGCCGGCCTGGGCTATCCGAGATACTATAACCAAACCAAGCATACACTCCAAAGTTTGAAGGGTCAGGATTTTGTATTACAGCTTTTCCAGAACAGTATGTTCTGGAAGACTATTTCAAAGAGCACACATTAGAAAGTGTTGAGTTCTGTCGGCGGGAAATGCAATGGGAGACTATGCTCTCCTAAAACAGAGCATTTTCACCGGGTTTAGTACTTACTAAGTGCCACGCAGCGTGTTTTCCGGGTGTCACCAGGGGAACCATTCTTTTCGAGAACAAAACTTCTCCTCTAAAATATCTGCAAAAATATAAAATTTTTGGTGAACTTCAAATATGAGTGGGATGTAGTATGAGATTTTGAAACATCCTTGTCTGATGGATAGCAGCCAATCTGTTTTGAATGAGAAGTCACGTAAACAGATACTCGGAACTCTAGAGTGTCTTTCACTTCTTATCTGCAGGCTGTAAGTGCTGTGTTCATTTAATGGTGCTAATGACAAGTGCCAGAATGATCTGTGAGTGTTACTGTATCCGCAACCAACCCATCTTCACCTTAGGAGCTAAAATAACACCTTAAAAGTGACTTCTCCATCACCGTGACAAAATTCCCCGCAACAGCAGCAAGAGGGGAAGAAAAGTTCCGGCTCACAGTGTGAGATTACAGTCTACCTTGGCAAGGAAGGCCTGGGAGCAGGAGTGGGAGGAGCCACAGTCAGGAAGCAGAGAAGTAAGCACTCCTGTCCCACTTCCGTCTTTTCAAACATCCCAGGCCCCACCCATGGCTAAGGGTGCCTACGTTCCAGGGTGAGTCTTCTCTCTGTTAAACGTCCTTGGAAATTTCATAATTCGGAACCACATTGGCTTGACAGCCATGATTCACCATCACACAAATGTTCAAACCCCCAACCTCAGTGGGGCTGTAATTGGAGCTAGGAAATAATTAGGGAACGAGAGCATCAGGCTGGGGCCCTAATGCTGCTGGATTAGTGTCCTCATAAGAGCCCTTAGGTGAGTGTCCTCCGAAGAGCCCACTTTATCTTGATGAACACAGAAGGGGCTCTCTGCAAGCCGCTGAGACAGCCTGCCGCGGAACCGGTCCTTCCAGTCTCTGATGAAGGACTTCTAGCTTCCAGAAAACAGTTGTGTTGTTAAGACTCCCCAAGCTAAAATTTTTCTTGTGGCCCAAACTGACTGATACACTATCCATTTTTCCCTAAATATTTAGTACTATACTTTTGGATCTGAGGAACTTTAACAGCAAAGTTCATTTGGGTTCAAACAAGCCCACTATTATTTCTGGGAAACTGGCTTCAAAATAGAGCCTAACCAAATGGATTCTAAGTGATAGCTCATTTCAATGTTATTTCAGGTACAAATTGAAACTTATTTACAAGTTTGATTCTAATAGTGAATTATGAAACAATTATGTGTTATTAAATCAGTTTCTCACTAAATAATAATATAGTCTCAGATGGTCCTCTATAGATTAGATAGCTTTCTTCTTACATCTTTTAAAAAGAACTTCATGGGATTACTGCAACTATAGACAGCCTTAGTAGCTAGCAGAATACTTTAAGAGACTGCGTATTAATCTACTGAATGCTGGACCTATTGGACTTTATCACAGTGCTAACAGCAAAGCAAAATAAAGTAATACTCATCACTGGTACATTTTATGCCAAAGAGACCTTAACTACATCAAGGAGACCTTAGTGAAAACAAGCTTCATGGAGTTATTTCTCAAGTTCTCCTCCCAACTGTGGTTTCATCACGGCACTAAGCAAACTGCTGAGCACAATCCCCACGCATGCACAGACTTGCATCATACCTGTGTGTCATGAGCCCAAGTCACAGTAATCGAAGGGAACCAAGTTACCCCAGGCAGTGCCATGACCTCTCCTAAAACCTCTCTTCCTTGTAGTTTAGACACGTTACCAGAAAGAGGGTGGGTATTTCCTTAAGAAATTAGTTTAAATGGGGGGCGGGCCTCTAATTTGAGTAGGAGGAGATAAATACAAAAGAAGAAGGAAGGAGGGTAAAATAACAAACAGTAAAGATGTCTGAAAAAGTCTTAAGGAACCATACTATTAACTAGCTACCTAAAAATACCTACAATACATGTAAGTCATTGTATAAATATACATATAGAGTTCAAATGAAAATTTCCCATCTAGACTAACAATGTTTCCCCCCAAGGGCAAAAGACCATTAACAACCTCCCGCAACACCAACAATGAGAAGCCCCTTTTAGAGTTGTTGGTCACAGTTGTTTAAAAGACTCCCAAAACATTACAGCCTAGTGCTGTTGTCCTCAGTTGCACCCCTACCTCCAGAAATGGAAGGTAAATCCTCATTGCTGAAGACACCATGCTCATCAGACACAGGGCCAGAGGCCCCTGAGCTGAGACTGATTGAAAGCCTCCCCTTCCCCCCAAGGATTAGCTTTCGTGGCACCAGAAGGCACTATACAAGTTTCCAAAGGAGGGAAGCAATCAACAGTCCTTCCCAGCCATGATACCTATGAACCACAACAGCATGGCATGAGAACCCTAAGGCTGTAACACGCGTGCCTTGGCAGTAACCAACAATTCTTTAATTGAACTAAAGACGCTTTGGAGGTGACTTCTGCCATGTCCCAACTTCTGAAGGGATTCATACATTCCAGGGTAGGGGCGTGTGGATTAGAAACATTAGGTAGGAGGAACAGATATGAAAGAAACACAGAGACATAGGAGAGTACCAGGAGGGCAACTTAGTTGATACTGAATACTGAATCCACCTCGTTTATTCTCCACACGCCTATATATTTCACTCCAAAAGGCGGAGGGAGGCAACAGACTTTATTAACTTGATATAAGGAATAGACTTGAATTCTCCGATCTTTGGTCCAGGTGGAGCAGATCCAGCTTTATACCCAAAATACTAATTAGGTCAGAATCTCTCACCACACATGTTGTCAACAACTTTGAGAGAGCAAAAATAAGCTCAAACTCTCTGACCTCCAGCCAAGGAGGAACAGGCTCACATCTCTGTGGGCCCTCACACCTGATCAACAGGAGGGAAACCATGCCTGTTCCTGGAAACCTAGCAAACTACCCAGAGCTAGTGAAGCTGTGGATCTTGGAGGAGAGCAAACCCTAAACCAGAGTAACCCCTAAATCCACTCCAAGCATTTGCTGTTACACCCACAGATATGTGCAGTCCTCACCCCTCATCAAGGAAGCTTCTCTTTGCAACAGAGAAAACCACAACCAATCAAAATGCAGAGCTGTGGATCTCAACCCCAACTGATATATCTACAAAACAGCACCTGCACCTGAGGCTCAGTGGACATTGTGGATGGGGGAATAGAAAGGTTATAAGAGGCAGAGGGTCAGGAAGGTTGCTATGAGATTGTGTCTCCAAGTAGAGCCAGGAGCCACACCCATAGAGTCCCACCAGCGTGACTGTCTAAGCAGGACCTGAACAAGGGCAACAACAGGTGAGCTGAAGTGAATGGGGAAAGCCCACAAGGCCTCATCCTACACAAAGAACTCCAGGTAACTAAGAAATGTCGAGAAGGGGAGAAACTTTTCCCCAGGGACAAGCACATGAGTTGACTACCTAACCCCAAATGGTCAGCACTGAAAACATACATACCAGTAACAATACACAGACTCGAGAATCATGGGTTAAACCAGTCTCTATAAATTCCCAGTTTCTAGTACTCAGTTACAGCAACAACGAACTATCTTCTATATTCCTTGTTCACTACATGTTTTAAAAAAATTATTTATTTATTATGTATACAGTGTTCTGTCTGCATGCATGCCTGCAGGCCAGAAGAGGGCGCCAGATCTCATTACAGGTGGTGGTGAGTCACCATGTGGTTGCTGGGAATTGAACTCAGGACCTCTGGAAGAGCAGGCAATGCTCTTAACCATTGAGCCATCTCTCCAGCCCTACATTTTGTTTTTCAACTGTGAAAATGCATTAGATTTTGCCAAATATATTTTCTGCATTTATTAATATAAGATTTTTTCTCTTTTAGACTATTGAGGTGATAGAATATATTAATTGGCAGTCAAATATTGAACCTGACTTGCATACTTGGACTTAATTCCACTGGGTTACAGTGAAGGATACTGATTTCTGTAACTTATCTTAATATGCATCACAAAAATGATGTGCATAGAGGAATGTATGAGTTTATAATAAAATAGGAAAAGAATAAATTTATATGGGCTGTAAAAGCACAGACAAATATAAAAATGAAAATAGTTTGAATTGAAGTGATTTTTTTTTTTTTTGCTGTGGGTAATATTTCTTTTCTCTTTCTCTCTTTTTAGTTTTTGTCTACTGAATTAAGTTAAGCAATTTTGACATTGTTAAAACTTCTTTAACATATCAACAGTAAATAATTCCTCACATTAAAAAAGTTCCTTATGTAATTCCCTAAAAATATGTTTCTGTTTTAAACTCTATTTCTGTTTTTTAGCATAAAGGTCAAAATTCCATCCAATAAAACTGTTCTCACTAGTATCAGAAATACTTCTCTGAATCATGCTGATGTTTTATATAATTGACTTTAGAAAAATGTAGTTAAATACATAATTCTACCTTCGCCTTCTCAATGTTCTAACTTTTGTGGCATACTAAGCATTATAGGGAGAATGGGGGACATTGAACTTTTAGGTTAGAGCCTGCCATTTACCACATTTGTCTAGTACAGCTCATATTTGTCTATTACCTATTTAATAGCAAAAGAGAATGATTAACAATTTATTTAAATTTTCATATATGCATCAAAATATAGCAACACGATGACCTTCAACAAATCCTAAAGTTTCAGTATCTGAATGGGCTACAACACAGTACACATAGCCAGTCGTAGCAGAATTCTGGGCAGATGTGGAAAGTCAGCCAGAGAAAACAGCTGTTTCTTGGGATTCTTTGTAGATAAGACCAGTTCTATCTATTAGATCTCTAATATCTAGAAGTCTACTGTGATCTTAAAATAACAATAAGACCTCCCCACCACAAAACCAAATCAAAAGCTTGCAAAGACCGGGAGAAAAGCATGGTGAGCACTAATTGCCAGTTTACCTTTATAGGCAGATTTTATATTTTCTTTTCTTTCTTTCTTTCTTTCTTTCTTTCTTTCTTTCTTTCTTTCTTTCTTTCTTTCTTTCTTTTAAAACAATCTTTTTGCATTTTACATACCAATCCCAGTTCCCTCTCCCTCTCCTCCTTCTGATTCCCCCCCACCAATCCCAGCCCCCATCCACGCCTCAGAGAAGATAAGGCTTCCCATGGGGAGTCAACAAAGTCTGGCAGATCACTTTGAGGCAGGACCAAGCCACCACCACCCCCCATATCTAGGCTAATGCGCGAAACAATCCCACACCAGTTAGGATTTAAAGGGGTATTTATTTTGGGGGGTAAAACTCACAAAGCACCAACCGTCAGGAAAGGAGCCTAGCTGCAGGAGCAGGAGCTGGAACCAAGCGCCAGAACCAAGAGCTCGGCCGAGGCTTGCCGCTCTTTTTTAAAGATAAATAGACCACGCCCCAGTGGGCTGGTATTTCAGCAGCTATTGGCTGACGGAGCGGAAGGCGCTCCCGCAGCATAGGCTGAGCAAGGTATCCCTCCAAAGTTAATGGTTTCAAAAAAGTCAGTTCAAGTACTAGGGATAAGTACTGATCCCACTGCCAGTGGCCACACAGATTGCCCCAGCCACACAACTGTCACTCACATTCAAAGGTCCTAGTTTGGGCCTATGCAGGGTCCTCTACTGTCAGTCTGGAGTCAGTGAGCTCCTACTAGCTCAGGTCAGCTATTTCTGCGGGTATTCCCATTATGGTCTTGACCCCTTTGCTCATATTATTGCTCTTCCCTCTCTTCACCTGGACCCTGGGAACTCTGTTGAATTCATTGATTCATTTGTACTTCAGTTTTGTGCATGGGTATAGGTGGTATCAACAAAATAAAACTGACAATCTTTACAAAAGCAATCTACAGATTCAATGCAATCCCCATCAAAATCCCAACACAGTCATTCAGACCTTGAAAGAACAATACTCAACTTCATATGGAAAAAACAAAAAAGCCCAGGATAGCCAAAACAATCCTGTATGATAAAGGAACTTCTGCAGGCATCACAATCCCTGACTTCAAACTCTACTATAGAGCTCCAGTAATAAAAACAACTTGGCATTGGCATAAAACCAGACAGAAGAACCAATGGAATTGAATGGAAGACCCCGATATCAATCAAAATTAATAAAGGTTCGTTTTAATAAAGAAAAGCCAGTTTAAAAAGATAAATAACAATTCAATCACATGGATGGCAATCATACTGATGGTAAATAATACAAATAGGTTGGGGGCAGGGTTCTCTTCTTATCTCCACAGGAAAATACCCATCTTCAAAGAATTTAAGGTACCCCTAATATTTAATTACTGATGGAGGGACTTGTTCTGTAAGTATTAATTTATATATATATATATATATGTCTTAAACTTTCTTTGCTTTTCCTCATATCTGTGTCTTTCTTTATATGTCAGTATATGTCCTTGTTGTTAATGTTTAAATTTCCCATAACAAACAACAAATTTTCCTACAGTAATCTTTAAAGTTTCCAGGATAAAGATGGGGCCCCACAACATCAACTCCATCTGGTTTTTATAACGTCATGATTTTTTTTTTTTAAAGCGCTAATATTAGACCTGTTTTTTGGTACCAACTACAAGAGACAATTTCAAATGGTACACATTTTTGACAACACTCTGGTCGGACCTTCTCAAAACGCTCTGAGACTAGTTACAATTTTCTTAGGTCAAAGGTTAATTTGGAAATTTTACCATCATTTGCTTTCACAGGACCCCCTAAGAAGAACGTCGCCCCCATGTCAGCTAAAAGCAATCTTAAAGGACGGCATCCCCTCTCCCAACAGAGTTTGCCCTCAGGGTTGGGGACATCTTTTAATGGTTGGTTTAGGGATGAGGGGATGGGATGATTTTTTTTTGGAAAAAAAAAAAAAAAAAGAAGAGGAAGAAGAAGGGGGTAACTGGTTTTTTGGGATGATTGGTATTTGTAAATTACTGTCTATAGAAAATTGTACTGGTACTGTTTCTTGTATATTGATATGTTGAATATTGAATGTGAATGTTCCTACCTCTATTTTTGTATGAGTATGCTTATAACTTTGTCCATATTGTATTGATACATCTACCATATTACATTGTACATTTCTACCTCTGATACTATGACATTGTTTACAGTTGAAGATCATTGTCTTCATATATTGCACAGTTGTTTATTCTTTTAGTCTTCAAAGTTAGATAGATATTGAGAATTATATGTTTGTCATATTTATTTTTAAGTTTATCAGGTCTTTTAGTTACATAGAGATTATATTTAGTATAGATAATATGATCTTCAGCCTCTTCGAAGAGCTGTAGAAAATGGCCTTTAATCTAACCTAAAATTTCTATGCCAAAGAGACACAATTACTCCTGACAACACCACTCTACTCCCGAGAAAACGTTGAGCACCAAAGACACTCCACTGGGAGCTTGTCTTCTTGGCAGAACTGGCCTTTGGGTTAAGAAAAGCCCATACCTCAACTTCTGACAAAGATACAAAATATCCCTAAGTGGATAAAACAGGATTGTCTTATCTTGCCAAGACAGGGTAGGATAGTCCTAAGAAAGTTCCTTGCCTTTAATAATGGTATGCCAGTTATGTTAGGCCTTAGCCAAAGTTGGTTGACTCAACATTGCAAACGAGACTTTGGGTGATTGCCCAGGTAGTCAGTTGTCTCTGTCAATTGTTACACATTTTGGATATCTCTCGATTGTTAAATAATATTTATTCCCTTCTCAGATCTTTGACGGAGTTGAAGATTATATAATTGTAGTTACTCTCTGTTATTTAGACTCCTTGAGATAGAATGTTTAACAAAAGTTTTGTTCTCAATATTGTTTGTTATATTTATTATTTGTTATTATTGTATATAGTTGTATTTGGTTTGGTTCTATCTTATTTAGACAAAAGGGGGAGATGTAGGGACATAGCCCCACCCATTGGGGGCGTGTTCGCCTCGGGCTAATGTTTACGGATAAATCTGCGGGGCGTGAGCCCAGCAGCCCTTTTTTTTCTTTTGCTCCGCTTTTCCAGTGCTCCGCGGGAACCTGTGGTCCTGTAAGTCTATTTCCTTATTAAAGCTGTATATATCTATATAATCTGTCTGCATTCATTTGCGCCGCCACAACAGACACCCAAGTGGATACTTTTTTCTGATGTCTCTTGCTTATGCTTCACATGCAGAATCCAAAATAACTTCCTTTAAACATACAAAGGAGAAAGAAAATAGAAATATCTAAACTTTGGGCTATTAACTAGTGGCCCATCCTTCCTGGTAACTATTTAGATTTTAGAATGATTAAAGAAAACTAGAAGTTCCTGCATTTGGGTTGCTCTTTTACTGAAAACCCCCTGAAAAGCACTTTTTTTAAGGAAAAAAAAAAGATGGTGTTTTCTATAATGTTCTTAATAAACAAAGCTCAAAATCAAATATCTACGCCTAGAAATTTCTAAAAGATATTATTTTGGTTTTTCAGAATCAGTTATTTTTGACATTATTGGAGAGACTGGTATTTTAAATAAATAACCGGTAGAGGTTGGAGCTCAGAGGCAAAGCAGCTTCAGAAAAAGGGTGGGGGGAGGAATAGGATGCATAGAGAGAGAGATTTATTTCAAGAAAACAATTCATGCAAAATAGGAGGCAGGTTAGCCCAAATCTGTAGGGTAGTTCAGTCAAGTGCTACAGTTAAAGGACAATCACTTGGCAGGATTCTTCCTTCACGGAGTCCAGAAATTTTCTCTTGAAGCCATCAATTGATGGATGATGTCCATCACATGGAAGAACACACTTTATCCTAAGTATACTAATTTAAGCATTTACTTTCTTACTTTAAAAACTATTTTGACATGGGAGCAACTGCTGAGGGAGTAAGCTGGAGCCCGAGACCTCTACAGGTCTAGGTGTGAGTCTGGGACCTCCTAGGAGTAGGCCTTAGCCAACACCTCCTCTGGAGCAGGCCTAAAGAAGCAAGCTCCACAGGAACAGGTTCAAGGGAACGACCGCCTAGGAAGCAGGCCCAAGTCAGAGGACCAGGCATGAATTGAATCAGTGACCTCTGAGTAGAAAGCCTTAACCAGCGACCTCTGCCAGAGCAGGCCCAAGGCAGCAACCACAGCAGAAACAGCCCCAAGTAAGCAACCTCCGAGGGAACAGGTCCAAATGACCCCCAATATTTCAGAATGATACCTGGGAATACTGAGTGACCTCCAGGAACAAGGAGTGACCAATGGGGTGACTGGAACCGTGGCCCTGACTGCATCATGAGAAGCAACCAACTGAGCGTTGGATCCACTAACACCTGGAAGATTGACCACCAGTGCCGACCACCCCTCACCCCCACCCCCTCCCATCCCCCCTCCCACCCCCTCACCCCCCCACCCCCCTCCCACCCCCGCCATCCCTCCACCCCCTACCCCCCACCCCCCCCACCCCAGCCCCCGTGTCTGCGCTCTGTGGGCTAGAACCCAGTGGCGAGCTTTGGGCAAGGGGCTGGAGGTTGAGAATACAGATAGACGCAGACACAGACCTTTAAACACTGATACCAAAGCCCCAAGAATGCTCCCTTTATTGTGGTCAGGGGCAGATTATATAGAGATAGCTACGCCCCAGCCAAACCCACCAGAAACCACTCTCCTGACATCAGGAACTCCTGAAGGTCTCCTGCTCAGAGAAGCTGTAGGCACTCAGATCAGGGGAAAACAAGTTGTTTACAAGAAATTCATGATCTGGGGTCTCATTGCTCCTAACACACCAGAGTCACAGATAGCCCCAACTACACCAATCAGAAAAAAAAAAATTGGTAGACAAGGTAAGAACACACACACAACACCATAAACAGCAACACGACACCAATAAAAACTCATAGCCCTATGACAGCAAGACTTGAACAACCAAATATAGACGAAGCAGAAGAAAATGACCTAAAAATAACCTTAAGAGAATGCTTGAGGCCCTTAAAGAGGAAATGAATAATTCCCTCAAAGAAATGGAGGAAAAGATGAATAAAAAATTGAAAGAAATCAACAAATACCTTAAAGAAAACTAAGATACACTTGAAAACTGAAATAGAGACAATAAAGAAAGCACAAACCCAGGGAATTCTAGACAGATAAATTATAAGAAAATGATCAAAAACCACAAATGGAAGTATAAACAGCAGAATACAAGAGTTGGAAGACGGAATTTCAAATGCTGAAGATACAATAGAGAAAATAGACTCATCAATCAAAGAAAACATTAAATCAAACAAAAGCTCATCACAAAACATCCAGGAAATATGGAACACCATGAAAAGACCAAACCTAAGAATAAGTATAGAAGAAGGAGAAGTCCAACTCAAAAGCACACAAAATATATTTAACAAAATCATAGAAGAAAACTTTCCCAACCTAAAGTAAGAGATGCCTTTGAAGATACAAGAAATTTACAGAACACCAAATAGATTGGATAAAAAAAAAGTTCCCTCACCACATAATAATCAATACACTAAACATACAGAATAAAGAAAGAATATTAAGAGCTGCAAAGGAACAATGCCGAGTAATATATAAAGGCAGACCTATCAGAATTACACCTGACTTCTCAATGGAAACAATGAAAGGTCCTGGTCAAACATTATGCAGACATTAAGAGACCACAGATGCCAGCCCAGACTACTATACCCAGCAAAAGTTTCAAGCACCATAGAAGAACAAAACAAGATAATCCATGACAGAACCAGATTCAACCAATATCTAGCCACAAACCCAGTCCTACACAAAATACTAGAAGAAAAACTCCAACCCAAGGAATTTGGCTACATCAACAAAAACACAGAAAATAGATGATCTTACAGCAGCAAATCTTAAGGGGAAAACATACACAATAACATCACCAACAACAAAAACTAAAATAACAGGAGCTGGCAATCACTGGTCATTAGTATCCCTTAATATAAATGGACTCAACACCTATAAAAAAACACAGGCTAACAGACTGGGTATAAAAACAGAATCCATCCTTCTGCTGCATACAAGAAACACACCTCAATCTCAAAGATAGACATTGCCTCAGAGTAAAGGGTTAGGAAAAATTTTTTCAATCAAATGGACCTAAGAAACAAGCTGGTGTAGCTATCCTAATATCTAACAAAATAGGCTTCAAACTAAATCAATCAAAAGAGACAAAGAAGGACATTTCATATTAGTCACAGGAAAAACCCATCAAGAGGAAATCTCAGTACTGAACATCTATGTCCCAAATACAAGGGCACCCTCATATGTAAAAGAAACACTTCTAAAGCTTAAATCATACATTAAACCCCCCACACTAATAGTCAGAGACATCAACACCCCACTCTCACCACTGGACAGGTCTGTCAGACAGAAAATTAACAGAGAAATAAGGCAACTCACGGATGTTATCACTCAAATGGACTTAACAGACATCTGTAGAACACTTCATCCAAACAGAAAAGAATATACCTTCTTCTCAGCATGGAAGCTTTTCAAAAATTGACCACATACGAGGTAATAAGGCAAACCTCAACAGATACAAAAAAATTGGAATAGCCCCATGTATCTTATCAGATCACCATGGCTTAAAATTAGAATTCAACAGCAATATTAATTCCAGAGAGGCCCAAAACACATGGAAATTAAACAATGCTGACCTGAACCATCAATGGGTCAAGGAAGAAATAAAGGGAGAAATTAAAGACTTCCTAAACTTCAATGAAAATGACCACACAACATACCCAAATTTATGGGACACAATGAAAGCAGTGTTAAGAGGAAAGTTCATAGCACTAAATGCCTACATAAAGAAGCTGAAAAAAATCCCATACCAGTGAGTTAACAGATCATTTGAAAAGTCTAGAACAAAAAGAAGCAAACTCACCCAGGAGAACTAAACAGCAAAAAATAATCAAATTGAGAGTTGAAATCAACAAAATAGAAACAAAGAAAACTATACAAAAAAAATCAATGAGACAAAGAGTTGGTTCTTTCAAGAAAATCAACAAAATAGATAAACCTTTATCCAAACTAACCAAAAAGCAGAAAGAGGATATCCAAATTAACAAAATCAGAAATGAACAGGAGAACATAACAGACACAAAAGAAATCCAGAGAATCATCAGGCCATAATTCAAAAACCTGTACCCCACAAAATTAGAAAATTTAAAGGAAATGGACAACTTTCTGGATAAATATCACTTACCAAAATTAAATCAAGACCAGATAAGCAAATTAAACAGACCTATAATTGCTAAAGAAATAGAAACCGTCATTAAAAGTCTCCCAACCAAAAAAAGTCTAGGAACAGATGGTTTGAGCTAGACTTCTATAAGATTTTCAAAGAAGATCTAATACCAATACTCCTCAAATTGTTCCACACAATAGAAACAGAAGGAACATTGTCAACCTCTTTTTATGAGGCTACAATGACCCTGATACCCAAACCACAGAAAGACATTACTAAGAAAGAGAGTTACAGGGGAGATGGCTCAGTGGTTAAGACCACTGACTACTCTTCCAGAGGTCCTGAGTTCAATTCCCAGCAACCACATGGTGGCTAACAACCATTTGTAATGAGATCTGGTGCCCTCTTCTGGCCTGCAGGCATACATGCAGGCAGAATGTTGCATACTAAATAAATAAATCTAAAAAAAAAAAGAGAGAGAGAGTTACAGACCAATCTCACTCATGAACATTGATGCAAAATTACTCAATAAAATAACGGCAAATTGAATCCAAGAGCACATCAGAAAAATCATCCACCATAATCAAGTCAGCTTCATCCCAGAGATGTAGGAATGGTTCAGCATACAAAAATCTGTCAACGTAATCCACCATATAATCAAGCTGAAAAATAAAAAAACACATGATCATCTCATTAGATGCCAAAAAAGCTTTTGACAAAATACAACATCCCTTCATGATAAAGGTCTTGGAGAGAGCAGGGGTACAAGGATCATACCTAAACATAATAAAGGCAATATACAGTAAGCTAACAGCCAACATCAAACTAAATGGAGAGAAACCCACAGCAATTCCACAAAATCAGGAACAAGACAAGGTTGTCCACTCTCAATATTTATTTAATATAATTCTTGAGGTCCTAGCTAGAGCAATAAGACAACAAAAGGACATCAAGGGGACACAAATCAGAAAAGAAGTCAAACTCTCACTGTTTGCTGACGATATGATAGTTTATATAAGCCACCCCAAAAATTCTACCAAGTAACTTTTACAACTCATAAACACTTTCAGTAATGTAGCAGGATACAAGATTAACTAAAAAAAAAAATCAGTAAAGTAGCCCTCCTGTACATAGATGATAAAAGGATTGTGAACAAAATCAGAGAAACAACACTCTTCATGATAGCTACAAATAGCATAAAATATCTCGGAATAACTCTAACCAAACAAGTGGAAGACCTGTGTGACAAGAACTTTAAATCTTTGAAGAAAGAAATCGAAGAAGACACCAGAAAATGGAAAGATCTCCCATGTTCTTAGGTAGGTAGAATTAACATAGTAATAATGGCAATCTTACCAAAAGCAATCTACAGATCCAATGCAATGCCCATCAAAGTCCCAGCAAAATTCTTCACAGACCTCGAAAGAACGGTACTCAACTTCATATGGAAAAGCAAAAAACCCAGGATAGCCCAAACAATCCTGTAGAGTAAAGGAATTTCTGGAGGCATCACAATCCCTGACTTCAAACTCTACTACAGAGCTACAGTACTGAAAACAGCCTGGTATTGGCATAAAAATAGACAGGAGGACCAATGGAACAGAATCAAAGACCCAGATATTAATCCACACACCTAGGAACACCTGATTTTTGACAGAAAACAAAAATATCAAATGGAAAAAAAGAAAGCATATTTAACAAATGGTGCTGGCATAATTGGATATCAACATGTAGAAGAATGAAAATAGACCCATATCTATCACCATGTACAAAACTCAAGTCCAAATGGATCTAAGATCTCAACATAAAGCCGACCACACTGAACCTCATAAAAGAGAAAGGGAGAAATACACTTGAACTCATTGGCACAGGAGACCACTCCCTAAGTATAAACCCAGTAACACAGACACTGAGAGAAACAAGTGGGACCTCCTGAAAACTGAGAAGCTTCTGTAAAGCTAAGGTCATGGTCAACAAGTCAAAGGGCAGTCTACAGAATCGGAAAAGATCTTCACCAACCCCACATCAGACAGAGGTCTGATCTCCAAAATATACAAAAAACTCAAGAAATTGGTCATCAAAAGACCAATTGGTCTTTTAAAAAGACCAATTGATCAGTTAAAAAGGGGGGGGGGGTAACAGAGAACTCTCAACAGAGGAATCTGAAATGCCTGAAAAACACTTAAGGAAATGCTCAACATCCTTAGCCATCAGAGAATTGCAAATCAAAACAAGTCTGAGATTCCATTTTACACCTGAAAAATGGCCAAGATAAAAAACACTGACGCTGGAGAGGTTGTGAGGAATAGGGAACACTCCTGCATTACTGGTGGGAATACAAACTGGTGCAGCCCCTTTGGATATCAGTATGGCAATTTCTCATAAAATTAGAAAACAACTTTCTTCAAGACCCAGCAATACCAGTTTTGGGTATATATCCAAAGGATGCTCAATTGTACCACAAGGACATGATCTCAACTACTTTCAAAGCAGCATTGTTTGTCGTAGTCAGAACCTGGACACAACCTAAATGCCCCTTGACTGAAGAATGAATAAGGAAAATATGGTACATTTACACAATGGAGTACTACACAGCAGAAAAAAATAATGACATCTTGAGATTTGCAGGCAAATGGATGGATCTAGAAAGCATCATATTGAGTGAGGTAACCCAGACTCAGAAAGACAAACACCATAGGTACTCACTTGTAAGTGACTTTTAGACAAAAAGCAAAGAATATCAGCCTACAATTCACAATCCCAGAGAACCTAGATAATAATGAGGAACCTAAGAGAGACAGACATGGATCTAATCTACATGGGAAGTAGAAAAAGACAAGATCTCCTGAGTAAATTGGGAGCATGAGGACCATGGGAGAGGGTTGAAGGGGTGGAGGGGAGAGGCAGGGAGGGGAGCAGAGAAAAATGTAGAGCTCAACAAAATCAATTAAAAAAACTTAAAAAAAACCACTTTGAGCAACTATATGGATTGTGGTATAGGAAAGTAGATACATAAAAGTAACAAGCAACAATGGAAGAAGCATTGTCTAGGCTAATGATCCCCGAGCATACTGAGAAGGAAGGAGGAGTGTGGTCAAGAGCACAGGGAGAAAGAATGAACTTAGGGAGAAGACTGTGAAGGATGAGATAGAGAGGAACAGCTAAAACATTCTCTCAGTGAGACATGAGCTATTTGTTGGAGGGGAGGTCGGGGCCTGATGGCAACTACCAGCAAGCCACAGGGTTAAGGGTGGGGTGATGCTTGGGAATGAGGGAATATTGGGGAGGAATAGCATTCAGAATAAACTACAGTATTTCAAGAAATGCTGATGGCGTGTCCTGATGGTGTATTAAACAGCAGGACCAAAAACAAGTTCGTGGAGGAAAGGGTTTGTTTGGCTTACAATGGTTCTGGCACATTGTCAAGGGAAATCAAGGCAGGAACTGAAGCAGAGACCATGGAGAAATGCATCTTCCTGGCTTGCTTCCATGGCTTGCTCAGTCTGGGTTCTGTTTGCCCACTTGTTTGTTTTTTATACAGGACCACTTTTCCAGGGGCTGTATTAGCTAAGTGAACTGGACCCCCCACGTCAATCAAGAAGACATGCCCACAGACATGCCCAAGAGGCTAATCCAATGAAGGGAATTCCTATGTGGTGGTTCCCTCTTCCCAGTGATGCTGCTTTGTGTCAAGTTAACAAAAACTAACTGGCACAGGGCAGAAAAAGAAAAGAAATATCGAGCCCAAGCCGGGCGGTGGTGGCGCACGCCTTTAATCCCAGCACTCGGGAGGCAGAGGCAGGCGGATCTCTGTGAGTTCAAGGCCAGCCTGGTCTACAAGAGCTAGTTCCAGGACAGGAACCAAAAACTACGGAGAAACCGTGTCTCGAAAATCCAAAAAAAAGAAAAAAGAAAAAGAAAAAGAAAGAAATATCGAGCCCAAGTTAGTCCTCCAGCATCCCCACCACTCACCTTGATCTCTCAGTCAGATCTCCAGCACCAACCCCCTTCCCCACACACACACCTTGATCTCTAAAAAGCCATGGAATTATACTAGCTGGAATCTGGATCCCATGAAGCAGCTCACTGACCTGCTGCGGGGCCCTTGAGGGGAATGTGCTCAAACTTCCATAGCCTCCTCCCCGATGAAGAAGAAATAAAACCAGATGGCAGAAAGTGTCTGGAGCTAGAGGCGGGCTCCTCAGCCTGGGGTGGGACACTTGGTGACGTTCAGAGTGTTAATTTGGTTGTCATAGCCATAAAGGAGAACTAAAGTGCCCCGCAATGCACAGTCAACTCCCCTGGAAGAACTAGCTCACCGTGCCAGCGCCTGAGGCATTTTAAGCTCACAGTAAATGTTGACTTCTGTCTGTATGTTAATCAGGGGAAGCAAATGGAGCAGAATTTTTCTTTTAAATCTCAACATCTGAAGGCTTGTGCTGGGAAATGTATAAAATGCTTTACTCTTTGACGAAGACTAAAGTGTAATCTGGAGGCAAAAAGGGGAAGAATCTCTCTATTCAGAAGTTCTTACAAAGCCGAAACACGAATAAATAAAAAATAATAACTGAAGTTGGCCTGCTAAGTACTCAGCAAAGCTTGGAGATGGGTCAAAATTGAGGTTTGTTGTTTGTTTGAGACAGGTCTCACCTTGTAGGCCTGACTGACTTAGAACTTACCATGTAGACTAGATTTGTCTCAGATCCACAGAGATCCACCTGCCTCTGCCTCCTGAGTGCTGGGATCAAAGGCGTGCACCACCACACCTGACAGAATTTAGTCCTAAAGTACCATACTCTACAACTCAGCTTTGGAGGGAAAACTTCAATATTTATATTGATAGTTGTTTTTCTGTATTTCCCTGATACATTTTAGAACTAGAGGAGTAAGCCAACTGAGTGGTTGAGTTTTATTTAGTCTTAGGTGGGATTTCTTATTTAAAAATAAAACAAAGACACCACAATCAGCTTGGGTGCCTGCAGGCCAGACTTCCCTGAGCTGTGCTAGCGTCTCTCCTTGCTCCTGTGGCACAGATGCTAATGGATGCACACACATTAAGGAGATTTAGGTCCTTCAAAGAGATTGGGCCATGTTTGTGCCAGAAGTTCAAATCATTTCTGTTGAATTTGGTGGGGCTGGGAGGGAATGTGGCTCCATGAATACACGACCTAAGGTGGCACTTGGCAGTCATATCACACCTGGGCCCTACAGTTGTTTGACCCGTGTCTTCATATATGGCAAAATCTGAGAAAGAAACTTAAGAAGCCTATGTAACAATGGCTTCTAAGGATCAAACTAAATGTGACCAGGGCATCTGAAGACCCTGATTTGGAAGGCGGGTTTGAAAGGAAGTGGGCAAAGGAGAAGAGGAAGGCTTGGACCTGGAGTCACCCAAGTGGACTGTACCTCAGAGTCTTTTTCTTGGCTTCAAGCAGGTGATCAGCATCGAAGGAGCAGAGGGACCATGGACCTTGGAAGGAAAGAGAAGTTAGGCAGAAGGGCTGGGCGGTGGTGCTGCAGCTTTTAATCCCAGCACACGGGAGGCAGAGGCAGGTGGATCCCTGAGTTCAAGGCTAGCCTGGTGTGCAGAGCAAGTTCCATGAAAGTCAGGGTTACATAGAGAAATGCTGTCTCCGAAAAACCAAAACCAACGAACCAACCGAAACAAAACAAAACAAAAAACAATAAGCAAAGCAAAGCAAAGTTAAAAGTTGTCCCAGATCACCATACGAGCAGGGCAGTGATTCGGAGAGCATTAAATACACCTGCCGTTTGTGAGGAGCCCATGGTGGAGCTGGTATCGTGAGGAAATTCTTTTATTTGAGCCTAATACCAACCCTCAAGGCCTGAAATGATCATCCCCACATTCCTCCTCCCCCCTTTTTTAGAGACACGGTCCCACTACCTAGACCAGGCTCGCCTCAAACACAACAGAAATCCACCTACCTCAGCCTCTGAGTGCTGGGATCAAAGGCATGCACCACCATGCCTGGCTCTATTCCATTTTTTAAGTAAGGAAAGTCAAACCAAAAAATGAATAGCTAAATCCAGCCATCTGATAAATAACTAGAACAGGACGGGACCTAATAAGAGAGGAATGCTGGCCTCACTCAGCCCTTCTCCAGTCCTCCCCCAACCCCCGGTTCTCCTGGCCCTCCTCTCTCCTCTTCTCTCTCTGGCTCCCCACCTTTGGGGAGTTGTTTGGGTTCTGTACGGCTGTGGCTCTGACCCACAGCACCAGGCATGCCAGGGAAACATTCCACCCAGCTTCATCCCTCACTCCATGACTTTATTTTCGTGTATCTCTATTTCACATCTACACACATGGTGTGGGAGTTTCACACCAATGTCATGTAAAGAAATCTGCAATGTGTGACAATGAAAATGACTGGAATCCTGAAAACATTATGTGACAATCTCCCGCATCTTTTCATGGTTATACGCACATGGGTGATTTGACAAATACAGTCTTAGGAGTTCGTTAAAAATTCAGTCTTTCTAAAATACAGTACAGATGGTTTTTGCTTCCCTTTCCTTCCTTCTTCTCTTAATGTCCACATTTTCTCATATTTCTCTTTACTCAGTAGTAAAATAAATGTATGTCTGTGTGTATATATCTCTTTGTGCATATGTAAATTTTATAGTGTTTTATTATTACCTGTGTGTGCGTATGTGTGCATATGTGCATGTATCATGGTAAGAATGTGGGAGCTAGGTCTCTTCCTCTACCATATAGGTACAAGGGATCAAACTCAGGTTGAGTGTGGCCTGCATGCATGTCTGTGTATTAGGTGTGTGCCTTATGCACAAGGAGGGTAGAAGAGAGTATCAGATCCTCTGGAACTGGAGTTATGACCGTTGTGAGCCACCATGTACTGGCAATTGAACCTGGGTCCTCTGGAGGAGCACCCAATGCTCATAACTACTGACCTATTTCTCCAGTCCCTAGTATTAGCTTTCTGATGTACAACTACTCACATCTTTTGTGGGTACTCTTTAGGATTCTGTATAATGCATATAGCTAAGAATAAGGGAAATTGGATGAGGTAAGAACTTTGGACATCAGATGGATGCGGAGTTGACAGAATTGGGGACAAGCTCCAGGCCCAGAGAGCCAGCTCCATCTGCACTGCTGGTTTCTGCTTAGTTTTATGTGACCATTGCCATGAAGGAATGTGGACCAGACTTAGCTGAAGTAATTTTTCACACACACACACACACACACACACACACACACACACACACATCAACGCTGAAATCAGTTTTATGGGCTTTTATTGAAAAATTCCAGTTCGTTGATGTCATTAAAAAACAAACAAACAAACAAGCTTACTATCTGAGATGTTTGTCCTGCAGGATCAAATGTGACCCATTCCAAATGTGATTCTCATGTCTCAATGTTCATCTCCTCATTCCCTTCGTTATAGCCACATTAAGCAGCCTAGAATGCCCAGAAGCTACCAGAAGCTTTTTGCTTTCTCATATGCTGCCATCTATCCCTTCATGAGCAACTCCTCCCTATTTGTGAAGGTTTTAAGTGATATTTCAGTCTTACAAAGGTTTCTTGACTTCTGCTATTTCTTTTTTTAAATATTTATTTATTTATTATGTATACAATATTCTGTCTGTGTGTATGCCTGCAGGCCAGAAGAGGGCACCAGACCCCATTACAGATGGTTGTGAACCACCATGTGGTTGCTGGGAATTGAACTCGGGACCTTTGGAAGAGCAGGCAATGCTCTAAACCTCTGAGCCATCTCTCCAGCCCGACTTCTGCTATTTCATCTTTGAGGCGGGATCCTTCTACATTGCTTAGGCTAACTTCAAACTTGGATTCTTCCTGCCTTGGCCTCACATGCCTGAGGACACAGGTGTAGACTTACGTGCGGGACTACTAAACTTACTGACATTTGTCCCAGTCTGCTGGGAATCTTGGAGTATACGAGTAGTTGAAGGATAGAGCAGGGAGAAGTGGCAAGTGCCTGGTGGCAGAGGCACCTAGGTTTATGGCCTCTACTCAGACAGACACGGAGGCACAGAACAGGTTTCTGATTAGGCGTGATGCAGCGGCCTGTCATTAGTAAAATATTGTCGTCTGCTGTTTCTCTGGGTTTGTGGAGTTGATGTGACTCTGTGGTTGAGTGTCTACTACAAGGTGGGCCACAGCTACAGGCTGTCCTGTCTCTGTCACAGTCATCCCCACAACCACTTTCCCAGGCTAGTTTCAGCCAGTTTACCAGATGAAAGAGCAGGGCTTGGAAAGGTTAAGGAACTTGTTCCCAAGCACATACAACTCCAAGCCTGTGATACATGCCGCTGAATGTTTTCTTGTTGCCCAAGGTGGGCTCAGGCTTGTATTCAGGGACCATACAGGAAGAGGAACAGGGCTTGGGGAAGTGGAGCATAGCTCAGTAGAATGCCTGCCTGGGACACACAAAGAAACGATCTTCATCACACGCATACACGCACACATGCGCACACACACGGACTGGCTTTGTTCTCCCTGATTGGATGCAGAATTGAAAATATGCCTTGCTCAAGAGTGGCCGTGATAAAGATCTTTATTGAAAGACAGATCATGTACTCTGGCTGTTTATTATCACCATTTCCAGAACCCCCAAATATGTAGTAACAACAAAAATAAAACCAAAAGCCGTTATGAACTTCCAAGCTTGAAGTACAAATGATTCAGCTCCATTAGCCCCAATTTACATTCCTATGAGTTCAGCTTTACAAGAGTCTCTGTCCTCCAGCAATGGATATGAAATCCTGCCTCCCACAGACTGTCTAGCTGAGGTCCTCTGCTTTAGTTCAGACTGCATTCCCTGGATCACATTCTCATTCATTAGGTGGTTCATTCACACCTACTTATTATGTCCTAGGCTTAGTCACAGCGGTGTGTGTGTGTGTGTGTGTGTGTGTGTGTGTGTGCGTACACATGTGTTTATGGGTGGAGGCTAGATATGGCAGTCAGTTTTCTTCCTCAACTGCTCTCTCCCTTATTTTTTGAGACAGGGTCTCTTACTGATTCTACAAGACTGGCTGTCCAGCAAGCCCCAGGATCAAATGCATCACTCCTCCTGGGTTTTTAGTGTGGGAACCAGAGGATCCAACTAAGGTCCCCATTCTTGCATGACAAGCCCTTAGCCAACTGAGCCATCTCCTCAGCCCAGCCGGGATGTTTTTTATTAGAAGTCCAGTCTCATCTGATAATCTAAACTACAAATGAGAGTGATGGAGACTCTCCGCTGGTCCATTTCAAAAACCCTTTCCATCTTCCAGTTTACAATCATCAGACACCTCATTTACAGATGTTGCTCTCAGTGCTAAATATACAAAGGCTTTGCTGCCCTTGAGGCATGTTCAGTTCTAGGCAGACATGGGGACAGTTCCAAAACAGTGGGACAAGTACCCAAGCCCAGTCCTCTTACAGAGGAGACATCAGTGTTGGCCAACAGAGAGGATGGATCCCAGTGGAGGGGGGGCTGCACCAATGAACCCAACTTTCAGACTTCTTTTGGGAATGCACTGTTGCTCCTCTCTAGACCATCAGAGAGGAAGCAAGAGTTCTGCAGGATTGTGGAGAGCCAGTGACTGTGCCTCAAATTAGCTGACCACAGAAGGCTATCAGAATAACTGATCTTAGGAAAATGCCACCTTGCCTCTCTCTCTCCTCTTTAAATATAACGTATTAATCTTCTAAGTTTGCTTTAATCAAAGGACCCCAAAGTCTTAAAGATTCAGAACATATTACCTAATAATAAAAGGTTCTAATAAAACCTTAGAATTGAAAGTTCAAAGGGAAGATTCCGCAGGGAGTTCTGTGACTTCTCTAAGGCTGAGTCATTACAGAGACCTTGCCCATGAGTCTGTCTTACCCTCCTTGTCCTGTTTTTCCATAGCTAAAACTTTCCACACCTTCTAAGTATATTTCCATTGTGATGGAGATTTAGCCTTTGAGAGGGAAATAGTCTAGCTCTGATTGTCTTGGGAGATCAAGTCTGGGGTGCAGAGAGTAGGAAGCTCAGTGGGGTACTCTTAATCCTAGCCAGGCACGATGATCACTTTTTATTTTGAGACCACCATGCCTCTCAGGAATTAAACTGTGTCAAGAATCTTCAGGGATTCTCAGAATTACATCTGGAGGTCTAGACAGACATCAGGATTAAGCTGGAGCTTTCAAAGATGTGGTAGTTATGTGTTCTGTTGATTCATTAACAGAAGGTCTGGGCTGTGCTTACAGTGATGCAATAAACCTGTGCACCTGGCCTCAGTTCTTTGGGATAAAGTAATTTAGTAAAGGTCTCAATAGTCACAATATTCAAAGATATTCACAATACTGAGGACTAGGAACATTGGGGAAAGGAGGTAAGAAGCTTTTTATGACATTTTTCTTTTCTTTAAAACTGATAGCAGCATTTCCTATGAGAAATTATTTTCTAAAACAGTATGAATGCTATTATAAAAACCATGCATTCACATGTGCACATGGACATCTGGTTGGGGAGCCCAGGGAAATTATAGGAACATTGTAATGACCAGATCAGGAACCCTGGTTGTGAAGAAACCTGAGGGGATATTGTTAGATACAGGCAGATGAACTGCTCACACTAGGTTGGAGGAAACGTGATAGACTAGTGTAGGCCAGCAAAGTGTGAGAAGCTACAACCCTGAAGCCACAGAAGAAGTAAATAGAAAACCTCACACATGGGTACACAGGCCGGGGTAAAGCTCAGGGAGGGACCAGAACACGTGAGAGCCCTTCCTTGAAGTCTGCTTTTGTGGGATGGTGGTGGGGATGCTCAGTGAAGGAGAGACAGACCCTGTGGATTAATGGATTGAGACAGAACACACTCCTGCCCCAGATGCTTGAGAGCTGATAAATGCAGCTCAACCTTCTTAGTTTGGAGGTGAGGAGGTCAGGGGTCCAGTGAGCATAGCCCTTTAGTATCTGACAGGATTCCTGCTCTCTTTTCGGGCCTTCTTCCGTGACTTGCCTGCACTACATTTAACTAGGAAAGATGTTCAGATCAACCATCAGCCCCCATGCCGAGCTCCACAGAAAGCAGCGACAATTTAAAGAGTCATACCATTTTATGATCTGATTGCTGAGAGCTTTCGAACTAATGAATGAATCCAGATAAGAAATTCCCAGTGAACTATGTGGGTCAAAGCCTATAAGACAATGCTAAGTAAGAAAAAGGAAACAGCTGGGTGGTGGTGGCGCATGCCTTTAATCCCAGCACTCGGGAGGCAGAAGCAGGCAGATCTCTGTGAGTTCGAGACCAACCTGGTCTACAAGAGCTAGTTCCAGGACAGGCTCCAAAACCACAGAGAAACCCTGTCTCGAAAAAAAAAAAAAAGAAAGAAAGAAAGAAAGAAAGAAAGAAAGAAAGAAAGAAAGAAAAAGGAAACAACAGTATGTTATGATCTCATTCTGTTTAAAAGGTACCTGGAAATCTGAAAAATTCAGAAATCCATTAAAGATTCACGTTTTACCAGGCTGTGATGTGGCTCAGAAGGTTAAATCACTTGCAACCAAGCCTGAGAACTGATCTGTCTCTAGGACCTACACAACTCCTACAAACTGTCCTCTGACCTTCATCTATACATCTTTGAAGTGATATTACAAACACACACACACACACACACACACACACACACACACACACACACACACACTGGGGCTGCCATGATGTCACCCAACAGACAGAAAACATTTCTCACCAAGCCTGATGACCTGAATTCTATCTCCCAGACCCACATGGGGGAATGAGACAGATGACCCCCCTCCCCATACACACAAGTTGTCTTTTGGTCTCCACCCATGTGCCATGGCAAAAAATGTACCCCTTGAACAATAAATAAACAAGTAAATATAGTACCAAGAACCAATGTTACCCAATAGGCTAGATCTGTGAGCTTATTTGGTTTTCTGGCTGCTATGAGGGTCAGAATAGACCAAAGTAGTTTTTTTCCCTTTTCTTTTTTCTTGTGTGTGTGTGTGTGTGTGTGTGTGTGTGTGTGTGTAGGGTGTAGTTGGGGTGAACACACCCTGAGGATGGAACCTTGAGTTTTGGGCATTCACACACAAATGCTTCATACAACCAACTCTTGCCCCAGACCTGCTTCCTGGTAAAAGAAGAAAAATGAAGCTCCTTTCCACAAACAATCTGCACCCAAAAAAGTGCCTACCTGTAGTAGGAGGCTGCTAGTTCATTTCCCAACTGCCCAGCAGCTCAGATCTGAAATAATCACACAGAAACCATATTATTTGCAATACTGTTTGGCCAATAGCTTAACTTTCTTATTGGCTAGCTCTTACATCTTAAACTAACCCATTAATCTGTGTATCACCATGTGGCTGTGGTTTACCGGCAAAGTTTCAGCATGTCTATCTCTGGCAGCATATCCATGGCTTCTCTCTGACTCTGCCTTCTTCTCCCAGCATTCAGTTTAGTTTTCCCCTCCTAGCTCTGTTCTGCCCTGCTCTGCTATAGGCTCAAAGCAATTTCTTTATTAACCAATGGTATTCACAGCATACAGAGGGGAATTCCACATCACCTACTCTAAGGAAAGAATAAAGGAAGAGCAGACAGAAAGAATATGCTGAAAGTTTTATTGAGACAGGAGTTGGGGGGTGGGGAAAAGGATGGGGGATGGGGTGGTAGTTGGTGGTGATGGTAAGAACCTGGCCTAAGTAGAAGCTACAGAAGGGAACTGCCAGAGGCTGCACAGGATGGTCTCTGGACCTCCCAGCATCTCAGCCTAGGCTCCTCACCTCTGCCTTTGGGTTCATTCACAGACTCTTGGGTTGGAGGCAACCTTTGCTCCCTTGGCACTGGTACAGACTGAGTTGGTTGAGGTGTTCATTCAGGAAAGCAAAGCCCGGGTAGAAAAGAACTGGATACCAATAGGATGACAAAGGTAGTTTTCACCTCTCTTCCGCGTATCTTAGTATCTTCTTCAGATGATGATAATTTGTTTTTCAGGATACGGTCTTGTGTAACTATACTAGCCTCAAACTCTCTGTGAAGCTACGGCTGGCCTTGAACTGGTGATCCCTCTGTCTCTCATTCTGCTAGGTTTACAGGCCTGCACGACCACGCTGGCGGCTCCTCCTCCTCGGGTTTTTGTTGCTTTGTTTTTTAAACATTAGTTAAAATGTGCCCCGGGTGCCTACATCTTTTGTGAACTCATTTAGAGGTTTTTCTAGTTAAACATCAGGGCGCTGCAGGGATGCAGGGGCGAGTATGCAGGATCCGCCCACCCCTCCCCTTCAAGCCGGCGTCATCGCCCCTTCCCCTCCCATCTCCAGCCACCCAACACAGCAGCACCACTCTTGCCCGATCCCGGTCGGCCTCGGGAGAGCTCCGCTGAGCTGAGCCGACCCTGCACTCGGCTGCCCACTAGGCTGCTGGCACATTCCTTCACCAGCGTCTGCATCCACCCGATCCTTGCTGGGCAGTGCTCTGGGACTGGAGAATACAATAAACTTCACAGGTAAGGATGAACTCCTGGCATAGGACACTCTAGAGCCTGTACCACTCCAGAACAAGGAGGGACCCAGGAGAGGAACATAGGCACTGAAGAAGGGATCATGCTTGGGCTGTCTTCTTGGGATCAACCACCCTTCCTTTCTGAGTGAGTGCTGGCCACTACAAGGTTAATATCAGAGTGATGTTTGCATTGGACTACAAACGGAATGCTTTCCACTTAAGCAGTACCAGAGGGGGGACCCTCTTTATTTTTGTGATTATTAACAGATGTCATTGGAAAAGGTGTAAAAACCTTTCCTGGAGAGAAATTTGTCTCTTTGCAAAGTTCCGCCAAAGCTAGTGCCTCTCTCTCTGCCTGTCTGCCCCACTCTTGCTCTATCTCCCTCTCTCCTCTTCCCGCAGTAAAATGGACTGTGGGACAAGGGGGTGAGAGGAAGTGGAGATCTGGGGCTTGCTTTAAAGTGCCAGCCCCTCCTGTCTGGCGAGTGGATTTTAAAAAGGGGCAAGTAGTGAGACTTACCAAAGCTGAGTGATGGGCACATGAAAACTAAAGTTTTCTTTTGTCTCTGTGAGTGTGAGGTGTGTGTGTGTGTGTGTGTGTGTGTGTGTGTGATCTAGAGACTTTCTATGATAGAGTTCTGGAAAAGCACACTCTCTTCAACTTGGAAAGTGGTAGTTGGAGCTGGGGAGATGGTTCAACGTGTAAAGGGCTTGCCTCACAAGCGTGAGGATCTGAGTTCAGATCCCCAGAACCCACATAAAGTCAGAGGGGGTGGTGCATATCTGTAACTCCTGTAGGCAATGGGAGAAACAGGAGAGCTCCCATGCACGCTTCTAGTGGGCTAGCCTGGCATATGGTCACACTCAAGGTTGTCCTCTGACCTCCACAGGGCATGCCTACACTCACTCACATGAACCAAATACACACACACACATGGAGGAGAGAGAGAGAGAGAGAGAGAGAGAGAGAGAGAGAGAGAGAGAGAGAGAGAGAGAGAGAGAGCGCCTGATACAGCAAGTCCCTTCCTCCCCATTTTATTAACTTTTCTGGCTTCTGAAATACCCACACCCCACCCCACCCCCTGCTAATGCCCAAGTCCATTTGTGTCTACAGAGGATTATAAAAGTCATGACTTGCTGACTGGAGAATTGTGTTTAAGATCTGGTTTATGATTTAGAAGAGAGAATGTTAAAACCCCAGCCAAGAAAGAGAGCTGGGCTAGAAAGTGCCAATCAAACCATGCGTGGAATTTCATTTTAGAGATGACCCTTCCTTGTGAGAAGGCTCCGTGTAGATTTCCTCCACGTTTCTCTTGCACACATTTGAAAATGTGACACTGTGCTTGGCTCATTCCACGCGAAGTCGCCAGTGTGGGTTAACTTTCTCTAGTGAATAGATTGCTTTTCTTTCTGGGCCCAGAATACCCCAACATTCAACAAATACATTGCTTTTTAACACTGGGACCAGATACAAGAATTCAGAGGCCAGAGGTACGTCACCTTTGATATTACAGATGGGAAATCTGAAGTGGAGACGTTAGGAAAGACCAACATCAAGTTAGCAGTTCACAAATCGTGACGTCATGATTTTAAAATAAAAAAATAAAATTTCCTTCAGCTAAGAGTGATGTGTGATTAGCAAAATACTCTGTG
The DNA here is from genome assembly GCF_950005125.1 of Chionomys nivalis. Taxonomy (NCBI): domain Eukaryota; kingdom Metazoa; phylum Chordata; class Mammalia; order Rodentia; family Cricetidae; genus Chionomys; species Chionomys nivalis. The sequence goes on from NC_080089.1 coordinate 84,899,218, forward strand.
ACTATCATATATAATGCATTTATTAACTATTCTTTGCTGAAAGTTCAACTTAAAAAAGCAGACCTCAAGAGCCATGCCCAGAGCACTTTATACACCAGCAAATGAAGGCGCTAGCAGAGAGCTGCTCCCTTGAGGCTACCTTAAAACCATTCACCCCAAATTTAATTTACACACGGCAAGCCATTTTATAAATTGAGATGTACATATCCTGGAAAAATAGCAGAAAAAAAGGGAGGCTTTGGTTTTTATTGTGATGAGAAGCAGAAGTTGTGGGTTACTGTAAACTAATCAACTGTGTAACTTTACCGTCCTCCTTTCCCTCAAGGACTGCCAAACTTTTAAAGCAGACATGGCTCTTGTCTCCACTCCCGAAGCTGAGCTTGAAAATAGGGCTATGGTATGTGGTATTTTGAAAAGCAATTGGCACATTGTCAATGAACTCTCCAACCGTTTATTCTCAACGTAGCATTGGTGGAGAGCTTAGCCTCAGTAATGGATTATAAAGTATTTGATAAACATATGGAAATATTTGGCAGGTTCATGACTTTCTTTCGTGTTGAAATAAATCACAGCACATTTGGTGGATGGTTCAGCAATGCTGTAGGCCATGGTGGGAGTGTGCTGGCACTAGCGCTGTTTTTGGAAAAACACCTGCCAGAAATTCGTCTGGCTGTGGACAGCGTGATCCGACCTCAGCTCGTCGGGATGGGCTCTAGAACCTGGAGGTGGGCTTTCTAAGTGTGATAAATTCCATATGTGACAAGTATTTAGTATATTGGGAACCAGTGGTGCCTCCTCCATCTCTCACGCTTAAAGGCCAAGTCTGATTCACAGCTGAGTGAAGCAAGAGGGGATGCAACCCCAGATTTGCTCTTGGCGGGCTTGCTTCGCCATCTAGTGGTTACAACAGAGATAGCCAGCAAGGTCCTGCTCCCCAGGACTAGGGATGGAGTATTCTGAGGATCATTGATGAGTCAACCACTTGTGTACTCTTGATCATGATCACTTGTGAGCAAATCTAGATCTTAGGAACTCAGAGACCACTCAATAGCCAAGAAAAATTTCAGAGATATTACGATTAAATAGAAAAGTATCTGTACTGTTCAGATTTTGTCTCTATCAACACTAGTTATTACTATACAACTTTTATGATATTATGTTTTCATCTCTAAAATTGAATGCCTGTTTTTTCATAGTTTTTATAATTAATGTTTAGGGTCCTTGAAATGAATCCCCCCAACTTCATACTGCTTCCTACTATTTTCCACTAAACATCCAGGGAAGACAATTTTAAAAACTTTGTTCTTTATACATGCAGTAAGTTCTTATTTCTTTTTCAGTATGGTGGGAATGTATTTATGTGTGCTGGTGCACATGTGTTTTCTAGTGCAAGTGTGTACATGTGGAGAACAGAGGCCAGTCTTGGGTGTTACTCCTCAGAAGCTGTCATCTAATTTGTTTATTTATATGTGTGTGTGTACGTGTGTGTGTGTGCATGTGTGTGCATGCGTGCATGCATGTGTGAGACATCTGCTGTGTTCAGGTGCATGCAGAGGCCAGAAGAGGATGTCATGGAGCTGGAGTTACAGGCAGTGTGAGATGCCAGACTGAACCCAGGTCTTTTGCAAGAGCAGCAAACATTCTTAACCACTGAGTCATCACTCCAACACCGTGATTTTTTTTGTTGATTTCCCCCCTTTTTTTCCCTTTTATCTTTCTTTCTTCCTTCCTTCCTTTTTTTTAAAATGAAACTGGGTCTTGCTCAGTAGCTCTGGCTGGGCTGGAACTCTCAAATGCTGAAGTTGAAGGTGGGTGCCACCATGCCCAGCCTAGAAACTGTCCACCTCATTTTTTGAGTGGGATCTCTCACTAGGATCAGGACAAGGTGGGCAGCCAATGAGTTCCAGCAACCCCATGTCTCCACCTCCCCTAGCACTCAGAACACACACGCATGTGCCCACACGTAGATCACACACGCGCATGTCCACACTCAGATCACACATGCACGTGCCCACACTCAGACCACACATGCGTGTGCCCACACTCAGATCACACACACGTGCCCACACCAGCTTTCTTCAGTAGGTGCCCACACTCAGATCACACACGCGTGTACCCACACTCAGATCACACACGCACGTGCCCACACTCAGCTTTCCTCAGCAGGTGCTAGACACCAGACAGACACTCAAGCTTGCATGGCAAACACTTTAATGAGCTCCCAAGCCCTCTGACTTCCCATTTTTGTTCTAGTAAATTACCAAACCTTACACAGTTAAAATCACACAGAATGATTAATCTGACATGTCTGGAGCTCAGAAGTCGGTCAGCAGGACTGTGTTCTTGTTAAATCCTCTGCTTGCTTACCCTTAGCATCTTCTAAAGACCACCCTCATCCTGAGGGTCCAGACCTCACCTCACTTCAATCTCTGCTCCCATCTCCACAGCTCTATCCTGCCTCCTGTTTCTAAGGCCAGCCCTGTGGTCACAGTGGATTCATCTGACACTCCTGTTAATCCCCTCATCTGAAAACCCTTGTCTTAATCACACGCACATTGTTCGTTCCCATTATCACGTGAGGAGTACAGCTGCAGGTCCTCAGGATGAGACCAGCGCTTACATACCACAGGGGACATGAGAAATATAGGAAACGCCTTACAAATACCTGCTGAGGTTTTCCTTTTGCTTCTTTAGAAGATACGGTGTCTCTGTGGTCTAGGCTGGTCTGGGAATGTTAAGATCGCATCTCCTACTGTTGCCTTCCTAGTAGTTGAGACTACAATGCAAATACCACATCAGCCCCCCTACTCTGCCAAGAGTCTCATTCACTACAGAGTCCAAGCTAGCCTAGAACTGATAATCCCCTTGCCTCTGCCTCCCAAAGTCTAAGATTACAGCTGTGAGCTGCCAGGCCCAGCTCCTCCAATTTTTGACCTCTGATGTCAGGCAATAATGGTAACTGCTGCCATTTGCTGAGTGTTCACTGTAGTGGGAGCTGCGGGCTGCGTTCCTGCCACCCCAGCTCCTGGTAGCCTGGCTAGCTTATGCCCCAAAATAACAACACACAAACTGTATTCTTTTAAACACTGCTTGGCCCATTATATCTAGCCTCTTCTCAGCTAACTCTCGCACCTGGACTAGCCCATTTCTAATAATGTGTGTAGCACCCCAAGGTGCGCTTACTGGGAAGATTCTAGCCTACGTCCATCCTGGGTTGGAGCTTCATCGCATCTGCCCCAGAGAGCAGAGCTATCGAGTCTGAGCTCACTTCCTCTTCCTCCCAGCATTCTATTCTGTTTACTCCACCCACCTATGTTCTAACCTATGAGGGCCAAGCAGTTTATTTTTTAACCTATGACCTTCCTCCATCAGTTCACTGTGTGTGCGCATGTGCACACGCATACACTGGGTTCTCTCAAAACTATATGGAATGCAGAGATGAGGTACCCTTAAGAAAAGCACAAGTTAATTTGATTTTAAAGTCCCTTGTCCCTATGGTCGTTAAAAACCCTGGTCTCTGCTGTTCATCTTTGTTACGCCATCGACACTCTTATTTTCCCACCACTGTGAAATTATAAACTTCTTGTAAATATTGCATCACTTGGGGCTCTTGCCAGTCAGGGACGTCTGTAAGTGACTGTAGTGGCCTCAAACAAACCTTCTACAGCAGCCATTAGTCTTCTCCGCATGTCGCCAAATTCACAATGGCCATGCAAGTTTGCACAGGTATTCTCCAGAACACATCTCATTGCCTAGAAGCTTCTCCATAGTTTACGACCACCAGTAATGCCCCTCTGCTTCCCCTGGGACCCAGGGCTTAAGTGTCACTTCTGTCTGTGGTTATTCAGAGTGCCTAGGCAGGACCGCGGTGGCTCCTGGATCATCAACCCTTACTACACAGGTGAAAGAGGAAATGAGGGTATTCACACTTAAGTGTGTGTATAAAAGCAGGCAGTGGTGTTGAGAGGTACAGGGGTTATTAATGGTTTAAAAAAGGAGCCAGGAAGTGGCGATGCATGCCTTTAATCCCAGCACTCGGGAGGCAGAGGCAGGCAGAGGTTCTCTGTGAGTTCGAAGCCAGCCTTGTCTACAAGAGCTAGTTCCAGGATAGGCTCCAAAGCTACAGAGAAACCCTGTCTCAAAAAACCAAGAAAAAATAAAGCAGACTCTTTTGAAACAATGTGTTTTGGGAGCTGAGGAGCAGTTGGTAGAACACTCACCTAGCACACATGAAGCCCTGGGTTTGATCCTTGGCGTCTAATAAACCCAGTATGGTGATGTAGATCTATGATCCTACCACTCAGAAGATGGACAGAGGATCAGAAGTTTGAGGTCACCCTCTCTCAATTTTGAAGCCAGTCTGGGCTACATGAGACTCTGTTTCAAAAGAAAGAAACTATGTATCTCCCCCCCCCCCCAGGGTTTCTCTGTAGCGCTTTGGAGCCTGTTCTGGAACTAGCTGTTGTAGACCAGGCTGTCCTTGAACTCACAGAGATCCATCTGCCTCTTCCTCCCAAGTGCTGGTATTAAAGGCGTGCACCACCACCACCCGGCTGGAACTACATATTCTTTAATGTTAGCCAAGAATTGATTTTAGAATAGAATAATACTTTTTAAAATAACACATGTATCACCACTTACCGTGCTCTGAGCAGAGTGGTAATTCTTTGCACATTTCACCTCATTTAGTTCTAACACAGTACTATAAAATAGAACTTACTGTGGTCCCCACTGTGCACAAGAGGAGAGTTAATAAACTACCTAAGTTCATACACCTAATAGGAGAAAAGAAAAGATGGACAATTCTTGACCTGACCTTATGCCCATTATGTTGGCATAGATACATATGTATTCTAAGCACTACCGTCAAGCCCCACTTCTAAGAACAGATAATAAATGGTGGTAGAAGTAAGTCATCTCTTGCAATGACGTGTACCTATCTCTATTAGAGAAGCAGGTGTTAGATTCTTACCTATGTCCTTTCTGCTGCACCTGCCCCCACAATCCATCCCACGATCAACTACATATATGCTGACTCACAGTGGAGGGCAATATTTGCATTCTCACTTTTATTATCCAAACCTGGGATCTGAAGCCCCAATCCAAGCAAGGCTTCTGGACACTGTCAGCATTATATCACTATTATAATAGGAGCTAGGGAAAAGGAAGGTGTGGGCACAGGCATGGAAAAAAAAAGCTGCCTTTCCAACTGGGACCATGTTTCCTAGGTCATCAAGTTAGGTTTTCTGGATGATGGTTGTATATAGCCCTATCCACTGGATTGTGGGTGGCTTTATCAATCAGAGATATCATTTTCCTTGACATTTTGCCATAAAGAAAACTTAGATTTTTCCAAAAGGAAGTGTTCTTAGACATCTGTCCAACTTTAAATTACAGCCCAGATTAGATGGGCTAACTAAAGCAACGGCCCTCTTATTACCATGATTTGGAGGTCATATTGCAAGTCCCTGCCCTTGGGCATGGCCAAAGATAGACACAGGCATGGTTTCTATTCCAGTGGGTGGACTGCAGAGATGCTCCCAACAGAGCTGGAAAAATAATACCATCCCATGGTTCACGGTGTGGGATACAGGAGACATCCACACAAGCCTACTACTGAGTTAAATGAGTCAGACGTATATGATATAAGCATAAATAAGTCGTGTTTCTTCTTGATGAACATTTGACAACAGTGGTTGCTAATATAGTAAGAAAGTCAGAATTAAGTTTATTTTTTTTTACACATAGATGAAGTCAAAGCTATCTGGAGCACAGTTGCGCAATCAGACCTGGAAAGAGTCTCTGATGTCAGGTCCCCAGCGGCTTCAGTGTCACTCAGACTTCACTGAATCTCAAAAGCACCCGAAAATATGGTTAAAACATAGTTATCTGAGAAGCCCCACAGCTCTTTCAGACTTGCTCTATGTGTATTTGGCCTGTATGTGAACCATAAGCATGTCTGGTAGCCGAGGAAGTCAGAAGAGGGCATCAGATCCCCTGGAGCTGGAATCCCAGATTGTTGGGATCCACCATGTGGGTGCTGGGAACTCAACCTGGGTCCTCTGCAAGAGCAGCACTTGCTCTCAAGTATTGAACCATCTCTCCAGCGCCCCCCAGGAGACATTCTAACAGTGGGTGTGTGCTGGGCTCTGGTAATTAGTTTATGCGGTTTTTATTTTTTATTTTGTAAGGAGTGGAGAAAGACTTTATTAGCTACAGTGAGCAAGATATGAGATTTGATTACAAAACAATGCACTCCTCAAACAAAAGGAGCATGGTCATTTGGGGACCTGTAAATACTCATGTCGGACAGTACTTCAAGGCAAACACATTACCGAACAGTTTCAGATTCAAGAAGGAGAGATGGAAGACACATTTTTTTTTTGGGGGGGGGGTGCTTAGCTTAAGGCCGTGGAACACGTTTGAAATGTTAAAATGGCAGACAAGAACTCTTTTTGGGAATGTCTACAGTCACCATAAGGAGAGCAGATGGGAACACCACAATAGGTTTCCTTCTTCGCGGATTCTCATAGATGACTGCCAAAAAAACTTGCTTTCTCATTTTTCCCCCTCCTATTCAGCCACATCTCTTGTTGAAAAAAATTTTTTTTGAGAACTTGGGTATAGTTTAGTGGGTTCTGGAGGGGAAAGGGAAGAGAAAAGGGGGAAAAGAGAGAGAGGCGGGGGGGAGGGGGAAGGCCACCCGAGACCTCGATGGGTTCCCATGGTGGGTGAGAGATTTGGAGGGTGAGAGACAGATGTGCCATGCAGAGAGTTGGGTATAGTTTATTTAGTGGGTTCTGGAGGGGAAAGGGAAGAGGGGAGAAGAGAGAGAGGCAGAGAAATGGCTGGGGGAGAGGCAGTAGTTACCACTTCCAAAGAGGGACAACGAAAGATTTTTTTCCAAAAAAAAAATATATTTAAAATTATGTGGGGGTTGGTGGGGTTTGTGCACTTGAGTTCAGTGCTCATGGAGGCCAATGGTGTCAGATTCCTCTGGAGCTGGAGTTGCCGGTAGTTGTAAGCTGTAAGTGCTGGGAACTGAACTTGGGTCCTCAAGTACAGTATAGGCATCTAAGGGCTGAGCTATGTCTTCAGCTTGTGTTGAAAATCTTGAAGAGAATCTTCTTATTAGCTAAAGATAGCCCCAGAGTTACTTCTAAATCAATGCTCTCCTCCAACAAAGGAAGTTCAGTAGTTAAGTTTGTTAACAAACTCCCAGGTACCACTGCACTGGCCCAGTGAACACTGTCTGATGTGACTGTTAAGTCACATTAGTGACGGTGAAGGATGTTTCCCGAAGCATCCACTCACTGGGAAACACATGCCTGCGTGCTCCTGGCCGGGAGCTGTTACCAAATATGATTTAGAAGTGACAGACAGGTTTGGAATTTTCAAAAGTATTGGCTGGGACCCTCGATTCAGATAATAGAGTTCAAAGTCTGTATGGGAAAGGAGTCATCGAATTGTACTTAAATACAGGTGAATTCTAGGAGCCTCCTTCTCAAAGTCTGGGAGACAAAGGGGATACGCAGCTTGATACTGCAGTTCAGTAATCAGCGTGGTGACATCTGCCTGTTAGTCAGCACCTGACTTTACATCCCATCTCTCTTGTCCCCAACGAGCTTAATAGTTGTAAGACTAAACGTTGTTTTTTTATTAATTGCGACTCTGCAGCTACCAGTACTGGTTCAGCCTCACTGGCTGCAGCCTGGTGGGAATTCTGTTCCCTCAGGCAGCAGCTCTATCACTGCCAGTAGCTAACCTTCTCTCATAGCTCACGTCTACCCCAAAACAGGGCATCTGTCAGCTCAACCCCTGCTTAAGAACCCTAACTTCACATGGTTCCTCCTTTCCACTTCCTGCCAGCTGACTGCTGACTCAGCCTCCTGACCCCAGTTTAATTTTATTTAACCCAACAAAAGTAACACGTCTTTGCATCACTAAACAAATATTCCACAGCATAAATGAGTGTGGCACATCTTAAATTAATATTCCACAACAACTAAAAGCATGCAAAAAGAAAAAAAAACCTAGCTGGGAAAGAATTCCATAGGATGGATGGAGTGTTAGCTTGGATTTTGCCCAAGAATGCCTGTTGGTTATTACTGCGTAGATAATCACATGTCAAAAGTTGCAAAGATTTCATGTATCCTGCCGTGGCTACTGATGACTATCAGTCTTTGATACAGCCATACTAAGTACATAATGGATAGTGGTCATTACAGGCTAACTTTCAAAAGCAATTTTATAGAAATTTGTAGTTGGGCCTGGGGGCACATGCCTGTCATCCAAGTCTCTTGTTTGACTGAGGCAGAAAGATTATGACTTCAAAGTAATCTTGGGCTACAAAGTGAGACCTTATCTCTAATACAATTTTAAATGGGCTCAGTGGTAGGACGTTTGCCTAGCATGTGCTAAGATCTGAGTTCAGTTCTGAGCACCATCAGAATGGAAAAATAAATAGTTGTATCTCAAATCTAAAAACTCTCTTGAGCAGAAGATGGTAGCACACACCTTTAATCGTAGTATTAGGGAGGCAGAGGAAGGCAGATCTCTGAAGTTTGAGGCCAGCCCGGTCTGCATAGCAAGTTCCAGGACAGCCACAACTACACAGCAAGACCTTGTCTCAAACAAACAGAGAGAGGTTCAGAATGGCTCCAAGGAATACCGCAAGCTGTAGCCCATGAGAACATGTTTACATGCTTACATGCAATGCACCTGGAGACGAGGAGACTGTGCAAACAATAGAGGGGAATCATACCACATATTGGCAACTTTAAATATATTTAGTATCAGGAAAGCTTAGATGATGAGAGCCATGATGAAAAATGACCACAGTATTTTAGTATCACGTTCTCCAAGTAGTAAATCAAGAACCATTGTCTATGCTCCACAAATTCTGAAACAATTTTCACATAAAATTCCACTCTGAAAGAACTTTTGTACAAATGGTGTTTCCACACAAAACTTTATTTTAAAAGTGTCTAGGACATATTTCTTACTTTTGCATAAGGTAGTCGTCACTGTATATTTTCTTTTCATGGCAATGGAGTCTGTAAAAACCAAAGGAACCCACTGCAGTTGTGGTTACCTATACACGGGCTGCCAAACACCAGGCAGCAGTGACAGTCGCCACCCCAGCGGACAGCCCTGCTTGGACTGAGTGTTTCAAAAATAAAAGCGACAACAGGAAGGTGTGACGGGGAGGTGTCAGGGAAGTGCGGGAGAGGGCTCCGTAGTGCTAGGTACGGTTAAGATACACAGTCTGTTTGTATGACATTGTCAATGAATAAAATTGTCAACAAATAAATAAAAGATACTCTAAAGGAGAGAAATCAAAGGAGGGGCCAGGCCTGGTGACAAAGGCCTAAATCCCAGCTATTCAGGAAGCTGAGATACACACATCAAAGGTCACAGCCAGCTTGGGTGACAGAGAAAGTTCAAGCAAGGTCAATTTGTGCAGCTGAGACAGTCTCAAAATGAAAAGTAAAAGCAGCAGAAACAGTAGGTGCTTGCCCAGCATGCATGGAGCCCTAGGTTCGACTCCAGTCCTGTTCCCCCTTCCCCTTCCCTCTGTGTGTTTATATATGTGCTGTGTGTGTGTCTGTATGTATATATGTTATGTGTGTGTTGTATGTGTATGTTATGTGTGTATCTGTATGTGTATAGTGTGCATCGTGTGTGTGTGTGGTCTGTATGTGTACCAGTGGTGTGCACCTATGCATATATAAAATCAGAGCAGGTGACCAGCATATGAACTCAACTGTCTCTAACTCTGTACTGCTTGGTAGCATCATCTGTCTGATGCACACCTCCATATCAGTTCCTTTTGCAAAGCCTGGACCAGGGAAATTCTGTACTTCAGTGAAAGTTTCCAAACTCTGATAGTTTTTTACTTTTTAGACGTGAAGAATTTATGATCCTGCTTTTAAAGAGTTAAGTACCAGAAGAAACTGCAGGGTGCTACTTCTGTCTCTATAAGCAATGGAGAAATAAACATCTGGGGGGAGGTTGTGGGGTTGAGACCTCTCAACAGAACCCCACTCTGTCCCATCCTGAGCTGTCTGGGGAAGCAGGTGGTGAGGGGAAGAGGGATCTATAAGCTGACAGGGAGAGCTGGGTAAGAAAATACTTGCTTATTTTGGATGTCTGTTACGGATCTGCTTAGCAGAATGTTGATCTGCTCTCCAGAAGGTCTAAGGTGGGATCTACTCATGCTGGAGGTACACTGAGGACCTAATGCATAAACGAAGAGGGAAGTAACGTTTAAAAGAGATCACAAAATCACTCTTTCCTTTTCATGTTATTAAAGGACAAACCAGAAGAATAGGATGGAAAATATGTTATTTTGGTTGATAATGTTCATCTCTGGATGGACCCTCTCGGATGGGTCTGAAACAGAATCAGATTTTTCCTGGCACCTGAGCAGAATACCCCGGGTTGTGAGTGAGAGAACTGTCCATCTCGCCAGCCCCGCGTTCCAGGCAGATGCTGGGGTGAAGGTGACCACAGTGTGCGGCATCGAATGTCAGGAAGAGCTCCCGGCTCCCAGCCTTTCCCAACTCGAAGACTCCCTTTCCTATGAGACGGTCTTTGAGAACGGCACCCGAACCCTAACGAGAGTGAAAGTTCAAGATCTGGTCCCAGAGCCCACTCAAAACAGCAGCATAAAAGGATCACACCGTAGGAGAAGGAGGCAAGTGTATGGTACGGACAGCAGGTTCAGCATCTTGGACAAAAGGTTTTTGACCAATTTCCCTTTTAATACAGCGGTGAAGCTGTCCACTGGCTGCAGCGGCGCCTTCGTCTCCCCCAAGCACGTGCTCACGGCTGCCCACTGTGTCCACGACGGGAAGGACTATATCAAAGGCAGTAAAAAGCTCAGGGTGGGAGTGCTGAAGATGAGAAACAAAGGAGGCCGCAAGAAACGCAGAGGCTCCAAGAGGGGCCGGAGAGAAGCAGAGCGTGGTGGCCAAAGTCACAGTGATCAGGAGCATCCTCAGGAGAGCGCCACCCAAAGCCAGGGAAAAGGGTCCCGGCGAGGTCCCAAGGTCACCCAAGGGAGACCCTCCTTCCAGTGGACCCGCGTCAAGAGCACCCACATCCCCAAAGGCTGGGCGAGAGGAGAGAGTGGGGACCCGGACTTGGACTACGACTATGCGCTCTTGGAACTGAAGCGAGCACACAAACAGCAGCATATGGAGCTAGGAGTTAGCCCCACCATCACCAAGTTGCCAGGAGGCCGGATTCACTTCTCCGGGTTTGACAACGACAGGGATGACCAGTTGGTGTATCGTTTTTGCAGCGTTTCTGAGGAATCCAATGACCTCCTCTACCAGTACTGCGATGCTGAGGCAGGCTCCACAGGCTCTGGGATCTACCTGAGGCTCAAAGAGCCAGGCAAAAAAACCTGGAAGCGCAAGATCATCGCGGTCTACTCAGGTCACCAGTGGGTGGATGCGCACGGGGTTCAGAAGGACTTTAATGTGGCCGTGCGCATCACTCCGCTCAAGTACGCCCAGATTTGCCTCTGGATCCACGGAAATGCAGCCAACTGTACTTATGGCTGAGGAAAACGCGGAGTTCATGCATATCCTGAATCCCAGAGAAAGCCAGCTTTCCTTCAGAGAGCACGCATAGGGTATGCTTGGACTTGTGCCAGCGTTTTTACAGACTTCCTTTATCAAAATTAGGGTTTCTTTCTCACAGCTAGAATGTTTAGGTACAGATAACGAAACTAGATGGCACTTCAGCGGCAAATATATACTCTTTATATGGTGGTAAAAGTTTCGTCTGCGGGGAAACCATTTGTTTACTTGGGCCTTTTTTGAAACTAGACACTCTTTAAAATGTCAGGCCAGAACTGTAATACAACTTCTCAATGAGCTTGCTCTTAGAGCTAAGAAGAGCCAACTGGAATATGAAGATTCATAGTAACACGATTAGAATCAGAGGTGACAAGGTTTGGTTTGCAGTGCTCTGAGGTGGAGTCATTCTGTTGCTCCCTTAATGTTTGTATGTGTTTTTTCTTGGTACTGAGAAACTTATTTTAAGAACTACAAATAAAAACATAAAAATTACAAATCAAAGAATCAGTGAGCTTTATAAACAAAACTATTAATTGTGACTTAAAAAAAAATCAACCCAGCATCAATTTCTCTGTCAAATTGGAGAAACACTTTGTTCTCTGCAATGAACCAATTTTAGAGATATTGAAAGCAGAGACACTTTATCTTTTTGTTTTTTCGAGACAGGGTTTCTCTGTGTAGCTCTAGTGGCCTGGAACTTGCTCTATAGACCAGGCTGACCTCGAACTCACAGAGATCTGCCTGCCTCTGCCTCACAAGTTCTAGGATCAAAGGTGTGCGCCAGCACTGCTGACCTGAAAGCTGAGACTCTTTAAGATCTCAAGATTTTATTTAACTAATTCTCAAGCTAGGAAGTTTTCAAGGAATGCTGAGCAGCCCTTTCGCAAGCTCTGACCCATCCCCCTTGAACGCCCTGCCCTGCTGTGTTGTAACTGTCTACTGTGTGTCAGGTGCTATATTTTTAAAGCAAGCAATTTGAAGTCTTTTTCAAATTTTTGAAGTCTCTTTTCTTTTTCCCCAAGTCCTGAGATAGCAAAGAAAGTTCTGATGGTTCTTATTAGGGACCAAGGTAGCATCGTCACTCTGCCTCCCAAGTAGCATTAAGCAGGTAGTGACCACCTAGAGCAGAATACAGAACAGACATTCAGGACACACCTCATGAACAAACAGGTACGCGGCGAATGGCTATACAGACGTTAGGTCAGGGCATTATGCTTAAACATTTCTGATGATATGCTCAAGTGTACTCTAAAATTTAGTAATCCAGGACCCAATCTTTGTTCTGTTCTTTCTGGCAATGTCTAAGGCCACATATGTTTCTCTCATGACACACTCAATTTACTCCCAGGGTAAAATCTTTTTTTTCTTTTGGAGGTGTCCTAATAAAGACTACAAAATAAGAGTTACTGTTATTTCCTAGCTCTGTCTTCTGTTGTACTCTCAATTAGTATACAAACGAGTATCTTCATTCGGGTTAGCATAGCGCTTTTGTAAATGGTGCTCAAAATATCTGACATTCTTTTAAAATGTGAGTTGTTAAGAATAGTTCAATAAAATTAAAAAAATAAAATGTCTGACTGTGTTTGTAGTTAAAGGGTTCTTAGAAAATAGCTAACTAGCATCTAACTAGGAGGTATTGTCTTTAGTACTCCCCTCCCTGTGAGGCAGTCTCCCATTGCTTCCAGTAGCAGAGAGCACATGCTGAAAAGCAGACCCACGTTCTTTGGGGCAGGAGACTGTACAGTCTCTGTGTTAGTTACTTTTCCTATCAGTGTGATTGAATACTTGACGAAGCAACTTATGATGGCTTAGTTTTGTTGTCTGTTTTTCTTGCCTTTGTGGCTCTTCTGAGAGTATCAGCATAAGACACGACTCTTGACAGCGGTGTCTGTCCCAGCTGGTCCTACAGCTGTCCAGTCCCGAAGAAACACACGAGACTTAATTATAGACTGTTTGCCTATTAGCTCAGGTAACCCATAATTCTTGTTTATGTTCAGACCTGGCACCTTTTCTCAGGGCAGCATTCTCATCTTGCTTCCTCTGAGTCTGGCTGGTGACTGTGTCTCTGCCTTTCCTCTTCCCAGAATTCTCCTAGTCTGGTCACCCTGCCTATACTTCCTGCCTGGCTACTGACCAATCAGCCTTCTACTAAACCAATAAGAGTGACAAATCTTTATAGTGTACAAGAGCATTAACCCATAGCACATAGCATAACTCTAAAAATTATCACCACAGTTACCTATAATAAAGCAACTGGGTTCTTTTTCATCTCCTACCCATAGACTGAAATGTTCTCAGCAGACTGGAAGCCATGATTCCCCGAGGAGCTGGCACGGGGGTAGAGGAATTTGCATGTGTATGCTGATTCAGTCTCTGTCTGAAGGTAGATCTCTTGCCCACTGCTAAACATCCAGCTTCAAGGTCAGGATAATGCTCAGAGCCAAGATTCTATTACAAAACAAAAGTAGCACTTTATCCAGCAATGGGCTGAAAATAAAAGCTGGTGTTTTTAAGACAGAGCCAAATTTAGTATTCTGCCACTGCGCTTGGGGACAATTTACACCAGAAGGTTCTGTGGCTTGGGAAAATAAATGACACCATGGTACCCACCAAACAGCCAGTTGTGTTACCCCATGTAGTCCAGGATGTGACTGATGCGGCTCCTTAAATGGATGTCTTGAGTAGTCACCGCCCACAGATCACAGCATCCCTATACCGAAATTAAAGCTTGGTGTTGGCAGAGGCACGGAGGCCATCATACGATAGGAATCACCTTGCCAGGACTAGAAACTAAATTTCTCCATTCTTAGGCTGGAGGAAGCAAGGACTCTGTGGCTTTCCTATTCTAAAGCAAAATCTCCTTTTCTAAAATCATCTACCAAATTCAGCTAGAGCCTCAGACTGTGAGCCCCAGATAGTGCATCGGCTTCCTTCAATGTAGAGGTTTCCAAATTTGGCTAATAGTAAGAATGACCTAGTAGATTGCCTTAGAAACTCAGGTGCCAGGGCTCCATGGAGACCTAGCCTGAATCCCTAAGAGTCAGTAAAGGTCAGGGTCCTTACTCTTTCTTCTGGAGTCAATGTTTTCTCAGCTTTCCCTGACTTGTGCTTTTCTTATAATATACTTCAAAATGCTAAGTTGAAGAGAGTGGCAGTGTGCATGATCAGATATGTAGATGACGCTCTCAACAGTTTAGGAATAGGATTGCTATAACATCATTTTCCTATGATAAGAAACCAAGCAAGCTTACAAAATTCCTAAGTGTATATGATCAGTTGATAATAAAAAATTCCGTTTTATTTATTTCCCAGTAATTACATGCTAGATTTTCTTTTTTTGGCAATTCATCTTATCATTTAGTTGAGGTCAACACAACTCAAGGAATTTCATTGAGTTAAGCCTTGGGCTCTTAGGATAAGGAACAAATTTTTAGATTCTACCTTCCCTCAAAGAATGCGCAATCTAGTTAGTTGAGGGTCGCACATACACACCGGAAGGCAGGAAGTGTGACACCAAAGAAGCACACTGAGAGGTGGGTTCTGCTAGAGTGGCCAAACAGAGTGAAAAGAGCAGGTTCCTGGAATAAGCGACACCTAGACCAGCAAGCTTATGAATGGGGAGCTGAAGGGGTGGGGCAGCCTGGAGCAAGCAGCTTCAGGAAGCAGCGAAAGGGTCACACCAGTGTTTACATTAGAGCTGCAGATTGCAGGTAGCCTTCCAAGTGGTGAGCAACACCTAGAAATAAGGCTTCCTGGTGAGCCTAGAACACCAAAGGCTTTGAAAGGAATCCTTAGAGTGCTTAGACTTCATCACTAAGAACCGCTGCAGGTCTTCAAGTCAGAGGAATGATATCACGGGGGAATGGGGAGAAGGAACCCCCCAGCAGCACCTTCTGGGCTGCAGTGGGTGAGTTTGGGTAGAGTTCAGCCAAAGACCCACAAGTGCTGAAGGAAGTGGGGATGAGACTAGGGGAGGGCAACTGTGGGGAACTCAAGCCAGGGAAGGCTACAAAGGGAGGGAGGGAGGGAGGGAGGGAGGGAGGGAGGGAGGGAGGGAGGGAGGGAGGGAGGGAGGGAGGGAGATGTTCAAGACACTTGCTGGCTACTGAATGAAGGGGTTTGAAATGTGGGCCTTCGGCTTGGGAGACAATGAAAAAAGAAAAACTGGCTTGGAGGAAAAAGTTCACTCACAGACAGGTATGCCAAATAAACAACAAATAAACAAATAAACTGTCCTGTATTTACCGTAAAGACAAAGAATGCACAACCCAAAAGAAAGCCATGGCAAGAAGGTGAAATGACAATGATTCTGGATTTTCACAGTGAGAGAGTCACTGCTATGATTGCCCGACAAACAGCGACTATACCTTTGTTCTTCTGGCTACGAAATAAAATGTTCCTTTCAACTTAGACTGGAAAACATTTTTTCCCATTGAGAATTGCAGGAAATTATTTAATTTCAAATTTATATTTAAAATACTAGATACACGGTCATAATTCAATATCTTGTTTTCTAACGTTGTCAAAATTTCATGCTTCAAAGTACAAATGATTTAAAAATTAATTTCACCTTGGGGCACGTTTACATTAGTGCTTCAAGTTTACAGAATTTTACTTCTTAAGGTTTTGAAATAAAGAATCATAAAACAAGATCAAACCAACAAAAATCCCTAAGCCTTTCACTCCCCACCCGAATCATAAAATGAGTTAATTTACTTCAAAGATGTTTCTTACACTGACAGAAATGTACCACTTAGCATATGAGAGTGTGGTGGGATCTCTGAGTTTAGGGCCAGCTTGGTCTACACAGTTAATACCAGGCCAGAGAAGGCTAAATTGTAAGACTGTCTCAGTAAGGAAAGGAGGAAGAAGGGGAGGGAGGAAGGAAGGAGCCACAGGACCAGCACATCTGGAGAGGAATCGAGTATTAAAAGTTGGTTTAGGGGCTGGAGAGATGGCCCAGTGGTTGAGAACATTGACTGCTCTCCCAGAGGACCCGGGTTCAATTCCCAGCACCCATATGGCAGCTCACACCTGTCTGTAACTCCAGTTCCAGGAGATCTGATGCCAATGCACATAAAGTTAAATAAATATTTAAAAAAAAAAAGTTGGTTTAGCAGCAAAGCATATGATCATTGACAGAGAATTCTCCCTCTCTAGAGGTCACTTCCTGGCTCTGGCCCTGTGCAGGGCTGTACTCTGCAATCCTGG
This sequence comes from Chionomys nivalis, assembly GCF_950005125.1. NCBI lineage: Eukaryota > Metazoa > Chordata > Mammalia > Rodentia > Cricetidae > Chionomys > Chionomys nivalis. Next base: position 84,916,020 of record NC_080089.1, read on the forward strand.
GTGCATCCCCTGAGAAGGGGTCTCCAGGCTATGAATTTAAATTTTGCAATGGCTGCTGCACGTGGATGGCTGGACACTGCTCCCAGCTGGTTTGTATAAACAGGTCAGTGTGGCATGTAATTAATTTGCAGGACAGGTGCCTACACTTACTGAATTTTGAAACACTTCTGTGGCTGTGCTTTATTTTGGAATCGTACTACCTCCTCCACTTAAATACTTTTTTATTCTTTATCTTCTACCATTTTTGCAATGGGAAAAATCAAATCTATAGCAAAAACGATCACAGCAACTAAAAAATTTAAAGCTTATCGAATGTGTATAGGTGTCTGGTCTGCATATATGTTTGTGTCTGATATTGGGCCTGATGCCTGCAGAGCCCAGAAGAGGGCACTGGAATCTCTGGGACTGGAGTTACAAACAGTTGTGAGCTGCCACACGGGTGCCAGGAATCAAGTCCTAGTCCTCTGTTTTTAAAGGCAGAGCCATCTTTTCAGCCCACCCTGTAATTTTTAAAAGTAACAACAGCAGTATTTACTGCTACACTGTGCCAAATGCCTCTGTTCATTATCTCATAGAATAGGCACTCAAGTAGGAGCCTCATTCCGCAGAAGAGAAAATGAAAGCTTAAAGAAGTCAAGCAAATTGCCTGAGGCAAACTGGGTGGTTGAGCTGAGCAGGGAACCCCCTTCCTGACATCATTCACATTCCTGCACAGGCCTCAAGGTCACTGAAAAAGTAGGGGCCCTGAGGCGGGCATTCTGAAAGTCACAACTAAGGTGGAAATGAGATCACTGCCCCCAGCCACATCCCCCTCAAACATGCAAATCTGCTGACTAGTAAGTCTTTTAGATTTAAAGCAATGGTTCTGTAACCATGGTAGGCGGCTTCCTAAGGATTCTCAAGACTCTTGCAGGGGCCTGTCAGATCAACACTATTTCTATTTCTATTTATTTATTTATTTATTTATTTATTTATTTATTTATTTATTTATTTATTTTGCTTTTTCAAGACAGGGTTTCTCTGTGGTTTTGGAGCCAGTCCTGGAACTAGCTCTTGTAGACCAGGCTGGTCTCGAACTCACAGAGATCCGCCTGCCTCTGCTCCCGAGTGCTGGGATTAAAGGCGTGCGCCACTACCGCCCGGCTCAACACTATTTCTATAATCTACTGTGTGTCTTTTCTCTTATACTACATGCATTTTCTCCCAGTGTCACGTAGTGAACTTTTCCAGCTAACTTCTGGACACACCCCATTGTAACAGATGGAGTGCAGCAGTGGAAATGGGGGCGTAGCTACCTCCTGCTAAAAGTCTAATCTAAAGAGGCATATGACTAAGAACTGCAGCCACTACGGAGTGTTGAGAGCCTGAGAAACAGTCTTCCCCAGGGAAGAGCACTCTACAACTAGTTAACCAATACCAAACCGTTAGTCCCTAAAATGGACATACAAGTAACATCATATAGACTCAGCAGGTTATACTTAGGAATATGTGTGTATGTACATATACATATATGCATGCAATAATAATCAATGAAAAAAAGAGCCCATGAATTTGAAAGAGAAAGGACTGGCATATGGGAAGGTTGGGGGAGTAAAAGGAAGGGAAAATGATGTAATTATAAAATCAAAAAATAAATTAAAAAAAAGAGGTGTGTTAAAATTGCAGAACACCACTGCTCTTTTAAATTTCTCTGTAGAAATTCTAACTTTCCACAAAACATTATTGGTCTGGAATGTTTTAAAATTTCTTCCGTAAAATGAAATAAGGGGGAAAATTAAAATTTCTCAGCTTTCTTCTCTATACAGTAAAATACACAGTTCACCTAAACAAGAGCTTTTAAAGGTCCTCAGTAAGTTTTCCAAGTCCAAAGGGTCCTGAGATTAAAGAATTTGAAAGCCCCTACTCTGAAAATCAATTACACAATATTTTACACTGGAAAATTAAGACTGCGTGTTAGATAAGGAAAGGAACGTTGAAGATCAAGTACCATAGTTGAGCTTGGGATAACTGAGGTCTCACTGAAACACCAGACAGCATAGGCCTCCCTTTCTCCACAAGGCTGCACCCACAGGGGGGTCTGAACCATGTGCTGGGATGAAGAAGGCTGCCACATACACCGTATTTAACAAATGCACACGTACATATATGCACACGCACACACACTCACACACAATGCATGTGTGTACTTGTATCAATTTATGTGCACCATGTTCAGGCACGCCCAGAGGCCAGAAGAGGGCACTGGATTCCCTGGAAATGGAGCAAAAATATGAGCTGCCATATGTGTGCTGGGAACCAAAGCAGGGACTTGGGCAAGTGCAGTGAGTGCTCTTAATCACTAAGTCACCTCTCCAGCCCCCATAAGCAGGCATTTCTTTAAAGCTGTAGGCAATTAATTAACTAAGTGTAACAAAACGCATTGCTTCAAAAATACGGAACAATGTGAGTCTTCCACCTAGCACCATGGATAAACTAGAGATGTTCTGTAAAGTATCTCAAATGATTTGAGTCTTCAATACCCAGAAGATCTCACGCAGGACCTCATCTATAAGACCATTTGCTCACAAGGACATCAAGAGTCTCTGTATAACCAAGATCTAGGACCCTCTTAGAGTTTGCCTAATAAAAATTTCTACCACAAGGGACAGTCAAGGGGGGAAAAGCACACATAAAATCTAAAAGGTAATTTTATTATGACAACTAAATAATGTGATTAAAATGTGATCTATAAAAAATATCACCCAAGGGAACTGGAGAGACGGCTCTGCAGTTAAGAGTACTTGCTGCTCTTGCAGAGGACCCAGGTTCAGCTCCCAGCATTCACACGGTGGCTCACAACCATCGGTGACTCCAGTTCCAAGAGATCTAACGCGCTCTTCTTGTCTTCATGGAAGTAGGCATGCACATGGTATATTTATACATACATACATATTATGTCATATCCATCAATAAATAACATGTATTTTTTAAAAGTCACTGACATGATCTGACTCTAATTTCTGGGAGTATGTTCTTAAGATATAAATCTGAGGTAATGAAAGGAAACTAGTTGTACAATAGTCTCCTACCTGAGATTGGGTGTTTCTGTGTGTGATGCTGAGGATCAAACCCAGGGCCTTGGCCATATTGAGTGCTTTATTATTAAGCTGTTGGCGGAGGTTTCTGTCCTGCCCAGTCCCACAATAAACACACACACTATATTATTCGCAATACTGTTTGTCCATTATCTTAAGTGTACTTCTGGCTAACTATTATATCTTAAATTAACCCATCTCCATTAATCTGTGCATTACCACGAGGTCGTGGCCTACTGGCAAAGTTTCAGAAGGCTCCAGCAGAGGCATCTGTCTCTGGTGGGGCAACATGGCTTCTCTCTGACTCTGCCTACTCTCTCTCTATATCTCTTTCAGCCTGGCTCTACTCTGTTAAGCCATTGGCCAAAAGCAGCTTCTTTATTAACCAATGTCAACAAAACATATTCACAGCATACATTACCTCCCATATCAAGCTACACTATGGTTCCAATTCTAGACTACATTTTGGGGATGCTATAGCATCCTAGCTGTAGGCACAGTCACCCAGTTTTATTACAACAGGTCAGGGTAGGTTTTGTGTAATTAAAAGTATACATATTCAAGGGTATATGTACAAACGGGGACTCAAGTTATTTTATTCGTCAAGTTCCATGATACTCTCACACGTTAAAAAAACTTCATTTGGATGTTTTAAAAGAAAGTTCACCTCAAAGTAAACATGTTTTGTAATTTAGAATTTAAATTATCTGCCAGGCATGATGGAGTCCCCAGTTTCTAGTTTAATGACAGTTCATTAAAATTGATTTGCTTAATTTTATTGTAAAATGAAACTATATTGCCATGGATAAATTTTCTTATCTCAAACATTTAAACTAATAAAACTTTAAAAAAAGATATTTATTTTTAATTTTGTATATGTATGTGTGTGTGCTGGGTGGGCGTATGTGCACATGAGTGGATGTGCACACAAACCCCAGAGCCATTGGCTCTCCCTGGAGCAAGAGTTACAAGAAGTTATAAGCCACCCAAGTGGGTTCTGGGAGCAAAACTCTGGTCCTCTGCAAGATCAGTAGACACTCTTAGCCTCTGAGCCATCTCTCTAGACCTCTCAATATTTGCGTGTGCTACATGTCATTAAAAAGTAACAACAGATTGAAAGATTATGTTTGTATTTTCTTTGTTCAAGGTGTTTATTGCATCTCAGAGGGCAGACATGCACTGGGTTTTTAAACCAAAATACAAAGAAAAGCCATTTTGAAATTGATTTTAGGTAATTTCCCCCCATTACAGTGTATGTTATCCCCACAGTAAATTCAGATACAACCACTTTAAAGGGTACCATACATCTATTAAGTAATTTGAAAAATAGGCAAATGCCTTTCCAACCCAATATGCTTTTACAAAGAGCTGCCAAGCCACTAAACAACACTGATCAACAGTGACCTTGTGCACACATCAAAATCTTCAGCCAAGCCATCAACACAGACAGTCTGACAACAAACTAAAAACCAAAGGATACAGTATGTACATTAAAAGATACAATTCGCTGAAGTGGTGTCAATCCTATCACAGAGGTACAACAGAAGTCACTTTGAGCTCAATCAAAGGATGGATAAACACTAGTCTATAGAACACACAAAGAAACACTAACTGAACAGATGCACAGTGAAGGAAAAATATCTGCAGTTATCTTTTAAATTACAGGTGTCTCTTGGGGCACATTCATAGTCACATAAACAGCACAAATCTAACTGCATTTCCACAGACACAATAGAAAGACTCCACTTGTCAGTGCCTTTGATCAAAAATGAATAAATAGGTCAATTTAGATGCAAAACCTGCAAATATAATTAAAATATATATCTTAATATAGCAGTGATAAATATGGACGTCTCATAGGATTTTTTTTTCTCATTCTCAATAAGATAGCTTCATCAAGGAGAAGTTTCATTATGGACATTAAACTTCCTATTTTTTTAAAATAAAATTTCTTAACATATACAGTGCACAAAAATAAACATTTCTCACAACAGCTGAAGTTTCTGTGATTGGAAAAATGTACTTCACACTGAAAAAGGTTTCGCATATTAGAGCATTTTCCTCACTAGCTGATAGTTATCACATGACGTTGGTAACGAGGTACAGAAGAGAAGAGAGTTCGTGGGAGGACTTGAGGGTTTGTCCAAAAGTTATAGATATATACACTGAAACCTTCAAAAACACAGACACATCTTTCCAAATGGCTCACCACACAACAGCTGCATCATCCGTCCATGGGCAACGTCCAGAAAAGCACTAAAGGCATTGGAAACATCCATTCATTGTTTACATCGTACAACACACAAACAACCCAAATACGCTACGAGTTCGAGAGTAGGGATAACAGCTAAGGTAGTCACATTCCTAATGTTCACGGTCACAGCTGTGCTGTGTGTCTGGAAGAGAAGTTACAGTCAGCACTGGGTTTGGTACTGGCGGCTCACTGTGGAACTCCGAGCATCAATCTTATTTGAAGTCTCCAAACTCACGTTATTTTTCCTATTCAGTCACAAAAATTGCAGCTGTAAAGAAAAAAAAATACTTGAATTAGGAAACACACTGACAAAACCCCTCAAACATATGACCTCCCTGACAATTTCCCTTCATAGTTCAAAGCATCTGTACATCAATGGGTTCAGGATGAACAAACTCACATTTACGGTTTTCCAAAGTTTTCAAGATAAGCTTTAAAATCCACTCAGGAAACTTAAACAATTCTATGTACAGTTCCAGTTTAGAGAAAAATTTTATCAATTAAACTTTAAAACTTTGACACTAGCGATCTTGGTCACGAGACACTCAGTCTCAACCACTAAGAGCTACTCTGTAAATATAGGTGGTGACAGAAAAGGTGGGATGGCTGCGACTGCCATTATCTTCTATGTTCATCAGTGAGCCACGTAGGAGTTGGACCAGTGTGGACTGGAAAGGGAAGGCCAGCCTCAGGGGCCTGTGCCTTCTCTGCCACCTCTGCTTACTCCGTCCACTCACTTTTTCTCTTGGGAAATCCTCTCGAGGGTCAGAAGGCATCTATCTCTTCTTCATAAAATGCTTGTCTGCTTGGGGTGTGTATCTTAGGGACGAGACTGTCTGACACTTATCAAGGCTTCTAGTCTGCGTTGAGAGCAAGAGCTCCTAAATGAGAGACTTCTCTCAGCAGCCTCCTTGCTATTCCAGAAACAAGCTCCTGGGAGAGGTGGTGTCTTATGTGTCTACTTTGGTGATCCGAGAGGAACAGACAGGATGGCCACAAGAAAAAAAAATCTGACTGAGATGTCAAGGCATTAAAATGGTTTATCAACAATTTCACTTAAAACAGATTATTATGTGGCCTAGGTTGGCCTCGAATTGTCAATCCTCCTGCCTCAGCCTCTAGTGTGTTAGAGTCACAGGCTTTGGTCACCATGCCTGGCTACTGTTAACCCACACATACAAAAAATGTCAGGAGTTAATAAATGTGGGAAGTGGATATATGATAGAAACCACACTGCACTGTGCTTCAACGCTCCCACATTCTTACTGTTCTTTTGGCCAGACCTTAAAAAAATCATTTCATGCTCAAGACCAGTTCTTTCAGTTATAAAACAGCAAACCTGATGTGGAAAATATTGAGTGAATATGTAAAGTAATATTGAGCACAGCTGCAAGCAGCTACTGTGTTAGGTGCCGGGGCTGAAAGTAGGCATTCCCTTCCATCCAGTTCCTCCCTCATGTTCACTGTGAACTATTTGGTAAATTAAATTTATGAAACAGAAGACAAAATTGCCAGATTTTTAAAATTCAGCTTGAGTAAATGCAAAGGGTAAGAATCCAAGCTTTACCTTAACATGAAAAATAAGGATAAAGAAAAGATGTGGTTATGTAGCCAAATATATTTTAAAATATCTTCCAAATTCATTATTATAAATGCTGGCACCCCATGAAGTCTAGTTATTATGGGATAGATACAGTGGTATCTCCTAGTTAACTTAGCAGCTGGGAGACTTCTTCCTCATCAGTACAATTTTTGTGCTTTTCTTTCTTTCTTTTCTTTTTTTTTTTTTCCGAGACAGGGTTTCTCTGTGGTTTTGGAGCCTGTCCTGGAACTAGCTCTTGTAGACCAGGCTGGTCTCGAACTCACAGAGATCCTCCTGCCTCTGACTCCCAATTTTTGTGCTTTTCAAGATAAGTTTTTCTCCCTCATAGTTTAACAAATGATGATTTTAAAAGTTCACTGATAAGAACAGGTTTTGATGTCAACTTTAAAGCTCTAAACATTTAAATATATCTATCTACCAACCCAGTCATCCATCCATCCATCCATCCATCCCTCCATTATCTACAACCTCATACCTAGAATAGTTAAGCACTGCACAAAGCTCACTATAACAAGCTCACAGGAAAAGCTCAATATCAGATACCTTAAATTGTTTACAAGAAATCCTTGATGTTAAGATCCGCTAATGGGTCCTTTGCTGGAGGTTTCTTGGGACTCTGAGTGGCAGGTGTAGGGCTTGGAGAAAGCTAAAGGGGAAGAAGCCAGCCCCAAAGAGCAGAAACAGAAAGCACAAGAGAGACAGGTAAGCATTAGGCAGAACATATACCAGAGAAAACAAACACACAGAAGAACAGGTGGCTAAAAGTTAATACAGCTGCTTCATTCTACGTCATCTGGGCTGTGCTTAACTTTGGAGCGGAAAAACGCACTAGGAATGGTTTTTGGATTTTTCTGAAATTCTTTGACATCAGATTCAGCCAAGGTGAAATATGGGGACTATAGGAGAACAGTTTAAGTTAGGAAGATATAAGAATATACAGTAAAACACACACACACACACACACGAGAGGGAGAGAGAGTGCAGTAAGCATTCTTACCTTGAGTGGTTAGTGACATCAACTATTAAGAAAAGGGTTACTTAGTCTTTCTTATAGGAAGAGTGAGTTGCAGGGGTACTGAGACATAAGTTTGCAGACAGTATGGTAAGAAATTGCTTTATTAACTATGTCGGTGCTTCATAGAAATTATTTTAAATGAAACACAGCTGTGGGGCAGTGTGTGTATCAGATAAACAAGTCATTTCCTAGCCCCAATCCAGCCCATCTAATCTTGCAGCAAAGGACCATAGATCTTATCTTGTGTGTATATCCAATACTGTAGTTACTGACTGCAGAAGAATCTTCTGGGGGCCCTACTTTCTAGACTGGCAGGGAAACGCCTTAAAACGTTTGCAGGCAGCCTGTCTGGAGCAATGGTCGACATCTCTGTTTTGAAGCCAATTCATCTCAAGACGACAGAAGTTCCTGAAGTCTGGGACTGTGGGGTGGGGTAGCTGTGTGTGGTTCGGGAAGGGCAGCTCCAGAGGCCGGGATGCTGAATCTGTCCCCATGTCTAATCTACTAACTGTAGTGTCTGCCAGTCTCATCTCTAAAACGGATGTCACATTTCACAGGATGTCAGGGAAAATCAGTGTTAAAGCTTGAAACTGCTTGGCAGAAACTGAAGGCTTAATCCACAGCATGTGAGATATTATGACAACTAACTAATAGATGGCCTGGACATTGGCAATAAAACAGTTTTCTATAGGAAAGTTATAAATGCAGGTTGGGTTATTCTATTGGCCATCTATGCTTTATTTTGATAGAGGAAATAGAATTCAAATATTAGGCCAGGTATGGTGGTGCACACCTTTGATACTAGCACTTGGGAGGCAGAGGCAGACCTCTGTAAGGCAGTCTATCTATACAGTTAACACCTAGGCCAGCTAGGGCCATATGGTGAGGACTAAAAAAAGGAAAAGCTTAAGTAAATAAATATTACATAGATATTGCATGCTATTCCAGGGCTTACTATAACATCAATTATTAAATTATTTCATGCTACATGTTTTTCATTTTCATTCTTCAAATCAAGTAATAACTGATGGTACTATACAAGAAAAATAATTGCCTTATGTGACAAAATTATATTTATATTAACTCATTTCTAAGGCTTTCACATACTGAAAATAATGTTTAAAAGTTCTAAGTAAGTGTCCTATAGAAAAGACAACGTAAACATCCATTTGTTACATTTAAAATGCCACAGGAGGGAAGCTGTTTACTGACATCATTTAATTCAACTGGAGCCATTTGGTTTAGTTTGCTCAGCAAGTTGCTACTGAAGTTATAATTTTGGGTTCCCACTCTGCCCAGGCCAGCTGCTCAGAGACACATGTCTCTTTATATTACTAACAAGTGAGAAGAAGAACCAAGACAGAACAACTTCCAGCGTGGCTATTATTAGCAGCAAAGCTCTGACATGGCGTAATGCCTTTTGCCTTTCTGTACGCGGCTGGTAAAGTAGGGAATTTGGCCTCACTAAAACCAGGTTTTCCCTTCACTGGGGAATCTACCTGATAAACTCTAAACCCCAGTGATATCCTAAGGGACAGGCGTGACTTTGTTATTCAGAGTTGCTCCTGGAAGTCCCCTCTATGTAGCTGGAGTCCTCTGAGAAGAGGGAACCTCAGCTAAGAAAATGCCTCCATCAAATTGGTAGGCGAGCTTATGGGGCATTTTCCTGTAATGACTGATATGGGAAGGCCTAGGCCACTGTGGGTGGTGCCATCCCTAGACAGGTGGTCCTGGAGGGTATAAGCCGTGTAGAAGCAGCATCCCACCATGGTCTTTGTCTTGTCTCTAGGCGACTGCCTTGAACTCCTGCCCTAACTCTTTACAATGGACCTTAAACTGTAAGCTGAAATAAACCCTTCCCCCACAATTTGTTTTTGGTCATGTTGCTTCTCATAGCAATAGGAAGCAAACTAGAACAACCCTGAGAGTTTATACTAACAGGGGGACTCATAGGCCCTTCCAGATGTATGCTGAGATGACTGAGAGCAGATGGAGGCTATACCAGAAAGGCTAATCAGTTATTATGCTGGTGAGTCTTTGGGCCACATAATAGCAAGTATGGCCTCCAGAACGGGGAGGGACTGGAGAACGAGTTCAACTCATAGGTAATAATTCAACCAATCGTTACAGTGCAGCAAAGCCTCAATAATGTGGTACTGAAGCCAGAGTTATCTCCCGCAGTTGTCAATCTTGTCACGCACAGATGCTAGGAGCGGTCCCAGGCTTGGACCGCTCCCAGATGTCCCTATCACCTCTTCTCCTCTAGCTGCACCTAATTTGTATCCTTTCACGTCAATAAAGCTATAACCATAAATCTTGTACTTTCCTCAGTTCTGTGAGTCACTATGGTAAATCTAAGCAGAGTGAGGTCATAGAGAACCTTAGTTTTATATACAGCCCATCAGAAGCGAGGGTGGCCCTGGGGATTCCCAAACGTGGAGCCGGAGTTAAAAGAGAAGCGATTTTTATGGCGACTCTGCAGTTTGGGAACTCAGTGCTGCTGCTGAGAGAATTCAGGGTAGATCTTGCAGCGTGGACAACTGTGACTCCACACTCTGCTAGATGTGGTGGTAAAGCATCTGTAATCCCAGCAGCTGGGACGTAAGGCCAGTCTTGGCTACACAGTGAATTTGAGATCAGCCTGGGCTGTATGAAATCATCTGAAAAAACACAAAAACAAAAAACAAAACAAACAAAAAAAAACAAGAAAAGAAAAAACCCAACCCCAACCTAAACTCATCACTGGGACACAGGTATCAGGTACCCTAAAGGAGCCATTCTGATTAAGTAGAGGAAAAAGAGAAGGGCCCCGGAATGGTTAGTTCTTAGTCACTGTCTCCACACCCCACACTGCTTCCATGCCCCTTCACTCCTGAAGCAACAGCTATGAGAGCCATTAGGTAAGAACACCTTTAACAGCCACACCGAGGGAGGCAGGATAGAGAGACAGAGAATATGATAGGACCACGAGGCAGGAAAGGAGCCCCTCACCCTGGAGTCTGATTGAAGCAAGAATTTCAGCCCAACAAACATTTGCTGTGAAGGCTAACCTAGAAATAACAATCCCTCTATATAGGATATTTTATGTTGAAATAACAATGGGCCACATCTAAGAACCTTGGGTAGGGTTTTCCAAGAACTACCCTGGGGAATCTCAAACAGAAATGTTAATACTGTTTACAGTAAGGCGCCCTACCTTCTGGCATCCCTGTGATCTAGACTAACTTATCCACTGTGCGCCTGTCACATGATAAGAACCACCCAGTGATCTCTCTTAAGGCCCTTGGCACTCTTTCAAGACCATGTCTTCAACCCACCCAAACCAAATACCTGACAAGGAAACGTGACAGTCACTTAGAGAAGTCTACAACCACTCTCTGAGCTGTGTCTTTCTTTCTGAGCAATTTTCGTTAACCTTCCTGTTCAGTCTTTATTAACCACCAATTCTGCTTCACACTGGCTAGTCTTGAAAGACTATTTTTTTTTCAAGCCAGGAACCCCAGAGAGCTCCTGGCCTGAGAGCTCCTCAGGTTACTGAGGGTGGAGAGTGGGGCTGTTCCTCTGGCCTCTTCGTCACACCACTAACAAACAGCAGTTTATGTTTGTTAACATAATAAGAAAAGGGCTAAATGGAGGGTGCTGGGGACTGACCTGTGTGCCGGGCACAGCTGCGGCTCCAAAGGGTGGTCTCATCATGGGCTGTGCGAACATGACCGGTTGCTGAGGCATCATGGTCATGCCTGTCCCCGCAGGAGGCTGCAAAGGATCGAAGACTCTCAGAGCAGGTCTGAAATCCATGAGTGCAAAACCAGACATGCACACCTTTAACATGCTTTGGAATACTGTTGAGAAAACCACACAGGTAGGAACTATGTTTTATTATGTGACCCTGAACTCCAGGTGTTGAGGCTGTCAGATAAGGAAAGGACCCTGAGCTGTGTGTACAAGTCTGGCTGGCCATGCAGCATCCTGGTTCCACTCAGAAGCTGTGTATTCACCTTCTGCTGGATTAGTTCTTGAGTAGACAAGAGCTAACTTCCTCACGCAGGATGGCCCCAACGTGCTGAAGATGGATATGCAGAGTGAAAAGATCCAGTTGAGAAAGGGTTGTGTTTGATGACTGAACTAAAATATGTAGTAAATATCATCTTCAAAATTATATAACAATGTGCTATAATTTTATGTTAATATATTCATACACATTGTAATTGCTTCCCCACTCCCTGGCCAGGCTGGTTGAGGCCCAAAGCAGATGATTTAAGTCATAGATTCCTTAACTGTATTTCCTGAAGGAGTACCTGTTTGTTTGAGCATGTGGAAGAATGTCAGGTGTAGGGATAAGTCCCGCCCCTTAGGGGGCGTGTTCGCCTCGGGCTAATGTTTACCTATAAATCTGGCGAGCATGCTCGCAGTGCTTGCTTCTGCTTTCCTGGTCCCCGCGGGAACGCAGGAACGGTGGTTCTGTAAGTCTATTTCCTCATTAAAGCTGTATATATTTTTACAATCTGTCTGCATTTGTTTACGCCGTTACATTTTGGCGCCCAACGTGGGGCACCAGTCAGGCATGTCAACGACAGGTTTTTGACACAGGTCATCACTCACCATTCCAAATCCTGTTCCAGGCTGCCCAACAGCTGGGGCCCCGGCACCCGGAGGAACTGAGCTTGTTGGAGGAACCGTGCCCTGCTGCACACGCGTGCCCACAGAACCACATGGAACAAATTAAGAAAGAAACAACATAACATGGTTTTAATCTGCTAGGCTAGAATTTTAAAATGTGTGCATTTCAAGATTGTGTATGTGGATATAACAAAGCATCCTCAAACTCCACGTCTAGATTTTAAAAGATGACCGGCACCATAACAACGGTTTGAGGTTCACTTTTGTGGTGCTGTTCAGATTCATGGGCTTGTAGTTGCTCAAACCTCCCTCTGCCTAGCCCACTCTCACTGTGAAAGAATTGGAGCCCAGTGAACCAACTCTTCCCACCATTCTATTCTCCAACATGCAGCAGAGGGTTAGACACTAGAGCAACAGACAGACATAGACAGGCAGGGGTGTGCCCAAGGGAGGAAAACTATAGGTGGGCTTGGGAAAAGTGCCTTTCCTAGTTTTGCTAAAAAAAATTGAAGACATGGCAATTTGAAATATAGAAATGAATATCTTTTAAACCTTATGGAAAGGATGATGATCTGGTTTCAGGTGTAAAATTGGTGTGATGAAAAAATTTGATCTCAAAATAAAGTATCACACAATAGAAAACAACTTGTCTTAGTTAGATTTCTACTGCTATGATTAAATACCATGACAAAAAGCAACTTGGAGAGAAAAGGGTTTATTACAGCCCACAGCTTAGAGCCCATCCTGAAGTG